>NC_134438.1:3738679-4360542 GCF_030867145.1 Opisthocomus hoazin | reverse complement strand
AATGCCAAGGGAATGCAGAGCTCTGGGATTCATGGCCATAGGCTAGAAATCATCTCTACCATGCTGAAAGCACAGACTAGTACAGTGGACCTGAACTACAGTGGTAACTTTGAGAAAGCTGCACTGGGCCATGGAGCCCCTGGCCTCAAAGCTGGGTGAGAGAAGCTATGATGACTGTTCTGAGGCCACCACATAGCCACCCATACTGGAAAAGCTCTGACACTCTTCTGGCTGGCACTAATCCCCCCTTCCACCTCCAAACTCTTGTAGGCAACACCCACCCAGATGAGCCAGACACACACTAAGCACCTTCCCGAAGTGCTGATCTGCGAGGAGAAACTCGAGAAAGAGCCAGCCATTGTCATCACTTTCCATAAGTATTTGAAGAAGAAAAACCAAGAGTTTATCTTTATCTTTTAATCCATCAGGCTTCTTTTCTCTTTGCTTTCTCTACCTCTGCAAGCCTGGTAATTATAATTTATAGCACCTGCTCACTTTGAAATACCTTGGACTCCTTCTGCCTGGCAGAGGAACAGACACAGTGCCCATCTGCTTTAGGTAAGTGCTCACAAACCACAAAGTCGTTAATTAGACTGACACACGACTCTTCCAGAATACACATGGTATGTTGTTGCTGCACCTATAAACCACTGGTAACCAGACACTCCGCCAGGGGATCACAACTGGATCAGAGCATTACGTAAAGACTTGGCACCCCTCGCAGGGCTCAGAGCATTGCCATCAGGTGTGCATGTTCTCTCTAACTCTCCCCACTGGGCTTCCCAGCATGCTTCCCAGCACAGAGCAAGCCTGCTGGGAAGCAGCTCCTCACGCTTGGTAGGAGGCTTAGTCTCCAGAGCTTTGTAGTCTCTTATTTTGAAATCCAAGTTGCTCTTTGTATTCATCTAGTGATCCCTGCCAAGGTGTCCTTCCTGACAGCTCAGGCTCCAGGCAGTGATGCCTCCACATCCTGTAGCTGGCGGGGAGCAGGGCAGGTCTGATTCTGGCCCCACAGGCAGGGCTGCAGCTTCAGAGGACCTGTGATGAGGGGTGGTTGTAAGGACAAGTGTATCTGATGTGGATGTGGGCATTTGGGTGAGTTTGACATTTGCCTTCTCAGGCGGGATGGTATCCATGGGGCAGATCAAATCATGAACACCTCCGACATGCTGAACCCCTGTAGTGGATGCCTTGCTCTGGAGGAGGAGTTGCCCAGACCATGTGAAGTCCCTGATGAATGATACTTGGTGATGAACAGTAAGCCAGCCTGGTGCAGCCAAGCTTTGGGTCAGCACATGAAGTGACAGGGAATGGGTGTCCTAGACCTATGAATGCCCTTGGCACGGAGTTATGTTGAATAACCTGATTTGCCAGTCTTCCCTGCCTCCGTGTTCGAGTTTGCAGGAGGAAGCCCTGCTAGTGTGTTTGAAATATTATTTGCCAAAACTCAGGACTGCATGTTCCTTGGTTAGAAAAGGTATGGAGGGATCACACAGGGCAAAGGGAACATCCTCTTGGAGAGCATCCACAGGGGAATGTTTTGACCTTCCCATCTTACCTAAATTTGTCTGAAACTTAAGTCAGTTTTTCAGCGTGCTGTCTGTCCTGTGAAGGACTAGAACTTCAGTAACTTAGGTTTCCTGAGAGCCAATATGTATCATCTAGGCTAGTTAAAATAAGTGCCCTCCCATTGCTGGTTCCTGCACCACTTCACATCTTTTGTGGGTGATGCCACAAGTGCCATGGAAAATCCTGCACAACTGAAACTCATGGGTTGGCAGCTTTGAGAAGGCTGCTTGCAGGAAGACAGATCCTCATCTTAGATCAGAAGGGAAAAGCAGGGGGAGGCTGTATTGGTTTGCGTGGCAAGGTTTTGGTAGTGATGGGGACTACAGGGGCAGCTTCTATGAGAAGCTGCTAGAAGCTTCCCCTGTGTCCAACAGAGCCAATGCAACCCAGCTCCAAGATGGACCCGCTGCTGGCCGAGGCCAAGCCCATCAGTGATGGTGGTAGCACTTCTGGCATAACACATTTAAGAAGGGGAAAAAACCTGCTGTGCAACAGCAGCCAGGGAAGAGGAGTGGGAATATGTGAGAGAAACAACCAAGGTTGGTGAAGAAGAAGGGAAGGAGGCGCTCCAGGCACTGGAGCACAGTTTCCCCTGCAGCCCGTGATGAAGACCATGGTGGGGCAGGCTGTCCCTGCAGCCGCGGAGGCCCACGGTGGAGCAGAGCCCCACCCGCAGCCCGTGGAAGACCCCAGGCTGGAGCAGGGGGATGCCTGATGCCTGAAGGAGGCTGTGACCCTGTGGGGAGCCGGCACTGGAGCAGGCTCCTGGCAGGACCTATGGCCCTGTGGGTGACCCATGCTGGAGCAGTTTGTGAAGAACTGCACCCCATGGGAAGGACTCACATTGGAAAAGTTTGTGGAGGACTGTCTCCCATGGGAGGGACCCCATGCTGTAGCAGGGGAAGAGTGTGAGGAGGAAGGAGTGACAGAGACAATGTGATGAACTGATCACAACCTCCATTCCCCGGGCCCCTGCGCTGCTGGCGGGGATGACACAGAGAAATTGGGAGTGAATTTGGGCCTGGGAAGAAGGGAGGGGTGGGGGGAATGTGTTTTTAAGATTTGGATTTATTTCTCATTATCCTACTCTGATTTGATGGGTAATAAATGAAACTGATTTCCATAAGCTGAGTCTGTTTTGCCCGTGACTGTAGTTCCCAAGTGATGTCCCTGTCCTTATCTCGACCCATGAGCCTTTCATTGTATTTTCTCCTCTTCCCAGCTGAGGAGGGAAATGAGAGTGGCTTTGGTGGGTACCTGGTGTCCAGCCAGAGCCAACCCACCACAGAGGGAGGGCAGTGTAAGCATGGTCTTTGTGATACCTGGCCTGTGTTTCTCCTCCTTTATTTCAGGTCTAGACAGACATGAGAGCAGGACCCAGGCCATGTTAGCTGCTGCTTCCTCTCCCTGGAGATGGAGTCCGTTGTTCAGGCTGAGTCAAGAAGAGCTGTGTGGGAAGGCATGCGGGGTGCATGTGCGATGTGAGAGCATCCTCCAACGTGGAACAAGGTTTCCTGGGGTCAAGGTACTCTGGAGAGTCAGGTTCATGCCCTGACTGCGCACAGACTCTTTGATCATTCTGTGTGGGAAACTCCTACTTCTCTGTGCAGCATTAAACATTCAAGGCCAGGTTGGATGGGGCTCTGAGCAACCTGGTCTAGTTGAAGATGTCCCTGCTCACTGCAGGGGGTTTGGGCTAGAGGACCTCTAAAGGTCCCTTCCAACCCAAAGTATTCTATGATTCTATGGTTCTATGATCATCCCCCAGTAAAAAGGAAGAATAACTTTCCATCTGCTCTCCGAGTGACAATATTTATTGGAGTTTCTTTCTGCCTGGGCTTTTCATGAGCATGTATATACAAGTTGATCTCCTGCTGTTAGAGACTCCCAAACTTGCTACAAACTTCATAGCTGGTACCGTGGCCTCACAGCATGCATCTTGCAGAGCCTGAGGAGTGTCTGGCTGCCTGTGCTGTCTGGAACTCAACCAGCAAGCAGTGGGACTTCAGTACAGGTCTGGACGTGTCTGATGCATGGGACCCCAGCTTGGACCCCAGCAGTGCAGCAAAGGAACCCAGCAGTTCAATTCCAAGTGCTACCAAGGCTTGGGAGCATGTGTCCTATCTCAGTGGGCACACTCTCTGAACACTCAAAAGGCAAGGCAGCTGCTGCCTTTGGAGACGAATGGAGTTTATTAGTCATTACTTTTTGTTTTCCTGTTTCAGAGACTCCACTGACACTTTAGGTTTTTGCTACATTTCTGCTCTGAGTTGGTGCTGTGTAGGCAATAAATACCAACCTCTCTCTGTCCCACAGCGGTCAGAAGCATCCCCTTCTGTCCCACTTGTTTGGCCACCTCATCCCTTGAATTGCCTTGTAAGTCCTACTGGTAGAGCTACGCTCATAACAGTTGTTCTCAGCTTCCACTTAGTTTGACTGCTTCTGTTCCAAACCTGAGAAAGTCTTGTGTGTCCAGAAGTCTGTTTTTCCTCTGGTCCGTCAGCTTGTCCATGAGAGATACATACTTTCCCTTCAAATCCTACCTGAATCCCAGAATGACCAACGTGGACTTGAAATGCAAATATCCGAAAGAGCAAGAAAACAACCAGCACACAATCCCTTTCTGTCTAGTAGAGCTGCCTGTTCCACCCCACTCCTTTTGGCTCCCATTTTCACCCCCCTCCTCAGCTGTGGTGCCTGCTTAGCATGTGTTGCCAACTTGCAAAGCAGATAGCTAATATTCCATGAAGTGCCATACAAGTCTGGTAACTCATGAAATATCATGATGTGCCATAAAGCCACTTCCCCTTCTGGATGGAAAAAAATAGTCTCTGGGCAACGTGAGTACACTGGGTCTCAGACAGCCTGACCGTAATGCTCAGAAACCATGCTGTGGGTGACCTATGGGTGTTCCAGGCTGGCTAATTTTTTTGGCAATGAATACACAAGAGTCTCATAAACCTGTGGAAAATGACTCAGATATTTGAAAAAGAAGAAAAAAAAAATCTCTGAAGAGACCTATACTGGAGGGTCTTGGCCTGAGGTTAGTAACTACATTTGGAGAAATCATGGCAACACCAGTGAAAACCAAGCAGGGCATTTTACCTCTGTATCTGCCTGAAGACATAGTGACTGCCCACACTGTGCCAGTCCTGTTTTTCAGTTCAGGTCTCATTTATCTTTATGGAGCACTTCCCTGCTGGAATGGAGAGAGAAGGAAAATGTGGCTATGGAAGAGCATCTCTAAACATGAGATAGAAGGAGAATTGCAAGACTCCGCAAGCACCGGCTTCTCCCTATGCAAGCACGGGTGGAGAAGCACAAGGTGGAGACCCAGCAGGTCATGCTTTCACCAGTGTGAGACACAGTAGCAGCACAAGCCTCCCATAATGCGCACTGTGTCTTCAGGAATGTCCCCATCCACCCAGAGCCGGGCTACGCCTCACAGCCATCCTGGGCTTAGTTACCAGACATGGCTCTTGGGCCTTCACCGTGCCCAAGGGTTCTCTGTTGTACAGTTTCTGTATAAAGAGCAGAAAATGCAAATCATTATCTTTTTCTACATGAGCCCTCCACACTTTCAAGTGGCCAAGGCAGAGACACAGACAGGGCTTGATGCAGCGCTAACGTGGGGTAGAGCTGATTTGTGCCTATCCTTTCAGAGAATAACTGTCTGCAGAGAACAACTACCTCGGAGAACAACTATGTTGGAGAATAACTACCTCCTGTACTCGCTGTGCTGAGGGCAGCTTTTACTGCAGCCTGTTGGTGATCTGCTATCAGGGTCTTTCTGAGAGGCACCTTCCGCCCATGCTTTAACCAGGTAGCTCAGACAGGGAAGAAATCTCCATCGTGTGGGACACGTCTGAAACTTTTGCTTCCAGAGACTGCCTGCCCAGTCTGAAAAGCTGGACCCAGCTTTAGGGGCACAGCATGGAAAAGTGACTGTAGGGGACCTGACTGATCCTTATGGCTTTACCCCAAATTCTCGTAAGCACAGAAAGAACAGGATGGGGGAGGTGGATTCACTGATGTGAGACCTACAGAAGATACTACTGTTTTGCTGCTTGCTTTTTGTTACAGAAATCTCTCCTGTGGGGCTTTTAATCTTTCACACAGTCTGTCCCAAATACTTGCTCTCCTGGTGGCTGGTGGTTATCCACACCGATCATGCCACTGCAGAGTCTCGGATGAGGCATGGAAACACCTTAATGTGGCAAGCTGAGCCAGGACACCTGGGTCCTGCTCCTGACTTTGCTGCTGCCCTGGGGAGGATCACTTTGCCTTCCCATGCTCGTGTCGTTCTTGCCAGTGCAGTGCAACCACTGACAGTGAGTGAACTCTCTTGAAAGTGAGTGTGCAGTGAGTGTGCAGCTGGAGATGACTATGTGCAGGTGTCATTATCCTATGGGCAAAGATCTACAGCATCTTGCCCCATTTTGCTGCCTCTAGTAATTCACACTAATTTTCTGCCTGTGGCTTAGCTAATCCCTTTCCAGTTTCTCTGATCAAGTGAGACGTGATGAAGAAAACCCAGCCCAACCACAGCAGGTCTCACCTTCCTGAGCTGGTGAGTGGGATACCTGTCTGGCTCAGGGGCAGAGGTGTTGCCAACAGCAGATCTGCCGCAAGGGATTGTGCTGTTTTCCCAATGCGTATCTTTTATTTTCTGATACTCTCTGCTGGTCCTCAAAGCTGAGCCTCCCAGAAAGGTGTTTAATTAAATAGCCATCTGTATAAAGATAGTCCAGAAGACCTGGGAAGTCTGTGACCATGAGAATGTGTATCCAGGCTCCCTTGACTGAAGGGGCACTTTGTGCTCCATGCCATGAAATGCTTATTTTCCCAACAGGAGCCTTGCTTTGAACTCATTCACTCTCACCGTGCCTGGTGGCTGGTGGATAAGCTGTGGGTCTGGTTGGTGTAGTTGGGAGCATTCAGTGGAGCAGTCCTGCAGGTCAGAAGCTGTTGCCCCCTCTCCTGCCCTGAACCCAGGTCTTGTCAGGACTAACATGTTTTGTTTTTTTTAAGAAAGACACAGGAGTGGGAGGCCACTGTCTCAGTCCCCCTTGTGCACAGTTTTTGTCTGGGCCAGGAATTTGGCTTGGAAGTGAACCTGAGCCTCAGAGGTGCATCTGGGGAAGGCTTACAAGATGTGGCCCTTGAGATGGCTCAGGGGCATGAGGGAAGGTGTCCTATAAATAGATGGTGAGGAAGGAGGAGTGAAGAAGCCCATAGGGACTGGGTGCGGATGCTTGTGCACTGCTGGGAAGAAAGACCTGGCTGAACTACTAGAGGTGAGGGGCTGAGTGGAGTTTTGAAAGGGCAATAACAGCCCAGACAGGTTGGTCCAAAGGGCCAAGGCTGTTGGGGAAAGGCAGGAAGACTCTGCTCAGTCACCTCGGTCCCTGGATGGGAGCCTGCCTGCAGGGGCAGCATGGTCTGGGGGCAAATGGGACACAAACTGACTGCAGCAGCCTCTCTTTTCCCTACTGCTCTTGAAACCAGTCCTAGTATGACAGGCATTAGACAGACATGTATGACAGATGTCCTAACCAGACATGCCCTGATACTCAGCCCTCTGATTTTATTCTGAACCTAGTCTCCCTCAGGTTTTCTGAAGCAGCATATTTCTTCGTAAAATTTGCTCTTACTATTCAGTTTCTGCAGGAAGCACATGAGACCCCAGCTGGCTCAAGCTCTCCCTCCTCACCCAGCTTTGGAGATACTTGGGGGGGCCCACACTGGGCGAGATGGCCTCAAAGTGCACTAAGAGCATGTACCTCTGTGTTGATCCAAGACAAGCCATCATCTCATCCTAACCCTTAAATGAAGCCCCAAATATCGGTGAGCAGCTTCTTGGAGCATTCTGCATTGGTCGTGTGCCCTGTGGTGTGTCAGTGGGGGCTGTTGGCTGTTGGGATAGAGCGTGTGACCAAAGTGGCCAACCATCAGCAGTGTGCATCCCAGACCAGGGAGCCCCAGCAGCAGTGGTGCCTGTAGGCAGGTGAACCTTCAGAACCAAAAGTTGGGTCTATCCAACCATGAGGTCTTGTGGCACTGGTTGTCACACATTCTTCAGGGGCATAGTAGAGACAGGCTGAAGGGGGGAAGGGGTGTTCCTGGGGCAGCCCCATTGCAGTGACCTTCCATGTCACGTTTCCCTGGGAAAACAATATAATCCCCCTGGAGTGGGGGTTCTTGACTCTAGCACAGGTGGTGATGTCAACACATTTTCATGGCAGCCACAACCATGTGCCAATGATGTTTCAGCAACAAATGTTTCAACTCTCTCCTGGCAGAAAGAACATACATATACTGCACAGCCAACACCCTCATTGCAGATTAATATTTAAATTAATATTTACAGAAACTCATACTTGGTGCTGGAAGGGCCACACATGGAGAACTGTGCCCAGTTTTGGGCTGCCCAGTGTAAGAAGGATAAAGAGGAACCAGACAGGTCCTGGGGAGGGCTGGCAGCTGAGTCAGGGTCCCAGAGCACATGCCCCATGAACGGCGGTGTAAGGAGCTGGGTTGGTTTCACGTAGCAAAGATGAGGCTAAAAGAATATCTACTAGCAACCCACAACTGAAGGTGCTGGAGCCAAGCTCTTCTGGGTGGTTCCAAGTGATCAAACGAAGAGTAATGATGACAAATTGTGCTCCAGGAGATTTAGGTTGGACTTGAGGAAAAGCTTCTTCACTAGGAGGGACAGTCCCAGGCCAGGTCACCAGCGAAGGGGGGCATCTTCACGCTTGGATGGTTTCAAGGCTTGGATAGACCAAGCTGCAGCTGCCCCACCTAGTATTGATGATAGTCCTACTCCAAGCTGGAGGCTGGCCTGGACACCCCCAGAAACTACTTCCAGCCAACATTTCTATGATAAACAGACACAGTAACAACACTAGGACTGAAAATAAGGATTAGTTTTTCAGTGGTTCAGCCCAATTGCATGGTGGTGTTGGGCTGACTGTTGGACTTGATGATCTTAGAGGTCTTTTCCAACCTTAATGATTCTATGAGTCTAACTCAGAATTCTCTTACAAGCTTCAGCAGTGTTGCTTGCACCACCTGTGAGATTACCAAACAGATCTGCCCTAATTCAGTGGCACTACCAGAATCTGGTTGCAAGTGTGTCCCTACCCGAGAAAACTGCCAATATTTAAGTGGTGTGATTTTTCGCGAATACAGTAGCACAAACCTCCTGCGGATATGGTTACTTTAAAGGAAAAGCACGATCAGAAGCCTCAACTTCTTCCCATAGCTGAGTCACTATAGGTGTTTTAAAGCTTTTCTACCCTGACCTAACTACTCTCTATCTGGGTAAAACAGCACAACTTGCAGGTTGACAGACCAGAGTGTCTTCTGTGCTCCCTGGCAGGGACCTTCCCTGCTGTGGTCCACTGCTGACAGGACAGAGCCCCTTCTGGGTTGATATTTTCCAGTGTTCCTTGAAATGCACATTGCCACTGGTGGCCTTTTCATCACGACGCACCCATAGGGAGCAGTAATTTCAACATCCTTTACCAAGACAGTGTTCCTTCCATGAAAACGGCCCTCCCCTCCCTTCTACGCAAAGTGACAGTAATCTTTGCTTTAATTGGAAAAGAAAAGGAAGAAGGGACAGAACATCCTTGACAAAGGAAATAATGACTCAAATGCTGGGAAGCCAGGGCCCCCCAAGAGACTGTGCAGCTTGCAGCATTGATTTTTAATGACTTACAGAGATTGGAGGTTTGGAAGATCCCTCAGTGCCTCTGCAGGGATGCGACTCAGCTGATTGTTCTGCAACATCCTATAATTAGAAAAAAGAAAACTTTGTTAAAAAAAAAAAAGCCTGACACAAAAGAGAGGACAATTCTACCTATTTCTGAAGCTCTCCTGGACTCTTGTTGGAAAGCTGGAGGGGTTGGAAAGCAACATGCTGGACACCCAGGGCTCTTAAGCAAGCTTGCAGGCTACAGGTGGGTGAGCTGCAGTCCAGGCTGGCCCAGGATCCTGCAGCAGAGGGTCCCAGGGGAGAGTTTGGTGCTACACTGGGGGATCCACTGGCAGGATGTGACCTTAAATGGGCCTCACCATTGTGCATGTGTTAGTCCAGAGTAATACCAGTGCTTTCTGCTGAGTTGTCCCCTTTTTATATTTCTCCCAGTGTGTGCAAGTGGTGGTTACCTCTGCAGGGTCTATGGAAACTAGCCTGTGGGCAGGTTTCTTATTCAACTTGTGAGACAGCTGCAAACACAATGGATCAGCAGCCACTCCATAGCTGTTTGCTCAGGGGCTTTGCAGCATCAGCACAACTTGCAGAAGCAAGTTGGAGATATTGTGGAAAAAAACCCCCTAACCAGCCCAGGGGCTTCAGAGAGAGCAGGTGACAGGGTCTGTTGGGCTGAATGGGAAGGACCCAGGAGGACATCTCAGAAATGGAAGGGCGTAGGGCATGGATAAGGGCCGTGGACACTGGTGTGACTATACAAGTGACTGGGGAGGGTGACACACTGAGTGGCAGTGCTCCTGCCCCAGGGACGGTTGACTGACCAGCTCTAGTGATCCAGGCAGGGTCAGAACCAGACCCCAGGGGTATTTCTGACCCAGCCAGCTGTTGTCCTCTCTTACTGCCCTCCTGGAGCACCATGCGTGTGAGTTTACTGGTTTTGTCATCTCTGCATCTCTGAACAGGCCAAGTTTTTGACTCTGGACCAGCCTCTGTCCTGAACCTACTTGTTCCTACCAGAACTGGGACATCTTGGGCAGATGTTCCTCTGAATACACATCCCAGTGTGGTAGCTGGGCTGGGGAAAGTGCCTAAAGAGAGGAGTGTTTTACATAGCTGAGGTTTCCATTTCCAAAACCTTCAAGGAGGGATTGGAGATGACCTGAAAAGGGAAATGGTACTTAGGGACTGTAGTAATTACTACCAGTGTCAAAGAGACAGAGTATGGCATTAGTAGTGAAGGACAGCACAATGAGTGCTGATGCAACCAAGAAATTTTCCCATTTCTGAGACTGCTAGCTTTACTTCAGAGGATTCAGAGGTCTGTCATGAAAGGAAAGTTGGAAAAAGACAACTATCGATATAATCTTTAAAAAAGGGAAGTTATAGGCCACAAACTCTTCAATTTCTGGAAGAAAATGGGGAATTGCCATTATATTATTTGAAGATGCATGGAGAAAAAGCAGGGAAACAAGCAACAGTCAGTAGTGACTAGTGAAAAATGAGTTGCGGCAAAGCAATCCATTTTTTTTCTGTAGAGGCTACAAGGCTGTGAGAATGGAACAGAAAGCATAGACATCATCTACCAGTACTTTATCTTTATTTTACTAAGATACTAATTGCTGGCACACAATGCTGTTCTTAGCAGGAGAAGAGACAAGTTTGATGTGGTACAAAAAGGCAGCAGAGAGGCCATACTCAAATTAATAAATGGTTCCCTCTCAAATGAAGAATGTGTTAATGGGTCTACAGCATCTCTCCTGGAGATGACACTCAGCGTTGTTGCTAAGGACCCAGATGATAACTGGGAGGAGAAGGCAGTCAGCCTGCTGACTACAAGGGGGTGGACAAAACACTGTGCACCTGCGAGGAGGGGTGCAGATATCTGCAAGAGGAGCCCATGAGGCAGGAAAGATCAGAGAAATCACCAAAACCTCCTGCAGTGAAAGGTGATTTTATTGTCATTTTCCTGGCTGGGAAAAACAAGACAGGAACTGAGCTTGGAAGCAAGCAGCTTCCCAGTTCACTGCAGAGCACAATGCACCTTCCCTCAGCGTCTGGTTATGGCCAGGGCTGGAGACCAGAGCCTGGAGAGAGACCTCAGGGCTGTCTGGCCCTGCTCCTTCTGCCCTGGCAGTGACCAAAAGTCCTCGTCCTCCTCCCAAGCCATGTCTCAGTTCCCGCTTCCCTCGCTCCGCTCCCATCCAAGCCTGCTAAGGGCAAGACTCCCCCGGTGAGACAACTGCTTCGAGATCTCCATGCCACCTGGCACTTTGCAGCTGAGCAGAGCAGCGTCAGCGCAGGAGACTGTCGGAGGCCTGCGGGGCTCATGGGGCACTGCAGTGATCTATAGGGTACTGTCATTATGGATATATGGATACTACACAAATACGGGGGAGTGTAACCAGCTGTAAATTGGCGTAAACTGGTGTGCGCCATCTGGCATACAGAGTTGTGCTGGGTAATTGGGGAGCGTCAGTTTGGCCCCAGTTATGTCCATGTCCTGCAGGGCTGCCAGGAAGCTGCACCGCACAGAGCATTGCATTTCACGGTGACACGAGCTGCTCGCCACACTGCTCCCCGTCCAGAGCAGATCCTTGCTCCCTTAGGACCAGTATAGTCACTCCCGTAGTCACGTGCTTTTCCCTGCACTTTAATCTCCACCAAAAACCCACCGATCTTACAGGAGATATCTGGAGACAGAATCTGAAGAGCCCATGAGGCAGGAAGGATCAGAGAAATGCCGGGAAGTCCGGTATTAAAACACAGTTACAGGGAGGAAAGCTCTGTCTCCTCACGTTAGACAGAGGCAAAGCGTTGAGTTTATGCTTAACCTTTCTGGCTTTGTTGAAAACCCAGAGAAAAGAGGACTCAGGGAGGGCAAGTCACCCCTCAGGCTATCATGCTGAGCTTCCCTGAGGGTGCTGGGACCTGACAGCCAGCAAAGGCTCAGAGACGGGCTGCTGGGCTGGACACAGACCTGCACCCGCACACCAGCTGTGATGCTTCTGCACCTCTTGATGCTGGGCAGGCTTTGGCCAGGCCACGCTGTGCCATCTGCGCCCTGCCCTGCACGACGTGGGGTAGCAGGAGAGCAGTCCAGAGGACAACGAGGAGGTGGGTGAGGAAGTGCCAGATCCTCACCTGTGGGGAAACTAGCATAGAAATTATGGGGGTGGTAGAGGAAAGTAATCGGTATAATTTGAGCTGGAAGAGAAAAGGCATGGGAATGTCAAGCAATGAGGTGTGCAGGGTGTTCACACACCACTCCTCACCGGTGCCCTCCTCCTGCATCTCCTGTGCCAAGCTGGTCCGTGGGCAGCACAAATGCCCCCAGGAGCATCCCACTGGGATGGGGAAACTCATCCAGGTGGACAGCTGTCACGCAAGGACCAACACAACTTCTGGGGCTCCTGCTCCTACATACAGGTTTTTTTCCGTGGCCAAGGTGTGCTGGGGAGATAGTACAGTGGGTACAGTGGGTCCTGCAGCCCAGTGAACAAGTACGACAATTCAGGTCTGTTAATCAAGAAGATGTGCAGCAGAATACAGAGTGATGCAGAGTAGGGCTTTAGGAAGTGTTGTTGGGGTTTTGGTGGGACACCAGCTGGATCTCAGCGGCTCTGTGAAATCTGAGCTCAGTGTTCGTAGATGATCAGTGGATGTATCTGGAGTCAATACAAAAGCAAAACCCATTATCACACCGCTGCTGCATCCTGCTGCCTCCCTTCTATTACAAGTTCCTTCTCCAACCAGTAACACAGACTGAAAGTTTCCAGACCACCATCAGCATGGACTGGTTCCAAAATGAAGCCATTTTGGCGCAGACAAAAGATATTTAAGGAAAATGCATCAGAGACCTCTGAAACCACTGGAGTGCTGGACAGTGCTATTTTTTACAACAGCAGAGTAGCTAAAGAAGTTTTCAGATGCCAGGACTGGCACAAGAAGCAGTGCTTCTTCACATAGCACATAACTGCCTCCAATAACTCATCATTAGAGCATGATACAGAGAGGCCAAAAATAGTTCCAAACAGGGCTAGATAGTTTTCTAGGGACAGGGCCACCCTGGTATTAAGTAAGAAGTTTTTTATTCAGCCTCCAGCTTAGGAAACCCTCAACTCTGCTCACAGGGAGCTGAAGTTTGAGCAGGAGAAGACGTGCTGCATCTACCACTGGATGTCCCAGGATAGCTTGTCTTACAATCTGGTATTAAGGACAACCCCTGTCAGGTCCCTGGTCACTGCAATCAATCCTGACATGTCACATTAAATCATTCTTGCATACTATTTTTTTTCGTAAAAGGCCCTTTCAACAACATATAGCATGATTTGGCAAGTGGTTGAATAACTGTACCAAACCCTGAGGGACAATGTCAAGGACGTCCCTACACACTAGCAGGAGCTACTTGCTGTGGCATCTGATTCCTGGGGCTGCTCTGTACTGAGGTGCTCAGGCACCACTACAAAAGGATGACGGTAAAAGGGTTCAGAGGAGAGCAGGGCACACGGAGAGCTGGGACAGGGTCACAGGAGCCCTCTCTGTCTAAGTGGTGACATTTCCCCTTTCGATATACTGGTGTTGTGTTGGAGAGAGGAGGACATTGCTGTAGCTCACTGAGGAGAGCACCCATAGCAGGAGTCCTGGGCTCCAGGCCAGCTCCAAGGATGGCCAATACATTCTGCTTTAAGGGGTCACTGCATGACTTATGTGAACAGCATTGCGAAGAGGGAATAAGGCAGCAAACTGGTCATCTTCTGACTTCATGTCCCTGAAAGCCTCAGGCATGCACTGTCACATCCCAGCATTCTTGCTCCTCCCGGAAAGAAAGCTGCCTTCCAGGGCATGTGCATAGAGGATGGTGCAGGGTTCTGCATCCGGATCCCAGGTACGCCACAGGGTGACCAACTGAGGCACAGACATGGTCTCACACTGGTCTCAGCCTTTCTTCATCAGCAGCTGTCTCTGCTCCTGCCGCTCCTCCTCGACTGGCTCCAGTTCAGACAAAATTCCTGGACTTCCTTAGCTTTTCTACTGCAAGCTGCTGCATCATGGCAGCCTGGAGACAACCTTCGGGAGAGCTTGACTTCTTGCACTCATGGAGCAATCTCACCACTTACCCAGCCTTATGCCCACTCTGGTTGGTGCAGTTCTCAATTGCTGAGTGCAATTTTCTGTCTTCAAGCAGCTGCATCAATGAGTAAATGCCTACAGGACTGCATGGGTTGATGAGCCACTATCAAATGCAACACCAGGCTTTCTGGACAAGCTGAGGACATTGATGAACACGACAAGCAAAGATCATTCAGGCCAGAAAGTTCTCAAAAGCAGATATGGATGGTGCACTGTCACTTTGGGTTGGCACTGTTCAGGTGACCATGCTGAAACTTGGAGGCACTGGCAGACATGGACACACAACCTCCTGTCCACAGCAGTCTGACTGGGGCCAGCATAAGTCACAATTCTTCAGAGGTCACGTTTTATTTTCAAGAGTAGGAGGATTGTTTGCTGGCAGAGACCACACCTGAGCGACCAAAAAAATGCTGGGACCAGGTGCCATCATACCAGGATCCTTTCACAAGACAGTCTCAGCAGACCTACAGCCCTCAGAAGTACAGGCCTGTGCATGATAAAATGTCCCCATCTTGGGAGGCTGAAGTGACTCAACTAGCACAGTCAAAGGGCTGTTGTTCCTTGAGGCAACTGTGCCTGGAGCCGGTGCATGGGGATTAAAGACATTCCAACCTCTGCACGTTCCTCTTCACTCGTCATGGGAGCATCTCTTGCATTTGCCACACCATTCCCTTTGTCTCAAAGCCATTTCTGTTCTGCATAGGCTCAGTGTTGTCAAAGAGGTAGGGCCAGTATGGGGATTCCTGAAGTGTCTCAAGCCACCTGCAAACCTGCCATCCTGGGGCAATACGGCTTCTTTTGGTGATGTTTTTTGATGTGTGTTCACAAGCCAGGCTAGTCAGTGCCTGTCCTGGACCCAGCATGAGATGCTGTGATTGCAGCTCAGCAGGGGAAGAGGGACCACGTGGGTGTCCATGGGGTAGTGTCCATCTGGCCAGGAGATGTGGCATCTGCAGAGCAAGGCCACTCTTGCCAGCCACACTCCAGCCTACCTGTTGATAAAGAGCAGCCATGGGCAGCACAGGGACAGTGTGTGGGTGGGAGTGCCTGCAGACAGCATTGGGTCAACAAGCTTGTGTGGGCAGGTGCTGGGCAGCCCTCACGCCACTCTCTGTGCAGGCAGGCTGTGGGCAGTGCTGGGTCTGCACGATCGTGCAGGCTCGTCGAGGCTTGTTGAGGAACGGAGCAGCGGTGTGGGCCACCCCAGCTGGCTGCTGCGGGTGCGGGGTCTGCAGCCAAGAGGATGCACCCAGGCATTTTGCCCTCCACATTTCGGGGTGAGGCAGGCTCGGGTTGTGGTTGTACTTGGAGTCTTTCCCTGCAGAGTTTGGTGTGGGATTCCTTCTTGGCTAGTAAGTGCTGCTGCAGCACGTTCAGCCAGGAAAACAAGAGGCCTGGCAACACTGCTTGTGTGGCAGAGCATTTGATGAGGGATACATGTGCGAGGGTGGGAAGTGGTGTGAAGCCATGGCAGCACAAGCTCAGCCATGTGGCCAGCTGGGACGGATGCTTCCTGGCTGATGGAACTCCAGACAGGGCACTTGGAGGTGAGGGGCATCTCCAGGCAGCTCATGAGGAGGTCTGGAAGGATGAGGAAGTTTCCAGTTTTCCATAGACTCTGAATAAGCAGCATACTCTGCCACCTTGGAAAGCTCCAAGGCTGGAAGAGCATGGACCAAGGAGCTAATTTTGCAAGCAAAGGACCCTGTCAGAGGAGACAAACCAGCCTGTAGAGCTGGTTTCTAATGATCCTGGCACTGAATCTCAGGCCCAGGAGCATCAGCCTCGGTAGAGAGGGTGTGGGTTGGCCATGCTGCAGCGCAGAGCCCCTAGGAGAGGTGCACTTGCAAAGTCTCTGCAAAGGAAGTTACCCATCGGTTGAGAAGACCTCAGAGCACAGCTTCTGCTGCTGAGCATCCGTCGCTGTCAGTCTGCACTCATCTGAGGGGAGCTGAGGAGGCCACATCTCGCCTTGCCTTTGGCTGGGGCTGGCTCAAGTCTCAGTGCATGAAGATCTCGGCATATTCGCTTGTGTCACGATGTTTTGGGGCAGCCTCTCTCTTCACTTGCTCTCTTCCAAGTCTCCACATCCCTGCTTTCCCGGGTGTACTCCTGCATGGTTTCTGCACAGGCCTATCTCCATGGCCAGTTTCCAGGTGGTTTTTGTGCAGTGAAGCAGCTGGAGGAGGCAGAGCCAAGAATCTGGTCCTGCTTCCAGTAGCTCGGGGATTCACTCCAAGGGCAGGGAGAGGACCATCTGCACAGGCAGGTTTGTGAAGGAATTCCCGGGGTGTTTCCCATCCTTTTTTAAACATAAACTAATTCTCTGGAAAGACTGGGAAAACACCAGGGGCCTTGACAGACAAGATGCATGCAAGAGTTTACTTGTGGACACGCACACGACCGCAATTAGCTCTAAGGCCTTAGCACGTTAAAACTAAATTATGAAAATTGTTACCATCCGCAGCTACCAGCCTGTCTCCTCGGGGGACATCCCTGTCACCAGAGGTAAGATCTCTGATCCTGCTGTAAGTCACCTCCTGAATACTTACAGGCTTCATCTGGTCATGTGTGGGCCAGCCATTCGCAACTCCAGTCATGCTTGTCACCTGTCAAACCTCAGCCAACCTGTGACAGAGCATCGACATCTGTAGATGCAATCTGTCTGAATATCCATGGGGCCACGTGCTCCAAAACCTGCTAGTCCTGTCCTCAGATATGGAGAACACGTATTTCCTTCCTTATTGCAGCATCTGCTTGTGCTTAAAGGTTTATGTCCATCCTCATTCACTTCTCATTCAGGTTAATTAGCTTTAGCTGCATCATTGTTCCTTCAGTTCATCACCAGACCCCTGACCCTTCTCACTGTGTTTAAATAATTTGTTTTTCTACTTCACTGGGCTGCAGAACCCGGTGTTTTATCCTCCAGCACACCTTGGCTGCAGAAACAAACCCCTATGCAGGACAAGGAGCTCCAGAAGTTGTGTTGCTCCTTGCACAACAGCTACGCACCAGAATGAACAGCAGAATCCAGCAGCAGTATGACAGTGGATGTTGCTTTTGTGCTTGGCACAGGAGATGCAGGAGGAGGGCACCGGTGAGGAGTGGTGTGTGAACACCCTGCACACCTCATTGCTTGACATTCCCATGCCTTTTCTCTTCCAGCTCAAATTATACCGATTACTTTCCTCTGCCACCCCCATAATTTCTATGCTAGTTTCCCCACAGGTGAGGATCTGGCACTTCCTCACCCACCTCCTCGTTGTCCTCTGGATTGCTCTCCTGCTGCCCCACGTCGTGCAGGGCAGGGCGCAGATGGCACAGCGTGGCCTGGCCAAAGCCTGCCCAGCATCAAGAGGTGCAGAAGCATCACAGCTGGTGTGCGGGTGCAGGTCTGTGTCCAGCCCAGCAGCCCATCTCTGAGCCTTTGCTGGCTGTCAGGTCCCAGCACCCTCAGGGAAGCTCAGCATGATAGCCTGAGGGGTGACTTGCCCTCCCTGAGTCCTCTTTTCTCTGGATTTTCAACAAAGCCAGAAAGGTTAAGCATGAACTCAACGCTTTGCCTCTGTCTAAAGTGAGGAGACAGAGCTTTCCTCCCTGTAACTGTGTTTTAATACCGGACTTCCCGGCATTTCTCTGATCCTTCCTGCCTCATGGGCTCTTCAGATTCTGTCTCCAGATATCTCCTGTAAGATCGGTGGGTTTTTGGTGGAGATTAAAGTGCAGAGAAAAGCACGTGACTACGGGAGTGACTATACTGGTCCTAAGGGAGCAAGGATCTGCTCTGGATGGGGAGCAGTGTGGCGAGCAGCTCGTGTCACCGTGAAATGCAATGCTCTGTGCGGTGCAGCTTCCTGGCAGCCCTGCAGGACATGGACATAACTGGGGCCAAACTGACGCTCCCCAATTACCCAGCACAACTCTGTATGCCAGATGGCGCACACCAGTTTACGCCAATTTACAGCTGGTTACACTCCCCCGTATTTGTGTAGTATCCATATATCCATAATGACAGTACCCTATAGATCACTGCAGTGCCCCATGAGCCCCGCAGGCCTCCGACAGTCTCCTGTGCTGACGCTGCTCTGCTCAGCTGCAAAGTGCCAGGTGGCATGGAGATCTCGAAGCAGTTGTCTCACCGGGGGAGTCTTGCCCTTAGCAGGCTTGGATGGGAGCGGAGTGAGGGAAGTGGGATCTGAGACATGGCTTGGGAGGAGGACAAGGACTTTAGGTCACTGCCAGGGCAGAAGGAGCAGGGTCAGACAGCCCCGAGGTCTCTCTCCAGGCTCTGCTCTCCAGCCCTGGCCATAACCAGACCCTGAGGGAAGGCGCATTGTGCTCTGCAGTGAGCTGGGAAGCTGCTTGCTTCCAAGCTCAGTTCCTGTCTTGTTTTTCCCAGCCAGGAAAATGGCAATAAAATCACCTTTCACTGTAGGAGGTTTTGGTGATTTTATTGTGCTGCCAGTAAGCTTGTGGTACTGCTATGGAAGGCACTCTGCACTCACACTGCTGTCCTGAGGAGGTCAGAGGGTAGGCGGAGCGGCCCGAGACTCTTCAGCAAGCCAGTGCCATGAAGGACACTTGTTCCCTGTGGTTTCTGGAGAGACGGAGCAGTTCCTGCTGAGCTGCTGTGGAGTCACTAGCCCCAGTCAGGTCACTGCTGTAGTGACCTGAAGGACCTGAATCACAACCCTCAGGAAACACATGGTGGCCTTCACCTGACTTTTTCAGCACCTTGTGCTTTTCCTCAGTCATTTCCCAGTAGAGGAAATCAGTGAAAGTCCCCGTCTTTGTCGAGTACCCTTCCACTGTAATTAAGCTCCATGGTCCTAAGTCCTGTCATGGAAAAAATTTCTATTCCTGTTTCAGCAAATTCCCAGCGACCAGCCTGTCTTTTCCATGCCTCTCACTACCGGCATCACACACATGTTGACAGAGAAATAGATGCAGGTGAATGACCGCTGTTCCTGGAGGGATCTGCAACTGCATCTGCCAATGACCCCATTCCCATGGAGCCCACAGTATCATTACAGGAAGCGATCAGAGCATCTCCTACAGCAAGGGCGCACGACAGCCCAGCATACCCCTGCAAAGAAGCCAGGGAAGCATCAGAGTCTTCGGAAAGTGATATCACAGACTCACAGAATGGCAGGGGTTGGAAGAGACCTCTGTGGGTCATCCAGTCCAACCTCCCTGCTGAAGCAGGGTTACCCAGAGCAGGCTGAGCAGTATGAGCAGGGTCACCTAGAGCACTATGTTCCCAGCTAAATGAGGGCTGGCTGTGCCCCTGCTTTTAGGAAGCAGGAACTTCTTTAAATAGCAGGCGTATGGCGGGGTCTGGATGGGCAGTCACTGACTGCATCAACACTTCCTACCCTGGCCTTGCAGCTGGGCTAGTCCTCTGCATACCTCCACCGGAAAGATTGAGGGGTTAGAGTAAATTCGAGGCAGCCCTGCAGCCAGAGAGGTTGGTATGACAGCCCAAGTGCCACCCTGTGTCACTGGGCACAGCCTGGCTGAGAGCAAGGCAGGGTATCCTGGATCACGAGGACACCAACTTCAGCTCTCACAGAACAGCCTGGAGCAAGCTTCTGCATGTAGCCATTTCAGAGCTGGAAATGCTCTGATCCTTCACATCTCTCCTTGCAATGGGGTCACTTATGGACGTGTCCAACCCGGTGTTGCCCCGTGGTGAAGCACGCCGGGTGTTGGCGAGCCTGTCTGCGCGTGGGCGGCAGAGCAGAGAGCGCGCTCCTTTCCTTACTGCAACCCGCAGGGAGCTGTGCTGGCTCCGGAAGGGAGGCATCGCTCTCATGCTCGGCATCAATAGCTACCTCAGCCTGACACAACTAGGAATTGATCAAACGCGGCTTTAAAAGCTCCCGTGTTCCCGGAGTAGAAAGTTCCTCTTGTTGAAATTGGGTGGGAGAGCTGCGGTTTTTCCTCTGTTCCTTTGATTTGTTGCCTAATGCAGGGGATGGATAAATCTCTAAGCCCTGAGATTTAGGGCAGGATTCATACTTTACATCTTCAGAAGACGTAGTAAACAGCCCTATACTCTCTAATCCTGGGAGCAGGTTTGTACCTGCTCGCTGTGTATAAACTGGACCGGCTACAACAATTTCACGTTGCGACTGAGTTCAAAACATCCCCTTGGGGATGAAATGTTTATTGCAGGAGATTTTTAAGATGGTTCCTGAAAGGGAGAAAGGGAGTCCCACCTCAATACCCTGCAAAGACCCTGCTGGACTGTCACACAGATGCGAAAAGCAGAGTGACTGTGCGAGTGGTAAGACACCCCGGCCTGTAGAAAAATACACTGGGGAGGAACTTGCTGGTAACCTTTGTCACTCAGACCTTCCCCACTGGACAGGCAGAGGTGGGTGGCCTGCCCACAATGACAAGGAAGCCTTTGTTTACCAGGGCTGACAGTTTCCAAGCATGGTCTGATGTCTGCAGTGCTCCTGGACCCAGCTACATGTGTCCCTATCACCCCTGCAGGTCGGGTGGGCTCAGGCTGAAGTCAGATTGTCCAAGATCCAACCCTTCCCCGGGGCAGGTCACTCCACTGCCTTGCAGAAGCCTCCTGGGCCATGCAGAAGCTTTCAGCAAGGGCAGGCTGGTTGCAAAGAGGCATCTGAGCTGGGCAGAGCACAGGAGCTTTCCACAGCCCAGGCCAGAGTGCAAGTATCTGGAGCTTCAGGTTGCTCCAACCTAGTCCCAAGATGCTGCAGCAGAGAAGATGGGGGCCAGGTTGGGGTCTGGGGCACAACACATCTGAGGGACACCACATCAGAGCATTTGATGAGTTTTATGCAAATTGTGAACCTCTTCAGATTCTGCTGTGGGGCGTTTTCACACAGCATGGAGGGCTGTGCCCTGGAGGTGACCTGCTCAGGGTTTGCTGTAGCAGAAGCGAGGAAGCAGTGCAGCGGGGCCGGTGGTCCCTGGAGTGGGACACAGCTCCCCACTCACCAAAGGGCATGATAGCCAGCACGGTTTTAACAACCGACACCACACTGCCTTGTAATTTTGCATCTCTCTCTGGATGGCTGCAAGTGCCCATGCGTGGCCACTGCCGAGGGGTTGGGGGAGGAGGGGGCAGTGATGGCTCTGCAGAGAGGAGTGAATTACTTACAGAATCTTCAGGCTGTACAGGCCAGAGAAAGCTTCCCCTGGGATTCTGGAGATCTGGTTTCCAGAGAGGCGTCTGCAGTGAAAAAAGAGCCAGTAATGTGTCAGCATCCTTGTAATGACAGTCCCTTGTCTGCAGAGGCTTAACAATTCATGCTGCTTGCCACAGTCCCCTTGGGGAGGAGCTGCGACACCTGTAAGCTGCGTTGTGGTCGTGTGCTTGGGCAACCTTTGCGTAGAAATTACAGCACAGGCAGCCTGTGAGAGGGATTTCTGCTCGAGGGCACTGACCAAGCTACAGACCCTGCTCTACACCAGATGCCTGACAGTGAGGGTGCAGTGGGGGAGAGCTATCTCCTGCTCGTGCATAGGTCCTGGGAGGACTATCCCTAAATCATGGACCTTTACCTATCCCTTTCGTCTGCATGTGGCCTATTGCTGCATCCTGAAGGTTCTCCTTTGTCCTGTCCCTCAAAGCTCGATGTCACCTGCTTTACTTTCACTCCCTCATTCCCAGCTCCTTCAACACGCAAGACTTTGGTGTCACTGCTGTGAGGGGAGACAGGGGAAGGGGCTGAAGATGAGGACAACTACTCAGATGCCACAACAGAGTCAGCTCATCTGAGTATGGCTTCCAAAACCAGGACAGAAAAGTCAAAAGTGGTTCTTGGATGAGTTATGGCTGGAGAAAACCATAGGAGGGAAGACGAGGATAGGGACAGTGCAGCCTGGGAAGGCTGCTGAATGAAGATGTATATGAAGGGATGGGAGAGGAAGACAAAATGAAGAGCAGCATCACAAAGGAAAGTGGCACCATCAGGGACACAGAGCAAAGGGCAGGGGACAACATTCAGAAAGGCTGAAAGAATTTGTCCAGGGAAACCTGTGGGATTCACCATTACACAGCATCATCTGATCAGAGTGCTCAAATTTTAGCAAGGCCCAGAGCAGGCTGGGGCATTAGCAGGTATTTCGATTTTTCACTGACATTGGAAATTGCATCACTGTTACCATTGCTTTCAGTGATGAGGACAATGGTCCTGAGAGACCATGATGAGAGCCTGTGATGGATCCAGGAGTAAAGTCCAGGACTCTTGAGTCTAGGCTTGACCTAAGGAGAATCTTCTCCTTCTCCTCCTGTTTCTCCCATGAGGACAAACGTGGACCAAGTCCCAGTGCCCATCAACCAGAAAGCATGAAGACAGGTTCAGCAACCTGATTAAGAGTCCAAATTACTACTGCATTTGTGCTTTTCTTTCTGATCCCCAAGTGGTCAAACAGAGGTGAAAGTTGGACTTCTCCATAGTCACTGGGTAAGAAAATCATTGTTGTCCACTTGACTTGAAGTGGAATATTGCATCTCCCAAAAGGAGACCCTGAACATCATTTGTGACCAGGCTCATCTTCACTCTCTCAGAAACTCCAAACCTGTATTGACAAAGCTCATTTCTTTTTGGACGTTTTGGCTGTGAAGGAGGCAGGTGTTGATGCTGAGCAGCGTAATCCAGGCTGGAAACCAAGTGCATTGCAATGAGGACTCTGCAAAGGTCATGGAGAGGATCTGAGCTGTTTTGGGGAGCCACACTCACCGGCAGCGGAGCAGGCGTGTGCCGGTGCCTGAGCTCTCTCCCTCCCTGTCTCTCCCCTCGGGAATCTGGAAAAAATTGCTCCCATAATTAGGCCTCTGACAGCATAAACAGTACAGGGTCGTCTCTTTAATGTATGTGAGCAGGTTGTAACCTGCCGCTCTGCACTATGCAAGCCGCCTGGCAGCCTGGGCTATTTGTCACTTGGGGGCTGTGATTTGGGGTAATTGCTCCTTTTGATTGCTGATTTCCACATGGGAGGGAGTGCTGTCCAGGAGAATGGAGTGCTCGCCTGGAGGGGAGGTGTTCCTGCACACCATCCTCAGCCTGCTCCCAGAATCTGTCCTACCAGGCTGGGCTTGCTCTACGGGGGGCTGTCTGTCCTCACCTCCCTGGAGCTCCTGTCTGCCACCATGCCTTCGCTGGCAGCAGTCTACATGCATTCACAGTTAAATGTGCCTCTCGACTTGTTTATTTGCAGCTCTGCACCTTTATATTCACTTTGCTGGGTGTTTTTGAGTGTTTGCCAGGTCCCTAAATGAATCTGGAAACTTCAGGATTAGCAGGAGAAGAGTGTGGAGCTTGGATGGAACCCAGGCTGGGGCTCCTGGTGTCAGAGCAGGGTGATAGGGAGCCCTGCTTGCTGGCGGGACGCGTGCTGGGCCAGCTTGTGGCATCTCAGCGCGAAGGGCAAAACAGAACACAAGGGGAAAACAACATTGCGGGAGATGCCCTGGTTTCACTGGGCACCATCTCTGCAAGAATCTAGAGGCACAAAGCATCCCCCAGCCTCAGGAAAGGCAACCATGACCCCCTGTTGCTGCTGCTTCTGTCCTTGGCCATGACCCTGGCTCACCTCTGGCATCTGGCTCTTCTCTCTCTAGCTTTACCTCCTCCCTGCTGCCAGGGCAGCCTAGCTCCTCTCCCAAGTTGTAGAGCTCCATGTTGAGCTAAGGAGCAGATATGAAAGGAGGCACCAGCCACAACCACTTCACGCAGTCCAAATCCCAAGACATTCACCAGTGCTGCTGGGGTCCAAGATGGGCTCTGCTCACTTGTATGCATGCAGAGACTGGGAGGTGAGGGATATCTGTGTTTGTGCACACAGCCTGAGTTTTTGTTTTCCTAGAGGGGTACATGGCCCGGATGTACACACAGGGTCTGGAGGCTTGGGCTTTGGAGGTTGGCTATACCTCCCAAGACAGGAGCTGCATGATGCTGTGAGTGGTAGCCAGGTGTCCCAGGCAAGGGGGCACAGTTCTTCCACCTCTCTGAGGGTAGGCCAGGAATGGGTAGGTCTTTTGGGGTGTCCTGTCCAAGCAGGGGGAGTAGCGACTGGGAAGAGATGCATGCTTCCGGGTTGTTAGCTCCTTTGCCGGTTCGTGCATGAGACTCAAGACACAAAATACTCCCTGAGTATTGACCCTTCCTCTGTCCATGGTCAGTTGGAAATCTCCCTAGTGCTTGGTTCCCTCTGTCCCTCTCACTCAAACCCTCCAGAAATCTCCCAGCCTGGCAGAGAGGCACCTGTTGAGCACATCTCCAGAAGACAGATCACACAGGAAACTCCTTGAAACGGTCCCTTCCTTCCTATTTAAATGTGAACAAGAACATTTGAAGTGATGCTGCCAGTGTGGCTACCCCTGAGATGGCTCAATAGCTCCTTCTGTGGAGAAGACTGAAGCAAATAACCCCACCAAGAAGGACTGAGAGGCAGCATTCCCTTGTGCTCTAAGCACATGGAAGGAAGAGGAGCTGCTCTTGCAAGGGTGAATGTCTTGTCCACAACACATACGCTCTGCTCCAGGCCTGCTCAGGTGTCTTTTTAGGATAGGCAGACTTGATTCAGCTGTGTGCCCTGCCATCTTGGAGCTTACACCATGAGACAGCGTTGGGAGAAAGGGAAAGCTCTAGATTTAAAGTGACCGATGGAAGAGGCAGAGAAGGGGCAGGTGGAAGGAGAGGGTGGGAACCGCAGTTGGCTGGCTTGCTTTGGAAAGCTCACGTGTTTGGTGGATTTTAGATTCTGCACAGCCCCCCCCCTCAAAGCCTTTCCCACTCACATGATTTCTGGGAACATTCCTCCAGGCTTTGATCTGCATTCCCAATACACTCCAAGTTGGAACAAACTCATGGTTTACCACCCCATGGTTGCTGCAGTTCAGTTACCACAGGCTCCCACCCCCTCCTGTATCTTGGGCTCCTTGGTCATGCTACAACTTCCATGGCACGCCCAAAGGCTGTTTGTTGGGCATGATCGCTCATGTCGTGTGCTCAGGCAGCACGATGATGCCCTTATCATTCACATTAGGAGGCAGGAACATTGCCCATTGGCAGGACAGGACAAACATGTGTGTCCATACCCTGGTGGAATTTTCCCTTTGCCAGTTCTTTATTGAGTATGTCAGTCTCTCCCTTTGATCTCCCGCTCCGGTTCATTTCTCAAGCACTAACGCTGTCAAGACAGAATCTGTGCCCAGATAAACCCTCTGTGCTCCTGTCTAAACAGTGTCATCACGCCAAGATCGTGCCAGCCCCTGGGCGCACAGGGGACCAAGGGCTCCCTGTTATGCTTGAGTTTATTCTCGTGCTGGTGCAAAGCAAGAATGAAGCCAATTAAGTCATGCAAGTGAAAACATGGTACATTTGAGAAAAGAGCCAGGCTTGGACTCTCCCTTCCCACACAGGAATCTGCAGCTGGTCCTAGTCTGGTATCACCTGGAGGTGTCTCTAACATGGTCTTTACTGCCTTGTTCCATCCCTGAGGAGGAGACTATGCAGGCCTGTTTCTAACTCTGCTCTCCGTGCCCCCACCAAATGCCTGTTCCAACTCGATAGATTGATGGCATTCGCTTCTTTTGTTTATGGTCCTCAAGCCAGTTTTCAACCCACACAAATGTTCATATGCAAGCTAGTTTGGATTCAATTGCCAAGTAAGATTTAATAAGACACAACTATTTAATGAACAACCCAATACAGGACACTGAATGCCTTCACTCCATCCCCTGATAATGTAAACTGTTAAGGTTTTCAGGGGAGATTTGTTCCTTCCAAGCCTTCGGAGTAGTTCTGACTTTTGATTCTACTCTGGGTGCCCCACTTGGAGTACCCAGAAAACATAGTCAGTTATTTATAAAGGCAGTTTTCAGGAAAACTGGGCACAGCTATCCTTGCCTGCAAGGATTTTTCATGTGTTGAACACTATCCCCAGCCTAACTGGAGAAGAAAAAGAATTGAAATCTCTAAATTTTCATAACATTTTGAATTTGACTTGGGCTTTTTCAATAACTTGGCTTCGTTTCTCAATGTGCAAGATGGACAATCCCCTAGAAGTCCTCCTTCCCTGTCCCTACCTGTACCTTGGCCAACATGTGTCTTTGCATCATGCTGGATTGCACAGGGGTGACCTTTGGAAGGCTTCATGAGAGGAATTATCCTTTAACTCTCTCTCTGCTGTTGCTCACCCACTGAATTGACAATCAGTGCTGTCCTCTGCCAAGGAGCAATGTCAACTAGGAGGACAGAAAGTCCTGGCTGAACTAGGGGTAGCCCCATTGTTGCTAACAACTTGCAGAAGAGCCACAGCAGTGTGCTCCATTGCAGCATCCTGATACCTTCTCAGGCACAGGAGATAGGCAGCCTCCTGCAGGAACTGTGGTGCCCAGGCATTCAGAGGAGCTGCAGCTTCTTGCTTACAGACATCTGGAAATGGAGAGCTGTCTCAGGCAAGGTGGCTACCAAGGGAGAAGTGATGTTGCCCTTAAATCTCAACATTCAAAGCAAGGTCACGGTCCAACAATGGACCAGACAAATGTCTCTCTGCCAGAGACCTCTGCAGCTTGCTTTGTCATAGAAACCCACCAAAGCTGCTCTGCTAACAGTACCCTACGCCAGACATGTTACCGCACTGCTCCAGAAAATGCTTTTCACCATGGTGCCAGCACACTTGAACATTGCTCAGAAATGTCAGCCCCCCTTTACACAGTAGAGATATCACTCCAGGAGGAGTCATACCCCAGAGCCAGCATTACTGCAGTGCTGATTCTTACAAGAATAAGGTTGCCTCGGAGTGAGACCCCGTGCTGGACAATACCCTCAAAGACAGATGTTTCAGATGTATAGAAGATGATGCGGGTGGTGATGTGTGCTCCAAGACCAGGCAGGGGCACACTGCAGCAGTGCTGGTGCTCCATAACTCTTGATGAGTCCACTGGTCCTTGCACCTGCCTGGAAAAGGATTGGGAAGGGGGTTTCTTCCCTGGTCCAGGGGGGAAGGAGAAGGCTGCTGTGTTCCCATTCCCAGCATACACACTTGCGTTTTATTTTGTTTTGCTTTTAAGCTGCGTCTTGGCCTCCAGTCCCTTGCATTGCAAGAGGTGCCTGGGAAAGGGAACAGCCTGCAAGGGGAGGCCACGGTGTGGGTCCTGAGCCTGCTGTGCCTGCATCGATGCAGAGGCATGGCACTCCCCGTGATGGTGAGTCCCTCTGCCCTCGGGGCCTGAGAAGAGGCAGGTGAAAGAGCCAGTGGCTGGGAAGGGGTCTGATCTTGCCGCTGTGCCCCGAAGCAAGAGGTGAATGGCAATGAACACCTGCCTTTGGCTGCAGTTTCCCTTCTTGGCACCGAGCGCTTGTGTTTGGATTCAAAGCGTGGTAACAAAGCCCTTGCCGGCAAACGCATTTCAACATGTTATTATTCCCAGGCCGGCTTTCAAGATCCTCTTTCTATTCCTTCTGTACTGATTGCTCTTGTTTCTCTTGGCTCCAAGCTCTGGCTTTTCAGGCTTCATTAACTGGAATTTATTAGCAACTTTAAACAATCTTCCTGCTGCCAAAAAGAGAGAAAGAAAGAAAAGAAGAAGAAAAAAAAGAAAGAAACAAAGAAGAGACACACTAAACTCTGGGCTGCTCCCTGCCTGTGTGAGGCCCAGGTCTGAACACCTCTATGACTGGAGGCTTTCTTTGCAGGGAAGGACCGGTGGGTGCCTGGACTGGGACTGTGCCTGCCCCCAGCACAGCGTCTCCTCTCTTTGCGCTGTTTCACCGCTGGAGCTGGAGGTTGATGGTGACAGAGGAGAGCACAGGCTGATGGAGAGCTGTCGGAGAGGAGTCCTCAGCGGCATTGCCTCTTCAAAGCCAGCTGAGACTGGAGAGTCTGGTCTCTTGGCAGCCTACAAGCAGGAGTGCTAATTGCATCCGCAACACCTTCCTGAGCAGCTCGCAGTAAAAACTAATGACTAACAGATCCTGGCACACCTGAGAGGCCTGTTCTCATCACTGGATGGATGGGTAAACAGAGGCACTGGCAGGGAAAATCGCTTTACCAAGACCACACAGTGACTGAGCGGTTTGAGCTGGAGCAGTCTTGGTGACCTCATCTGCGCCCTAATGACAGCGTTGCCTCCGATCCCCCGACCAAATGCGACACGGCCATTTGGTCTTGGGAGGGGAGATGAGCCAACGCAGAAATGTCCTGTGGGACACAGCCCGGCTGCACAGCGTGGTGTGGCCTGGGTGATTGCTTCGCTGTCCTCAAGACCCTCAGGTGCCACCCTGCTCTCACTTGCTCGCTGCATGCCCTACCCGGCACGAGGGGCTCAGATGGATCCAGCAACCTGGATTTGCAGTGCTCTACAGCAGCCTGCGGGGTGTGTGACACGGCACGTTTGTTCTCAGTGTCCATGGGACACATGTGCTTCATCTACCCCTTTTTTCAGCTTGCTTTCACCTTCCTGTTACTCCTCTCCTTCAGCTGAACCCCAGCTCCATGCATAAGCTGAGCCTTGAGTCCAGCTGATCTCTATCATGATACCTCACCTTTATGGGGAGTCTGAGATGGTGCTAAAATAGAGGCACAAAAAGAGGAGGAATCATAAAAGGTGTGAAACACCACCGCTTCTCCCAGCCACTGTGACCCTGGGCTATTGGGACTAGATCTAATGAGAGCAGGTTGGCAGTGGCAGAGCAGGAGAGAGGCACTACAACGAACTTATGGGGGAGGCAGAGGAACATGGACTTTCTCCGACTATCAGAGAGGATGAAGCTTACAGGTCATACTCGTATGTGTCCAAGGGCCAACAGTGTCAGGAGTGCCAACAGTGCCAATTTTGTCTTCAGTTGTTGTGTCCTCCAGCCTGTTACTCACTCAGTTTATCAAGGATGTAACAGGGCATGAGGCAGGCTGCGGCTGTAAGGTCACCCAAAATCCCTGGAGGTCAGAAGCCTGCTGAAAGGTTTCCATCTGACTGACGACAGGCACTTGCAGCGAGGATGGGCTGCAGCACAGCCCTCTTCTTGCTTGTCAGCCCTTCTCTGCCTGGAGGTCAGGCAGGCAGGCAGGCAGGTCTTTCTTCTCCCAAAGAGGCACTAACACTGAGACACGTGGATTGTCCTTCACTGCTCAGCAGGGTTTTCTGGGCTTCACTGACTCAGCATGCCCCAGCATGGGCAGTTCCATGGGGGGAGTAGACGGAAGGCTTGGTATCATGTGCTACATGTTGCTCCAGTAGACCCCAGGGAATATGTTCAGAGTAGATGAAATCTACAGAGAATTGAGCCATGAAACCTAAACAAACATCTACTGAGGATGTGTAAGCGGGTAGGATACGTTTCCTTGATTCTTGTGCACATCCCGGCACAGAGAATGATCCTATCCCAAATGTGCTGGTCCCGATGTATTGTTTTGGGATAAAAGTTTGGTAAAGATAGAAGTGAAAAGAGCAGGGGATGTGCCAGGGAAGTTGTATTACTGGTCGATGACAGCCCTGTATATATATACACACTATACCTGTCTACATGCTGTTGTTGAAAGAATCAGTTTAGATTTCTGATAATACATAAAAATCCTTTCTTGCCTGATTTCATATAAATTTCTTGATTTCCATAAATAGAATTACTGTATTACACCTATCAAATTCAAGCATGAACTTGGGTATGCATAGATAGATAATGTTGTATTTTCCAGTTCTTCTCCTAACTGTGATGGTTTTTCCTAGTCAAAATACCTTTGCTTTTGGAATGAGGACTTGTGGCATTTTGAACCTCTAGTGAAATGTTCTCTAACAACTTCCAATTATTTTTCAAATTTTCCCATTTAAATTTTTCCTCTTCATCTGCTTTATTCATAATTATTTTTGGCTCTAGGAAGCTGGCTCTTTTGGAGCCTATGAATATTTATTCATTGCTGGTTAAGACTGTTCTGTTTGTACATGATGTGTAATCAGAACACGATTGCTTGCAACAAGTTAGTTGTATACAACAAAGTCTGGTCCCTGTGTGTGTGAAAAGCTGTACTACCCACAGTGAATGCTTTGGGTGTCCGCACTTCAACACAGACGTTGACAAAATGAAAAGAGAAAGACTGCAAGATGTATGCAAGATGTCGAAACCCCCACCTTCTGTGGGTAGCTGGAGCTCCCGAGCTAAAGGACAATAAAAAAGGAGTCCTGCTTAATCTCTAAGTGCCTAACGGGGAGGAGAGTTTGGGCAGCTGGTGTCCTTACAAGTCTAATGAATAGAAATGACAAACAGATGAATTTGAGTTGCAAGACCATTTGAAGTTAAAAACCTATAGTATGATTTGAAAATTACGAGATTTGGTCTGTAATGGGAATAATGAACATTGGTATCTGGTCTTGTCTCTTTAGTCAAGACTGAATGTTCAGAGAAGTAAGTTTGTCTTTGCATATGTGTGTCCAGCTAAATATGTAAATTTACATGAAAACTCTTTTCTAAGTGCAGAATCAGGACTTTCTGCTCACAGCCACACAGTGCAGAGGCTGATGGCAGTAAGGACTTAGGCAGGTCTGCAGCCCAACCTCTGCCCATCACTGGCATTACACTGTATTACTGGATGCTGATGATTCAGGGTTGCTCCACTGCAGAACATGTGGGATAGTACATCTGGGAGATGAAAATGCCTCCTTTCAGGGCAGTGAAAACATCTTTTCTATAGGAAATTCTGACATTTTGGACACTAGCATTTTTGAAATGTTGATTTTGGTGTGGCAGTGGCTGCAAGAACTTATTCAGTAAAGTGTTTCATTTAGACAGAGTGTTATACGTCCAGTAAGTTTCAACACATACATCAAATGCATCATTAATATTAGTATTTTGTGCAGTGTAATACTAGTGTTTTGAAGAAACTGCATTTTCCAACAGAAGCTGTTGTGTTGAAAGGAGCAACAGCATGAGAATAACACCTGGAGGTATTTCTCATGGTCAAGTGGACTAAGACCATACAGGTGAAATTTACCCACGCACAAATGGCCAACCTCGATCTTTTGCCCCCCAGGCTCCCATTTTTGGGTCTCCCAAGGGATTCCAGTGGTTTTTAATGCTGGTGGTTAATTTTCACACTTTCAGAAGTGGAGGCACTCCTTCACTGACACACAGCCACATGCCGACCCCCGGGGATTGCGGTTGCTGCTGTGTCTGAGTGTGCCTGCTCAGACCGCGGTACACACTGGTGCATGATGGGACACCCCAGCCTCTGGGGCAAATTTTTTGGACTTCAATTGCCCAGGCTCATTGCCATCTGAATTGCAAAGTTCCCGGGAGCTAAGGTGCCTCTGGACTGCAGGAGGCTGTGAGGGGGACTCTGTATGCAGAAGGGTGATTGAAGCTCCCTGTTTGCTGGCTCTGCTCTGGGGTACAGTGTTGGTTTTTGCATAATGGATTTGGTCTTCTTTTATGTTGGCTTTTGGCACATGCACCTTCTCAGTCTAAAGGCAAGGACCTCAGTCAAACTCCTAAGCTAGAGTAGCAAATAAGCCCTCTCCGAGCGTTCAGCCTCCTTCCATCTCAGCCTGCAGCCACAGTGACAAAACTAGGGGTTGCCACCAGAGCCACAGGCAGCCTCTCCAGTGTCCCCCTGTCACTCCAACCATGCTGCTCCATACTCACAGTTCCTCCAGGAAACGCAGGTGATGGAGACTGCTGGGCTGCAGCTGGCTGATGTTGTTCATGCTCAGATCTCTAGTGGGGAAGAAAGACAGAAGGCTCTGATCAGTCACACGGTAGTTTGCAAAGAACAAACCCCAATCCCAGGTTCTGCGTCCCCTCTCTGCTAAGAGGGAAAATGAGAAGCCCCTGCAAATAATGTCAGCATTAGCATCTTATCACAGCCCAGGCTCTGCCTGCAAAGGGATGGAGAGGAGTGACCAGAGACAGGTGCTCCTGCAGGGTGGTCTGCCTCAGCTTCTCCAGGTTATGGAGCAAGTTAGGACATTACCTAAAGCACAAGCAGTATTAGCGTCTCACAGTTTTTGGAAAGTGAACAGGAAGCCCAGTGACGCTGGAGTAGGACAGTATGTCCTTGGGCCCAATCTCTGACCACCGGTCATGCCAGCCACCACAGGGAGGTCTTCCAGTGCATGGATAGACAGCTGGTTTTGAGAAGAGAGAAAGCCGTGGAAGAAAGGGTACATCCTATTGCACAAGCCTGCTCTAAACTGGAAAAACTAGAGAACAATGCGAGGAACGAGGGCTGGAGGTTGGCTCAGTGGGTGACAAAGTCTGAGTTTAGGGGGTGGGAGGAATCTGTCTGACTGTGCTTGTTTCAGTCTTTGCAACTTCCAGCCAAAAGCTCACCTCCTATCTGCTTAGGGTCTGACAGACCCTCAGAGGAGACTGTGCCACAGCCCAAGGGGCCCAGGGGATCTGCTGAGTGCCCTTAGCACATGACAGAGTCACTGTAAGCTGCCCACTGCAGAACTGTCATCGTCTTAGGATGTAAGACTAGCGAAGTCTGCAGCAAACGGTGCATTAGACCAGCTGGTAGTTGGAAAAAATAAGGATGCTTCTGGGCTCTGAGGCTCTCCAGGAGGTCTGATACTTGATAGCTGCAACCCTGCCCTCAGGAGCAGCTGCACATGTAGAAAACTGCACTTGTGACCCAAGCCTAGAGCAAACTGTGTCCAGGTGACTGCAAGTGAGCATCAATTTTTACATCTATGAGGAAAGAGGAGGCTGAATTAAAAGCTGATATCATTAAAACCAATGGGAATGAATGGGCCATATGCCCCACCGAGCAAAGCAATTGTCAAATGCCATCTGAGAGGCTGGGTAGGCTTGTGTGAGGCAGAAGGGGTGATTTGTAATCATGGTGTATAGACAGGACACCGCTTGGCTCCGTCAGACTGCTTGGACTGAATGGCAGAGACAGAGAGGTGTCTCTCTTATAGTGTGAGAACACAAAAATAAAGGCATTTTACTTTACTCTTTCCTCCAATAAATATCACGGACTTATAAGCCTAAGGAAGGGTGTAACCCCCCAATATCAGTGGGAATCGATCTTGGTGTTGGACAAACGCGTGGAGGAAGGAGGCTTGTGCCAAGGACAAGGACTGAATCATGAAGAAGTCCCTCAGCAAAACCCAGCTGTACAAGAGAGACCTCTTGAGCTGGCTTCCATCTGCACAGCACACCATCATCTGAACTGAGATCCTGAAGAACCAAGATGTGAGACTCCAGTTCACATGTCAAATGTCCTGGAGTATCATGGCCTGGATTTGGGCTCTGGATAGGAAATTGCTTCAGTGAAATATAGGTTTATTGAAAAAATTACTAGAATTCCTTTGTGTTCTTCCTTGAGAAAATTCCAGAGTTCTGTTAGGAAAGAGGCTTACAAAGTTTGGGGATGTAGGCTTCTGCTTTTTTGCACCGTTTTCCACAAAAAAGCCTCCACTTTCTAACCCAATTTATTTGGCACTGGTGGAGACATGTTACACCTAGGGATGGTCAAAGCCCGCCTTTACAGATTCTCTGGAGATGTGTCCTGTGACAAAACTGTGTAGTTTCATGAGCCCTATTTGAAGATACTCCTGGAAACGTTTGGTTTTCCGCTTTGTAACTTTCTCCTCTCCAAAGCAGAGGTGAAAAACTCCCCAGAAGACCTATGAGAATTCAAAATGCTCTTTTCAGATTGAATGCAAAAATACAGTTGTCTGCATTGTTCTGTGTGCAACGCTGCATTCTATATTTAGATGATCCCGTGATACAAAAGAAGGGTTAAAATATTATTTTGTGCTGCTTCTATTTTTATTTTTAAATCCCTAAGGGCGGTTGTTACTTAGCACCCATTAAAACATCTTTTTTTCCTACATCAAAGTGTCTCCTGTTTATGTTGTAATGAATCAGTCTGATGTTTCGACATGTTGTGAAACAATGTAAAAATAACGAAAAATAACGTAAAATTAAAAGCTGTGAAAAAACCCACAGATCTCAAACATCCAAGAAATCCTTGAAATTCCAAGGCATATTCCTGAAGTTGCCTTCTGCTGGCAGTGTAGGGAATACTTCTCAAGTCTCATTGAATTGCTATTTGGGTGCCCAGCCCTTTCCTAGGCATGATGAGGACAACTGCCTGTCCCGCACCCCTGGGCAGGTGGGCAGCTGTTGCAGGAAGGTGCAGACCCTCAGCATGACCTACCCAGCAGCACATTGGTATGTGGCTGGTTGTAATGAGGAGGCCAAAGATGTTTTTATCCCTTCTTTCCTCCCCCTTGACCTATACCCTGAAGAGGAACAAAATACACTGGTTTCTGAAGAAATCTTCCAAAAGGCAGAGGAGAAGTACCACTATCCCATTATTGACAGCCTCACAGCTCCACCTTGCATGACTTTCCTTTAAATGCCCTGCTTCCCTCCCTCACACTCTCGCCCTCCTGGGGCTCCTGGGCATGGACAGGTCTGAGGGAAGGGGCTCTCTCCCACCATCTCTTGGGGCAGTGAAGAAAAATCCATCCCTGATTTCCAAGGCTGTTGCACGGGGAACATTTTGGGTCATTTTATTTGAAACTCACTGGTGTTTTGGGTGTTTGGATGCTCTGGTGGCTCCCAGTCCTGCAGGACTTGAGTGCAACATATTTACACTCTCACTACTGAAATGAGGAGGTACATAGTGCAAATCCTGCTGGTGGTCTGCTAGCTAATGACCAGTGAGGCAAATATGGTGCCGATGACTCAGCTTTAGGACTGTGTTTACCATTAACTTTCCAGTGTGATATTCTGTGGGACCCCCACAACAGCTCCTCTAGAACAGTGGACATCACACCTGGCTTGGTGTAGTGGAGTTCCTGGACTGGCCATGGTATGAGGATGGCATGGAGGGGGTGATGCGAGGACACATGCTGTGAAGGAAAAACAAGTCCCTCCAAGGGCTGGAAATGAACTTCCTGAGCACACTCCTGGGCTCAGTGATTTTGCTAGCCACAAAAGTACGAGATACTTCTCCACAGGCTGTCCATGCTTGTGTGAAAGCTGAGGCACAGGATTCTTGCCTGAAGTGTTGTGGGAGTAAATATTTGACTTATTACTCATGTAAAGATGTTGTTGATTTGTTGCTGTGTTTTCCCAAGCTCATGTTTTTCCTCTTAGTAAGGTTTCTTGTGTTATGTACATCCCTAGTGCATGCAAGAATGGAAATGCTTCCTCTCAGGGTAATCAGGGAAGCTATTTATCTCTTCAAGTGTTTGAGGGTGGTTACTTCTGCGAGCCACATTTAGTTAATTTTAAGAGGAACCCATGGTATTTCAACCTTGTTGGTTTTTTTTTTCTTTGTTCCAATAATATCTGGCAGAAGGATTAGGGATTCATGGACTAAATTGATTAGGGACTCCTCTGACCTTTCTCAGCTCTGTCAATGACTTTGACTTTCCAAAACAGCTCTCTTTTTTGAGTGACTAGCATCAAGTACAGTCAAATAAGTGTTGGGTCATTCATATCGAAGCATGGCTATTGTCCTTTGCACTGGAGAAACCACTACAAAGATGGAGACCATACCATAGCAAGCATTATAGAAATGCACAAAGAATAGAATTCAGATCACAAAGTGCCTCAAATTCTGAAAGAAATCAGAAAGGCCAGAAAGGAACTGGGGTGCTAGAGCTTCACCCGGGCTTGCAGTGTAGGACCAGCAGAGGAACTGTCCAGGTTCTTGCTTTTGAGTTCATGAGACTGTACTGCATTGGTGCACTGGGACAAGCCATCCCTCTCCTGTCCCAGAGCTCCCATGTCCCTCTTTCACAGAATCACAGAACATTACTGGTTGGAAGAGACCTCTGTGGATCATCTAGTCCAACTGCCCTGCCGAAGCAGGGTCACCTAGAGCAGGCTGCACAGGACCTTGTCCAGGTGGGTCCTGAATATCTCCAGAGGAAGAAACTCCACAACCTCCCTGGGCAGCCTGGGCCAGGGCTCCACCACCCTCAGAGGGAAGAAGTTCTTCCTCATCTTCAGACGGAACGTCCTCTGCTTCAGTTTGTGCCCATTGCCTCTTGTCCTGTCACTGGGCACCACTGGAAAGAGTCTGGCCCCATCCTCCTGACCCCCACCCTGCAGATATTTATAGGCATTTATAAGGTCCCCTCTCAGCCTTCTCTTCTCCAGGCTGAACAAGCCCAGCTCCCTCAGCCTTTCCTCGGAGAGATGCTCCAGTCCCCTCATCATCCTCGTAGCCCTCCACTGGACTCTCTCCAGTAGCTCCTCATCTTTCTTGAACTGGGGAACCCTGAACTGGACACAGTACTGACCTGTCTGTCGTCTCTGCAAGCTATCAGATAAAAGCAGGAAACCTTTTGCTGTCAAGCCATTTTTGCATGGCTGTGGTCTGAAATGATGACAGTAAAGTCAAGCGAACTACTCTACTACTGCCGGAACCGAAACTCTGTTCTGGTATCACCTCCGTTTACCTATGAAGCAACGTCTTTTAAGACCTCTTGCATTACGTGTTGAAATTACTTATGCTTTCCAATGGCACTGCACCAAAGCCATCATGGCTATAATTAGTGTGATTTAACATCCCCCCCTTCCCCAACTATTTCTAAACATTTATCATAAGCATTTCTAACTTGTACCTGCAGGAAAACTGAGACACAGTTCATGGAAACTGAGCTCATGTGATTCAGCCTCAGACCTTACAACTACTCTGGCCCTCGAGGGGTTCCTTAAATTATTTGCTTTGATGTCGCCTTCTTTCATGAACCTTTGATTATTCACTGATGAGCTGATCTTCCTTACCGAAGGAATGATGTGACACACACCATGCTTTGGGTACTCCAGTAGGACTGTCTGCCGTGCTCTTTAACAGTGCTAGGAGACGATCACCACAGTGCTTTAGTTCAGGAATGATATGAGCTGTAAAGATCAAAGGAATTTATCTTTGGCATAATTGCTTGGCCAGGTGGGCTGCAGGCTGCGGTGCTGGTGCTCTGAAATGTGGAGCTATGGATGTCCCTGTGAGGAGCAGCACAGTCCCAGCAGACTCTGTCCGGATCTGGTGAAAGCACCTGCGGGACCTTGTAGAAGTGAGTGCTCTTAGGCCAACAGGGAAGTTTTTTACACTGCAATATGTGGGCCTGCATGAAGGGCACCCTGTGATACTTGCCCAAGATAGGCCTAAGCAATATCCTGAGGACACATCTCTAGGGACAGCAGTACTTATGTGTCTCACACAAACTCAAGGTGTCTTTTAGAACTGTGCACAAAACTGGGAAGAGATGAACCTTTCCCATCACCTGCAAAGCTCCTGATATACCTCTGACCAGACTACAAGCAGACTATAAGTTTTTCTTGAGTTTCCCCAGTGGTGCAGTCTAATGTGAATTAACACAAGCAGAAGTCAATGGACCGAAAGCAATACAGGTTGAAGCCACACTGGAGTAGCACAATAAGATTGCGGCTGCTCAGTCAGGAGGGTTTCAAGCTGAAATCTGCAGTGATATGGTCTTGGTGGAGGCCAAGCACATAATCTGTAGAGACAGATGTGCATCTGGCTCAAGATCTGCAAAGTGCACATGACTCGCAGAGAGATGGTGCTGTCCTGGAAGCCATCACAGGGCTAGGACATTTTCTATGGAAAGAGCAGCGCCTAGCTGTGGCTGGGAGAAGACATTCCCCAGCCATCTCTCTCTGTACTCCAAAGGGGCAGAAAGTCTGGTCACTAGCTTCAGTCCCCGGAGTCTCCATGGGTCTCTCTGTGACTCAGCATGACAAGAAGCCCATGTCCTCCTGCCATGAGAGCAGGGGGGAGTAGCTGCCTCTAAGCAGGTCTTTGATCTACAAGGTTTCTGCAAGCTCAGGGTGTGGCTCAAGGGGCAGATCTTGACCAGTCAGCAGTGGGCTACTCTATGGGATCCTGGCTTCTTTCATACCTGGTGAAATCCTATGCATGTGGCAAAAGATGGAAGTGATGACAGACATTGTCCAAGCCACTGGACAGGATTTTCAGTATTGGGGGAAATGGACCTTGTTCTCCTTTGTAAGGAGGCAGGGTCACCCCTCCTTACTGCTGTCCTCAGGTTTTGAGCCTATAGGAAACTACTAAGAAATCTAGTTTTCTCCAGTCTTCTCCAGCTCTAAATTGTTCCACTATATGAAAATCTTTGCATTTTTCAAGATGTTCAGGATGTTAATGTGTTCTCTTCCCAGCACAGACTCAACCTAGCTCCTCTCGGTGTTCGTGCTGAACACGTAGGTTTCTGGACCATATAAATGACCTTCCTTAGACAGCTGAGCAGAAATTTTTGTGATTGTGGGGAGAAGCTAATGACCTGGTATCCTCTTAATTAATGAATTTCACAATTACAGCATTAAGGCCTTCCAGTTCTGTCCAGCAGTCTGATTTCTGGGGGAGCTGTACAAAACAGACCAAAATTCCCATCCTTATCCTGGAAAGCTCCAACTCTAGACCTGTTCCTGCAAGGCATGAAACACTCTTGTCTCTCTGAAATCACTAGATGAGCAATGTCTCTACCTATCTTCTGGCCACTCTCATTAGCATCCAGTGAAAAACGCACAATTACACCACCTTTAGAAAAGAAGCCCAAAGGCAATAAATGATGGTTTCAGAAATTCTTCAGATTATACTAGAGTGATTCATAAAGGTTCTTGTTATCGCCTTTCCTCTTTATCTTGAAATCTCCGAGGTCACCACAAAATGCCTGGATTGCTTGGGGTAAAGCTGGGGCTGACGATAGCATGGTACTTGGAGCCATAGAGCCAGCTGAAATTTTTCCTAAAAGCCTGCAGGTTGAAAACTATGCTAAAGGTAGTGTCCATAAAGAAAAGGGGAAAGGGAAGATAAAGAGATCAAAGCAGTAAGAGCTCATTTGCATTACACCATATCTGGAGGCACCAACCCTGCTTCAATCCCATATCACTGCAATAGGCAAGAGCAGAACGTGTTTCTACTCCCACTTTTCCATGTTTGAAAATAGATCAGTCATCTTAGATCATCCCCCGTGTGTAGGCCCTATCCGAGATCTCCACAGTGTTTCAATAATAAAGACTCAGCCAAGGCCAGTTTGCCAGGGTGAGATTAAGCCCATCCCTGCACCAGCAGGTCTTCAGAAGTCTGGTCTGCGCAGTGAACAGCAGTGACCTACAGCAAGCACAACTCTCATGCCACTCTGGCCGCTCCATTCCCAGCTCCTCCCGCAGCTGCCCTGGCTCTGCACCATGTTATGTGCCCTCCATGCAAGACAGCAGAAAGGGTCTGAGCAGAGGAGTAATGCATTTCTGCCCCTTGGAATGGTTGATGTGAGAATAAGAAGAAACAACTTTTGGAAACCACCTGCCAGGTCAGGGCTGTCACTCAACACCAACTCATCCCAGGGCCCACAGTGTCTGCCAGGGGAAGGACTCTTCCTCGACAGCAGAGGAGAAAGGAAGAAGGTTTGGGGTGCACAACCAAGGGGAGGGAGAAGGGCAGACTGCTTGACAGAATTGGCTGCAGGCACACGAAGGAGACACGGCTGAGAAGCAGCAAGGAGCTGCCTCCAGAGGCACCGTGCTGTGGGACAGAGATGAAATTTGCAGCAGAACATGAGGGCGGTTTTTTTCCTAAAGGCAAAAGGTGCATCTTGCTAAGTGTGCTCCTGGAGATTTTTCTCATGGCCTCCGTCTCCCGGCTGCAGCTGTCCTAGTTGCCAGAGGAAAGTCCACATGGCAATAAAAGGGGAAAGAACTTTTGCTGTGACAAGGCAGGGAGAAGACAGCTTGTCTTGCTGGAAATAGCTCTTATGAACACGATGGGCATTGACATCTTCTGGCCTACAGGTGTATGAGTACCCTGGTCCTTGCAGTGCCCGCTAGCACAGAGATGCTTCAACCAGAGCAGAAGAGTCTCATACACCAAACCGAGGGAGAGCCTGATGGAGCTTCCTCCCAGCCCCTCTGCTCACAGACCCCGGACAGACCAGTCAGAGCAGCAGGCTGCTTTGGCTTGGGAGTTGGGCAAGGACCATATTTTCCACTTCCGATACCATTCAGCAAGTTCATGTTTTTGGTGATTCCCATGAAACATAATTCCAGAAAGAGCTGGTTTGGGGTGATCAAAATAATAAAAAATGTGGGTTTTTTTTTCTCCTCCAGTTTTGACATTAAACATAATCATCCCAGAAAGGACATTCTAAACTAAAAGTCATTTGAAAAAAAAATATCTTCTGCCCTGGAAGTGTATAAGAAGGACTTCTCAGCCTCTTTAAAACTCTTTTTACATTTTTGCCTTACATAACGAGATTCAGAGTTTGCCAGTGTTGAAGCTGGGTCAACATGAACTTTTTCCTTAGTGTGAGCACATCAAAACCAAAAGAAACTCTAAGCTAAAAAGACATATTTAGGCATGAATGGGAGCAAGGAACATTTTTTTTAAAGCAAGAAAAATGAGATTGCAAGCAAACGTTCTTCCTGCTCACCTTGTCGTTTGGAGCAGCCACAGCCCAGCAATGTCCTGACTTTTAGCAACCAAATGGTCTCCACCAGATCCCTGGAAAGTGCCTTGCATTCACTTGTGACCTGAATGTGGGGTTGTTCCTTGCTCTTCTTCAGGTCTCTGCTGGGCTCTGGCTCCCCACTCGCTGGGCTCTTTGGGAACAGACCTAGTCACTCTCGTGGAAAGTGACACCTCTCACCCTGGCAGAGTAGGTATCCTCTACACCCAGCACAGCTGCCAGGGAAAGGTAAGCCCGAGAGCATCTTCCTCTTTGCTGCCCAGCCAAAGTCTTTTGAAAGAGATAATGAGCAGTAAACAGCAAACAAATGCAACTGGTGCATCCGTCACATTCCCCACGCACATGTCCTTGAAATCAACTAAGTCATGGAAATATTGTGCTTTCATGTTGGCATCTTCTGCTTTGATTAAGGGAGGATGTTTATGAAGACAAATGTTGTGTTGAGAAAGTCTTGCCCAGCTCTGCTCTGGGACACTAGCCACACTTGCCTGAGGGCTGGCTGTGGGGCACAGTGCTGTGTCCCAGGAAGAGCAGTGCAGAAGGGTGGAAAGCGGGTCAAGGCAAGCCAAGCATGGTTGTGAGCCACAAGGCTGTTCTAGGGAGCCAGAAACTGCACAGCAGAGGCACTTGCCAGCAGACTGGGGCTGTTCCTCAGCCCACAGTGCCGAGAAGGTAGCTTGCTCATTACAGTCTGCCCTGCCCACTCCAGGCTCCTGCCCAGCCCCTCCAAGAAGACCTCTGTGGACAGTTCACACTGCAATGTGTGGTGTGCACAGGACTGTTTTTTTTTTTCAGGGCAGTAAAGGGCTTTGCAACCCCCCTGTGCCACTTGCATGGTTAACGTGGGAGGAAGCAGTGGGAGCACAATGGTTGAAAGCCTGATGGAGCCCACATGGTGGGAACAGAAGTTAATTGCTATGGAGATATTCCTGGGAGAGTAAATGATCCACCTGGAAAGCATGGCTTGTTGGACTGCACCAAAAAAGCAGACACTGAAGGAGCAGACAGACCATAGCAGAGGGAATAGGGTCTAAGGAACTGGGTCAGTGTAGAGGTGAAGATACCAGGACTCCTCTGCTTGGCAAAGAGATGGGTGAGGAGAGGTGTGACAGAAGATGATGCTGGTTTGATGCACTAGGAGGATGTACGTGTTAGCTACAAATTGCTGGTAAAGAATTTTGTAGAGTGCCCCTATAAAGACGCAAGACAAAGATACAAGACAACAGAGGATAAATCGACCTGTGACTATTCAGGGTGATTGTCTAATGGTACCTCTGGCTCGAGGGTGCCTAAACCACTGAGGACCTGGGGCATTGGCGGTCCAGCCAGGCTGGGGGCAAGCAGAAGAAGAGGTTCTTGAAAGTTGTCTTCTGGTTGCTCCCAGTGGCTCTTGGTGAGTTGTCATGAGCAAACATCTGAGAGCGACAGCCTGGGTGTGCTGGAGGCCAGTTACGCTTTCGGGCCAGTATGTGTGGAAAATCCCGTAGCCCAAGCACTTCCTGAGTATGTCCTTGACTGGAACTGGCTTTTGGACTTGGTACCCGTGCCTGACTTGGAGCACTTGCTGCGAGCTCTGGTTCTCCTTTTAGCAGCAGGCTGGGGTGAATCTAGTGTGGTCTGCACATACATGCCAGAGACATTCTTCCAACTGCTTATCAGGGGCACATGGAACCACTGTCATTCACATCCTTCCTTCGACTGCACAAGGTCTGCACAAAGTGTGTTTGGCCCCACACATCTTGGAAAAGAATCAGCTGGAACTCTAAGGGGAGGCAGTATTTGAATTAGGGAAAAAAGCTCTCTGAATACTGAATTCCTCTTCAGCTTGAGAGCTGAAAGCCCTGCTGGAGTCTTTCTAAGGTGCCTACAGTTATTTTGCGCACAAGAGACCCCTGCACATCTGGCGCAGAGCAGCCGCCTCTGTCCTGTTTCTCTTGATTGCACGCATCCTCCCTCCACTGCCAACTTCTGATCCCCCAGGGTTGTTCATGAATCCTGACAGCTGATGCCCATCTTCTCCAGCCCCGCTCCATTTACTTTCAGACCCACTGCAAAGGAGATGGTGGAGCCCAAGGCTGGCGGGCAGGAAATCGATAGCCTGTAATTGCCCTGAAGTGTACGCACACATGCTGGTTTCTATCACATTGAGAGGGTCTGGCAGCACACAGTTATTCCTGTTAGTGCTCTGGCTGGCGAGAAATCAGAGAAAGGCTCTGGCAGGCTGTGTGGTCACAAACGGTTGCCCCCTAAGCTGGGGGCAAAAGCTGCTGAGATGGGGAAGAACAGGGGCAAGGCACTACTGGAGGAGTGCGGGGCCAGGCTGCCTCTCCTCTTGCAAGTCATATCTCAGGGGGGTCACACCAGCTCATGTATGGGGCAGAATCTGATCCCGAAGTCTGAGACTAGCAAATAAAGCAGTACACGTGAACTAGAGGGCTGGAGGAGATGCACTACTGAATCTCTGCGGAGTTTGTCTGTCACTAACTGGAAGAAGCAGGCAAAATTTGGAAATATTTTATGGGGGACAAATTCTGAGATATTTTTTAGTTGAAAATGTCAGAATGGCTGATTGAAATGCTGTGTGCTGACATCAAAACATTTAATTCAGTAAAAGCCAAGCCATGACAGTGTCATATTTAATGACAGACAGTACCTGCACATACTAATCGGAGGATGAATTTAGAAAAAACAGAAGTAAAATGAAACCCCAGTTGGAGCAAAATCCTTACTTCAGATTCAAACCTTTCCAATACGCTTTCATTCAAAAATTTCGACCACATCTGTGTGTTGCCTGGAAACATGCATTTGATGAAGAGCAGTTTTTGCTCGAGGAAACTGTTTCTTGGAGCAAAACCTGGTTTCCCTGCACATTGTAAGCGGATCCCTTTGTTGCTCACAAGCAAGCTACCAGCATGGGATCCTGCAGGATGCGGATTGCCAGGCACTGCCACTGTGGGAAAGGTCTGTGGCCCCACGGGAACCATGGTCTTGGTGCTGGGCTGTGCTTAGACACAGGAGACATTGCCTGAACAGCTGTTCCCCATCTCCCCCTGATGGAAAGATGATGAGTTTCTGTATTTCACTGGCACGCTGCTTTGAAGCTGCCTGTGTTATCCCCAGGTTGAGCGTGTCCCGATCTAAAAAACCACATACTAGGATGGAGAGGTGGTTCAAGTGTCAAGGAGAGACCAATGCACAAAGAGCTGGCAGAGGCAGAAGGGCTTGGCATTTGGAGGGCTTTCTCTCCCTGCATGTGACCTGGACTTGCCAGAAGTTGATGTCAGTGCTGCAGCTGCGCATCATTCTCTAAAGAACAGGAATCCAGCTACTAGGGAATGGAGGCTTGTACCTGATTTGGCACTTCTGGACAGATCCTCTAAAGTTCCTGGAAAAGCACAAGAGCTTTGCTGGCAAGAAATAATAAGAAAAACTTCGATAAGAAGCCTGTGTCTTCCTGCCTGATTCCTTGGAGCAGACTGTTAGCTCCAGTGATAACTGATTTCTCCTACCCAAAAGGTGAAAAAAGATCTTAGGTCAGAGGAAAATGAGCACTTAATGTGCCAGAAGCAAGCTGATGGCTTTACGCCCAAATCCTTGACCTCATGGAGGGGGAGTGCTTCTCTAATACTTGTTAGAAAGCTCTGTGATAAGGAAGCATGCAGATCTCCAATAGTTAAGGTCCCAGGTGGGATTTATCCAAGGAAGGCTGTGTTGGGGACAGAGGCTCTCCAATTAGCACAGCCTGGCCAAGAGGTGAGAAGAAGCCCCCCCTCCATCTTGGCTGTGTGCAGCACTGTGTTCTGCAGCAGCATCCTTGCACCGTCATGCTGCAGCCAACCCTGAACCCCCCCTGTGCCCAAGGCTGTGTTTACCGCTGTGGCTGCCATGGTCTCTTGAGCCAAGCTGCTTTCCAGACTCAGCTCCCCCAAAAGACCCTTCATACCTCGTTCTGCTCTAAGCGCTACTTGCACCTGTGTAGATGCCCACTACCCTCATGAGTGCTTTGCTGTGGGGTGGTCTTCATCGCGGCTTGGGTCCAGCAAGGTCCATACTGCTACAAAGAGCTCGATAGGGCTGTAAGCACGGAGGGTAGATGAGGCATAGGCACAAACTTGTGACAAGCCATGGAGAATGTGTGTGCAGCCACATCTGCATGGAGAAACACCGGTCTCAACCTGCAAACAGACATGGCAGTGATAAGCATGCCCCCCGGTCTCTAAACTGCTGCTCAAAGGCTAGGAGCCATCTCAGCCTGGGAGCTGGCAGCAGGGACCAAGCGAGACAGTGCTCTGCCTTGGGAAACAGTCCCCAGAAACACTCAAGCTCTGGCCCTTCCCACGTTTGGTTTGGAAAGACTTTCTGCTGCAGAAGCCTGTGTTTAAATGGCACTTTCTAAACACTCCCAGCCACCACGACCAACCAGCAAAGACAATTCAGTGTCATAAACAACTGAAAGAGCCAAGGCTGTGTTCTCATGCCTGAAATGGGTGGAAGGCTCAGTTCTGGCATCTCTGACACTGCTCTAGCCAGCTCTGATGCCAGCTGTGTTGCAATGCTGGCCGACTGACATGAGAAGGTGGGATGCTGTGAATGTTCCCATTTAGCTGGTGTGCACTGTGGGGTACAGTTTCTCCTCCAGCATCACTGCTCTGCTCTTAGAAGTGTTGCTTTTGGAGACACCCAGTGAACCCAAGCTTGGGCTTGTCCCTGGAGAGTGGCAACACTAGAGGAGCTGGGAGCAGCTGGGAAACCAAGCCCTGATGCTGGAGTGCTGATTTAGTGTCAGCACTCTACCTATCCTGGCTATCTCAATTTTCAAGCAGAACAAGATATAGCTCTTCTCTTTGGCCTGTGTGACTCTTCTTATGTGAGCATCAGCCTATCCGAACAAGGACACAGCTCTCTTACTGCCTGGCTTGGAATTAAAATGGGTTAAAAATCTCCTAATCCAGCTACAGATCTGGATGTGAGACATTGGGCTGATTCTCACTGTAGTTTTTTTTCACAGGTACCAGTTGCCTAGGTGCAGTGATTGCCCAGTGCAGACAGCACGTGCCCTGCACAGGCACCAGCAGTGTTGGAGAAGGGAGTCTCCCGTGCGTCCTTGGGCTTTGCCGCCGCTGAGGCTGCAGGTGCCCAGCGTTTGCTGCTGTCAGCTCATGCTAGCGTTAGGAATGGTGTGCCTGTCCCTGCTGCTCTGGAGCAGAGAACCCTGAAAAGCTGAGGAATGTTGGAGCTGGACTCCTGTGCCTCCTTGGTGCTCAGCTGGGTCCTGCAATGGGCTGCTGGGGTGATGGCAGCAGGCAGAAGTGTTGACTTCAGTGCTTTGACAACTGCTAGAGAAAAGCACCACTTTATCTGTGTGTTACTCACAGATTTTCATCTGTGCCTTCAAAGCTGGGGTCCAGCCACCAGCAACTAGGGCAGAAGACCACAAGACTGATGTTATCTGCAGAGATAGGAGAATACCAGACATCTCCCACTGTTATCTGCAAAGGATGCCAGAAGCCATGGCAGGACCCTGGGACACGACTTTGTCTGCTGGCCTTCCCTCACCACCAAGGCACCAGAGCTTTTGGGGTCCACAGAATACAGTTGGAATTATGCACATCCCCAGCATGTTACCCACCCTGATGCTCCCATCCTGTCTCTGGGCAGGGGTGGGAGAATCAATGTCCATGGAGCACAGGGAGTGGGCTGCTGCCCGGATAGTCTACCTGACTGTCTCCACCCAAGAGCCCATTGGCAGTGTCTATGCAAGGGGTGTGCTAAAGGACCCCCCCAAACCAGCTAATCTTGAAGCATCTTGTTAGTATTCCACCCAGCTCACTTACTTTTGCAGTGACTTAAGTGAGTCCAAGGACATAGCCTCAAACAGCTGGAAAACTCAGCAATCCAGAGCCATCAAGAGAGGACATGACAAAGCTGCAACCAGTGGACCCATGTTGGGTTAAACCAACCATTTACTAAAGATGTAGCACCTGTCTGGAGCAGTCAAGACTCTAAGCAATGTGGCAGCCTGAAGTTTTTGTGAATCCCAACAAAATGACCTTTCACAGCAAAAAGGATGATAAAGTGTGAGCACAGCTAGTACAGCATTTCCTGATCACCCACATCAAGAAGGGATTGCAAAAACACCGTGCGTGCAGTTGCAAGTTGTGAAAGTGTTTCTTCCGGCTGAAAATGGATATCTTCTCACCCCTACGCAGACCACAAGACCTCACCTTTTGCATTGACTTTCCGCTGGCCTCACCATGCACCCACACACTTGTATGATCTGGCACGTGATGCTGCCTGTCCATGTTCTAAGGCATCAAGGAGACGTTTTTATTCTTAGTGTTGGGGTAAGTGAAAAAGGGTTGGGACATTTTTATGCACTGAATAAGGGGGAGGGGGTCACCAACCAGACATGGTTGAGAAACCTGGCAAAAGAAGTGTCAAAGCAGGTGGGGCGAGCTGCACCCAGAGGCAGAAAAGAGTCACAGCCCAAGGATTCAGGTTCTGGCTTGGGTCTGTGAATGGAGCTGGTGCTCAGAAGGTAAATCTTGCCTGTCGCAAGCACACCCCACTCGGGACCCTCCCTATCTCTGCTTTGCTGACAAGGCAGGACAATGGAGGCAGTTCCTGAAGCAAAGAAAGTTCAAATTCCTCCAGCCAGTTACCTCATGGCAGTAAATCTTCCACCTCTCTTTCCCAGTCATTGGTGAAGCCTGACTATTGTCTGGGGAGCCCGTCTGTCTGCCCCAGCACAAAAGGGAGAACAATCAGTGGGCTTGAGTAACATCCGATGTATTAAAAGACTGAAGAATGAAGCAGGGAAAGGGCCAAGGAGAGCTGGGTGGGGAGGAGATCTCCAAGAGGCTGCTCGGACCGGTGGGTGTCTGGCTTGAAGAGGCATCCAGCCTTGCCTGCAGGTGTCATTCAGGCTGGATGCTGGTCAGGGTCGTACTGGGGACTCTCTGTGTAGAGGTTTTCAGAGAGGAGGATGCTGCTGGCCTGGAACTACAGCGTTGTCCAAATCCTGTCCATGCACCCTAAAGCTTTCTTCCCTGTGAGGTCAAGCTGCCTAGTCTTCTGGGAGCAGAGTGGCAAACAGCCCCTGAGTGCTGGTAGATCAGCATGGTGAGCACCTCCTGGTTCCTTCTGCTGCCCCTCCGCACTGCCAGGCATTGCTTTTTGTCAGAAGGAAAATATCCTGTGCTACTGAGCTCCAGGATGCTGGAGAACAATGTCTCTACGTTATTGCCATCAGTCCTGATGGTCCTGAGAACGGCACAAAGCCTGCATGTTCCCTGGTTGACTAGGGGTTCGCAGATGTCAAAGGAGGTGCCCTCTCCAGCCTTGCTGCTTGGTGCCCTCTCCAGCCTTGCTTCTTGATGCCCTCAACTGACTTGCTGGAGCCAGATACGAGCAGCCTCACCCTTCCTTAAGACCGCCCAAGGCACTGATTTTCCTGAGAAAGACCAAGGTCTGGGGGGATCAGCTAGGAATCCAGTCAGTGTTTAATCAACAGGACACTGCTGGCCTGCTGCATCCTGCACAACATCTGTGCAAGAAATAAGAAGCAGCTGTGGCAATGCCTGCTTTTTGAGGCTTTTTCAGTAGTCTGGAAGAACCAGGAGCTGCACCTGTGAACTGCTGAAGCTGAACTGTTTCACAGTTTTAGTCCTTCCATCTGCAGTCCTGTCTCTCTCAAGCCAAGATATGGCCAAGCTCCCAATCCCAGTCTTGCTGGACAAAATTACTGAATGTAGGAGAAAGAAGTCTTAATGAAAAAGAAGGATTTCCTTAAAGTAAAACGCAAAGTCTGATGAAACAAGAGAGGGAGCCCAGTGCTGTGCAAATCATGAGAAGACTGAGGACAACCAAGTGAGAAGCAGACATCAGTGTTGGAGGGCATCCTGTCTGACCACTACCTCTTCCTGCTACTGCTGCTCCACCAGACCTGCTCTGATGACCACTAGACACGTAGCAAGTGCTTTGAGGACTGAGTGCAGGGGAGGAGCAAAGCAGCTGCTGCAGAGCTGTGGACAGGCAAAGTCCCTGGCAGCGTGCCCTCTCTGTGTGCAAGAGGTGGCAGCTGGGTGCAGGACCATGAGGCAGTTGCAAAGCAATCCGCTGACACCAGGACGGCACAGCATGCTGCCCTGGTCTGTCTCCCAACAACTTTGCTGCAATCTCCTCTCTGCTCCATGCTTCTGGCAGCCTGAGGTCTTTTGCAGCCTCACTGCAGTATCATAATACCTTTTTTTCTATTTCCTCTGGCACAGATAAGCAATTTGCTGAGTGATGTTAGCAGGCACTTTTTGTACAGCCTGGGCTAGAGGGGTTTTCACCTGTAGCCCAGAAGGGGAACAGAGAAAGGGGCAGCAGCAGTGTGCTGGGTGCTGCTATGTGGAGACACAGAAAGGCTCTGGCTGTGCGCTCAGCCTCTGATGACTCCTCTGCCCTCTTTCAGTGGAGCTGACCTTGGACACAGAGATTGAGGCATCTGTGTGTGTAATCTAGGGAATACTTAGGGTTTTGACTGCCTTCCCACTCGGGATGTGGCCGCGTTCCTTGGGGTATGGGCAGACACCTTCCCATGGTTGGAACAGTTGCTGGCAGCCTGATCCTGCACAAACCATATTCAGAGCCATGGCCTGCCTTGCTCCAGGTTCCTGTAGCTCTTGCTCTGCCTGTAGGGTGGAAGGAGGCATCTCTAGATGACAATGAGACAAGTAGCATCCCCCCATAGCCCATGCTGGTCCAGCGCTCCTGTCCAACTCCAGTTTGATCCTGCTCTTCTCTTGTGCAGTTCAGTTGTGCAAAATGTTTCTGGAGGAAATCAGTGATTGTGTCATTTGTCCCATGCATTTTGGACTCAGCCTTTCATTGCCCCAACAGACTGAGGCAAAGAGAGAGACAGAGTCTTCATCTACACAATGCATTAGAGCTGGCACAACTCCCATGACCCACCAATCTGTTGAACATTGTGGGGGGAATCTGAAACCATCATCTCAGCCACAGTGATGTGCTAACCCAGACTATTGTGGGAATGATGGATGACAGCTGACAGAGGAACGGAGACCTCACTTTCGTTAGCAGACTCCACAGGTGCCGTACATATGTCCTTTTCCGAGCCAGCTGTGCCCATTCATTATCCTGAGCTGCTCCTTGTTGCTACAAACCAAAGGTCAGCCATCCTGTGGGATCAACTGAGTGGTCCCCACACAGCTTCTGGCAGTTGGCAGGGCTGGGAGAAGCTGCCTTTGATGGATTTTTTGTTTGTGAAGTGAGGCTGGGAGTGCGCCCACAGCCTCTCCCATCTGCCAGTGCCCCAGCAGAAGAGGGGCACAGTGGTGGGTTCTAGTGTCTCCATCTGGCACTGCTCATTGTAGCAGAAACATTTCTCTATATCTCCATGCTTCTAAAGTGAAGTGCAGCCTGGGCTGGAGATGGGGAACTAACTGGCAGCAGACTTAGGCAATCCAAGCATCATGACCCCTTAGCAGTGACCGAGCTTCTCGCATGGAAACCAGTGCCATGCCCAGAGGACAGCAAAGAGGCACAGACTGTCAGCTGACAGCGGAAATTTTTGAAACCTTCTCTCCATTGGAGAACTGCAGCCTTGTGCCTGCTCTGGTCCCTGCTTGCAGACGCAATCTCTGCTATTGGAAACTGAGCTGTGCCACCATGGGACACGCCAGAGAAAGGGCACCAACTGCTGCACAGGCTGGTGGGAAGTGCTCTCCCCAGCCATGTACAAATGTTGTTGCAACGCTCTTTTACAAAGTTAATCACGTTATTTAGCAGGTTTCTATATCTAGAACAGAAGCAGTAAAGCACAGAAGCAGGAAAGAAGAACATCCTCAACAGAGCTACTCAGCACTGGCCACTACAGATAATGAGAGCATGGACAGTGGTGCCCAGGGTGCAGGAGGTGCATGGGAGGAATTGCAGGGTGACATGCTGTGATCAGACCTGGGGACTGAGCGATCACAGGGTAATGGCTTTACACGTTGTCCTGGAGCAGGGCCTGCTGCAGGGAGTGACCACCTTTGCTCACAGCTGTCAGGGGCCCTGCTGTGCTGCCACCATTTTTAAGGGCATTTCTGCCTGAAAATGCAAAGGAAAGGCACACGGCACAGGGCCCTGAATCACCCTGAGACTACAGCACTGAGATTTCTGGTGCAGACTTGCCTGTTCAGCCTCTGAAAAAATCTGGAATAGCTCTGCTAGCTTCATATCCCAACAACACTTGGATGCCTGGCAGGGTCCATCAAATAGTACATTCCTACCTCCTTGTTATATCCACCTGCATTAGAGCACTCCTGTCACAATAGTGGAAGCAATTCCAGTCTTGCTTTCAACACCAGAGATGTCCATCTCCAGCCTTAAAATGCCCCATATGCTTGCAGAATGATGCAAACAATAATTTATCTTAAGGAGACATCAGATTTTGAAGTCTACAACCTCAGTGCACTCCAATTCCCTTCCAGTGATGGCTTCACTCTAGGTTCCAAACACACGCATGCAGTCTCCAAAAGTCAGCCGGATTTTAACGACCAGATTTAAAAAGCATCATCCTGGTAGTTGCTACCCACTACCACAGAGAAACCTCGGTTGCTACCCACTCCCACAGAGAAACCTCAGACAGAAAGCTGCATGCGTGCAGGATTTTCAGTATAGGGTCCTGGACTCAGGCTGCAAGTGATGGAGCTTGGTCTGGGAGAAGCTGCTCAGTGACAGCAGACAGAGCTTCCTGGGCTCGGAGGGGCAGGTGTGGGATTTCTGAGGAAGGCCGGTGGTGTTTGTTCTGCAGTGCACAGGGGAACAAGCCCCAGCATGTGTTCTTGGTAAATAAATGAGATTATATCAAGAATACACCCAACTCCTACAATTTACTTTTCATCCTAACAAAACCAGCCCTTCATGACTCTGGATATTGTCTACTTGCTTGGGCAAAAGGGTTAACAATGAAGAATACTGGGTTTCTTTTATTTGCCTTCTGAATTTTGAACCTCTATAGGCCTGGGAAATGCCTTTTTCACTCCATGTGATTCCAGGAGCTGGTGTTTGCTACAAGCTCTAAGAAGTGTAGAGGTTTGACATTGCCACCAGTCATGCGTGCACTGCGTTCTGTGCTCCTGTGAGCAACACCTGCCTGGTTCCTTGCCAACCGATCTTCCAAAAAGTGACCTGGGACACCGTCATTTGGCTTCACAGAGACAACCACTGGCACTTCCTAATGCCTGGTGAGGATGGGAGGTGGGAAGTCAACACCTAGGGATGCTGCTGTGGTACCCCCAGACCAGACAGAGGCCACTCAGCCAGTCTTTGATATCCGACAGATCTCCCCCTTCCCCCACCAGCCTGCCATCCTTCAGCCATGCTGTGAGTAATAGTTCTCAAAAATAGGGAGCTCCTTGGGACCAACATAAATGCAAACAGTCCCTGTGCTTGGTGCTGAGAATTTGCATTGTGTTTGCTTTTTCCCTGTTAAATGAAGACCCCTAAGAAAAACACCACCATCCTACCTGCCATCACAGGCAAGAGTTAGGCGGCTCCTAGAGATGCTGCATGTGGAGCCCATTGACTATGACCTACCATGTGGAGGGTGTGCCTACATCTACTGTGATGTACTGTCTACATACACTGCACAAACAGGTGCACTGGGCACCAGGGAGGGAGGTTTGGAAGTGGTTGACCACCCTGATTCCAGCTGTGCCACTGTCTCTCCGTGAGACACTCAGATGGACCTTTCACTGAGCCTCTGCGACCCATGGAAAACAAGGGAAAAAGAGCTTTATCACTTGCAGAGACCTGGGAGCTGAATCACAAAACCAACCAAACAGCAAAATGCTGTGGTGAGAGCATGTCAGTGTACGCTGCCCCATCACCTCCAGCACACGTACATTGGCTGGGAAGACTCTTGACTCTGACCACAGGTTTTCTGGCCCTTACCCAGGGCAGTCAGTGCAGTGCTTTCAGCAGAAACTGCCTTTTCTCTGAAAGCACCAGCCCCTGGTGCTGCAGGGTTTTAGGCTGGTGTCCTGGGTGGAGCTGGAGGAAGGCTGTAAGGGCTTGGCTGCAGGGCTGCAGGTCCCAGCCATGCCAGACCACCCTTCCATTCCTTTTGTGTCTTCAAAGGACTCTACTCCCACTCTGCACTATTAATATTGCTGCCTTCCCTACCACAAGCTGTAAATCCTCTTGACAGCAGAGGAGAAGAAAACACCAAGCCCAGATCCGTTCTACATGGGGCGATGCTCCCCTGTGGCCACCCTGAAGAGCAAGGGTTCATCAGGTGGAGGCACAAAGCAGCTCGCCTTCCTGCTGCTGCTGGCAGGATGGCCTCGCACGCCTGCAGCTGGCACCGCAGCTTAGCCCATGGCTGCTTCTGCTCTCAGCTCACACTTTCCTGTTCTCAGTTTCTGCTCTAATGCCAGCTGACGGGTGTCATATCTCCCTCACCATGCCCAGGGTCCCCCACCCCTGCACAGCTGGCTGCCCTGCCCTCCATGGTTGCAGAGGAGCATCTGCCGGGCAGCTTACAGACTGCATTCCCCTATACAAAACCAGGATTTTGTTTTTCTACTTACATTCACTAGATAAAAATACTACAGCTTGTCCCACATTTGCTGTTGAGCTTCCAGCTCCGCCCATTGCCCACCCGTGCAGAGCCCTGCAAAAGCACCATTGCCTTGAACAGAGCACTTCTTGGTATCCACCAGTTGTGACCAGAGGCAACCGTTCTTGATGCTGGGTTGCACAGCCAGCTTTTGATACAGACAAAAGAAGTCTAAGGGGAAGCAAAAGGAAAATGTCGCCCTTGGTTTGCTGCTGAGGAGTTACTCTGTCTTAGGATCTGAACAGATATCTCAAGACATGGCAAATTTGTGGCAAGTTACCCAGACTGCCTCTGTCCTACCACATGTTCACACCGATGTTCACAAGAGAAAAGAGCTCAGCCCGCTGGCTGTGCTGGGCAGTCATTGCCTTCTGCACTGCTCGCGTTTTGCTGTGCTCGGGTACTCAGACAGCAGAAAATGGAACAAAGAAATTAACTTCTGGCAGAGATGGTGAAAAGGTTTTTGACTAAGATTTGCTTTGCCAAATGTGCTCATGGAATGACAATGCAAGACTCGGCAAATCGGTGTGAGGTTTTCCAATTATTTGTGGAGGCAAAGGCTGCAGAAGTCTGAAAATATTAAAATGTTCTGTTTTCACAAAGTCCCTTGGAATACATTATTCTTCATCCAAACTGTCACAGCTGAATAGATTGAATTGCTTGAAATCAGTTCAGACAAAATATTGTCTTCAGCTGAGAACAAATGCTGCTGTTTTTCAACTTGTGAGAACAGTTGGAGTATTTTCTTCTAGGATTTTTTCTTGTTTCCTACAGTTTGTCCATCTCCACCTACAAAGACCACCAGCCAGGAATCAGAAAGGACCTGGGGAAAGGCCAGCTAATCTGATAAAGGCTGCCTGAAATATTCCCAATGTATTTTTCAGAACAAAAGGAAAGCTTGAGATACAATATTTGCTTTCCTTAAAAATCTGTTTTCCACATGAGAAACAAATTTCCAGCATTAATGTCTTTATCACATCAGAGTCACCCTGGAGGTCCACTTAGGAAAACAGTTAGCAGGATTATCTGAGCTACAGGTCCAAGCAGGTGCCTCCCATTCTACAGTTCAGAGTTACTGTGAAGTCAAATATGGTTTTGCTTGACCCAGCCAAGTGCTTTGCCTGAGCATTGGAGGAGGCCAGTCAATTCATCATGATTCAACTTTCCCAGTGGAAACTTGAGACGTTCTGGCAAACATCACTGTGTTCTGAAGGAAATGTTCAATTTGAGGACAAAACGCATTTTTCCATTAAACAAACCCCTAAACCAGAAACTTCCCTCTCCCATTGAGCAGTTCCTGTGCAGAAATCAGCTTGCAGCAGTCCCTTGGGAAAATCACGCCAGGAGCTGTTTGTTCTGCAGCCAGATTTTCAGAAGAGTTTAGCTTCCTTGTAGGCACCTCAGTGCCTAAGAAAGCAGCACCCGTAGTACCTGTCAACACAATGGCTCAGTTTTTGAGCAGCCCAGCAGCAAATATACCGAGCATTTAAAAATTTAGTTAGACAGAGATCCTTCAGAGGGACCTGGGTCTTTCTTTCTGGCCCACGATGGAGTGGGAAGAAGGAAGCAGGAGACATGGTTCCTGGGAAGTTTTTGTTATTTTGGCAAGACAAGAAGAGTCAGGAAAGTGGTAGTAGAAGTTGATATATCTACTCTGTGTCATTTTCAATGAGGCCAGTGACCATGGTTTTATAATCATTTCACTAGCAGTTCCCACATAGTGAGAGCACATTGCACCCACAGTGGGCTTCAAAACCCCTTCTGAAGCTGAATTTTTCCATGAAAGTGCTTCACAGCGTGGGAACTGCTCTGAGCAGAGGCAGGAGGAAAAGCCTGGCAAAATGCACATTTTCCTAAGCTCCCAAGTCAAAGGCACGTGAAACTGGCTGGGGCAGTAAAGCAGGACCTGCTGGAGTAACCAAGAGAAGCAGAGATTCGAAATTGGTGCAAAGAACTGATTCATGGGTATTACGAATCTACTTTCTCTTTCTTTTGCTGTCTCTTTTCCAAGCTCTGGATCCTGAACCTATGCAACTTCATCGCAGTTTGGAGAGAAGGTAGTCCCGACCACTGGTCATCCCTTTTGACTTCAATTGACCTACCACATAGTTTTAGAGACTAGATCTGGTGCAGCTTCCCTCCCATTCCTGAACATTGCCGAACACAGAACTGCCTTTTTGATTGCCCTGAGGACCAAGCTGACACCTTCATCAATCTGCCTGCACTGCCTCCATGAACTCTTTCTCGTATGGTCATAACATCTGTGCAGCCCACGGGTGTGTGCACACAAATAGTAGTCTCCCCCTGAGTTTTTAAACACCAGATTTTGCCTGTTTTGTTCTCCCGGCAAAGAGCTGTTGTCTGGCAGAGGCACAGGTTCCTGTGATAGCCTCAGTTCCCTCTGCCTTCTGCTCTGAAAATGCCCGCTGAGCCTGCTTTCATTTCCTTTCTCCTAACCAGTCATCAGTCCATATCAGCTGAGTTTCTTGAAGAGAGTTTGATGGGGGCTCATCTTGGAGATTTTCTGGAAACGCAACAACTAATTTCTGTTGGACCAGAAGCCTGTTGATAATGTCAACGAATAGCTTCCTCTTCTCCGACACTCCTCTTTTTATCTCCTACGCTATCTACCCTTTATCACCTCATCTGCTAATTCTGTTCCTTACTTCTAGCTTCGCTCCATCTGATGGGCTTGAGGGTCTGCGATTCCCCTGATTGCCCCTGAAGGCTTTTCAAAAGTTGGTGTTGCATTTGTCCCCTTGTATTTTTCAGACAGCAGAACTGGTTTAAACAATGGGCTAAGCAGGATGGTTAGTAGGTCAGTAATCTCAGATTTGGATGCCTTCAGAAGCTGTGCGAGTATCATCTGGTTCTAACAATTTCTTTGTTATTTGTCTTATCCATTTGTCCTCAGATTTGTCCACATTAAAAATGGGTTTGAGGAAAGCACCCACAGCTTGTTCTCAGGGAACAACAAAGAAAATTATTTAATTTTATGGTGCTGACCCTGTGTTTGAGCAGCCCTTCCCATCTCTGCCACCTTTTGGCCTGTCAGATTGCCTGCTTCTCGTGTGTTGGAAACAGTTCATATTATTATTAGTGGCTGCTGTTACACAGCAAAAGTAACGCGCTATTAAATTTTGTCTGGCTCACCCACTGCATTTCCCAATTATGAGAGGGGGGACAAGAGAGTAGCTGTCCTTGCACAATCTTTAGCCCTTTGGAATGTGAGGAAAACATTATTAATGTCTGATTTTTGTCTCCATCAATATGTCATCAGAAGTAGTGTCATCCCAGTCGTGATCTCAGGAGGAAAGGTCATTGGCATGACACCAGCCATGTGTGAGTTAGAAAACACGTACTGGTTATGCCAACACAATACTGGGCTACGGAAACACAATGCTGCTCCCTCCACCCTCCCTTTGGGCAGATGACCACGCTGGCCCTGGGAACCAGATTTGGGTTCCTTTATCCATTGTCAGAGCCAGCATGAAAGCACTTGGAGAACACCTCTGAAAGCCAGAGGGTTTGTACATCCCTCAGCTTTGCCACAGGTGTCCTCACACACTTTTTGTGTGCGAGTGGGATGGCTTATTTCCATCATACATCAAGGTTTTGGAAATCAGGTAAGACAGTTGTGAGAAAAGGCATCCATTACTCTTGATCTTGAAAATTAGATTGCAGAGAATGTCTTTACAAAACTGCAGCTCAGAGACATCTGAAGTTTGGCAAGAGAATCCTTAGAAGATAAAACGAAAATGATCTATTGGACGAGAGACAGACACTTTGAGTATTTGGTCATGCCCTTTGGCCTATCTAATGCTGCAGTTACCTTGCAAAATTTTTAATTATGTTTTTTAGAGATTTACTAGATTCCTTTATAATAATACTCCTGGACAATAGAATTATTTTTTTCACAAAGCATGAACCAACCTGAGCAGCTTGTAAAATCAGTCCCAGAGTATTTGAGTTGTCACAAACTCATATGCCAAATTAGAGGGGTGAAATTCTGAAAGGTCTTCCATTGAATTCCTGGGCTGCTTCGCCTCCCCAGAGGCAATGGAAATGAACTCTGAGAAATCACAGACTTGGCCATGCCAAAGAAAGTTACTAGGTTTCAGTGCTTTCTTAGCTTCATTAGCTTTTATCACCAATTAATTAAAGACTTCACCATATGATCTACCCATTCCTGGACTTATTATAGAGGGGGACATTTGACTCTCACCACCTCTGTCTAGATGCCTACAATGCACATGTCTATGTCTGAGTTAGACTTTGGATTCCCTTTATAGTCCAATGAAGAGAAACAAGTCTTTTTACTGTGTGATTCACACAGTGTATTTTAGGTACGCTTTTTAGGTGGAGATAAATCAGCTGGTTGCTGAGGAAATATGTGATAGTTTTAAACAGGTTTTTATAATTGTTCCATCAGTAATACACACAGACCCTTCCCGTCCGTCCATTGTTAAAGCAGATGTTTGTGCTGGAGGAGTAGTAGTAGCTCAGTTAAAGACCTTTCAACCACAGCTTCCTCCCTACACAAGCTATTTCTAGTGACCGAAGTTAGCTGATTTCAAGAGAATTAGCTATTATTGATGAGTTACCTGCAGCAGAGCTAGTCCTGCCCAGCCTGGCTGGGAACACTGAGGAGGCTAAAGCACCATGACTGCAAGACTCAACTGCTGTTAACCCACTTTGTTTCCTGATTATCATCTATCATTTCATCATCTTGCATTTTGGCCTGTTGGGAAGATGGGGAAAGCAAGCTTTGTATTAAAAGCACAAGCTCAGCAGCTCTGGTCTGCAGTCCTGCAGATCAGTTTTAAAACCACCTGGAGTTTGCCAGTGTAACATGTTTAGTTCCCTCAGCCACCCTAAAAATGATTTTGCCTGCTCTTGGCTCACAGTCTTCAATCAAAGCAAGCTACCCACGCAACATGCAAACATGAGATTGCTTACTCTGGCTTGGAGACAGCTGTAAGACCATCGGGGCTGTTTGGTTCAAGGTCTGAGCAAGCCATGTTTCTGACAGAGTGGGTCGTTCAGGAATTATAAGCTTCTCACAGTACTCTTTTTGACTGGCCTACCATGCCTGGGGACAACCTGGAGTGTATTATGTATGTGCTGAACCCTGCAAATATATCAGGGTATGTAGAACTAGTGATGCCTCTGCATCTTTAATTGCACAAGCTCTTTAGTTTACATTTTTGATGTAAGCTTACATTTCCTACCTCCAGGGAATCAGAACAGCTTTTTTTGCCTTAATAATGAGCTTAATTAAGGCAATGCACCTTCAACCCTGCACCTACCCTCCTACGATTAAGGAACCAGCTCAGCTTTTCTTAACTTGTAGACTTGCTGTGTTCTGTGATTTCTGACTGAAAGTCTTAGATTCCACTCTTTTCATTTCATTTCATTTTGGAAAGAACTTTTTATCCTATTGGGAACAAAAGAATTATTCACTGTTGCATATTCAGTTTAAGGTAATGGATAAATAAAGAAAATAAACCAAACTCTGGGATGATGGTTAGGCTTGTCCTGTCTGTGTGAGTGGGTATATTTATGCTGCTTGCACAATTTCCATAGCACTCCTCCATTCATTTATCTGTACAGCTGTCTGGACTGAAAAGTTGAGGTCTATCAATGATTTTACTCTCAGTTGCACTAAATTACAAAGGACTAGATTTCTCAGCTACGCCAGACTATGCACTGGGATTACAGTCTCTTCTGGAAAAATCAAAGGAAGTCTTTAAGACCCAGCCAGATTTTCATTATTGAGAGTCTCCAACTCCATCAAAAGGAGAGACAGTCTAGACAAAACACCTACAAACTTCAGTGCCATCTAAAAATCTAACCGTTGTTTTTTTGGGGAGCCTTTCACAATTTCTGCTTAGACCAACCTAATAAATTACATCTTTGCTGCTTCGAGTTCTACCACTGTTTCGTGAATCCCCATGAAAACATGTCTGAAAAAGCACTCCTCTCCCTCTAGTCCAGGTTGGTGACCCTCCGGAGTATGAAATCCAAGAAATACTGGATTCTGAGGAAACTCATAGACAGCATTTCTTTGGTTTAGGAGTTATCTACATTGGATAACTTCTGGAGGGCCACTGAAAATCTCATGGAAATCCTCCATCCAGCAGACACAGAGAAATCTAGGCCATGCCATAGTAGATAAGTATGGTGTCTCTATGGAGGCTCCATGTCCCGGGGAACGTCTCTCCAATAGTGTTATACCTATATGATAAATAATGAGATGCTTGTATAACCATCCCGAAATCTTCCTATACTCAGCTGTCAACAGCTCCTCAGAACTCTGCCTACACATCACTTAATGATTCCTGCTTTGAGCACTAATCCAGCCTTTTCCCATCTCATAGGCCTTATTTCTTTCTGGAAAAAATACTCCGTTTCCATTTTGTTCTGGTTTCAGTGGTTGCTTCAGTGGAGAGTCTCGAACCCTAGTAAGTCCTGACCCTGGGGACCCACAGCACAGTCTGAGAGTGTCAGATGAGTTCTTGTAGGTTTTTTCCTTCTTGTAAAGATGAACACACTAAAGACATGTAAAACAGTGGGAAATGAGGAAGGCGAATTGCCAGCTGCCTACATGAGCAGTCTCTGCTAGCAAAGCTGGTGCTTAGCCATGCCCTTCAGAGGACAGGCGCCAGGCTGCCTTTCTGGAGGCCATGAGCTCCTGCACATAGATAGACTCACTAAAATCATGGGGTGGTCATCTTCTCTGCTGAGCACATGCATTACCCAGGGAGCCATGCTCTAAAGTCAGACTAAGTGTAAGATAAGCAAAAGAGCCAAAGGCCACAGATAAAATCACATCTGGGGAATAGCCCTGACACAATCACAGTCCACCAAGGAAATCACAGCAGTGACTCATTCTGTTGTCTCTGGATAAATCTGGATGAGAAGGGGAATGAGATGGGACCACAAAGTGCAAAAGCAGGTCCACCCGATCTTGAAGATCCCAAAGTGCACTGGTCCTTGTGGTGGACCGTGCTGGTCTAGCCCACTACGTATGTGGTCTCCAGGGCTTGCACCTCCCTTACCGGGGAGCAAGCCAGATAGGCAAGTCCCAGCTCCGTGTGTGATGGGTGCAGAATGGCATGGGAGCATAATTCCTTTTCCACCGGATGCACACTGTTAATAGGTGACCTTGCTCTGTGCCGGGCACGGTGCCCTCCAGGTAGAGGAAAGAAAGCTACTCCTAGGACACAGCTCTCTGCTACAGTCACAGGCTGTTGTTCTGCCTTCCCTCCGGCAAACCCGGCTCCAGAGCCTCAGGACCACGGCTTCCACAAGCTCACCCAGCTGTGTCCATCTCTGTCTGCAAGTGCTGACACTGGGACAGCGCTTACCTCCATCCCACTAGATTCACAGCAGTGCCGCTCTGCGAACTTACTCTCCAGTGGGTGCAGGAGAAACAATTGATTTATACTGAGGAAACTTTCAGGCAGCAATAATTCACTGAGAAACAGAAGCTTTCGACAGCAGAAATCGGTTGACTGCTCACTCTTGGAGGAAGTTTGAAAGCTCATGTTTTGATATCCCTGCTGGTTGCTATGGTGTGAACAGTGAAGTGATCCTCAAGCAGAGTGCTTCTAACGCCCTTTTTTTTGACAGATGTGATCCAGTGCAAATCCACTTGGCTGTAGTATGTGGAAGGTGGTGGATGTGGAGGATTAAGAGGTAGGTAAATGCCAAAGCATTGGAGAACAGTACCTGGAATTAGTAAATCACCAAAGACAATGCAGATGAGATGTGCTCATCTATTTAGATCAGTCTCCACATTCTCGTAGGAGGCAGCAGAGCCAGAGGAATGCAGCGCCTGCACACATCTGTAACAAAATGAATTGTTCCATTGTGACACTTAATGGGAAGGTTCATTAATTACAAGGAGTTTTTAAACTGTGAGGGTTTACCCTGGCAATGGCCAAGCTCTATGGGCAGGCCCGATGTTCCCTGATGCTCTCACAGATTGGGAAATCATAAGCAGAGCTTGTGCAAACCTCCCACCTCTGGCTGCCATACGCTGGACCAACGCCTGAGTGCTCAGTGCTGGTTTTACTCAGCTCTTCTTGGTGTTGGTGGCTTGAACAACAGATGGGGGTCCCACCCTGCCGCTTCCCTGGCCCTGCTTAGAGGACAAACTGTGTGGGACAGCAAGGGGAGAAGAACAGGCAGGGGTGGGAGGCAGGACCCTGGCATGAGGTAGTCTGTGCCTAATCTATACCCTGACCCAGCGAAAGGACTGGGACCTCCTTGCTGGGGCTGTGGCAATGTGTCCTCCTATGCATAATGACACATGCATCTGGTCTGGGTCTCCAGAGCCTTGACCATCATTTGCCCAGTGCTTGAGGGACACTGCTATCAAGTACACCCAGCAAGAGGGGACCTGCAGGGGCTCTGAGCTGGGGAGAGCTGCCAAGGACGCTCCCTACTACAGGATCAGGCTGCTCCTGCTGCTCACTCTCTCCTCCCCACAGCTCCAGGTAGGCAACTGACCCAGATGTTGCTCCACATGAAGGAGAGAGGACCCCTTACCAGCCACTTTTGCTACAGCTCCCTGGAAGATGCAGGACGTGGGAACCTTTGCCTGCCGACAGTGGATGCTGCTCCAGTGGAAAGCCCTGAGTGCCAGCTCTCCCTTCTCAGATACAGATCAATGAAGGGACGACCCCAGCACCTGTGGCCCGGTCTTCTGGGAGAAAAGCAGTGAAGTGCGTGGGCCACGTCTGGAAACCAGATGCCCTGCGGGTGACTCAGTGGCACTCCCTCTGCTCATGCACTGAAGTATCACCTGTCCTGTCTAGACAAGTTGCACCAGCATGAGCAACAACTAAAAGCCGGCAATATCCCAAGATGACAATATCTGAGAGCCCAGTGCTGCCAGGATCCATCTATGAGAAACGGCCCTTTCTCAGGGAATGTGTGGTGGGCACTACCTAAGGAAATCAATGTGCCCAGTGAAACACCTTCGCTGGCATGGAGAAGGCCAGCAGGCTCCAGGTTGATCAGGGCTACACCTTCTCCAGCCCCACCACTCCAAAGTCCAAAGGGCAAACAGAGCTCTGTTCACACCTGCTGTGTGCAAAGTGGGGAAGTCCCAAGTAGCACCTGGCCTAGGGAAGGTTAAACGCCAGGCACACAGCACCTCCATCACTGCAGGTACCACCCAGCTGGCTGAGATGAGGAGGGAGGGCACTCTGCTGTTCCCCGTACCTTCTCTCCCCACGAGCTCCTCCTACCTTGGCCACAGTTGCCTCACTGGGTAAAGACTCCTGTGGCCATCACTGCTCCCTGACCTCCACGGAGGCTCCTTTCCCATCAGCTTCAGATCTGCATTTGAGGGGAATCCTGAGCAGATGGCTTCCCTGGTCTCTGTTCCCTGGGTGGGCAGTGAATGTGCCTGGCATCTCTAACAGCTCTGCAGTGCAGGACCTGTGTCAAGCTCTGATACTTCTCCAGGAAAGAGCGTCTGACAGACAGCTTGTGGCTCTCAAAGTGACCTACAAAGTATGGCTGTCATGGTCTGATCCTCCACTGGAGCCAGCTATGACAATGGTGACCTCAGCTGCTCTGAAGATTTGCAGTCCGTATCTGCTTGAGCTTGGGGGCACCTCCAGTGCCTAACATAGGAATGTCAGTGCTACACCAGGGCAAAGACAAGTCTCCTCTCAGGGCTGCTTGATGATGCATGGCTTGGGTGTATAGCAATTTATATGCTAGTGGTCTCTCTCCTGAAGTTCTTAATCTCACAACAAAGCAACACGGAGCTCTGCTTCAGGCTACGGAGAACAGTGGTCCCAGCCCTGGAGGTCTGTGGTTTACCCAAGGCCTGGGCTAGCCAAGAAGGAATGGTCAGCCTTGAGACAAGCAGGTTTGTGAGAGAAATAATGGGTAACAGGGTAGAAAAGCTCCTTCAGTACAGCTGTAGGAGTCCCTCATGCACGAAGGAAATGCAGTCCTGCAGCTAGGATGGACCACTACTCTGCCAAGATAATTCAAAATCCTAGGATGACAATCATAGAATCATAAAGGTTGGAAAAGGCCTCTAAGATCATCAAGTCCAACTGTCAACCCAACACCATCATGCCTGCTAAACCATGTCGTGAAGTGCAATATCTACACATTTTTGAATCACTCCAGGGATGGTAACTCCACCACTTCCTTGGGCAGCCTATTCCAATGCCTGACCACTCTTTCAGTGGAGAAATTTTTCCTGATATCCAATCTAGAAGCCCTTCTAGGTCTAATCATTAGCTGGTGGGTCTGGTGAAAGTTCAAACTGTAGCAGAGAACAGGAGCAGCTAGGACAGCCCAAGGCACCTTTGAAACTTCTGATGTCGCTACGTCTGACCTCAGACACAAAATGTTCCAAACATTCCCTCAAGTCTGTCAGGCAGAAGAACAGGATAATTAGCCATTAGTTATTGTGTGGACCTTTAGAAAAAGTTATAGTATGGATGGGCTCTGCCCTAGAAGCTTGTGCTGTAACCAGTTACATGGGACTGTGGGAGAGACTGGGGCTGGAGCTACAGGATACAAATATTGCCTTCCTGCCTCCAAGAAGTTGTGAGAAACATGGTCAGGGAGGAGGTCACGTAACCGATGAACATTACAGAAAAAAATGGATATAAATTGAAAAAATTGGATTGATTGATCAAGATTTAGCAGAATCCTGCCCACAACAGCAACAGTGATCTACACTATGATCCAGAAGATCAAGACAAACAATGGGATTAAATCAAGGATGATTTTAATTGGACTGTATCCATGAATTCGCGCAGTGATAACAGGATCTGGGAACAGAGCCTTGACCTCCACACCAGCCTGCAAAATCCTGCCAGAGAGAAGTACAAGCGGGTGGATGCTGGAGTCTGGGAAATTGATGGATGGTGAACTGTTGCTGGAGTTCTTTTTCTTCACAGCAGCCCATTGGGTGCTGTGTTGTGGACCTGTGACTATGCTGCTACACCACCAGTGTTCTGGCTACTGCTGAACAGTGCTTGCACAGCATCTTTTTCCCATTCCATCCCCCTAGGAGTGGGCTGGGGGCATGCAAGAAGTTGGGAGGGAACATGACTGGAATAGCTGATCTGTACTGATCAAAAGGATATCTGATACCATGTGACATCATGCTCAGCAATAAAAGCTACAGGAAAAGGAAGAGGAAGGGGGACATTCATGGCTATGACATGTCTTCCCAAGTAATTGCTATGCATGATGAAGCCCTGCTTTCCTGGAAGTGGCTCAGCACCTGCAGCCTGATGGGAAGTGGTGAGTGATTTCCTTGTTTTGCTTTGCTTGCATGCCTGGCTTTGCTGTATCTATTAAACTGTCTTTGTCTTGACCCATGAGGTTTCTCACTTTCGCCCTTCTGATTCTCTCCCCCATCCCACTGGGGACAGTTGAGCAAGCGGCTGGGTGGGTACTGAGCTGCTGGCTGGGATCAACCCCCATAAGCTGTCATGCAGGGAAGCTCTCTGGGGCAATGCACAGTCAGTCCTTATATTTATTTCAGCTCATCCAATCTCTTGCACTTTTCGCTGGATGGCAACACTGCAGCCAGAGTGAGAACTGCATTATACTGGGTTTTTTTTATCGTCTCTTCTGACCTTCCCAGACCAAACCTTCTCTTCTTTTTCTTCGACTGTAGCACAACGACCCTTGAGGAGCCACTCAACCAATCTGGTCTACCTTCCTTTTGGGACAACCTTATCAGCCTGCTGTGAAGTCCCTAATCCTTGGCTGTCTGCAAAGAAAGAGCCCATGGCATAGCCAGAGGGAGAGACTCTGCTCCACATCTGCCTCATCAGGCAATGTTTCCTGCTCCTACAGTCTCACAGATAAATGTGGGTTCTATTACTGCACCCCAACAATTGAGTTTCCCACCTAATTTGTTACCCTTTCTCAGCTATAGCCTTATTAGCCAACACCGTTCTGAGTTGTGGTTTATCCTTCCACTTTGAGCTGAATCTTATTGTGGAGCAAACCACCAGTCAGCGAGCTCAACAAATAACATTCCTGTCTACACACAACCCAGACCCCTGGGCCACAGGCAGCATTCTGCATCTCTTTGGAGGTAACAGAAATGATCCCTGGAGAAGGCACTGTGTTGGGTGAGAGAGATGGATAAACCTTTGGGTTCCTAGGGGATTGCTGCCTGGAGACATTCCTCTTGCAGGAAACTGTAATGAGCAAGGAGCAAAAAACAACAGTTGTTGACACTGTCAAATGGAGAACAGCATTTTTATCGGAATTGAAAATTGCTGGTGGTTTTCAGCCATTTTTGGCTGAAAACTATCTGTCTTCAGACCAAAGACTTCCCAAAATGAAACATTATGGCTGAAAGCTTTTGAAAAATGCCTTTTGAACTCCTGGCCTTTTCATGAGGAAATTTTGAAGACAGCAGCCATGAAACATCTGCCAGCAGAAACTGAGGATCCAACCCAAGGGATCCATCTTGGTTATGGGGACACATGGCAGACAGGATCCCGTTGGTCTTGCCTTCTACTGACGCAGCCCATGCGGGCAGACGTCCCTTGTGGTACCAGCGCTGAAGTGAGTGACACGATCTGTCCATTTCTGAACCCTTTCCCAGGGAACTACTGATCCTGCCAGCATCCTCCCTACCATAAACCAGAAAGACCTGGGTCTCTGTGGCTAGCAAGCATCCAAGAATTTCTTCCCAAGACAGTGCATGATTTATAGACGAAGAGTCTCCGAGGATTTACGACAGCAGAGGAGGAGAGCTTCTGCATGCTGTTTGTAGCAGCTTGGCTTTTTGGCTGAAACTCACAGCCCAAGGTAAGAGAGGAATACCAGCTACATTCCTCACAATGCTCGCCACCTTCTAAGGGCAACGAGATGCCTGCAGGGATTTGGGCTGAGGTGTTCTCCAGCCAAGGCCAGCAATGGCCTGGCAGGGGGTTGGGAGCTCCTCCGGTGGGACATACTGCATTTTCAGAGTTGGCTCATCTCAGAGTGATCTCAGCTACTCTGAGTAACTATCGGGTTTCCATTAACTGCAGCAGACTCTATGGTGTCACCAGGAAGCCACAAGGCATTGGAGTATGATGGCTCTTGCCTTGTCTCATTCTCCAGTGGGTGGTCCCTGTACACCAAGAAAAGCCTTTCTTATGATGTCAAGTGGGTTACGAGAGTCTTCCTGTCTCCAGCACACATTGCTGCTGGAGTGCCTGGCTATATGGCTCACACTGAAGTGGTGGTGAGTCACCATTGCTTCCAACTCTGCTGGGGGAAAAGGTCCACTTATCAGTGCAATTGGGAAAGAGCAGGGCAGGGCTCAGAGCTGAACCTTCCTGACAAGGAGCCAGACCTCGCTTGTGGGATTTTAGCAACGGACAGACTGCTGTGGATGGACCTGACTCACCATCCCTGATGCAAGCCAGCCTTTGCTCCATGGCCCCTGTGGTTCAGGTAGATGCCCCATTCCTGCTTCTGCATGCCTGATTTCACAAGGCACGTGGCACAACAAGGCAGGAGCAATATTTGACTAGAAGGATACAAAAATTCCCAGGAAGTCAGCATGTGTGGGATGTCTTGGTCAGAAAACTTTGGCCATGGGGCAAACTGACAGGAAGAGAAGTGGATGAAGAAGGAGCACAACAGCCTACGACACAGGGAAACCTGCGTCCCAGAGCCTGGCATTCACAGGGCTGAGCAGAGACCTGCCCAGTGATGCACAGAGCCACCCCCAGGCTCCTGTTTGCCAGATTGGGGCACAGCAACTGGCCCAGGCCACTCACTAGGCACTTATCCACGGTTTACAGCCTTTTCAAAGATTTTTGGCACACATCATATCAGGGGAAATGTTTTTATGTCTGGATATTCAGATGCCTGGGATGATCACTTGCTCCAGGGGCACCTCTGGTAGTTCAGGGCTGTGGAAAATCCTCATGTCTTTACTTAGTGGAGAGTTTTTCTTGACAGGGCTCAGCTACATGGCTGTGCCCAAGTCCCAGTGTCAAGGCTCTGCTCTCCAAGCGGTGTCGGCTCTGCAGGTGAGTTCTGGTTTGATGTGAATGTAGCAGCTAGGATAAGCTTCTGGACATCTCTTGAGAAAGATGTTTTTTCTAAGGCTTTTGAGGTGATTCCGGAGTCAAAGTGGCTCCGGATGGCAGTCCAAATACTCTTCTGCTCCTTCCAAGATCACCCTCTGAGGGTGACGGAGCACTGGAACAGGCTGCCCAGGGAGGCTGTGGAGTCTCCTTCTCTGGAGATATTCAAGACCCACCTGGACAAGGTCCCGTGCAGCCTGCTGTAGGTGACTCTGCTTTGGCAGGAGGGTTGGACTAGATGACCCACAGATGTCCCTTCCAGCCCCTACCATTCTGTAATTCTGTGATGACCAGACATAGTTAAAACACTAAGGCTTTATGAACTCTTCCTTTCAGGGGTTTTGAATTCCCCCTTTTGTACCTGCCAGAAACAGCATCAGGTGAGAAGAAAGATGCTGTACAAAAGTGCTGCAGCTGGTGGCATCCCAGAGAGCTACCAGCATACAGCTATCTCCTGTTCATTCATCTCTGGCAGTTGTTCCACACACTTATGGGAAGAGTCTGTCTGAGAGAAGCTGCCCTGCTGCACATTGTGCTGGGCACTGAAGCACTGACACAGAACCAGCAAGAGAGAGGGTTAAGGAGACTGTGAAAGAGCCAGCATACGCATTAGCCTTGCAGACAGAATGATTCATCATCCTATCTCATAGCCACAGTTGAAAGCTCTTCCAGTCTAAATCATGAAGCTGCCTACTGGTTCACACAGGAGCAGGAGAATGGAGGCCAGGATGCTTCACAGGAGTCTCTGGTTGCATCGGTGTCGTCAGTTCAATCTGCTCCTTGGCTTGCTCCAGGGACCAAGTCCCACAGGGTAGGTTTGGTTCCCACCGGAGCTTGTCAGCTAGATTCCAGTGCCACATCAGACCTAGCCTGTGCCAGCCAGAGTCAGCATTGATACCCAGGAAAGGAGAAAGCCTCCTTCAGGGAGGGGTCCAGTTCTAGCAAAACAGACCTTCCCACTTCCACCTGCCTCCCATGCTTCTGGTTCAGCTCTTTAGAAGAGCAGGTGAGTGCAGAGGCAGGTCTGCACAGGTGATAGCCACTGAAGCAGGAGAGCCAAGGCCTTTTCCCCAAATTTTTGAAGTTGGTGGAAAAACCCAAGCTGATTTTTCCTGGGCTTTCAAAGCTGATGGAAATCAGAGCAGATTAAATCCTCCCCCCACCTTCCCCAGGAGAGGCAGCTGGAGCTGCATGCTAGGGTGAAACCTGATGTTTTTCAGAACCTGTGACAGAGGAGAAAATCACCATGGGTGCTGTCATGGGGAGTCCCGCTTCAGCGCCTTGCTTCACTTAATTCCCCCCTTGCTAATGAGATGTGAGTGCGGAACAGGGCAGGAGAAACAACTTGAGGCTGATGGCGAAGGCTGTGCAGAGCCACAGACCCTATGAAGGATCAAAGCTGATCCCTGTCTTCCTTCACACTCTGCTCCTAGGCTGCTCAGGGAGAGATGTGATTGACGGCTGGAAAGAGGATGTCGAGCGCAGGATGCTGGATCTGGCCCTGTCTCTGCTGGAGTGCAGGACCAATGCGCACACGAGCTCTCTCTGCTGCTCTGTGATGCTGGGAGTTTGCTCCAGTTTCCTGCCCAGCCTCTAAGCCCTGCTCAGCCACCAGTTCCTGTACTTCTCAGGTTGGATGGCTCAAGTGCCAGGGACTTTGTTTGTGACGGCTACAGTCTGCCTGGCAGAAATCAGTGTCTCAGAAAGAATGGTGAAAATGTCTGATGTCATTTTTTATGCAGAAACTGCTCTGGAATAGCTCCTCCTGGAGACACCCTTCTGAGAGTCAAAGCAACTTGGATTAGGGAATCATGCCTGAGTACAGGACTTCTTCCATAAAAGCCCCAGAGCCATCAGTGCAGGGGAGCCAGCCAGCTCTGCTTCCCCCGTGTAGACAAAAGCTAATTCCAGGCTGAAATTTCCTTAAGACGCATCTCATATTTCAGGATCTTTTGGTGCTACTTTCATCTCCAATCCACATATTGCAGCCCTATAATAATAATAATAGTAATAATAATTGTAATAATAATAGCAATAATAATAATACCTTTTGTATGTACATAGCACCTTTCATCCAAGGATCTAAGTCACAATTACAGCCCCACACATTCCTGTATATTACAGCCCTATAATTCTAAGACTGCTCAAGTATCCAGACTTCAAAGGGAATGTGGATTTCCCCTCCAGCCCAGCCACGGTGCCCAACATGCTGGAGATGTTTCAAAGGTGTTTCGAAGGTGCCTTGGCAGTAGCCAGAGATAGTCAGAAGAGCCAGAGGAGCTCTCTGAAGCCAAAAGGAGCCTTCGTGGATTTCTTCCTCCCCTATCCCGGCCACTCTGCTGTCTCCTTGGAAAGTCAGCGCAGCCCTGGGATGAAGTCGATGCTCCCACGGGACCCGTGCGTTTGTACAGTGGGAGGTGAAAAGACGGAAATGGTGTTGAAAGGAAAAACAAGTGACAGCACAAACTTGGGCGGGTGACTTTCCAGGTCAGGCAGAACCCACAGCGTTTTTGTCAAAAGTAAATTCACAGAAAAATCATGCCCCACTGAAAAAAGAAGGGGGGGAGTTGGTGGAACATCTCATTATAAGCTCTTTTTTTTTTAAAGGGTTTTAAGATTTTTCAAGTGAGTAAAAAATGAAACAAAGCATTCCTTTTCGGGTTAAAGCAAAATGTTTCAGGGATACCCACAGCAAACATGTTTTGGTTTGGTTTAGTTTTAATTGCATGGGAAATCTGAAAAAAAAAGTCTATTTGTTTAACCCACGCCAATCTTTCCCCTCCTCTTTTGGTTTAGCCAAAGAGGTGAAATATTTATTATTTACCCCCCATAGGTTCAGGAAGAAGTATGCTAACAGCAAGGCAGCTTCCTATAGAAAACAGATTAGATTAAAGAACAGGGTTTACAGAAGCTCTGGCCAAGCTGCAGTTTACCAGCTGGGTTCGCTTCCTCTGCGGAGCTCCCCAGTGCTGCCCACGAGCTTTTAAGCAGCCGCTGGATGCGGCTCCCAGGAGTATTTCAGTAGCTGCGCTGACTCGTGGCTGCATCCCTAAGCGAGGAGTGATGAGGTCAGTGGACATGAAAGGCAGGCTACAAATCCGAGAGTTTAGTATTGCTTTTCTTCATGTTGTGGCTGAACAAATGTAAAGCTCAAGAATTTTTTAATAAACTTTTGAAAGGTATTTGAGCTTGAGAGGTCCAGACATGTGGCTGAAAAGTGCTGAGAGTCTCCTGCTCTTCTATAGCACTGTTTTCATCAGTTGATCTCAAAGCACATTAAAGAAGGGTTTATCATTAGTGCTTTAAAGATAGGGAAGCTGAGGCAGAAGAAGAGGAGATGACTTGTTTGGGGTAAACCTTAAAGCTGGGACGGAGCTACAAAGCAGTCCAGGTTTCTCGTGCTGCACCCTAGTCCTCTGTATCTCCCTCCTCCACCATACAAAGGAGCCAAAGCTCATGGGGCGCCTGTCTGTTCCCAAAAGTTTGAGTCTTTGTGTCCCTCTATCTAGGAGAAGGTCTTTCCCCAAAGCATCTGCAAGATGGTCAATGGAAAGTCGTCCCCTGGAAAAGGAGTGAGTCTACCTCACAGTATCGCCAGATAAGCCAGAGCAGCTTGTGGAGGAGCAGGGCAGTTTCCACATCGTGTGCTAGCTCATCTCAGACACACCACACTAACCAGCATGGGCTGCAACACGTTCCCTCTCCCCCTGCTTCAATAAATCAAGGCTTCCAGCATTCACGCTTTTGTCACTAATAAATCTTGCGCTGTCTTACACCACATGAAAGCACAACAATACCTTAACCAACAGGCACTTCCCTGCGCAGGACTGCAGCTGCAAACACAACCTGCAGCAGAAGAACCTGCTGTTTTGGCCCCGAGATGGAGAAAAGTTAAAGATGGCGCATACAGCAAGGCTGCCCCTGCGCTCCGTGAAGCCCCACATGCCGCTGCCAGAGCACACGTAACGCCGCTCCGTGCAACAGGCACCTCATTAATCCGTGGAACTCACTGCCACAGGAAATTAGTGCAGCAACAAAAGTCTTACCTATAATCAAGGTCCTGTCTTGGTTGTGATACCTTTGGTTCTGCGAATACAACACACCTGACCCTAAAGTTATGTCTCTGTCCTTTGGTACTGGGCGCACATGCTGCTCAAGCAGACGACCTCCCAGTCTTGGGATAGACTCTTGGGATGATATCTGGGTCAGCATCTTGGGACAAAAGCTTGGGACAACTCCCATGCCCCTGTGTACAGGGAGAAGAAAGCCTTACCATGCAGCTACGTGACTCTGCACCGCATCATTCCCTTGGGAAGCGCTGACTGAGCAGCAGCAGAAGCACTGTTTTCGTGTCCATAGGCAGACTGACTCAGACTGCTGCCTGGAAGTCAATGAAATGCGCAGACAGCTGTTGGCTTTTTTCAGCTCCCAGGCACTGGGAAGGCGGTGGGGACACTGCCAGGTGCGCAGCTGCAGAAACAAGGGTAAAGCAAAGCTGCAGAGATTGTTCCCTGCAGTCAGAATTTCTTCTCGCGTTCTCTGGGAAAGACAGAATATTAATTTCTGTCTACAAGTGAAAATGCCTTTACTGCTGGTTTCATGCATGCAAAGATGAAAATTTGCTTTCCTAAGGTTAAGAAATGCCAAGTATTGGGAATTCTTTTGAAGCTGCAAGATGCAATTACATGCAGAGTCATCCCTGCACCAGATAACCTCCCGGGGAAGGTGCCTTGTGCCTTCCTGCAGGTCTGTCAGATCCTGGTGCTCGGCCACACCGCCACACTGCCAGCAAGCACAGTGGCCTTGACTCCACTCATCGCTCGGGCACAAGGCACCGCCGGTGCTGGGAGGTGACACCAGGCAGGGGGAATGTCCCACGGGTCGATGGTCTGCAGGGCTTAATGTCACATTACAAAAACACATGCGTGAGGCATCCTCCCAACACCCTTCCCTGCCAGCACACCCGTACCCTCCTGCTCTCCCACCCCTTACCCAGCAGAGACCACGTTTCCACTCCCCTTCCACCCCTGTGGTTCCCCCCGCGGCACGCACAGCCCTGATGGGATGATGCGGTGCTTGGGCTTCACCTTCCCTTTGAAGAAAGGGGAATGTTACTAGCTGGTGCCCCATGGGGATGTGCAGTGCTGGAAACCCTGTCTGCCCAGGGTCTCTTTGTAGTGGGACCTGTGGCTGCTCACAAGCAGAGACAGCAGGTCCCTTACAGGTGTGTCTGACTCGCCCCACTCCCATGGCGGCTGCTTTTCATTTCCAGGTCCTTCAAAGAGGTTTAAACAGCTACAGAAAGGACTGCAAACAAGGTAAATGGAGACAAGAAGGCTGCTGATACCTCAGGAGGCTCCTCTGTCATCCCATGGACGGGAGGAGGCTGGAGACCTGCGTTCCTTCATCACTGTGCTGAAAAGCCTGTGCTGGTGGATCTGGGAGAGATTTTGCATTACCTCTCCTTGATCCTTGACACATCCCTGCAGGACTGGAGGCACCACCGTGTCCTCCCCACCACTGGTGCCATTCCTGCCTCCAGTCGGGCTGGATCCTGGCTCTCTTTTGACTTGGATGCAATGCTAGATGCCTGTGCTTGGTCCTGATCTTCTTTGTGAAGGCTGTTTCTGATCTCTCTTCAGCTCCTGCCAAACTCCAGTACTTCTCCAAGACCTCAGGCTCCTCCCAGCCCTGACAGTTCTTCGCTACCCCTTCCCACCACTTCTCAGAGCACTGCTGTGGTAATCTCCATCCTATCCTTATCTACTTGTCCCCAGCTCCTCTCTGGCTCCCCACAGCTTCTCTGGGCTCCCTGGTACCCAGGCAGGGCCCTGTGCTGCTCAGCATTGGGCTGCCCTTGGTGCCCCTTTCTCCATCCAGAGCTATTTCCCCATGGTGCATCAAAGTGGCTCATGTTCCCATTTCACGGTCCCCAAGGAGCCTGGCCCATGTCCAGTGCCTTCTGAGTGGTCTCAGAGCAGCCAAGCGGAGGAGCGCCCATCCGTCCCGTGAGCAGCCGGCTCGCTGAGACCCAGCCCAGCTTCTCCGAAGATGAGCCTGGAGGAGCAGCTTGTTCCACAGCAGTGGAGACATTCTGGCACTCCAGATGAAGTGTCTGGGCTCAAAGGTAGCAGCACCCACTGCCCTGCTGTTGGCAGAGGGTGCTCCCCCCTGACAGGGGGTGATGGATGTCCCTCAGCCCCCACTGCAGGGCCACGCTTCCCTTTTCCTCCTCCACTCTCCTGCTGCTCCCTGACCCAGGCAGGTGCAGAGGGGGAGAGGCATTTGCAGCTCCATTGCTGCCTTTTGGCACCAGAGCCTCTGCCAGAATCAAAGAGCTTTTCAAAGAAAACCCTAAACTCCTTTAATCGCCAGCTAGAGCTCCTCCCGCACAGATCTAAGGGCCATGAGCTCAGTGTTTTCATTGCCCTAGGCAGATTTATGAGCTTATTCTTCAAGGAAGGGAGGGAGAGAGGGGAGGCTGTGGCATATTACTTAGCCTGGGGGGCGGGCAGGGAGGCGAGGGGGGAGGATGAAGGAAGGCATTTGCAGTGGAAGTGCACGACGTCGCAGAGAGCCGGGCTTTGCTTCGGCCAGTGCTCTCAGGCGTGGTGGAGAGCCAAAGCGGGATCCCATGCGAGCAAGGACCAGGCTGCGGCTGAAGTCCAGAGCGTGTGGCAGGTGGGCAGCAGCTCCCTCCCACCCAGGCTCCCTGCACAGCGGTGTCAGCTGGAAAGGACCATGTGGACACGGCGTGCCTGCTGCTGCCCAGCCTCGCTCACTCCAACGGATGGGACCAGGAGTGGGGCACTCCTCAAATCACGAGCGGGAGGGACTGGTCTCCTTCAGTCCCAACCAAGCTGCCCTGGCTGCAGTTTGCAGAGTGAAGAAGCAGGGAGGAGGCTTGCTGGCAGTCACACATGGATACCCACCCCGGAGCAGAGCCCTATGCACGTTTGCTCTAACCGCCCCGCCGTGCTGCCTTCCTCACCGCGCTCCTCGTCCGTACACCTGCCCCCTTCTTGCCAGAGAACGCAGCACTCGCTGCCAGCTCCGCAGCAAGTGCAGTGAAGGTCTGGCTGCTCCCTCTCCCGCAGGGAGACTTGGGCTTTGGGATGGGGCAGATCTTGCGTCTCGCCTCCTGTAGCCCTACTCAGACAGTGCCCCACTGAAAAGTGGACACTGCTGACGTCCAGCACCCCAAACACCCTGCTGCCACTGCTGAACAGCCCTGCCAAGGATGCCTCTTTTGTTTTGAAGTGAAATCTTGGGAAGGTCTCAGCCATGACCTGTGGTACCAAAGCCACAGACCTCTGCCTCATCACCAGCAGCAGTGCCTGTCGTAGCTGGAAGCATTTGGGGGCTTCAACCCTTGTTCATGGACCAGAGGCTCTCTGGAGAGCACAGCATCCCCTGAATCTCAACAGTACCCACACTGGGACAGCAGCAACCAAGTAAAGTAAAACACTGCTGAACCCAAAACGTTTCTAGCTCGTGACACCAAGAGGTAAAAAAGAGCAGACCTTATGGCAGAGAAGGGGGCTGGGAAATGATGGGGCAGGAGGAGACAGGAAGAGCTGTCATGAACCTGAAAGTTTCATCTGGTTGGAAATTCAGAGACTTCAACATTTCCTTTCCCCTGAACCCAGAATAAAGACACAACATGTCAATGTTTAGTATAGAACAAAAAAATCAATATATTCTGTTTTAGAAACATCAGGATGCTTTGCTTTGATAATTTTGGAGTCCTGCAATCTGAAAATTAAATTGCCTGTGGGTAAACATACCACTAGCAGGTGAACATATGTAAATGGAAACTTTTTTTAAAAAGTCACCATGAAGAGAAAACATTGAAATAATCTCTCTTGATTCAACTTGTTACTACATTTCTCCCATTCACGATCCCATGAACACGGATCCGTTTGCCTTAAGCTTTTCCTTTTCAGTGGGAGGAGGTATTGCTTGGAAAACCATCCCACCCAGTGTGCTCTTCAGGCAGCTCTAGGCCTAACCTCGTCATTAATGGTCCTGCAATCCTGGCTTTGCTCCGAGCACTGCCTGTCCCCCGGGACACTGGCTCCCTTGCTACTACGTTGTCTGCTCACTGTGGGTTTCAGTGTGTTCCTGCTGCTCTGCCCTGCGCCTCGAGCTCAGGCACACAACCACGCAGCTTCTGCAGCATCAGGCTCATGACAGTAACGCAGGGATGAAAGTCCTCCACTCTCAGACTGGTAAACCAGAAGTGCTCTGACCACTGCCGTGGGCCAAGGGACTGGGAAATGTTAGCTGTTGGCTGGGGTGGGAGTTATGTGATGCCTAGGGGATACAAAAGGCCATTTGGAAGCACATACCCAGTAGCTGTGACTTTTCCAGGTTGCTTTTCAGCTTCTCTCACAAGCCACTCCCAAGCTGTGCCTGATCCCAAATCTGCTCCAGTTTGGTTTTCTCCTTATTACAGGCTGGGGAGCACAGGGACAGGAATTGCACTGCTTCTGGTTAGCTTTCACCTGCCTTCTCTGGAAGGGAAACACCAGCCAGAGTCAGTGTCGGACTCACTACCAGCAGCTCTCCCTGATACCTGGATACTTGGGTGTCCCAAAGTGTCGGCATTCGTTAATGCTGGGAGATGCTCCCCCATGGGATCTTCACTGCAACATGCCAGCAAAAAGCCACTGCCAGCCACAGGAGACCCTGAGGTGGCACTTGGGGTGCTGGGTAGTTGGAGTAGAACCCAAGAAGCCTGACCTTAAAGTCCCCTTGAAATCCTGCTGGCGAGGATGCAGTAAGGATGCAGAACATGCCTGTGTCCTTGTGGAGTGCCTGTAGGAGTCAGCAGGCTCTGCAGATGGTCTTTGGAGGGCCCCTTTGGAGGAAACCAAATCCCAGAAGGTGGGAAACTCTCATCATCCCTGATATTTTAGGAGTGAAAAAACAAAAGTGCCTCAGAGCTGTTAAATGGTGAATATAAACCCATGAACCCACTGCAGAGCTTGTGTCAGAGCCCAGCTCTTCTGATGCCTCTCACCAGCCCTATCTCCCACATCTGAGATCCCGAGCTTGTATACATTTCCCCTTGTTCCTGCTTTGGCTTCTGTTCTCCCAGGCATGCTGGTCATTTCCAAGGGTGAGACTGTGGACTTCTGGCCGTACGGGGCAGAAGTCGCATTTCCCATTAGCCTTCCAGCAAGGAAGAAGACCTAGCAGAGAGCCAGCCCTCAGCGCATCAGTCTGGGCACCAGGACCTGGGGATGCCTTGGAAAGGCTTTTGCTCTATCTTGGCTTGAGAAGTGGAAGGGTCTGCAAGATCTTTGGGCTGAGTCTGCGCTTCTGTGGTGTGTTTGGCTGGGTCCTGGTGCAATGCTGGGGCTCCTGTGGCAACCATGGCATGAGGAAGAGTCTGCGGATGGGCCCCAGCACTGGGCAAGCATCAGCCACAGGAAGGTGACTCACTGCTCTTTGCAAAATTACCTGGGGCAGGAGAGCAGGGACGGCCCCCAGGAAGGGCTTAATTTACGCCTTGCATTGGGATTTTGTGCTCTCTGCGTTTTTGGCTGCTGCCTCTGTCTCCCCAGGGTGTGTGATGGTCACGTAATACCCAAAGGCGCACAGAGGTCCCTGTCATCCCTGCAGGAAATCCCACCTCCTTGTCAGCCCCCTGCAAGCCCTTTAACCCCAGTACCCATCCCCACAGCTGCGATGCCTGCCCAGGCTCCTACTGGTCAGCCACCAGTCCTGTCCTGCTACTGGTGCCCCACTCCTTTGGCAGGTCTTGGGGTGCTTCCTACATTAGAGGGACCGTGGTGGGGGCTGTACCCCTTTTTCCCAAGGTGGGGGATTGAAAGGGGCAGAGTCCAGGGCAGACAAGTAGGGAGGGTTTCGGGCTGAGGGGAGCTGCCTTCAGCATTGCTGCTTGTCTTGCTCCAAGCATCAGCTGCAGCTCTGGAGTCAGCGTTCAAACCCTGCTGTCTCACCTACCCAGAGTTTTGTGGGTGCTTAGAAAATGCAAATATCAAGAAAGAGGCATCTTCCACTGAGTGTGCACTGGATGCCGTGCTGTGTGATCAGGGCTTCATGTCAGAGCATCCCTGCCTTCTGCGGATCCCTACCACAGGTCTGCGCAGCACCTGATCCCAGAGACTAGCTCAGAGGAAAGCATGGGTGGTGTGGGATCCCCAGACTCCCAGTGGGATGCTAAATTCCAGCCAGTTGCTCAAAATGTCTCTGCAAGGTGAGAACAGCCCTGAGAGCTCCTGATCCCATTCTCCTTCACGGAAACTGCATGGGGAATGGGAAGTTTTCTGTCTGGGCAGCCTCCTGAGATGCCTGGTGATACCTGGAGCAGCCACACTCTCTGCTTCTCTTTCTTCCCCCAAATCCTGCTGTGACAGCAACAGACTGACAACCTCATCAGCTGCCTTGTGCCTCAGGTTTCCAGGACAGAGCAACAGCATTGTATGCAGTGAGCTGTGCAGTGGCTGCCTGGCTTCACTGCCAGGCATGCGTGGGGCCTGGGATGAGGACACAGTGGTCACCAATGCTTCTGGGGATGGGGCACGGGACAGGGGTAGAGCCTGACCCCTCCACAGTGCTGTGGAGACCTGGGATCTTGGGGAACTGGGGGATCTGAGCTTTGAGCCACGGTGCTACTGATGTCTGGTATCCTACAAGTTTGTGTCCTTCATCCTTGTCACTTCCACTGCAGTGTCGCCGTCACCCTGCATGCTGCCCTCTCCTGCAGTGCAATACTCTCTGGGTGTCCCAGGCACTGCTCACACAAGTAGGTCTGATCAGTCTTCGTAAGAGCAGGAGAAATGGAGGAATGTTACCGCTCTCTTTAACTACTGACTGGGAGGATGCAGAGAAGATGGAGCCAAACTCTTCTGGGAATTGTGCAGTGGAAGGATGAGAGGTAATGGCCACAAGCTGGAACATGGGAAATTGCCATTAGATATTAAGAAAAACATTTCCCATGAGGATGATAAAAAATGGGAAAAGGGTGATGGAATTTTAGAGATACTCAAAGCCCTGCTGGACAAGCTCCTGACCAACCTCACAAGCTGGACCTGTCTTGAACAGAAGCGTGGATCAGAGACCTCCAGAGGTGTCTTCCTGCCTAAGATATGTTATGATTCTGGGCAATCCTTCCAGTCCCTCTCTGTGTCCCCTTAGTCCAGGCTGGGGATAAGGCACTGCAAGACGTGTCATTTCCAACCTATGCGTGTGCAGGTTGGCCAGGGCATGTGTGTGCTGTCTGGCCAGCTGACCCGAATGTGCGGCCGCGATGCTACTGCTGTTGCCTTTCCCTCTGTGGGTGCTACTGAGGGTGTCCTCTGCTGAGTACAGGCACTCCATTTCTTTAAGCCCCCTATTTCTTGCCAGCTATGGTTGGACAGGCCAGCGTGTCCCTAAGAGGACCTGGTAGGCACCAGCAACATGGTGTTGGGTTTTTTTGGTGAAACAGGAGCAGTCTCAGCAAATTGAGAGTATCCCTTCACCTCCTTAGCATTGCTCCCATCCCCCTTGCCAGGGGCTGGTAGCCAGATTCGGGCAGGCTGAGCGGGGCCAGGATGCCATCCTGGGGCAGTGGGGCCACTCTGCGCTGAGCACCTGCACCCAGCCACAGCCCTGGTCCCAGAGCTCAGGCACAGGGTGAGGAGCACGGGGACAGCTGGGGACGGAACTGCCCCAGCCCATGCGATGTGGCACTTCCATACCCTGGGAATCTGAGCTGGGGTTGCTCAGCCAGGTCACACTCAGGGTTTGTAGCGGTAGCAGAGATTGAAGCTAAGCTAATACTTTGAGTACCAAGCAGCTCTCCCCATTTTCCTGTCCTCCTCCATGCCCCTCTGCACAGCCTACTCTCTGCTGCAGAGGAGCCTTCCCTTTTGCAGCTCCAGTCTCCTTCTGCACCCTCAGCTTGCTGTGGTCGTCTCCAGAGAGCCCCCATCAGCTGCAGCCCATCGCTATTGCCAGCCCCAACAGCAGCTCTGCTACATATGGTGCTGGCCGTGGAAGACAGAGACGTGATATTTGACACGCTGCTGTCAGGACTTACTGGCACATCAGCTAAAGATTAACTCTCCTCTCTGAATAGCTCAGCTCTTTGGGGTTGATACAGCCCCTAGGGTCTCTGGATGTAGCTGAATAGGAGAGGGTGTGCTGATCTTTAGTGTTCCATGGCTGGACTTTAAGGCCAGGCTAAGACACAGTTCATGCCCCCCTATCCCCCCACCCCCCCAATACATCACGTGCCAAGAAGCTCATTGCCAGCCCCCGTGTGATGAGCTGGGCAGGATGGTCTGTGCTGCTCCAGAGAAAAGGGCTGTCAGAGCCAGCATGAGCCCTGATGGAGTTCAGGTTCCTTCCAGGAGCGATGCAGACGGCAGGGACCTGTCACCTAACAGGGACAACTCCCAGCTGAGCTGGCTGCCTGGGCTCTCTCCAGGCTGCCAACAAGATGCCAGCCTGTCTAAATGCCGACTGGAGAGGCTTCCCCGGGGAGAGGTCACTTGCTTCTTGCCCATCTGGCTAACATCTGCAAGATCACCGAAGATGTCTCCATTGGAAGAGCTTGGTCTTGGATGGGTGGGATTACATTCAAGTTCAAGGAGGTGTGAGAGTGAGCAAGGACAGGGTTCTTGAAGAGAGACAGGCATGGCGGGGGCACAGCGTTGTCAGGATGGGGCACGAATGCGAGCTCATTCGTGGTGAGGCAGCGTCTAATCAGAGGTTATTACGAGGATCCTGTATTTTGCACCCGAAGGAGACCTGCTCTTTACAGAAGGGAGTATCTGTGATTTGCTTAGAAGACAGGGCACAGAGCAAAGGACTTGGAAAGTTTTGGAAGCAGCTGCCCTTCAGCTCCGTGCTCCCCCATTACAGGGCTTGCTTTTCAGCACTTGCAGCTCTCCAGAGAAATCTAGGCATTTCTTTACATATCTGATTGTGGATTTAAAGCCTGAATTAGAGAGCTTAGATCTCTCTCAAATATCCATATTTTCTACAAAACTTATGTTGATTTGCTTTGAAAAAACACCCCTGACTGCACACCGTATAACTGAGAATCTACCTTACGTGACTTGCTGAAGGCAGCCCAAGAAGGCAGTGACAGAAACAGGGAGAAACCCCAGCTCTCCAGTCCTTCTCTAACAATTCCTGGTTCATCCCACCTTCCCACCTCCGCCACGTCTTTGTTAATTCACAGGCAGCGTTTAACGGACAGGCAGCAAATGTGCTGGTTTTCCCCCAAAATAAGTCCAGCCCTAAGGGGAGGAAACTCTGGACGCTGCATCCCCTCTGCCCCTGGTCCCGTGGGTGTCACGCCCGGCGGGTCCCTCCGGCCCGTGCTCCCTGCATGGCGACGGCCGGGGCGGCGACGCTGCCGGTGCATCCCCGGTGCATCCCCGGTACGGCCCCAGTACGGCCCTGGTAAGGCCCCAGTGCATCCCTGGTGTGGCCCCAGTGCAGCCCCAGTACGGCCCCGTGCGTCGCCGGTACGGCCCCTGTGCACTCCTGTTATGGCCCCAGTATGGCCCCGGCGCATCCCCGGTGCACGCCCTGTGCATCCTCAGTCCATCCCCGGTGCATCCCCGGTGCGACCCCGGTGCGGCCCCGGGACACCCCCGGCCCATCGCTGGTCCTTCCCCGGTGCACCCCCGGTTCACCCACAGTCCATCCCCGGTCCATCCCCGGTCCGTCCCCGGTCCACCCCCGGTCCATCCCCGGTCCGTCCCCGGTCCATCCCCGGTCCGTCCCCGGTCCACCCCCGGTCCATCCCCGGTCCATCCCCTGTCCACCCCCGGTCCATCCCCGGTCCATCCCCTGTCCACCCCCGGTCCATCCCCGGTCCGTCCCCGGTCCACCCCCGGTCCATCCCCGGTCCATCCCCGGTGCGGCCGCCGCGGGCGCCCCCGCGAGGGACCCGCCGGTCACAGCAGCCGGCGGGAGGCGGCGGGGCCGCGCCGGGGGCCGGGTCCCAGCGGCACCCAGAGCTCTGCCGGAGGGCACCGGCTGCCGCAGCCCGGGAGCATCGCTCAGCACCGGCCGGCTGGGGCCGTGCGGGGGTCCGTGTCCCCGCTCCCACCGCCGCGGTCCGGGTGAGCGTGGCCGTGCGAGAGGTCCCTTGGTTCCCAGAGTCACAGAGTCACGGAGTGCTCTGGGCGGGAAGGGACCTCCAGGGGCCACCCAGCCCAGCCCCCGCAGCGAGCAGGGACATCTTCCCCTGGGTCGGGATGCCCAGAGCCCCGTCCAGCCTGGCCTGGAATGGTTCCAGGGACGGGGCATCGACTGCCTCTGCGGGCAGCCTGGGCCGGGGTTTCACCACCCTCGTCCTAAAACGTTTCTTCCTAATACCCAGCCGAAATCTGCCCCCCCTCAGTGGAAAGCCGTTGCTCCTTGTCCATAACGCAGCAAGCCCTGCTGAAAAGATTTTCCACCTCTTTCCTACAGCCCCTCCAGGCACTGGCAGCTGCTCTCAGGTCTCCCCGCAGCCTTCCCTTCCCCCGGCTGCCCAGCCCCAGCTCTCCCAGCCTTTCCTCCCAGCAGAGGGGTTCCAGCCATCATCACTAGTCAGATGGCACTGCTGAGACCATCTCTGGGGCTAGAAACGAACCCACCAGTCCCTGTGGATCCGAGGATCATTGCTGGGGCCTCCTCTGGCCCCGCTCCCACAGCTCCAGCTCTGTCCTGTGCTGAGGGCTCCAGAGCTGGACGCAGGGCTCCAGGTGGGCTCTCAGCAGAGGGGAGTAGAGGGGCAGAATCACCTCCCTGCTGACGAAGGGAGGTGATTCTGCCCCTCTGCTCCCCTCTGGCGAGACCCTCTGGTTCATGCAGTGGAGCTCTCGGTGGCTCCCAGCCCAAGGGACCTCTCTGCAGAGCTGACGGTCAGCACGTTGTCCGCAGAGCGGGAGCCACAGGTGCCCCGACCTGCCGTGCCTGCGAAGGTGGAGCGGGTGCCTGGCAGGGCTGCCGCGCGTCCTTGCTGCAAAGCTCTGCAGTGTCCCACGCTTGCAGCCCACATTTTTTTAACCCCCTCCACCATGACATGCTCTAGAGCTGTAGTGACATTTCACTCCTAGGCAGCTGGCTCCGAACTTGTCCCCAGGGTGTGTGCACGGGGATAGCTCTGCACAGGACACACCTCATGTGACAAGTGCTCTGCGGTTCCCTCTCCCAGGGAATTACAGCTTGCATTACACAGTTCTCTCGTCTTTCATGCTCTCCAGTGAAAATCGCCCTTTCCTGTCACAGTCCTTTCTCAGCTGACCCAGCACCGCTCTGGCCATCCAACGGTAGGCACAAGCCAAAGCAATGTGCTCCTCAGGCAAGCAGGATGAGCAGAGGAGCTCTTATCTAGCTCTGACAGCTCCAACCTGGCTTTGCAAAGCCCGTCCTGAGTGGGTTAGGGTGCTTAGCTTTAACAGCTGAGCAGCTGCATCTCAGGACAAGCCAGGAACACCAGCAAACCAGCAATGCAGGCTGTATGGCACCCCTGGACCCAAGCCCCCTCCCAGCACGACGAGCACAAAAGGAACGTCCCCAGCACTGCCTGGAGGCTGCCAGTTATCCCCAATGACTGCGGTACCGACGGCTTCTGCTGGCAGCGCCTGAGCTGTGTCCCTAGCTGGGAAAGGCAAGGTCCTCACCACTCTCGCTGAAACTGGTGGCTGCAGCACTTGCTGCGAATAAACAGAGCAAGCATCTTCCCCAGTGCATGCCAGGGCCAACCTGTCTCCCTGAGAGAGGAGTTTCCTCTCCTGGTCAAACCCTGAGATCCTTCCACGGGGTCCCTTGCTCACCCTGGGGACATCCTCCATCATCACTAGTCAGATGTCACTGCTGAGACCATCTGTGGGGCTAGAAACGAACCCACCAGTCCCTGTGGCAGTTTAACTCTGTGAGGTATTAATATCAGAAAGGATGGGAAACATTCAGATAATTAAGAATTTTTAAATAATAGTAATTAAAAAAACAAACTACAGAACCTACCAGAGCCCCCACACCTCTTATAAGACTTCAACATTCATTTTACAGAGGCAGCTTGGGCACTGCTGGTGGCCAGCTCAATCCAAACCCCCGAAAGCCATGAGTTATCACAGCCACTGCAATGTTTGACAGCAGGATCCCGGAGCAGTTTGCACTAATTGCTCAGTGTAAATACTCCATTATGTTCTCAGACAATCAGAATCTACCCAGCAAACCAGCTCCCCTGATCCACTGCAATCAAGCAGCAAAGCATGCAGAACATGGGTATAAACAGCGCGCGCAGAGGGGCGCGGGGAGGAGGGGGAGCTGGCGTAGCTTGGCAGGTCCCGCAGAAATAGCTGCCGGTTTTGTCGTCGTTTTATTTTGTTTCTAATTTCCAGAGGAAATGTAATTCCAGGAAAATGTGGCACAAACTTCCAAGCTGGAGGAAAGCTGCAGCTGAGGAAGGGGGTCCGGAGAAAGCGTTGCAAAAGGAAGAGCGAGGGCTGTACTTACAGGTAAGCTGTGAGAGGGCTCAGGTTGGCAGGGACCTCCGAAAGCCCCAGCTCGGAGCAATCCACCGAGAGCATGATGCCATCCTCCTCGCAGTGGCACTGGGGCGGGCACGAGGGCGCAGCGCCTTGCTCCGCAGGCACCACCTGGGAGCGGGCAGAGGAGGCCAGCAGGATGCCCCAGAAGAAGAGCTTGTCCATCCTCGCCTTGGCTGCGGGGACGAGGCGAGGTGCCACCGGCTCGCCCCGCCGCCCGGGCTCGGCGGGATGGAGGGGAGCGATCCCGCTGCCTGGCACGCCGCGGGCAGGGTATCTCCCGCAGGTTGGAGTGCGGTGAGGATGCAGCCAGGGAAGGGGAGGCATTGTTGAATGATCTTGGTTATTGGGTTTCAAGGGCTGGGCAGGGGCGTGAGACACTCCGATGGGAGGAGTTAAACTTTCTACGCTTTCCCTCTCTCTCTCTCTCTTGGAGCTGGCAGGAATTTCATTCAAAGGGAAGAAAGGAGGGGGGGGGGGGCGGAAAGAAACCTCAACAAATAAAGACCTGTTCATAGCTTCGGGACCTGTGCTTGTTTTGTAACAATGTTTTTGTGAGATAGCAAGGCAGGGGAAGGCAAAGCTGGCTCCGGCGGGGCAGAGGAGTATAAATAGGGAGGCAGGAGCACCCAACCAGCACTTCAAGGGCTCCAGACTTTGGGACGCTGAAATACAACCCCAGATAAAGGACTCTGTGTGTCTGTGCTGGCTGCGAAACCCAGCTGCAACTGGAAAGTCAGGGTGCAGCTGGGGAGAGAGGAGTGAGAAGCTCTCAATGAGCTGTTTGCTGGGAGTGACCATGCCCAGGGCTGTAGGTCTGTCCGTCCCGCGGTCCGACCCTCACTCGTGAGCAGCCCCGTTGCTATCCCCACGCACGGTCAAGGGTGGGAGGTGCAGGGGGATGGAGCAGCAGTGTCGTGGTGCTGAGGGGGTGGGGGACCTCTCCAGCGAGCTCTCCAGGACAGTGGGACGCGGTGCTCCTGCAGCCACGCTGCTGGCTGTAGTTTTGCACTGTTCAAGGTCAGGTGCATGCGTGAGCTGCATTTGCAGGAGCTACGCTGCGCTGATGGAGCAAACCAGCACCAGGAGCAGGTGGCTGGTTTTCTCCAAGAGCTCTTTCTAACCTTGGTTAAAGTGGTCAGAGGTCCAAGTAGAGGAATAGTCCATTGAGTGGGGGCTTGAAGCCACGTCGTGTGGAGCTCCATCGTGCAGCAGGGAGCAGGTCTGGCTTAGCATGGGAGTACTGCCTGTGCCAGACCAGACCAGGGCCTCGAGGTGTCCCGAAACATGTGGGGTGTGCATCAGAACAGGATTTCTTGCTGCTTGGATGACTAGGGGCTACCAAGTTCTGGGGCAGCAGAAGCACCTGCTCAGAAAAGGGTGCTGGATCTGCAATGGGAGAAGGCTGCAGAGGCCAGCTCCGCGTGGCCTCTCTGCTCCTCCCTTCTGGTTACGGCCACTGGGCGTTCAGGCTCAGCGTGATACCTCTGGCCGGGATGACTGCTGTCCTCCCGTGGCAGCGGGTTCAGTGGTAGCAGCTGAGTCTGGCCCCACAGCTTGGACCGTGCTGTGTCTCTCTCTACAGGGCCGTGCACCTTGGCTGTAACGGGGACGGCACCTCAGCACGGGTCTCTTGCACTGCAGAAAGACAGCTGACAGAATCAGAATCACAGAATCACAGAATAGTAGGGGTTGGAAGGGTCCTCTGTGGGTCATCTAGTCCAACCCTCCTGCCAAAGCAGGGTCACCTACAGCAGGCTGCACAGGACCTTGTCCAGGCGGGTCTGGAATATCTCCAGAGAAGGAGACTCCACAGCCTCCCTGGGCAGCCTGGGGCAGGGCTCCGTCACCCTCAGAGGGAAGAAGTTCTTCCTCATGTTCAGACCACGGGGCTTGAGGCAGATCTGGACTCCCAGCCGAGCCGCTGTGTTCCTCCCTCTGCCTCCCCTCCAGCCATGCCTGGAGGAAAGTGGAAGGAGTGGAGAAGGAAGGGCACAGGTTTGCATGGCTGCAAAGCGCACCCACAAAGTCACCCCTCCGGCTGTGGCCATGCCATGGGGAGATGCCACATGGCTGAAGCACAGACTGGCAGATGGTTTTCACAGCCCCACTTCCTCTGAATGTGTTTTTCCGTCTGGCGAAAGAGTTTCCTGATTGATACCTCCATTATCTCAGGATAAAAGAGCGAGGAGAGTTATCTGGGGTCAGGAAGGTGAGCACGCAAAGTGGGAGACTTGAAAAACTCCAGTGAACCTGGGGCTGGGGTGCTTTGAGGCCTTGGAGTCAGAGCAGGTATGTCCTCCAAAAAAACTGCCCAGGACTGAGCTCAGGGTTCGGGGATGATGCACAGACTGGCTGAGGGCTCCTGGCCTGGAGGATCTGAAGCGATTTCAACTGCAAAGTCCATTCAGATCCTGCAGTTTCAGGACTGAAACCCTATCACTGCCAAAGTCCACGGAAACTTTGTCACTGAGTGCGGAGGAGCGAGGATTTTGGTCTAGGAGCAGGAACTAGTTTAATTGGAATTAAGCCCCTTCCATCATGAGCAATTCTGGAGATGTCATTAATTAAACATCTGCAAAGTGTTTTGACAGCTCTGAATGTAAAACACGGCTTGGTGGGGAGATGGGAAGCCCTCCTCGGAGAGAGGGTTCCTGCTTGGGTTCCCTGACAAGCTTCCCCTCCAGCTCTGACATGGGGCTTTAGCACGGCCTGAAAATGCCGGATTTGCTCCGATACCAGACAGGAATTTAGTGTCAGTCTGGAGAAAGTGTCAGGCCCATCACTCTGCTCCTGGCTGCAATAGCAGCTTTTATCTACGATATCCCCGTCTCTCTCTCTCCAGTCTAAGCAGCCAGACACCAACCGCATTGCGAGCTCCTGACAATTTCTTGCTCAGTGAATTCTCCTTGGGGATCCAGGGCTCTGGCTGAGCACTCTATTAATAGAGCTCTTAAAAAAATCACACTGAAGAGTTCCATCTGAGAACTGCCATTCTGCTGAAATAGAGCCATTTCCTCAGGAAGGCTTTGACTGCAATGACATTTTTCACATTGTTTTTGGAGCAGCACAGCCCGAGGTTGGAGGGTTTTGCTCTGCATGTCTCACTTTGCTTTGACTTTTCTGTTTGCTTTTTATTCCAGCTCGGCTGTGGTGTTTCATTTCCATGTCTCATTTCTTTGAGACCTGATAATAGACATTAATATTCAAAACGTTCACTTATTCCAGTGTGTCACCCGGATCCTGGCAAAACCGAGAGTCTGGACGTCAAGTGGTTCAGACCGGAGAGCTTTGACGTTTCCATGGCAAACCTGGAATTTCTGGATAAATCCCTCTAGGGTGGAAGCATCACTTTTCGCCCAGCTCTCACTGAAATTTCACTTTGCCGCGAGCAGTGCGGGCTGCACCGCGCCATTATTGAAGGCACCGTGAGCTCCAGCTCCAGCTCATTCCCACCAACGCCCGTGGATGTTTCCCTGCCAGGCTCACACGCGTTTGCGCATTGTCCTCTAGCGGCAAGCTGCGGTCTGGGGAGGCGAGAGGAGCTGAGCAGCCGGGCTCCCCGACACGCTCTGTGGCACCCCCGGTTCGCAGAACCCCTGGCTCTTGAGCGACGGGGCTGAGAGTCTGGGATCAGTCACTGGGGGTTTGTGGCCGCGCGTGACACCTTAGCGTGTGGTACATCTGGGTGGCAGGTGACATCCCAGGGGACATTTCTCCTGATGCCTCCACGCTGCATGGATAACAGGTCTTCCTACAGCTTGCTTAAAAGCAGGAAAAAAACCTTGGGAAAATTCAGAATACAGACTAAGTGGGGGACAAGGTCCAGCTGATGTGAGCTACTGCAAGTGCAGTTATTGCCTTTGCTCGTCAGGGGCACAGAAGAGCAGGGGTGGTGGCAAAGGGCTGCCTTATTCACGCCAGCACAACGTGCTCGAGGTGGTCTGGCTCTGGATCTCAGCCTTGGACCTGAGAAGAGCTGGGACTGCGGGTACCAGAGCGGGCCAAATCCTCTCCGCAGACCAGAAATGAAACCGCAAACAAGCTTTAGGCTGAGGTCTGTGCCTGGCAAGGTTTCTTAGAGCTGTTGGAGTTTAAAGGCTAACAAAATTGTTACGGATGTATAGCTGGGGCAGGACTGCAGCTAAATCCTTACAACGGGCGCCGATGTCCCTTCTCTCAGAGCCACAATGGCTCTGTGGGCCTGGACAGGACAATGTGTTGGACTTTGACCTTGTCACTCCGCAATGCTCTTCCTGCAGAGTGAGGGAGGTGATGGGCAGCACTGCGCTGTCGCTCCTCCCGAGGTGCTGCCAATGCCCCGGACATCCAGACGGGGACCTTCCCAAGTTGGAAGACAGGTTGTTTGGCTGAGCCAAAGGGCTGGAGGCCGTTTATTTTCTGTCCTCAGCAGGTGCCAGGGCCCCCAGCATGTGACTTCTGCCCTGCTCCCATGGGACAACTGTTTGTGCCCTCTTTTTATTCCTTTCCAGATTTTGGAGCGTTCAGGAACACCCCAGTAGAGTCCCAGCTTGGCTGCTGATTTCCAAGGACAGCCAGTCCCTGCTGCAGACCAGGAGGACACTGGCTGTTTTTCACTACCAAGGTCACGGTGGGAACTGAGACCCCACTGTGCCGCGTACTGGAGGGGATAACAGAGAGGCAATCCCTCTAGAAGGGCTTACAGGGGAAGGAGGAGATGCAGAGAGCCCCAGGCTGTCTCAAAAGCACAGAGGCACCAGAGAAAACCAGGCATCACCAGGACTGGCCTGTGTGTGCCAGGGCATGCACTCATCCATGTCATCTATGACGCCTCTGTGGAGGGGACATTCACTTCTGGGATGTGACCTCTCCAAACCCTCCATACTTTCTCGCCATCCCTGGCTCCTCCTGAAGCTGGTCCTCCAGGTTCTGGGGAGAGCAGGATGCAGCCCAAACCAGCAGGACACATCCGAGGCAAGAGCCTGGTGCCTTGGATGTGTCTGTAAGGCCAGGGCATACCCCGGGGAGCCATTCGAGGTTGGACACAGGGGCAAAGGCCAGAGGAATGTTCTCAGTGCCCCTGCTCCCATTGGGGCCATACAAAGGATGAAATGCCACAGTCAGGCTGTGCGTGATCCGCGCCCAGCAAGGGATCCAAGAGGCTTTCCAAAATGTGAGTGCAAACACTTGCAAACAGGCAGAAAGTGCTGGTGCCCAGCACACTGCTCCAGCTGCCTAACTGGGGCAGGGGAAGGATGGGGACTGGAGGTATCCGTGCTCCCTGACAGCAGGAAGGGCTGGTGCCAGTGAGGTCACACAGAGGAGGACAGGGATGGTTCCTCCCTGATGCCCAGGGCACCGAATAGCACAGGCCTCAGGTGCACTGGAACTCCTTGCTCTGGGAAGCACTGCTTGCAAAACACCATGGGGCAGCCTGGTGGATCAGTGCCCTGCAGGGAAGAGGGACAGCGGTGCAGAGCTAGGGAGAAGGCCTGTTAGGTGGACCAGAACCCTGGTTCAGTGTCATACATGCTTGAAGACCTTCCTTTTCGGAGTGCATGCATCAACTGGGTCACAGAGCCAAAGCCATGGCAAGCCCAGTACACGCAAGAGCAGGGTGTAGAAGAGGCTCTGGTCCTGCTTGGCTGTCCCAGGAGGAATTTCCCTTCCAGTTCAGACTTATTTTGAATCCGTCTGGCCCCAGCACTTCTGCTCTCCAGGAGGTGGCTGACAGTAGTAGCTGATGAGAGACAATGCTTGAGATCTTGGGGAGAAACAGGCTGCAGCCCTCCTGCTCCTAGTGCTGGTACAGCTCAGGTGGGAGAGACAGTGAGCAGTGGACACCCCCACACCATAGCTATAGCTGGGGCAGCCCCGGCCTGGTGCCAGGCACCTAATCTCATGGAGGAGCCCAGCTTGGGATGTGTCAGGGTGCCATGGGCTCCCTGTGGTGGAAGCAATGGCCTACTGCTCTGTTGGGCGAGGATGTGGCAGCTGCCGGACTCTCTGTGCCCCGGAGGGAGCAGGGGACAGGGGAGAGCCTCGGGCAGAAGTTCAGCACTGGGGAAGGGAGAAGCTGTGGGATCAAGGAGCTGTGGTGCCCCAGCAGTCACCAGCAGGCTCCCACGGCTGGGGGTCCCCAGGGGACCCGAGGGTTGGGTGCTCCTGCTCTCCTGCCAGCTGGCAATGCTAACCCAACCTGCCCCTGCTCTGGCAGCCATTGGGAACGGGAGAAGAGATGGGAAAAGGGGTCGAAATGGACAAGGTCCTGCTCGTCTCCAGGATCTTGACCTCTGCATGGGGGCTGATGGAGGAGGGTGGTGGCTGGATGCTGCCAGACTGGAGCAGGCTAAATATGAAGAACAACACAGTGCGATCCAGAACTCGCTGGGCGGCCCGAGCTGGAGGCTTGTTTTGTTTTACTGTTTTGTTGTCTCTCTCTCCCCCTCTGGGTTTCGTGGCTCTGAGCTGCAGGGCTGGAAAATTATTCATCCAAACCACAGCTCCCACGACACCCTCTGTAAGCATCTGTGGCTCCAGACTCCGCTGCAGCAGTGGGTGGGAGGTCGTAAATTCATCATCGTCACCGAGTCGGCCTCCTGTTAGATGGGACGTGCAACGCAGCGGGCTGTGCCACAGGCGCAGCCGTACCGAGCTCACGGGGTGAAACCTGTCAGCCAGTTTTCACGACAAATCCCTGTCCAGTGCCTGTTCCACTGATGAGAAGGTCCCTTCATACCTGCCAGAGCAGCTGTGCTTTAGCTGCGGATGTCTGTGGGCTCACCTTGGCTGCTGGCTCTGCTGGAAACGCTGTTGTGTTGTGCTTGCCAGATGTGAGGGCTGTGGGATCGCTTGCTCGTGGATTTCTGGAAGCTCTGCAGACAGCAACATGCCTCCCCCACCATGGCTTTCACTTGCTTTCTTACGACTCGGACCCCTCACAACTCTGTGCCACAAGCCCTGGGTCCATGCACCAGACCTTCCTGGCCATGTGTAGCTGTGCCCCACGGCTGGGACTGCCATCTCTGCATGAACACACGAGATCCATGAGCACTTTCCCAAGGGGCTGCAGAAAGGTCCTGGTGCAGCAGCCCACCTGGCAAGGCAGATGGACAGAGCTGTGCTGAACTGAGCCCCGCTGGGACGAGAGATGGTGTGGGGCAGGTGCCAGCAGAACTTACCCCCCATCTCGCTCGGTCACTGCCATCAGGTAAGCGTGAACTGAGGGGTGGCCAAGTTGTCTCATGTGGATGTTGTCCTGCTCTGCTCCATGAAAAGCAAGAGCCCACAGGCAGTCTCTGGGAATGCCGTCCCATTCTGAGGCCTCTCTCCTGTGCCACAAGCTGTAGAGCCAGACCCAGACCCTCTCCATGGGGAATATGGCTTTGAGCAAAGCCCCAGGCATAATGACTCTGAAAGCCGCAGGGTAGCTCTGGTTGCAGAAAAATAGGAAAGAGAGGAAGGGGAGTTCCTGCCCCTCCTTATCCTTGGCAGCTGCCCCTTTCTGAGGATGCAGTCCTGGCCAGGCTGTTGAGAGACCCTGGTAGCTGCGCTTGTCTCTGCAGAACCCCAGGTTGTTGTGGGGTGACAAACAGCCAAAGGGGCAAAGGTAGGCAGCAGCACGAGTCCCACACGTTGGCTGCCAGGCTCTAGAGAGCAAAACTCTGTAATCCTGCTCCTGTGCCCCTCACAGGGCTCCTGCTACCTCGTGGTGACAGCTCCTCCTTCACATCTTCACTGTAACTGGGATTAGCCCCACTTCCCAGAACAGGGTGCTCCACAGATGTTTCTGAAATCCTCTGGGCTAAGAGCATTCGGTGTTTACACATCACAAACCATGCTGGGACACACAGGTGCAAACGCCTGTCAGTGTTGAGTGGAGATGGCACACTTTGAACAAGAGCCTGTTGGCCACCAGGCTAAAGCTTGCATCTGCACACTCCTTTGAGCTGTCACCGTGCTCAGCATCTGGGGTTTCTGGGCCACGAGCAGCAAAACAGAGCCACAGGCTGTGATCAACAGCACCAGCAAGGAGATGCTGGGATTGGTTCCAGGTCTGGTTCAGCTCTCCCCTGTCTGAGGGAATGAGCATCAGTCCTTTTCCTACATCAACAGCTCCCTCTCTCATTCCTGCTCAGGGACCTCTGCCTTTGTGTGCTTTGGAGGTCAGCTGTGCTGAGGTGAAGGCAGTGAGGAGAGGACTCTGACAAGTCACCCCTCAGCCTCCTCTTCTCCAGACTAAACAATCAGGAAAAATTTCTTTACTGAAAGAGTGGTCAAGCATTGGAACAGGCTGCCCAGGGAAGTGGTGGAGTCACCACCCCTGGAGGTGTTTAAATAACAGGTAGATATGGCACTTCAGGACATGGTTGAGCAGGCATGGTGGTGTTGGGCTGATGGTTGGACTTGATGATCTTAGAGGTCTTTTCCAACTTTAATGATTCTGTGATTCTACGATTCTATGACTCTGCCAAGTGGATGGGATTGGGCCTTCAGTGTGGAAATATCAGTGTGTTCACTGTCCTTGTATGGGTTTGTTAGAGTGGACTTGCAGACTTACTGTCTTGTAGCCCAGGAACTATTTTTAAGGCCAGCTGGAGCTGGAGGGTGAAAGCCGGACACCAGGGTTCTTTCTGATGGAGGTCTAAGAAGGATGGTCATATGTGCATGTGGCAGCAGGACACCTGGTCTTTGAGACTGCTCCTTCTCGGGGGCTCTTGGGATAAAACCCCCAACACTGGTGAGATCCTGTGCTGCCAGGCTGGTCTAAACTTCACCAGCCTATAAACCCAAAACTCTGGACAGACAATGTGCATGTCATTCTTTGGACCAGATTTGACTTCCCAGCTTGCTTGCTTTATGTCAGGCCTCCAGCATGGACAGGCGTGTTCCCCCATGGGGCCCCAGAAGAACATGGCAGTGGGCTACTGCTGCAAACTGCACGCACATCATGAGAAGCCAACAGCTTGACCCCACCAATCCTGCCTACTGGACTGGGGGGGGTCACTGGGAGCAAGTATCACTCGTCCTACAGCACAAGTGTAATTTTGGAGTTACTGGTTACAGGAAAGTCATAAAGCCACCAGGCTTCCCATAAGCAGATGTGCAAATGCCAGATTCCTCCCAAGACAACATCATAAATCCTTTTGTGAACATAAGCATATCCACTGAGTTTTGCAGGCCTTTTTCATGTTAAAAGTCTTTGCACATCTTCCTGGACAGTTCTTGGCATGGTGGCATCCAACAGGCAGCAGGAACGCTACGAGTGACTGCAATGGTCACTTGTGCAGGCTGAGCAGCGAGCAACCTGTCACATCATGGCGGTGGGTGACCCTTGGACAAAGATGGAGTCACACGGAAACATTTTCAAACAGCAACTGAATCCATGACAATCCAGGTCAAGGTGGATGAGGGTGGTCATGGGTAACTCAGGATGCTCTGACCTGTGGTGAAGACAGCATTGCACACAGAGAGTCTCCACGGTGCAGGAAAACAGTCGGCAGAAAACCAGCCCTGTATGGGGCTAAGGCTCTGTACCATCTTGGTTCCTTTAGCTTGGAGCTGGGAGCAGAGCAGGGAATGGAGGGAAGGAGAGGATGGCAAAGGGGAGTGAGCAGCAGAGAAACCCTGCCTGCAGTATGGAAGATATATTGTGCTGGACGGCTGATGGCTGCCCATGCTTAGGTGCCCTGTGTGTCCTGCTCTGGGGTGCAGACAGCAGGATATTTGTTTTGGAAGAAGAAGAAGCTGTTTGTGGAAAGACAGGGGCAGTAGGAGACAACTCAGCCCCCCATCTGGGGCTGTCTACTCCTTGCAGTAGGGCTTGGGACATCCTCATCAGAGCTGTTGTGTCTCCTCACCCCACCCCAAGGCAAGCAATGTCCTTACATGTGGCTGCATGGACAACCCAGTTCCCGGAGCAGCAGCCAGTGCTCTGCCGTGAGCCACAGGGCTGCCAGCTGCTTGCCAGCACGTCAGCTGCACCAGGTGGCTTTGCCCCGGTCCTTGGCTCTCGGGAGCCAACAGCTTCATAACTTCAAGCCCAGGCGTCATCAATAAATGTGCCTTTTCCTCGTAAAGCTGTGGGTGGGTTGGAGGCTCACTGCAGGGTGTTGCCTCAGTAACAGGAGGAGAAGCTGCTGTGTGCCATGGGCTGCAGTGTCTGGACCTGCCCAGGGCAACCTCATCCACTGCCCATGGTGAGGGACACAGCTGCCCTTTTGGAAACGGCTGCTGTGCTGCAGCAGGGCAAGACCTCGACATCACTGGGACCCCACAAAAGCCAGCCCACCCTTACGAGCACACTCTTTCCTAGGGCTGTTTATTGTTTGTACCTAAGACTGATCCACCAGCCGAGACAAGCCAGCTCCCGCCATGCTCTGCCCACAGCGGTGTCTGAGACATCAGCACGCTTGGTGCCCATGGGCACTTGAAAACCATGGTGCCCAGCACTCGTGTCAGAGCTCAGCAGCCTGCAAGTGCCAGGCCTGTCTGGGAGCGAGCCCAGGGCTGCCCTTCCTGTGCTGAGGGCAAGGGCACTGCAGGGTCCGCGCAGAGGTGCTGCGTACTGCAGCGGGGTCAGCAAACCTTCCAGGCACCAGGAATCCCAGGAGGTGGCCAAAGCAGGGGAGCACCCCTCCCAGCCCCTCGCCACGTCTGCACTGAGGGGCTGCAGCAGTGCGTGGCAGGACAGCACTGCCCATCTGCTCAAGGGACCCCGCGTTGCTGCAAACGCCATGTGGGACACGCTGGTGGCAGCGCTGGGGTGGGTCCTCTCTTGCTGCAGGGCTCGCTCTGTGCCAGGAGCCCCATGGTGGGGTCACCCACCTCACCCCAGCTCCTGGCTCCGGACAGGGCACTGCAGAGGTGGAGGGCAGGACAGTGCCAGGACACGTCGAGTGGTCTTAGGGCTGTTTCTGAGCGATGATGTCCTGGATGCAGGTGTACAGGAACATGTACTGGTCCTGAAAAAGAGAAAGGGGGGTCTGGAGTCAGGCTTCTGGCGGAGACCACCTGGATACAGGACTAACTCTGCAGTTTGCCTTAAAAGGTCCTAATTAACCAACAATGTCTGATGGCAAAGTAGGATTTGCTGTCCCAAGTGGTCCATGTTTGTCCTGTGTCAGAGTTGCCCAGAAAGGAAGAATCAAGCCTGGAGCTGTAGTTACACCATGTGGGTTTCCTCCTGCTTCATCATCCCCACCCACAACACCTGAAGGCAAACTGCACTGTGGCGTGAGAGGACCATCATCACCTGACTTCCTCAAAATGCCTCGGTGGCTTTTGGATGTGCTATGGTGTTTGCATCCAAAACAAGACCAAAGAGCATCTCCAGCAACGATGCAGAGCATTGAGTGGGGAGAGCACTGCCCAGCTGGAGTGCACAGGGTCTGGCAGTGACCCAAGGCCAGGAGGGAAGACCTCTGGAGCAGGAGTTTCCCTTGGTGATAGTCTCAGCATACCTGAGCCAAGGGCTGACATCAGATCAGGGTAGATCCCTGCAAGCCCTCAGAGGCAGACAGCAAGATGGGAGTGGGTTTAATCCAGTTGCACCATTTGTCTCTTTTTAAGATCACCAAAATGTTCCCAAGGACCCAAAACGTAGGTCCAGAGGTCTCAAGTGGATTTGATATGGGGTTCTGCTCAAAGGCCAGGCTACTCCCAAATGATGCTAGGCTACAAAACACCTGGGACAGACCACTGCCATGGTCTGGGAAGGGTAACTGAGGATGTACGTGATGCACAAAGCTTACGGGCAGGGCCAGCCTGCAAATGCTGTGGGCTGAAGTCACAAGGCAGCCAGGACGGGGGGATTAGGGACTCGACAGAGGGGCCTCCGAACAGCTCAGAAATGCGCTGGCTAAGCTGCAAGTCACGAGGAGCCTCCTCCCCTGCCGGCGGTGGGTTTAGCCCCACCGAAGGGCCAGGAAAGCCACAGATCACACAATGGCTGCGGCTCCAGGTCACCAGAGCATGTTTTCAACGAGCCTGGCCTGACTGTGAAATCTGCAGTGACAGCCCAGGACTGACTTCAGACCGGGCACACAACGCTCGGCCAGATGCAAGGGCACAGCCCCGGAGACACGCGCTGGAGCTGGGCGTGCTTAAACACCTGCTGGTTATCCACAGGCAATCCCTCACGGGTTAATCTTACCCCTTGTTGGGCTACTAACCCCCCCCCCCCCAAATCAGCCGACGGCCCCAGCATGCCAGCAGCGTGCCCCCTCCAGAGACAGCGGGGTCCTGGCGAGCCCCCGTGGCGTGGGGCTGGAGGGCAGCCCTGCCTGGCCTTCGCTGGCCGTGCTGGGCTCAGAGCGACCACTGCTTGCGGCAAGGTGGGGAGGAAGCTGCCCCTGCTGTCCCCTCTCACAGAATCACAGAATCACAGAATCACAGAATCACAGAATCACAGAATGGTAGGGGTTGGAAGGGACCTCTGTGGGTCATCTAGTCCAACCCTCCTGCCCAAGCAGGGTCACCCAGAGCAGGCTGCACAGGACTTTGTCCAGGCGGGTCTTGAATATCTCCAGAGAAGGAGACTCCACAGCCTCCCTGGGCAGCCTGGGCCAGGGCTCCGTCACCCTCAGAGGGAAGAAGTTCTTCCTCATGTTCAGACAGAACCCCCTCCGTGGGGCAGTGGCTTTTGATGGGCGCTTGCTGTGCCTTTGTGGGCACGTTGTGTCTCTGCTCAGCAAGACGGCTGCCGACACACAAAGGAGCTCTGAAGTGGGGGCAGCGGACGCCTTGCGCTCCTCTGGCTCCCACCGTGCGCATGGTTCACATTAATTAAGAATGCGATTAGCTGCTTGCAGACGGCTCTGCAGCTGGGAAGTTCTGGAGAGATCTGCCCTAATTCTGCTGTCCCCTGTGGGGAGGGTTTCCACGGATGCTGCATCAGCTCGTTCAGTGGTTGCAGCAAATGAAACCGCTGTCCAGAGGGAATCTGTGCCACCAGCGCCCATCAGCAGCGGCGTGCTGGAGGCCCGTGAGGCTGGGCTGGGCTGGCACGGCAGGGCAAGGCTGTGGCACCATCAGGCAGTGCCACAGCCTGCGTGGCTGCAGGGCAGCTGTCCCAGCGGCAGAGTGTCCCTCTGACCCCTCGCCGGCAGCCCCAGCTCCGGCAGTGGGCAGGGGCCGGGAGCTGGGTGCAGGGGCTGTGGCAGGGAAAGGCCACCTGCGAGCGGAAACCCAGCAGCTTCTGGGTGCCCCGGCTGACAGCCGTGTCAAGAGGCTGGCGTGAGCAGGCAGGTTTGTCACGCAGGATGAAGCCAGTGCTTCATGCTTTCCAGGGCAGAATGGGAAGACTGCCGTGCATTTATTGTCAGCTCACATGCAGTTTAACCTACTTTGACTCCAGAAGTGAGGAGACAGAAAGCCCTTCCCTGGGAAAAGACAGTGCCCTTCGCCCTTGGTGGCTGGCAGAGTAAATCCCTGCATAGGCTGGACAGCAGGCAGCACTTGGGGCGAGGGCAGCATGCTGCCAGCTCCAGGCAGCTCAGCATGAATGTTCTGCTCTGCCCGGCCCACCACCGTTCCTCCGTCCCACCTACCAGAGTTGGGGTCATGAGACAGCAGCTTCGTGTCAGCTGGAGAGTCACCCCGTAGATGTCCACGATTCTCTCAGCTTTCATCTGGTGCAACAGGCAATCCAAGGAGATCAGTGTCCCCATTTGGCTCATGCCACCACTGCAAGGGACAAGGGAGGGTCACTGATGCCAGGCCAGGCTGAACTGAACCTCTTTGGAAGTGGGTACCAGCCCAAGAAGTCAGAAACCCCATGAGAAAACATGCAGCAACTGAGTAGGGTGGGGACAGAGGAGTGAGCACTGGTCTAGGTGGTAGGGAGCCCTGTGCTGACCAGGGGGATGGGACCCCAAAGTGCCTGTTGAAGGAGACTGGAGATCCAACCCACCCTGCCCTGCCAAGCTCTGCATCCCTCACCCAAGCCAGCTCTGCCGCTGTGCCGGCTGTTGGCTCTTGTGGGACTGTCAGCTCTCCCTGGCTACAAGCAGATGAGGACATCAGGGCTGCTGTCACGTCCTAGCAGTCAGCCCAGGGATGGCCTCGGCACCTCAGCCTGGGAATGCCTGCTCCGTCGACACTTGCCCGTGGCCCAGTCCTATTTGCCCTCCCTTCTCCCATGCTCTTGGCAGAGCACTGCTTCATCTGACCTCCCAAGCTCAGAGCTTCTCTGGCTCCCATGGACCTATTCTCAACATGCCCCCAAACCTCGAGGTCCTCGGTGGAGGGCGCAGGCTTGCTGGAGGCCATGCCAAGGCACTGGTGGGTATCAGCTCTGGGAGGCTGCCCACAGACAGAGCAGTAACGTGATGTACCTGCAGTGCAGAAGCAGAGGACCGGCTCTCTTTCGGTGGGGCATGCATCGTCTGACAGCAGTGAGGAGCTCCACCAGGTCCTGGACATCTGGCTGCTTCTTGCTGCTCCAGAGCTTGTATAGGAACCGTTGTACCTGCCTCTCCTTTGCTTTCTTCTCCTGGAGAGACACAAAGAGTTGGCACGGCTGTTGGGGAAGGATGGGTGAGTTTGGGTGCAGAGGGGTCCCAGCTCTCCAATCCTTGGGCTGTTAGATACTTTCCTGAGCTAACTGCTAACATCTGTAAAGCTGTCCAGGCAGTCTCTGCTGGGGCATTGCCCACCATCTGTCCAGTGGGTATGGTGCCCGTGGCAACCTGCTCTCCTCGCCCATGGCATCCTGACCTGCCCTTTGAGAGGGAGACTGAGAACTGTGTGGGCTTTTCCAAAGAGGGTCAGAAAGACCTATCAGCAAGGGGTGGGGGAAGCCTCTAAGCCTCTGCCATGCATCTCCTGTGTCCATTCAGCAGATGTTCTTCTGGATGTTGCAGTCTAGATTCCCTCCTGCATCTGTGGACTGCTCTAGCAGCTCAGACAAGTCTCCACGGACCTTTCAGCCCTTGCCCCTACAGACCTGTTTGCTAGCAGTGAAGAGCATCCCAGGCAGTGGGAGCCAGTCCAGCCCCACCAACACGTACGTGCTTCATTTTGAGCTGGATACACCTCCATCCAGAGGCAAGCTTCTCTGTGCCACACTGGATGGTCAGCATCTTTGTGCAGAGAGAGTCTCCTTCCAGGGGCCAGCATGCCTCACTTGGGACCTGTGCACAACAGAAAGCCTGGTTTCATGTTGACAGTTTCCATATTTCAGAACAGTCACCATCACAGGGGACTGTGACGGGGTTGGACCAAGGGCACCCCCAATATCACTCCATGCGAGTTCACCCCCTAACTAAACGCTGTGGGACTTTTGGAAAGAACTGCAGACTGTAGCCAGACTCCCTGTTAACAGAGAGCTTGCTAGGCAGTGGGAATCTGCTCAGCACATGTTCTCCACCTCGGACGGACTGAGGCCAGAGCTGCTGTCCTTGGGTGCCATGGAGATGCAGCTTGAAGAGTACCAGCTGAGCCCACAGCCGTGGACCACATGGTGGGCAGACAGAACCTGTCTCCCATGACAAGCTGTGGAAACAGGCTGACACAGGAAAGGTTCAGCTTTAGCCAAGCTGGATCTGCATGCAAGGCTCAGGAGCCAGTGATGAGAGTTCATATTTTGGAGCTACGCTAGCTTCCAGCTCCATTGAACAGATTCCTGCTCTGCCATGGCACAGGCGGGCACGGCGCCTTACCTCACCCTGCTCCTGCCATGGGAGAAGTGTTAGGATGGTGTGAACGTCCTGTTCCCACACCAGGGTCCAGAAGTCCTCCATGGTCAACTTGTCAGGCCCCTGGACAGCCAGATACTCCCTGCTGGAGCTGCAGCCCTGGGTGGGGAATGAGAATGCCACTCTTGTCCACACAGGATCACTGCGGCAGTGACCAGTGCAGTAACCTGGCAGCAGGGAGCAGGGGCATGGTGAGGAAGGGGATCATCACCTGCAGCCTGTGGGACCCAGGCGCAGGGGTGGGCATTGCTCCTGGGGGTACGACTCACCGGGACACGCCACACCTGTAGGAGACCTGAGAAGGGGCCCTGTTCCAGCAGGGAAAACTTCACTCTAGAGCGATCATCTGCAAAACACATGGGACATGGAGGGTTCCAGGGCAGCCTTGTGTTCACACAGCTCCTGCAGACCAGCTACCAGACTCTGCACAGCCACCCAAAATCCAGCCCCCCATTCACCCTATCTCTGCAAAGGCGCTCCCCCTTGCTGTGCTCTTGTCATTGGTTTCCAAAAGACAGGTCTCTGTCCCAGCCTCCTGCCCAAAGCAGGTATGTGTAGTGCTTGTTGCTCAGTGTCTTGGTCAGTGGATATCTGCATATCTCCACGGATGAAGAGCCTGCAGATGTTCTTGGCCTCTGTTCCAGGGTTTGGCCACCTTCATGGGAATTCTTTTTTGCTTATACTGAGTTGCACTACTCTTCCAAATCATCCCCATTGCCTCTTGTCCCCCCATGGTGCCCCTCTGAGAAGACTCTACATTTTCTCTGTGCCCTCCCAGCAGGTAGTTGAAGGTAGCAATAAGATCTCCCCTTTGCCTTCTCTCCTCCAGGCTAAACAAACCCACCCATTTTAGTCCCATACACCAGGTGCTTCACCCCCAAAACACCTTGGTAGCATTCTGGTGGACTCACTGCAGTGTGTCAAAATATTTTCTTGTACTGTGGAGCACCTGGTCCAGCCTGGCTCCCCGCAGGTACAGGAAGGAAGAGGATGCAAGGTGTCACAGCACTTACATGGCAGGATGCTGGAAGAGGGCAGTGTCTGCTGGTTGCCTGAAGATGGTGTTGCAGAGCTGGCTTCTTCCTTGACAACCTCAAGGAGGGTCTGCCAAAGTGAAAGAGAGTGAAGGGTCAGCAGGAGGAGGAACTGGGGGCTCCTTAGGATGCCTGGCCACGGCAGAGGGGTGGTTATGGCTGCACATGCAGAAGCCTTAGCAGGGGTGCTCATGTGACCACCTCTGGGGGTGGGCTGCCAGGTCTGCTCCGCGCTGTCAGGAGATGGCAGCATCTCTCTCTAGTCCCTACCCTGCATGCGGTCTGAGAAGAAGGGTTCACAGACAGACCCTGATCAGTGCAGGATTCATGAAGGAGCAACGTGCTGTGCCATGGAGAAGGGACACTGCCAGGACAGCCAGACACATTGAAACTGGGGCATGGGACCCACTCAGGAGGCACTTCTTGGGTATCACCCAGCCTGACCGGGTGCAATCGTTTCCCAGGTCCCCCCAGTGCATATGGCCATGGCAGCACTCCCTGCACCCTGCCCAGGACAGCTCTTACCTCGTACTCCCTCAGGAAGCCCACATGAGACTTGGCAGCCTTCTGGGCGTAGTGCTGAGCAAAGGTCTTCAGCGGGATGGGGCAGGACCTGGGGAGAGAAACTGGGGGTAAGGGTGAGGTTGAGCAACCTCAGCGGCATCCAGGCTGTGTCTGCAGCAGGGGGACAGGCACCTTCACTGCCCAAATGCCAGGACCCTGGCAGGGCCCCAGCCCAGCTCTGGCCAGAGCCAACCTCCTCTCCCCTAGACAAGGGCAGGTCTCAGGTGTGCCACAGCCCAAGGCCCATTCCCAAGACGCAGCAAGGACAAGGGCATCCTGTTGTGAACGAGGGAGGAGAATTTGAATATAAACAGAGATACATGACCTCCAAATGTAGCCTCCGAGACAACGAGTTAGGTGGGCAAAGTCATGCCCAGCCTGACCCTGCTCCCTCCTCTTGGCCTCCATTAGAAGGGACATCCCAAGGCCACCCAGCTACCTTGAGCCCCTCCAGTTTGAACCCATCTCTAGGGCATCCCTGTGGGCTGGGAAGCCAGAGGCTGATCAAAATGCCTTCCCCAGGACAGCTCTGCAGCTCTTTGGCATTGGCGTAGCCCAGGAGACTGGCACTGGAGGAAAGGGGGATGTGGTCACCCAAGCCTTCCCAGTGTGCCTAGTGACTCACACCTAGTTCTGCTCTGCGCTCCCCATGCTGCAGGGAACAGCCAGCCCTGGGCTGACCCCCCTCAAAACACTGGGTGGGATGGCTGGCTGGGCTTCCCTGTCCTGTCCTGGAGCCAAGGCTCAAGCTGGGGTGAGGATCCCAGCTTGCTGTCTGCAGGGGCTGCGGATCAGGGTGGGTGGAGTGGCAGGCAAAACGCAGCAGGCCCTTACCTCTCTGTCCCTGATAAACCCAGGAGTGTTTCCTCCAAGATCTTTTCCAGGATACAGCTGTGCAGGAAGATATACTGGGACTGGAAGGCAAAGCAAGAGAGCAATGCAGAGCACTGCACCACGCGGAGAACTTCAAAGGGTCGGTACGGCACTGCTTAGGGGGCTGAGCGTGTCCTACATTGATGCCCCAAAAGGCCCTGGCTACTTCAGCCTCAGAGCCCCTGGATCCCTCCAACGGGTATGTCTGTCTGTCCTGAGGAGCAGTAGTGATGCTTTGTTCCAGCCCCAAGTACTGGAAATACCGGCTGGGCTGCGGAGCACTACAGGCCAGTGACGTGGTGTGGGTTAAGGACTGCCTGCAAAGGGCCTGATCCTGCTCACAGGGGCTACGGGGTGCTGCTGAGCCTCCTGGGAGGGCTCTGAGACTCCGTGTGTTGGAGCCACGGGTCTGGCAGGGCATGAAGCTGCTGGAGACCCCGCAGCTGAGCAATGTCCACTCCAGCTGAGCTGCTGCTTTGAGGGGCACTGTGACACAGCGCCGGGCTGGGGACCAGCCTGGGGGTGCTGGGGCTGGCCATGGAGGATTGGGGCTGGAGGAGGAGGGAGCGGAGGTCTTACCAGCGTCTGGATCATCAGGTAACGGTTCATCCGCAAGGCATAAACAACACCAAACGTGTCCACCACCTTCTCCTGCTTCATCTGCTGCAGCAGCCGGTCCAGGGCAATGAAAGTGCCAGTGCGGCCCACCCCGGCACTGCGACCACAGACAGCAGGGGTTAAACACCGCCCGACCCCACAGCTCCCCTTCCGCTGTTAGCCATGGCTCCCAGATGCTGCACCCAACATGGGCTGTGGAGCCATTCCGACCACCCTGGGTGGGTGCTGACTGTCTCCAGCTGCCCCAGTCCATGGGACTGGGGTGCAGGCTGCAGGCAGACCTGTAATCCCTGATGCCCAAGCAAGAGACTCTCTACAGACCAGCTGGGCACCGCTTTGCCTCCCGGTCTGTGCGCAGCTAGGACCCTTGTCCCCCATGTCCTCTCCTATCATCCCCTCCTGCCACCCCCGGGAGCAGAGCCTCACCTGCAGTGCACGAGGGTCGGCCCCGCGTCCTTGGTGCTCTGGATGTGCTCCCGGACCAGCTCTCTGAAGGTCATAATGGAAGTGGTGGACTCCGGGATCCCGTGGTCTGGCCATGCTGTGTAGTGCATGTGGGACACGTGCCGCTCTGCCTGGAGACCCTCCTGCCAGGGCGAGATGTTGGTGATCGGCTGCAGCCCACTGGGACAGGGGTATGCATGCATCCCACAGCCCTGGGAGCACCCGGGGTCTTGTGGACACCCAGCTCAGCCACAGGGAGCAGCCAACACCAGGTCTGCTGCACTGCCTGGTGGCTCCTGCTCCCCTGTCGTCCCCCATGGTCCCCTGCAACGATGAGGTACGTGGAGGTGGCAAGGAGGAGACCTGCCTTTGACAGCATGCCCTTGAACCTGCAGGCTGCATCCCAGTGCAGGGAGGTGGAAAGGAGACAACAAGGGTGGACAGCAGGGGTGCTACGTGTTGGCAGGGACAGACGGCTCCGCAGGGGGCCAGGTCTTTGAACACCGCTAATGGCAGTGGGAGAGGAATTTATGCCACCACCACAAAGGAGAAACACCACCGCATCCCACGCAAACCCCCAGACCTTCACAGGTCCCTGAGTCCGTCCTCCTGGGTCCTTACTCACGTGCCACAGTTTGAACCCACGCATGGTCCACTCGTTGGAGCTGCTCTGTGTCAGCAGGTGGACCCGGACCTGCCCGTAGGACACTGGGGCAGATTCAGATGGCCAGTAATGATCACAGAGGACCTAAAGCACAGGCAGGATGGGGTCCCAGTGAGCCCAGTGATGGCCCAGGTCCCACTGGGTGACCTCCCGGCTCCCCGGGAGCATCTGGAGAGCAGCAGCTGCACAGGGAGCCAGGGCAGGTCTTGTGGAGCAGGCAGAGATGTTGCCCCTTCCCACCAAGAGGTTTGCACAGTTCTCCCCCACTTCCCCTTTGTTTGGATCTCAGCCTCCTCCAGAGAAAAGGACCTGTGGGTCTCATCATCCCTGGAGACCGGAGGAACAGTCCCTGTGAGGTGTCTCATCCAGAGGCAAGCAGTAATTTCAGATGCTACAGAAATATCTGAGCGTGATGGGCATTGTTCCAGCAAAGCTCCAGTTCTGCCCCTTCCTACCCCAAGCTAACACTGATCTGCACACATCAGCCTCTGTTGACCCAAACTGCCTGTCGAGGAACCTGTGTGGCCCGTGCTCACCCTGGAGCCACATCTGAGCAGAGGTTGGTGGGGGGCACAAACCCAGCCCTGGGCTCAACTCACACGACCAGGTGTGGGCTTGGCTGAGGCTGCCAGGTAGAAGCCTGGCAGTGCCGACCTACCCGCCCGTTCTCCATGCACACTGTCAGCATGATGATGTTGCAGACGTTCTGCTCCCACACCAGTCTCCAGAAGTCCTCTATCGTTTTCTTCAGGGGTCCCTGGGTGGCAATGAACTCCTGCTGGGATGTATAGCCCTGAGCAAGAGGCAGACAGGAGGAGTTGGCAAGTTACAGAGGCAGGTGGATGCTGTCCTGGGACAGTCAGTGCCTGGTCTGCTTTTGCAGTAGAGGGAGAAATGTCCATTGCCCTTAACCCATGTGGGCACAGTTCCCAGGCAGCTGATCTCAGAAGCCGCTGATTTCACAGGACTCCTGTGCTGCCCAACACGTGCTCTCTACATATTTGGAATAAAGACGTCATCTCTGCCTTTTCCCTCCAAGCAGTTCCTCATTCAGTGCAACCAGGCAAAGACAGATCTGGGTTTCTCTCACTCCCCAGTCGTCGCTGGAGGTAGGGTGAGCATGCAAGGTTGCTTCTTTGCCTTTGCCCCTTTGACACACACATGCCCCGTGGATCCACACACCCGCGCGTGTATGCTCCATGCCCTGCCTGTTACCTGGGAAAATCTCCCGGATGGGGGGTGTGGGCACAGCTCCAGGGTCGTTCAAATGCAGCTGCACAGACCAGAAGGAGAAAGAGCAGACAGACAGAAGGGGCAGTAAGCTGGGAGAGGATGGGAAGCGGATAGTTCTCAAGCAGAAAGCCTTGCCAGTCTCCCCACACTCACACCTCTGCATTCAGAGCACTTGCCATCTGATGATCTCCGTCAACCCCTGCTAAAGGGCACCTATTCATCTCCAGCTGACCCCCAACTCCTTGACATTCTGTGCCAGCTGTGGTTTCAGCGACAGCTCTTGATCACCAGCCCTCACAACCTCAATCCAGGCAGAGTTTCTCTGATGGTGCCCCATGGCCATGTCTCTGTGGGGAAGGCAGGTGGGCACTCACAGGCATGAAGTTCGCATTGATGTAGTCTGAGTGTGGATCCTCCCCCAACTGGCTCAGCTTGACCCGAGAGTGATCATCTGGAAAAGAGCATACACACCTGATCCTCGAGGCAGCCCTTCACCAGCACATACCCTCTTCACATGGGTAACACATTGGGAGAAGCCCCAGCAGCTCTGCTAGCTCCATGTACACAGCCAGCAGCGAGGCTCTGTGCTTGGCCAGGCACCTTCTCCCTGGAGAGGTGAGCATTGCCTGCCAGCTGGGCTAGCAGTGGGGTAAGAAGGCAGAGCTGGCATCTTGAGACTCACTGGAGAAGCCATGGGATACTCATGGTCCCCCTTTGGACTCCAGCTGGGACCCATCCCTGAGCTGGGCTCACCCAGCACCTGCCCAGCAGCCTCCTGGAGGACCCGAGGAGGGTGGTGGCTCAGCATTGGCTCAGCCCTCAAGCCTGGAGTCTCCAGCAGGAAAAGGGAAACTGAAGCCCTTTACAAATCTGCTTCTCCTGGGAGAGGAGCCAGGCACTGTAAACCCTCCAGCGATGCAAGGTGAGCCCGTCCCTGTGCATTTCAGTGTGAACTCCCACCTCAGATGCTGGGGGGAGGAGGCAGCACTTACAGGGCAGCACGTGGGCATATCTATTCTTGGAAACGTTGGCTGGTAGCTCAGCCTCCACCTTCAGCTGATCCTTCCCAACTTCCTTCAGCTCCTGTAGGACAAGAGAGAAGATAAGCATGAGTGTGTCTCTGGAGAGCTCCTGGCCAGCCCAGCTCCCTGCTCATGGCCAACACCTCTGTCTTGGTCGTTCAGGAGGGTCACCCATGCACAGGGAACTGCCCTACCCCTCCCTCAGCATAGCCTGTGTCTACTCTGTGCCATAGGTGGCTTTTCGTAGTGCCTTTTCCAACAGCACTGTTTGTATTTAAAAGACAACAAGCCCAAGAACAAGAAGCACTGTGGAAAACCAACCTTTTCTGAAATTGGAAATGTACCAAGAAGCTCAGAGCATTTTGTGAGCAGAAAACAGAAATATCTTGTGCTGCTTCTGCCTTTGTCCTAGCTTAGGCAATCAGAGAAGGGTGATCTGAGGAAGGTTTGGAATCACTGGTGGGGCTTTCAACAGTGTTGGCAGCTGAACAATTCAGAGCCTGCAGATGTTGGCAGAGGGAGCTAGTGAAGCTAGCCAGGTGAATTTCACAGCCTGGCCCTATAGCTCTGAGAGTGCTCCTCAACCTTCCTTTTGGCTGCAGGCTCTTTTCTAACACTGTCGAGGTGGATCTCATTGCAACACCACCTAGCATCTTTGCCTCCATTCCAGGCCTGGGGCCCTTAACTTTGTCCACCAGCAGCTATGGACAGTGCTAGTTCACCTCACGTCACAGATGACCCATGTTTCTACCAGAACCTAACATTCTGTGATTCTGTAAAAACACGTTTTGAGCAAAGGAATTGCCTGTTCACTTGCTCCATCCAGTCTTTAGCCCCCAAGACTCCCTAGCAGGGTGGCTGGGTTGCTAGAGAGATGGATTATTGTCCCTGGAGATGAGAAGTCCATACAGGCCATCCAACAGCTGGGGCATGACCCAGCTGGATTTGAATGAGCAGCCTAGAGGGGAAATAAAGTCTCATCTCTAGCAGGAGTCTCATCTCACCTCAAACTCCTGGAAAAATGCGTGGTTAGCACTTGCTGTCTTCATCTCATAGTACTGCTTGAAGTTCTGTATGGGAATTGGCCGATGGACGTTTCTGCATGAAATGAAGACCGGAGGAAAACTTGCCTTAGCTACTGGGAGGTCGGACAGGCCAGTCAGGTGGCCAGCAAGACAGCCCAGCCTTGAGACCTGTGGTACCTGGATGTACACACACAGGGATGGTTTACAGCCCACGTCATTGCCCAGGGAACTGGGTGTGACAGAGCACTGCTTAAACATAGAGAGGGATTTCAGGATGGGAAGCCTATTCTCCTACTGCTGAAGCCTTGCAGAGGAGGTGTGGACAATGCATTTACACTTCCATTGACTTGGAATGGAGCTGAGCAATAAATACTGAACATGGGAAAGCCTGTGATTTAAAAAACAGCTGAAGGAGAGGAGACACAGCTGGATTTTTCCTGAGTCAAAGCAAGAGAAAGGAAGTAGGCGAAGCACTCTGAGACCTGCAGTGGGGACACACAGAGAAGGAAGACTCCAGTACTCACCTCAAGCTGTAGGTCACCATTTCCTGGGGCAGGCTGCTCTTCTTGTTTCTAGAAGCAGAACATGGGAGATGTTACTCTTCTCAGCAGTGCAGGGACAGCTGCTGTGATGATATTGCGGACTGCTGGGTCACGGAGCGCTTGTGACCAGACAGCTCGTGTCAGGCACACCGCCTTGCACGTGTAGGGTTCTGTGAATTAACTGCACACGGGCAGCTCCCCTCTCCCCTCTGCCTCTTGGTTCTGTGCTTGTCAGACACAGCTCCACTAGCTGGTGTCTTCATTTGCCTAAATCTCATTTTATACACTCCCACTGCTTTTCCTCTGGCCTGGCACTGAAGGTTGGGTTTCTCAGCCTGCACCCACCAGGCAAGGGATGGCTCATCCTCACCTCTTTGCTCTGAGCTGTCTCCAGTAGACCAAAGCAAAAATAGCTGCCAGTGTCAAAAGAAATCCCAAGACGATCCCAGCAATTATTGGCATTGAGAGTGGAGTTGCATCTGCACCGGATCCAGCAGCTGAAATCAAAAAGAGACAGAATGGACAGAAGTAAGAGTCCATAAATGGCTACATTTACTCTACTTATTATATTTGCCGCAGCATATGGTCTCCCTCTGGCTTGCCATTGACTGGTTGTTAATTATCTCTAACCTGCATGGCCAGGTCAGGAAGATGGCATTCTCCATCTTACCTGAGAACATGGTGAACGTCACTGCAGGGGCTACAGGGTCATATCTGGTGAAGGCAGCGATGCTGAACCTAGGGCAAAGCAGAGTCCGGCCGTCAGGGGCAATCCGAGCTGAGCACAGCACCCGTGCAGCCAGCAGCAGGAAGACCCAAGGGAACAGGGCAGCTGCCTCTGTTTTGAAACACTGCATTGGAAGAAGCTGGTTTGCTGGTAGGGATCTACGGAATGTGTGGAAATGGTCTTTCCTCCCTTTTCTGCCTCTTGGACAAGTTTGTTGCACTTCGGAGAACATGAGGAAAATGTTCAGAAAGCACAAACAGCAAACAGCTCTCCTCCGAAGGGTCGTTTGCAGAGACAAGCAGTGAGTTGCTGCTCTCTTATGGGACAGAAGTAGCGAAAGACAACAGTAAGTAATGAAAATCAAGCTTGAGTCTTAGTTCATGTCAACCAAGGAAATGGGTTGAAATAGCTGAGCCTGGGTGACTTTGAACCAGTGGCACCTCAGCTGGGGGGGCTTACCCCCGACCCAGACCCTTCCCCATGCACGTAGAAGTGGCTGTGGCATCCTCTTCCCCATGGAGATCTGCCCTACATCCTCCTCCCAGCAGTGTGCACACCAAGCCTCACCGCTCCCTGCAGAGCTGACTTCCTTCTGAGCAGGTAACCTGGAAGTGTAGGTCTTCTTGCACCTTAAATACAAGTTAAGGCTTTCAAACGTAGCTTTGGGTTTTAGCAGCCAGGAATTTGTGGAGCCCAGTGTGAGTCCCCTCTGGCAGCACCCCGGACCCGGCTGCCAGAGCAAAGACCACTTTGGAAGCTGAACCTGCAGATGCCATGGCAGGAGAGACAAGGGCTCGTGGATAGATAATTCACTGCAAGATAGGAAACAAGGGCTGGCTCTCAGAGCGGAGATGGGCTGCCAGAGGAATCACCTGCTTTTCACCACACTGCTGGTGATTAACTAGGAAAGGAGCGCAGTGCACTCGGGGTCCATGTTGTCTAGGGCAGCCAAAATGAAAGCAAGCTGCAAAGAGGTGCAAAAGGATCTTCTAGTCCCGAGTGACTGGACAGCTAAGTACGTGTTATTGAACCATGGTAGGTGGGCTAAGGACACCCTGATGGCTCAGAAATAGCTGCTACCCTGTGGGAGGTCAATGTTGGAGTGCAGCTGGGAAGCGTGGAGGGCAGATACCCACTCTCAGACTGGCTGAACAGTATTTGGGGGGGTGGACGGGTACACCAGTGTGGTTGTGCTGCTGTTAAACTCCCCTCGAGGCTGCTGGCACCTGCCAGAGATGGGTCAGGCAGACCTTGGTCTGAGCCAAGGCAGTGTAACGCAGACCCAGCCTGTGCCCAGGCTGTCCCCTCTCAGTGCTGGCTGGAGCAGAAGGCCAGATCTGAGGCTGGTAGGGTTAAGCAGCAAGGCTTGCCAGGCCGTGCCTGAGGGCGAGTTGCACAGGAGCCGTTAGCAATAAAGGATGGGTGGTCTTGATGGGCAATCAATCTCAAACCTTCAGTCAATTGGAGTCAATTGGAGACCTTCCCCTGCCAGCCCAGGGATCACAACGCCTGTGGTGGGAATGGGATGGGAATGCATCCTCATGCAGTTCTCCAGTACCTAAAGGGCTGTTTGCTCTTGATGATCCTGCTCTGGGGGAGGGGGATTTCCAAGGGAATGGCTCGCTGGAAACTCCCATTTTTCCCAGGAGAAGCAGCCATCTCTCACTCCACTAATGCAGCCCAGTGTTAACACCAATTCTCTGCCAGTGCTGCCCCAAACAGCAGCTTAAGAGCCCCAGTTTGGCAAGATGTGTAAATCTAAAATGACTCCATAAGAATCGAAGTAAATTTTTCATGTAAGTGCAGAGCCTGCACATAAGCAAAAGTAGAGAGAGCAAAGCAGAAAAGGAGGTCCAGCAGGTCCAAACCCAACACCAAGGACTTTGACTTGCTCACAACAAAACTTTCGGGCAGATCTCAGGGGAAAGGTGGAAGTGAAGCTCTCTTGTGCAGACACACGCGCTTTCACAGTCTTTCTTTCTCTTTTCCCAACACTTTCAGCGACTTCTATCACCAGTCAGCCACGCTTGCTCTAAGTTTCTTTACATTGAAATGGGATAACCTTCCAGATTCTGGAGGATCCCTTTGTCAGAGGAATGCCTGGGGACACTGTCCCTGTTTGACGAAATTGTGAGCTGCTAAACTAACAGAGGGCTGACTAAAGATACGATTCTTTGTTTGTAGTAGAAAACCTGTTTTACCATCAACTATTTTAAAGGTACCCTATAACAAAATATGTGTGCTTGTACATTCCTGTTACTAGATTCTGTTTACTGCCAGATAAGACTCTGAGTTTGTGAATATTGTGGTCCATATGTGTGTCTCATGGGGAACTTGGACCTCAGCCTGTGCGTTTGCTACCCTCAACCTTTGAGCCCCCCCGTTGTGTAGGCACCACTTGAACTGATGTTTGGGAATGGTTTCATTTTTGTACTCCCTAAGTCTGCGTGTGGCTCTGAGTCACATGCAAAAGCCTCACAAATAACGGCATCATGTTAGTTCTTACCCTGGAGGTGGACAACTGCCGAGCTCCCACAGCAACACATACGGCCCTTGGCAGCCTCAGCTTTCACTTCTGCCCTCCCTCTCCCTGCCCACCTACACTATCTAACATGCTCCAGTCTGCCAGCCAGTACATGAGGTGACATCCAGGGAGCTGGTGGCACCTTGCAGGGACACGTGCAGTCCCTTTTCTCCTCTGGCCCCTTCCTCGCGGGAGGGGACGTTGCCATCTCTCACCTGTACTGTTCGTTGGCTTTCAGCTTCCCGTTGCACGTTGCCCTGGACTGGCCGCACTCCTCTGTTCCCACTGACACTCGCCAGGTTTCGGGGGAGCTCCTGGAGCTCGGATGGAAGGGATTGGGGATTAGCACAGCCAGATAGGAGTCCTCTGTCCCATAATAGTGGTCATACCATGTGCTGGACATGATTTCCTGGGTGGGCCTCAGCACTGAAAGGGAATGTACAAGGTGACAGTGGTAGTCCTGAAGTGACGTCCAAGGAGACCTGCTGCACTCCAGGGAGCCACTGCAGATCGGGATGTGCAGGGGCACTTACGTGAATCATTAGTGGTAGCAACGACACCATAATACTCAATCTGGCCGTTCTCCTCGCTGAACAGGTCGGATGAAATGATAACGGTGGAGCTGGCCTCCACCTGGAAGATGTCTGCTCGCAGGGGTGGAGGCAAGGCTGAAAGACAAACCAGCAAGCACAGCCTGTTAGTGTGTCCCCGCTCCCACAGACCCACCACACATTGCTCAGCCTGTGACTGGTCCCAGCATCACAGCCCAGAGCCCTGGCCCACTGCAGTTCAGTGCAGGACCTCACGGGGCCCACAGGCACCTGAAAGAGGCCTCAGGTCTAATTGGCCACACTGGGTGTCTTCTCCTGGGGTCTGTGGCAAGGTTGTGAGAAAGAAGGGGACTCACCCTCCACTGTTGTGTTGCAGAGCAGAGTCACAGCCTGGCTCTTCATTGTGTTCATGCCCACTGTTCTCACAACGATTCGGTACGACGAGTTTGGCCCCAGCCCCTCCAGACTGGCCTCATTTGTAGGGATGCTCATGACATACTTGGAGGTAGGAGGTCCATCAGAGAGTCTCTCTGTCACCACCTCATAAGCCTCCACATCTCCAGGAGAGCTGGTCCAGTGCAGGTAAAGGCTTCTTGAATCCGGCAGGCATTGCACATCCTCCACTGGGTTTGGCTCTGCGAAGGAGATATGACAGGCTCTGAACTTACTGGATCAGAGAAATCCCAGCCTCAACCCATGCATCAGTCCAGAGCCACTATGGTCCTCTACTGCCTGTCCCTAGGTCAAAGAGAGAGGAGCAGAGCTGGACATCTGCAACCTGGGAGCCTTCTGTGCCAAGGACCACAGGACGAGGCGAATGGGTCAGGGCCTGAGCAGCTGCCTTACAGGAGAAGCAGACCAACAGAGACCACTGCAGAGTCCGCTTTGCTTCACAGGTAGCCAGAGATGATGGGAAATATCTGTGATGGGGCTAGCTTAGGGAGCTGATGGCTACCAGAGGGTCACCTTGCCGCCTTTCCTCATCTCCCACCATGAAGACTTCCCATGCTTCTGTTGACATCCAAGGGCTTATCCAGTCTTGAGGCCACACGGACGTTTCTCCCCCTTTCAGCCTGCACTCCCCCCATCCCTATGGCAGCTCATACCCACCCATTGGCACTGCCAAGATCTTGGTGCTGCTCCAATAGGGCCCAGCCACGCAGTTCAAGGAGACGGAGTAGTTCCTCCCAGGGATCAGTCCTTGGAGGAGGTGCTGGCCTTGCCCTCTGCCGAGCGCGTGCCGCCAGGGCAGCGTGCTGTTCCTGGGATCCCGCAGCCACAGCTGGCAGTCGTCCTGCTCTCCAGAGACACTGCCCCAGGAGATCAGCATCGTGCTGTTCCCTTCAGCCACCGCAGAGAGATTTGTGGGAACCGAGGGGGCTACAATGAAAACCACACCGGGGGAGAGTCACTGGCATGCAGGTACTCTCTTCCATCCTATAGAGATACAAGTAGAAGATGGGTAATATGCAAGGAGACTTCACTTGTTCACTGACAACATTTCTGCAGCTGCTGGCTGCCACTGACAGAAGTGACCTCTAACTGCCAACTGGAGGACATGTGGAGTGAGGAGCAGGAGGAGATGGGCTCCTCCTCCTTCTAGTTAGCAAGTTTCATTAGAGACCTGCCTAAAGGGCTCTGCACATGACTCCCAGCACCCTGCCAGGGGCTGGCTGAGAGTGGGAGCAGAGACCTCTGGATTCCCCAAGCAAAGTGCAGGCACTGTGGGGACAGGCACGTGAAAAGGCTTATTGTGCTTATCTGCAGTTTCCACATTCCTTAAAAAAAAAAAGGCCCAGCCTCCCCTTATCCCCCATGCCAGGAATTCTCCGAGCGCCTGGGAGCAAGGCAGCGGGGATGGCGGGGTGTCCCCCCCTGGCTGTAAGGCCTCATGGTCTCCCAGGCTCCCACAGCTGCCATGGGATCCCTTGCTCTTGTTCAGTCACCCATGCCTGGAGGAGCCAGCTGGTGTGAACAGCAGCACTGCCGATTCGAAGATCCCATCCCTTCTACCACCGCGAGCTGGAGATCTGCAACCACGGTTGCCGGACTGTCCTACGGGCAGCCGTACCGCCCTGCTCTCCCCTCCGCCGGGGGCTCGCACAGCCCGTGATCCCACCGCTCCCAGGCAGTCCTAGCCGCGTCCCTGCCCCTTCCCACCGCGGGCGCTGAGCCTGCCCGGATGCAGAAGGCTGAGCCTCACGCACGACGCAAGGACCCCCAGCTCTTGCCACTTACTTGTCCAGTCGCTGATGTTCCCGGCGGAGGCTGCGTAGGGCCCTGCCACGGACACCACTTCCAGCAGGTATTTGTGTCCCGGAGCCAGGCCAGAAAAGGTGAATTTGCTGGTGCCTTTCCCAACAGATACGTTGGCTGCCACAGTACCTGCTCCTGAGTGGTACAGGAGGAGCCTGTAACTGTCTTGCCCTTGGGGTTCAGCTCGCCAGGATGCGCTCAGCCTGTTGGGATACCCCTGGTTCGTCATGTGCACGTTGCGGGGTGCCAGGGGGTCTGGAGAGACAGGATGGGAGACATCGTCAGTGAAGGGCCTGAGGACAGTGCCTGGGTATCTTGGCAGTGTCAGCAGAAGGGAGGCACCGTACAGGACAGGGCACTTTGTCTCAGCTGGGTGGCTGCATCCACCAGCCTGGAGGCAGCTAAAAGCGGCTTCTGCAGGCTTCAGGTGGTGCCTGAGCAGAGACTGCCCTGCCCCAGCTGGAGCCAGAGACCGGAGATGGGCGAGGAGGGAGCACCCAGCCGGCTGGAGGGGAGGGGAAGGTGAATGCCCCCACCCACTGCTCCCTCCTCCATGCCTCTCCTCTAAAGCACGGCCCCTGGAGCTGCGACTGTCTAACCCAGGCTGATGGAGCTGGTGGCGAGGGTGGGCAGACCCCTGCTCGGTGCCATGGCACCAACGTGCCTTTGGGTTCAGGCAGGGCTCTGGGTCTGCCATGAAGGTCAGTGGGGCCGTGCCTTTTACACGAGCCTTCGTGACTGCCCAGCAAGGCATGCATCACCCTCAGATCAGGGTACTCACACGTCCAGTTGCTGATATTTCCTGCAGGTGTCTGGTAGGACCCAGCCACGGACACCACCTCCAGCAGATATTTGCTTCCCGGGGCCAGTCCCGTGAAGGTGAAGTTGTGGGTGTCGCTCCCGAGCGAGGCCGTCGCTGCCACGGTGCCCAGCCGCGCGTGGTACAGGGTCAGCGCGTAGCCGTCTCGCCCCCCGGCCGTGGGTCCCCAGGACGCGCTCAGCCGGTCGGGGTGCCCCGTGCTCAGCAAGCGCACGGTGGCCGGGGGCAGCGGGCCTGGGGAGTCATCAGACCTGACGTTAGGGACCGGAGACCATGCAGAAGGAAGCAGACACTTGATGGGACAACGTGCAGGACAGATGCTCCCTGAGGGCTGAAATACACAGGCCCCTTCTGGCATACTCCTTCTCCTCTCTTTTGTCTTTTCCGTCCCCATCCCACCTCACTTTTAATGCTGCTGACCCTTTGTGGTCCCTCACATACCAATCCATCTTCATCCAGTCACCGTCATCCCCACAGCCCAGCTGGATCGACCTTGCCACTGCTGCACGCACACGCGGTCTCCAGCACCCATCTGCCGTGCAGCTGCTAGGGCAGAGCTGGCACAGCACCTACGCTCTGTCCAGCCCTAAAATCTCTCTGGCTGCGGAGAAGTGCTGGACTAGTCCATCTCCAGAGCAAAGACCCGCTCTCCAGGGAGGACTGTGGATTAGCCTCTTTTTGTACTACACTGCTTCATTTCGTGATCGTTTATGGTAATGTGGATTCCACCTGCTGGAGGAGACTCAGCGAGGGTGCGAGTGCTCCTGTATTCAGGGAGATGGGGCAGCACGGGCAGGGGGATGTCCCTGCATGGGCACAGCTGGCCAACACCGCATGTCATCAGCATGTACTTGTGCAAGTCTACAGTTGAACATCCATGTGCTTGTGAGGGTAACAGTGTGCCCCTGCACAAAGTGCTGCATGTTGCACCCATCAACACGTGTGTGCACGTCTCCAAAGACGCCAGGACCCCTGTAAACCTCCCAGCTCCCCTCAGGGCTGCCCAGTGTTCCAACACCTCCCACCCTCTGCAGGGGACACTCCTCTGGGCACTCACGTGTCCAGCCACTGATGTTGGGTGCTGCTGCCTGGTACAGTCCAGCCGTGGCACTGGCCTCCAGGGAGTACTCGCTTCCCGGGGCCAGTCCCGTGAAGGTGAAGTTGTGGGTGCCGCTCCCGAGCGAGGCCGTCGCTGCCACGGTGCCCAGCCGCGCGTGGTACAGGGTCAGCGCGTAGCCGTCTCGCCCCCCGGCCGCGGGTCCCCAGGACGCGCTCAGCCTGTCAGGGTGCCCCGTGCTCAGCAAGCGCACGGTGGCCGGGGGCAGCGGGCCTGGGGAGCAAACACAAGTCACTGCCAGGAGCCACGTCTGGGATGCTCCATGCTGCAGGACATGGGTCAGCCCGGCAAGGTTCCGAAGGCTTTGCCCTTGGCACCATGGCAGCTGCCTCCGGGGATTGCCTCCTCCCTGGTGCTGTGGGTGGCAGTGGGCAGTGACCTGGGACGTGGGTGGCAAGGCTGCGGGGTCATGAGCAGACTGCCCGTGCTGCATCAGCAGGGCACGAGAACTGGGTGCTGCGTGCGTGGCAGAGCAAGGGAGCAGCCGTCTGCACCAGTATGGCCTCTGACTTGAACCAGGAAGGGGGAGATCTGGTGGAGGGCACCTGGCTGAAGGAGAGCATCATACTCACGTGTGCAGTGGGTGAGGCTGGGGGTGCTGCTGTGGAAGGGCCCCGCTGTGGCCCTCACCGACACGCTGTAGCGGGTGCCGGGGCTCAGGTTCCTGAAGATGTGACTCCTGGCATCCCCACCCAGCACCGTGCGCCCAGCACTGCTGGAGGCTGTGTCACAGACTTCCACCACGTAGCTTTCTGCTCCTCGCCCCGCTGCTGCCCAGGAGGCCTGCAGCGTGGAGGCAGAGGGGCTGCGGAGGGTGAGGTTGGCAGGAGCCAAGGGATCTGGAAAGCAACAGGGGACAGTCAGCCCCCGCGCGCCATCGCTCTCCGCTCAGTGCCATGAGCCTGGTGGTTCCTCGTGCTCTGGCAGTGCCAGAGGCTGGACTCCAGCCCCCAGCTCCCACTGGGTGGTGGACAGTCTGGCCACAAGAGATCCTCCCACAGAGAATCACGGGGACAAATGGGCAGACAGTGAGCATGGCTCTGAGCACAATATCTCCAGGGTTTGCAGCAGGAGGTGGCAGGGGAGATACCCAGAGCGTTTGAGGTGGGTAGGGGGGACTGGTTCTGTGTCAGGGAAGAAGTGAGGACAGTGAGCAGAAAGGCGGGACAACTATGTAGAAGCTAGGGGCACAGCAGGGATGATCTGGGATGGGGAAGGTGTCAGTGGGTGCTCTGCAAGGCTCACAGGGAGGCTTGGGGGCACAGTGGGGTGCTGTGTCCAGCCCAACCCATCAGACTCACATGTCCATTGTGTGACGTTGGTGGAGGCAGCTTCGAATGAGCCTTTCACGGCAACAACCTGCACGGCAAACTTGCTGCCTGCCTCCAGGTGAGTCCAGGTGATGTTCTGGGCATCTGGACCCAAAGTTTGGACCTGATCCCTGCCCTGGATGCTGAGGCTATACAGAATAACACGGTAGTGGTCTCTCCTGCCAGGGGACTTGTTCCAGCACATGTAAAGCTCTGAGGAGCTGCCTGGGTTGGTAAGGCTCAGGTTCATCGGTGCAGCAGGAACTGTGAGGAAAGACAGACACATGAGTCAGAGAGAGAAAAAAATCCATTTCTGAATATGCAGCCATCTCCGGGGAAGAGTCTTGCTTTCCCCGGGCAGCCAGCAGCAACTGTCCAGCAAGAGCTCTGTGCCCACATGGTACAAGTAGGCTGCAAGAGGCAGGAGATGAGGCCAGCATCACCAGGAACCAGGCCAGGGTGCCCTCCTCTCCTCTCCCTGCGTGCCAGCATTGATCCCCATCCCATTCTGGAGCTCCTCGCAGTGCTCCCACCCAAATCACCCATGGGTGGTATGGATGCTCACCCGTGCAGCCGGTGGTGTTCTTGGGGAGGGAGCGGTAGGGTCCAGCTACTGCCCAGATCCCAACAAGGTAGCAGGTTCCCGGTTCCAGCTGTGCCAGGGTGACGTTGGTGCTGTCCTTCCCTGCTTCCAGGCTTCTTGCTGGTGCAGAAGAGCCCTCCTCCTGCACGCTGAGCAGGTATCCATCCCTCTGCCCAGGAGGGGTCTCCCAGTGCACAGCCAGAGCCCAGGCAGTGCTGACAGGGCTTGCCGACAGGGAAAGTGGAGGCAGTGGGGCTGCGGGAGAGGAACAGCGTTACAGAGGGCAAACCTGGGATGTTCAGGACTGAGTCTAGCTTGGGAATGAAGCTGGGAGCTGCAGGGCTCTGAGCATCCAACATGCTGTCTACAGGCTGCTGAGAGCAGTGGGTTGCTCCCAGATCAAAGCTGCTCCCTGTGTCCCAGGTGATAACTGTGCATCACCACCACAGCCTGAGACCTTCTTGTCCCAGAGTGCTGGGACAGGCTCACAGCATGCTCCACTGAGCTGCTGGGCTCAGGATGAGTGAGGGTCCCAAGAAGAGAGCCAGCATCTTGAGTAGGAGACAGACACAAGTGGGGTTGCAGGGACATGGTCTCAGACATCTCCAGCAGAACAGCCCTGGGACCCTCCTCTTGGTCCCCAGGCCCTCGCCAGGTCAGAGCCAGGCTGGGTACCAGGGATGGGGATGGATGCAGAGGAGCTGTGTTCCTACCAGTGTAGCCGATGGCAGTCTGAGAGGAGATGCGATGAGGCCCAGCCTGAGAAATGATCTCCACGCGGTATCGGGACCCTGGCACCAGCCCCTCCAGGTCAAGCTGGTTGACTCCACGGGGGACAGACACATTCCTGATGACGGACAGGGACTCAGCCACCGAGAGCTGTACCAAGTGCTCTCTGCCACCGCCTGACTCCACCCAGCTCACATGTAGCTCCTGGGGTCTCCGGCCAGGCTGTACACTCACGTTAGCCAGAGACAGTGGATCTAGGGGGAAACACAGCATGGAGATCCATGAGGTGGTGGAGGAAAGCACCTGGAGAAGCCAGGACACAGCCTGCACCTCTGCACAGGGCTAAAGGAGAAGACCACTTCAGATGGCAGCTGGCTGCCAGCTTTCCTGTTGTCCTGGGGGACGTGCAAGTTGCCCGTGCATGTCCCCAGGGCACTGCTAGCAGGCAGGTGCTGTACTAAGAGAGCACTCAGCTCCTGGTGGGCTGCTCTGCGCCATGGACAGGGAGCAGCAAGCCTGTACGGGTTTCTGTGGCTCCTCTCTCATGTCTCTCTCTACCACCCTTCCCAGGCTGGCCTTGAGATCATGAGTGGTCTAGGCAGAAGGTACAGCTCGACTGGGGAAAGCCTGAGCTGGGGAAAAGGGTCTTTTGGGGCCCAGAATCCAGCACACAGCACCTAACTCATGACACATGCTCCGATTCCCGGGGGCAGGGAGCATGTAGGTCCCACCGGAGCCCTCCCTCCACCCAGACGTGTCCCTGTCACTACCAGTCTTGCAGGCAGTGCCAGGATGCCCTGTCCCTGCAGGAGGCTGTGGACACTTCCCACTCACATGTCCACTCGGTGGCAAAGTGTGATGAGGATCTGTATGGGCCAGCGAGGACGGTCACCTTCAGGAAGTACTGAATGCCAGGGGACAGCCCCAGGAACGTGAAGTTGCGGGTGTTTGGCCCCACTGAGATGTTCCTCTGTGCTGCATGGCTCTTGCTGTAGAGCTGGAGGTGGAACTGGTCCACGTCACCAGCAGCCTTGTCCCAGAAGGCAGAGAGTCCCAGCGGGCGCCTGGTGTTGGTGAGGGTCACTCCAGCCGGGGCCAGGGGGTCTGAGAGAGAAGAGACATCCAGGCAGTGAGAGGCAGCCGCGGTGGGAGTGGGAGCCTGCACGCGCTTGTCCCAGGCACCCTCCACCGCCTGTCCCTGGTGGGCTCAGGCCAGAAATCAGCCCTGGCTTATCAAACCCCAGAACAACCTGAGCTTCTGCTGCGCTGCAGACATGGGAGCGGGTCCCCACCTTTCCTGCTGGGTGACATTTGGAAATGTTTTCTGTTCAGTGATGGGTTTCTCCTCCACTGAAGACCCTTTTACTTCCAACCTGGCTAAACGTAGCTCTCGCTGTCCTTCCACTCTTTGTCTGTCTACGCATAGCTGACCCTGGTTCCCCTGCCTCCCCATACATGGTCCACTCTCTGCCTTGCTTCCATGCTGTGAGCTTTCTGCTCTCGTTGGCAGGCCATGGTTGCAATCTGCAGTAGGGTTGAGGTAGGGGTATCACACTCACATGTCCAGTCTGTGGCTGATCGCACAGGGGATCTGTAAGGTCCAGCCATAGCAGCCATCTCCAGTGTATACTGTCGCCCAGGGACCAGGCCCTCAAAGGTGACGTTTGTCCAGTTGTTCCCCACAGTCATGTTCCTGACCCGCTCCTGGGACTTGGTTTCCCGGAGGGTGCCGGTGTAGCCGGTGCTGCCAGTGGGAGCTGCTCTCCAGGAGGCTTGCAGAGATGTGCTGTGGCCCTGGTTGGTGAGGTTCAACTGCTCTGGAGGCAAAGGATCTAGGAAAGGAAAAGGTATAGAGTCAGAGCTGCACCTGGGTTGGGGTCATCTGGCAGAAGTGCAATCCCAGATGTGCTGGGCTGGAGCCCCTTCCCTGGGAAAACCCACATCCAGGTGCTCCGGCTGTGTGTGGGGTCTGAGCAGGCCACCGTCACCCCTGCTGACACCCACACACCAGTTTGGCAGGGCCTGGGCCAGCACGGAGTTCAAACTGGCATGGTGAGGGAGGGGCTGCTCTGGTGCTGGAGGAGGTGGTGGGTGGGATGGTCTGGGCCAGGGTGGTGGAGAGGTGGTTCAAGGCAGATGCAGCCTGAGCAGTGCCACAGGAGGGTGGCCCGAGGGAGGAAGAGGCGGGCACTGGGCTCTGCTGACCCTTGCGCTGGGTGATGGGGATGCAAACAAGGGTCAGGCCCCTCTGCTTTCCTCCTGAGCCTTTTGTGCTTTTATTGCACGAAGCTGCAGGAGGACCCGTGCTGTCACACGCCCCGAGGCACAAGATCCAGCGGGAAGCCCGGGGCCGGCTGCGGTGAGGGCTGTGGCACTCACGTGTCCAGTTGGTGATGCGCCGGGGTGAGGACGTGTAGGGGCCAGCCACGGTGCTGACCTCAAAGGTGTAGAGGGTCCCAGGGCGGAGGCCCTCATAGGTGAAGTTGGTGACACCTCTGAGCAGCGAGCTGTTCCTCACAGGGTGCTCCTCAGGGCTGAGGGCCAGTGCGTAGCCCTCTCCCATGGCCTCCTCCCAGATGGCTACCAGGCTGTCGGGGCTGCCCTGGCTGGACAGACTCACAGCAGACGGTGCCAGCGGCTCTGCAAGGGACAAGGGTGGGATCGTGGATGTCACAGCGCAGCCAGGTTGCTCTCATGACACCCTCACTCAGGGATCCCACCACCAAACACAGGTAGCCAGGGCTGGGGGAGAGCCTTCTACTGCTCGGCATCAGGGGCTGGGCGAGTGCCTCCCTACACTGTTCAGGGTGACAGCGCTGGGACAGCACCAGCTGTGGCTCCACGAGTCACCCAGGGGGGACTGGGCACAGGTAGAGGCTGCTCTGGGGGGACTGGTGGTGCTCCACGACCCACCAAACCGGCTGCTGTGAGCACAGGGAGGGGAAGCTGGCTTGGAGCCTGCTGAACACTGAGTCCGAAGGTTACTGCGTAGGGTCTGGTCTTGATTCGTGCCTGAGACTACCCGGCACCAGTCTGCCAAGGACCTCCAGGTTCACCCTCACGAGGAACCGCTGGGCAGCGGACTTTGCCGCTCTGACCCACAGCCTGCTCTCGAGACCGGGTGCCACTGCACTGCGCAGCCCCACCTCTGCCCCTGCCGCAATCCCCTCCCGTCCCACCAGCCCCCCTCTGCCCACCACCCCCTCCACCACACGGCAGACGTGGCCTCGCAAGGATGCTTGGGCTTTCTGCTTACGTGTCCAGGCTGCTGTGCTGCGGGCTGATGCCCGGTACGGCCCAGCCACCGCTGTCACCTGGACAGAGTACTGCTTCCCAGGGCTCAGCCCGTGGAAGGTGACGTGACCGTTGTCTCCGCCGACAGAGATGTTCCTCGTCGGAGCACCGTCCTCTCCCTCCTGCAGCGTCACCAGGTAGAAGTCCCTCTGCCCCGCGGGAGTGCTCCAGCGAGCCTGCAAGGAGCCCTGCTCCTCTGCACTGCTCAGGGTCACATTGCCAGGGCTCAGGGGGTCTGGAAGGGAAGGGAGGGAGATTGTGTGCGTCAGGATTACGCGGTGCTCTGGACCCCACACACCCCTGAGCCCTGGTCCCTGTTTCCTCATCTGCAGGGTTACATCCAGCCTCAGACATCTTTTTGGAGTGTGCTGTCTCCACCCGCTAGGACAACCATTCCTGGTCTAGCAGAGCCCAGACAAAGCTGGCAGCCCTGCTGGGAAATTCCTAAAAGTCCCCCTCCTCTCTATTTGTGTCTCATCATGAGCTTGCTGATATTCCCAGCAACTGGCCTGGACCGAGCTCCTGGCTGGACGCCCCTGGCTCGTGCACCTGGCACCGGCACTGCTCAGTCGCGCAGGTCAGAGCCGCAGACGGCGATGGCAGGGATGGAGTCAGACCCACTCCACAGCAGAAACAAAGCAGCTGGGGGTGTGGAGGTCGTCCAGAATCCCAGCTGCAGTCAGCAGTGAGCAGGCTCCGGCTTCTTGGACTGGCAGGAGGAGCAGGAAAGATCTGGACACTTTCACCTGGTGGCACCCAGGTCCTTCCAGCGTATGCCTGGCCAGCGTCCGCCCAGGGCCAGGACAAGCCACTGACCACAACAGCCCTGAGTTTGCAGCTTGGAACCTCCATAATTTGTTGCTTCTCACTAGAGAGGACCAATGCTTTCTTGTCATTCAGCATGAGTCTTGCTCTGTCCAGGAGGCTAGGCTTGCCCTTTCCATTTTCTCCCTGGTTTTCCTGGGAACGTCTGGGAGAGCAAGTCTGGGGCCAGAACTGTTTGCAGGGCTATGGACATGGTGTTGGGACCAAACCAGGACTGTGGTGGTGGAAGTCACCCTCTCTCAGGGTCCTTGTCAGCCTGAGGCCAGAAGGTGAAGGAAGTTGGGTTGAATGGTGCAACTAGCTGGGGTCTAGGATGGCTACCCTCAGTTTCTTCACCTGCCAGAGGCTGGCTTCCTTGGCTGTGTTGCACAGCACCCAGCACATCAGGGACATCCACCAGGATGAGGTTATCAGGTGCTACCACAACATACCCTTGACAGCAATCAAAGAGGACCGAAGATCCATTTCCCTCCAGAAACCTCCAGTTCAAACCAGCTAAACCGCTATCCCCTTGCCCCTGCTTTCTCTGCTGCCCTTGGACACCCCCAAGGCACGTGAAAAGCCCATCTCCAGCTGCACTGCATGCCAGTGGGATCTGCTGCCCTTCCATCCTCCTCGGGGAGATGCCACAGGCTGGTCCCAGTGCATCCCAGGCCGGCACTGGGAATTCACCAGCCCAGGGAACTCCCTGGCCCCACTATCACAGTGCCCCTGAGCTGGGTCCTGGAGCAGCTTTCGGCCAGGTCCAAGCAGAATTGCCCTCTCCACCCAGGGCTCTGGCAGGAGACTTTTGGACTCAGAGGCTGGACCAGAGGCATGGGGGAAATCCAGGGCCACCGAGGTCCTCCCCCACCCCTGGCCACCATACTCACACGTCCACGCGGTGGCATTGGGCCCCTCCACAGCGTAGGGCCCGGCCGTGGCGCTCAGCCCCAGCCAGTACTGGGTGCCGGGGTGGAGGTGCTGGAAGGTGTAGCTGGTGAGGCCCCTCCTGGCTGACAGGGTGGTGGTCACCGTCTGGGTGAGGAGGTTGTGGAGCGCGAGGTGAAGCCAGGCAGCCCCCGCTGCGTCTGCCCAGGAGGCGACGAGGCTGGTGCTGGAGCCCGGGCTGAGCCGCAGCTGGGTGGGCATGGAGGGAGCTGAGGGGGGAAGCAGGAGGCAGTAAGGCTCAGCACTGGGGCTGGGGGTCCCTGGACCCTCCTCTCTCCCTCTCCTACACCCACAGCTTCTCTCCATGCTGGCATGGGGAGTGAAGGTCTGGCAGGGGTCTGCTGAGGGATGTCTCTCCCATGTCCCTTCCCAGGCGAGCTGAGGGGCTCTTGAGGTCCCTCCATCCTGTCACGCTCGTTCAGGCTGCAGGGCAGAGGGGGTGGCAGCCTGGGGAATGTAACGTTTCTGCAGCTCACACCAGCCAAGCTCTGGTGCCAGGATCCCCAGGTTGCCCTTCTCCCACGGGGACATGGAGCACACAAACACAAGCTGTGGGTCCTACAAGGCAGGACTGAGGTGCGAGGTTTTCCCCTTGGCCCGGCACACTGGGCTCACAGGGAGGATGCGAAGAACTCCCAGCTGTTCCCCATCCTACACAAACTCCCCATCCCAAGCCTGGAGACCTCCTCCTCCTCCTCTCTGCCAACCCACTGTGCTGCACCCCTCCTGCCAAACCCTTTCTCCCACTCCTTCCCTCTTGCGCCGGCACACCCATCACTCCCTACCTGTCCACTGGTGGGTACTGGTGCTTGCCTGGCTGGATCCAGCCAGCGTGCTGACCTTCAAGGCGTACTCGCTGCCAGCCAGCAACCCGTCAAACAGGAACGTGGAGGCGTTTGGCAGGATGGACACATTTCTGACCAGTGTCTGGGAGTCACTGTGGTAGAGGGCAAGGTGGTAGCCATCTCGCTTCCCGTGGGCGTGCACCCAGGACGCATGCAGCACAGCAGAGCTCCCGCTGCTGCTTAGGCTCAGGTTGCGGACCGGTGAAGGACCTGCATCGGACATGGCACAGACAGTGTTGGGTGGTTGTGTTGTGATGCCTGCCAGGTTGCTCAAGGTACCTTCACCTGGTGAGGTCCTGCCAACCATCTCCACAGGACCCAATCCCCCAGGCACAGCCCTATCACCTCCCTGCCAGCTCCCCAGTCTCCCATGGGTTGTGTGGGCTGCACCATCGCCTTTGCATCAGTCTCTGCACAGTCACTCTGAACTGGGCAGGAAGGTCGGTCAGGGACAAGACACCAGGTGTGTGCTGAGAAAGGTGAAGCCATCAGCACTTACCTGGAGCTCACCTGCTGCCAGGTCCTCTGTTCCTGCTGACCCTGTGGGTTCTGCCACCCACCTTCCTGTGAGCACCAGCCCCTGCTCCCTGCAGTCACCACTGCCATCCCTTCCCCCTCCAGCTCTACTCTCCTTTTCTAGGTTTTCCACCTTCACCTGAACAGATTTACCCAGGGATCTTCTGGAGAGATGCAGGCAAGGGCTGCCATCCTCACCTGAGCTGTGGGCTCATCAGCCCTTCCTGCTTCCCCCAGTCCTTGGCATCAGCCAGGGAAGGCGTAGAGCAAGGTTTGGTGGGTGAGCCAGTGACTGACAGAGAGGTGCCAAAATCATGGCGCAGATACTACTTCCTTGTAGCCCTTTCTAGATCTCCAGGTATGACATTTTCCACCCCTCAGCTCTCTGCAGTCCACATCATAGCTTGGTTCATCATTAGCTGTATTATTCCAGGAGAAGATTGAGTGTGAATCGTGCCCATGCAAGGTGCAGGGACAGGATCCTCACTCCACATGGATGAGGGAATGACCATTGGATGAGGGTTCTGGGGACCAGGGAAGGAGGCTAATCCTTGTGGAAGTGAAGAAAGACCCGACCTCCCTGTAAACTCCCAGGACTCCACACAGACCTGTACTTTACACCCTCCAAAGCAGTGTGACAATCATTGGTAGGAGCGCTGAGACCCTTTGACTCTGCAGTCCCTGGGGAACCCCTTACTTGTCTGTGCTGTGACTGTCTGGCTGGTGGTCTCCATGCAGGCGAGCGTGGCTGTCACCTCAATCTCGTAGTGCATGCCAGGGGTCAGCCCGTGGAACCAGAAGCTGGTGATGTTGGGTCCAGCAGATCCATTCTGCAGTGGTGTGCCAGAACCCAGGGAGGAGAGGGTGAGCGAATATCCCTCAGCCCCCCCGTCTGGCTCATCCCAGGACAGAAGGAGGGAGTCTGACCGGCCATGGTCGCTCACGGTGAGGTTCAGGAGGGTCCCTGCGGAGACAAAGCTGAAACCCTCAGCAGGGAGCTGTGGTGCTGGTGGGTAGCCAGCATGCAGGGCCAGGCTCCCCAGCCCACCCACCCTCGCTGCACACCTTGGCCCAGGCCACCACCATGGGCACTGCTGATCAGGCCCCTCAACCACAAAGGCTCCGAACAGCTTTTGGAAAACATGGGAAGGTGCAGAATCCCCCGTGGACCAGGGTTCAAAGGCACCATGTGAAAGAGATGCTCCTAAACATGGAGCATTTCCTCTGCTGGAGAAAGGCCAGAAGGCTCCAGGCCACCAGGCTTTGTCCAGACAGCCCTGGTTTATGGCAGAAAAGTTGCCCTGCCTCAGTACAACCAATTGCTCACCACCTTGGTTGGTTTGAGCCCCTAAAAAAATATTGAAGGGCTCTGGGTCCACCTTGCAGAAGCAAGGCAATGGCCAGTGAGGGAGCAGGATGGGCATGGCAGTGGGGCCGTCTCTGTCTCTGCGCGAGCCCTGACGGAGGAGGGGGTAAAGGCTGCTTCGGAGGGATCCGGGCACTGGCTCCCCGCTGTCCCGCCCAGTGCAGAGACGACGTGGGAAGAGCAGGACACTGCGTACGTGGAGGAAATGTGGGGCCAGCTTTGCACACCCCTGCAGCGAGGTGTGTCCCTGCCTCGGCAGCAAGGTCAGCACGCTGCGGCTGCAGGGCCGGTGCTGCGGCATCCAGGTGGAGAGCGTCTGGGGACGAGGAAGCGGCGCACGGGGCTTGGCGTAATTGGTGGCTCAGTGGCCAGAATGGCTACTGAACCCCTGCCCTTGGAGCTGCTCAGGAGCCACCTACACAAACAGGAGCCAGACAGAGCCTCTGTTGGGACCAAGCTGGCAACGTGACCCTTGCAGGCTCCATCTCTGCCCACCCGTGCCTCCAGTAGCCGATGGTCACGCGCTCCCCGTCCCCAGCCTTGCTGTGGACCAGGAGCTCTCTGTTGCTTTCAGCCTTTGGGAAACACCAGAGCAGCTCTAGTGCTGATAAAACATTTGTGTCATAATTAGCACTTAAAATTTATGACGTGCAACGTGTAACAGGCTTACCTGTGATCTGGCATGGCAAGAAAGCCTTAAACCAGCACGGCTGTTGCCCCAGAGGTCTGCCTGGGGCTGCCCTTACACAGCGAACGAGGAGCAGTGTGGGGCGAGCCCCAGGGGCACCAAGCACCCTTGGGACTGCTCGGGTGTCGCGTGTGGCCCTCCCACAAAACCAGGCAGTTTCAGAGCCAGGTGCAACTTCTGCGCCATGCAGGGTCGTTGTCTGGAGCCTGCTGCCACGCTGAGAGCTTCACTCCACGGAGGGGTGCAAAGGGCATCGGGGAAGTGGTCTGGACACAAAGGGGGAGCGGGCAGTGCCCCTGGAAAGGCTTCTCAGTGCCTTGAGCAGTTCAAGGGCAGGTTTAGGAACAGACTGCTCAGGAAGGGTTATGTGAACGCAGCTGGGTGTCCACGGGTCGGGTGTCTACACCTGGGCCAGCTGCCCTGGGCTCCCTGTGCTGTCCGCAGAGACCCCGCCGCAGCAGCTCATGGAGCACAGGGCACGCTCAGCCTCCTGGAGGCCCCATCCCTGGAAACATTCCAGACCAGGATGGACGGTGCTCTGAGCAGTCTGGTCGAGTTGAAGATACCCCTGGGCTAGATGACCTCTAAAGGCCCCTTCCAACCCAAAGCACTCTGTGATTCTAAGGCAGCCAGCGGGACTGTGCACTGCGTGCAGTTCAAACAGGGGTGGTTTTTCACGGCGGGGTCTTTCTTCTCTCATGGAAGTAAGGGTTCTCCACCCATGCTTGTCTGCTTCTCTCGGGTATCCAACAGACTGCATCGCCTGCCTCCATCATCACTTGGCAATCATCTTCCTCACCTCTGCAGTACAAATGTACCAATATCTAAGAGGGGGCCAGAGGCACCCTGCAGCCCCGAGGCCCGTGACCACAACACTGCTCGTGTCCCCGTAGACAAGCTCCTCTAACCACATCACAGCCAGCCACAGCCAGGTACACCCCATGCCCTGACTGGTGCCTGCAGATCACCCGGGAGAGTTTTCACTGGCACGGGCACCACGCTGGCTCCACGCAGTGCTTGCTGGCTGCAGGACGAGCATGGCAGTGCCGCTCCCCAGCCCGCTCGGCACGGCCGTGGGGCTGCCCCGTGGAGCGTGATCCTGCCCAGCCAACCTATGGCTGTGGGGCAGCTGCTGAGCCCGCTTGGTGCTCTGTGGGAAGAAGGGAGCCTGGGGCCTTGTCCATCTCTCACGCTGCTCCCCACAAGGCTGCTTGCTGGAAGAGGATGGGGCTGACTCCCTGCCCTTCCCTGGTCCTGATCTGCAGCCTGCAGTCTCTCTAAAGAGAGACTGCACCTGGGGAGGAACAACCCCATGCATCAGTACAGGCTTGGGGTGGACCTGCTGGAGAGCAGCTCTGCGGAGAGGGACCTGGGTGTCCTGGTGGACGACAGGTTAACCGTAAGCCAGCAGTGTGCCCTGACTGCCAAGAAAGCCAATGGGATCCTGGGGTGCATCAAGAAGAGTGTGGCCAGCAGGATGAGGGAGGTTCTCCTTCCCCTCTACACTGCCCTGGTGAGGCCTCATCTGGAGTACTGTGTCCAGTTCTGGGCTCCCCAGTTCAAGAAAGATGAAGAGCTACTGGAGAGAGTCCAGCGGAGGGCTACGAGGATGGTGAGGGGACTGGAGCATCTCTGCTACGAGGAGAGGTTGAGGGAACTGGGCTTGTTCAGCCTGAAGAGGAGAAGGCTGAGAGGGGACCTAATAAATGCTTACAAATATCTGCAGGGTGGGTGTCAGGAGGATGGGGCCAAGCTCTTTTCAGTGGTGCCCAGCGACAGGACAAGGGGCAACGGGCACAAACTGAGGCACAGGAAGTTCCGTCTGAAGATGAGGAAGAACTTCTTCCCTCTGAGGGTGCCGGAGCCCTGGCCCAGGCTGCCCAGGGAGGCTGTGGAGTCTCCTTCTCTGGAGATATTCCAGCCCCGCCTGGACAAGGTCCTGTGCAGCCTGCTCTGGGTGACCCTGCTTGGGCAGGGGGTTGGACTGGGGGACCCACAGAGGTCCCTTCCAACCCCTACTATTCTGTGATTCGTGATTCTGTAAAGCAGAGCATTTACGAAGCTACTCTTGACTCCAGGAGTCCTGGCCCAGCACATCTGCTCATCTCACAGCTCCCAGGCACCAAGACCACCCTCCGCAGCCTTGGGACCTCTTCGCTTTGCCTTACCTCTGTCACTGGGTGGATGGTGTCCCTCCAGCCCTGCCCGTGCTGTCCGGTTGCATCCCTCGCCCTGGGGGGATTGAAGGGGTCGAGTGAGACAGGGGGAAGGCGAGGTGGTCTGAGCTGAGACCAACACTGGGGAGAGGAGCCCTGTGCCGGGCCGGGGGTCAGGCTGGCCAGGCACAGGTCCCACCTTGCCATGGCATCTGGGGGCTGCGACCCTCTGGGGACTGTGACCCCTCTTCGCAGGAGAGCTCGCATCGCCCTTCCCTATCCAGGGCAGGCAGAAAGACTCAGCTGACACAGCTTGTGGGCTGCCCCCGTGGGTCCTGGGACTGCAGATCAACTTGGGACCATGCCCACGGGGGAGTACATCCCACCAAACCAGCCAGGACACAGGGGGAAGATTTGGGGAGGGAGGGACGGAGCTCTGGACAGGCCCTGGCAATCTCATTCCCTCTACAGGCACCCCCCCCACTTCCCGTGATCATGGAGGGGGAGGACGGAGGGACCCCAGACCTCAGTCCAGCTGCCGTCCCCCACCAGCTGCAAAGCGAGGGCTTGGCGTGAGAGCTGCAGAGCACCCAGCACCCTGCCCACCGCAGCGGGTGCTGAGCAGGCGCGGGGACACCCGTCTGCCCACAGCCTGCTCGCGAGCAGGGTGTGCCCGGCTTTAGGTGGAGGCTAGTTCCCTCCACATTAAAGGAAATATCTCTGCCCACTCCCTGTCCCACAACAAGCCGCAGAGGAGCAATCATCTTTCTTTAGATTTTCCCCGCTCGGTTCTGCTGCCTGACTCATTCCTGGCACTCGCAGTGCTCCGGGGAGCGAAGGGGCTCCGGACCCCTGGGAACAGCAGCCAGCCAAGTCCTGGGGCGAGGAGCCGTGCAGCCATGGCAGCGGTGCCACGCTCGCGTCCCAGGCGCTGGGGCGGGAGGGCACGGGGAGGGGGGGGAAGCGGAGGACAGAGCCAGCTCGTAATTGCAAACGTCGCTAATTTGGTGCAGCTGCCTGGCTGGAGAGGCAGCCCAGAAATCCGCCGTCATTCCCCAGCGGGGCAGGACTGCGCAAAGCCCCTGGCCGCCAGCGAGCGTGGAGCCAGGAGCCTGCACGGACAAACGGGGGGGTTGAAGAGACAAGGACTCACCTCTGCCAGGGTTCCCAGGAGCCACGGCAGGCCCAGGACGAGCAGCGGCAGCGGCGGTGGCCTCATGGGGACCAGGGGGGCTGCGGATTAGAGGGATGACAAGTTGCGGGCAGGGGTAGCTTCTCAGCAGCGGCCGTCCCCAGCCAGCCCCTTCTCCCACGGCGGCGAGGGGCCGTGTCCCCATACGCTGTCCGAGCGCGGGTGACCGGTTGACATCAGCGGGGACAAGCGTCGCGCGCCGGCGCCCTGCGCGTCAGCCCTGCCAGCGGTCCCTGGGCAGGAGCAGAGCTCGCCTCCGGGCTGGGCCAAGTCCAGCCTGGCTGCCTGTGCCTGTCGCCGGGTGCATTTATGGTTCCCGCGGATCCGTGTCCCTCTGCGGTGGCCCTGCGGCCGTCCCGGTGGCAGCGTGTGGGTGCTGCGGGCAGCGAGCTGCCTGCCGGGGGGCTCGGGGCGGGGGGGCTCGCTGCGGCTGGGGCTCTGCCCGGCTGGAGCCCGGGCTGGCCATCCGAAGGAGCTCTGCGGAGTGGTGGGAGTTGGTGCCGAGAGGGGAGGAGACAGCGCTGTGCACAGATGGCGGCTCCGAGCTGGGAGGGAGTGCCCGGACCAGCCCCCGGCGAGGGGAGGGAGGGCGGACCGCAGGGGCTGGGAGGCTGGAGGACACCGCGGACCTTGCGCTGCCTCCGCCCGGCACCTTCCTGCGCCCTTCGGCTCTGCAGGCGCGGATTTCTGCGCGGGGGGCTGCTGGGGACCGGTGGGTGAGGAGGGAGAGGGGTGCGTGATGCACAGGGACAGGCAGATCGGAGCTGGGGGAGGGGGGGGGGTGCACGTATCGTGAGAGGCTCCTGCGCACGGCAGCCCACGGACCCGCAGATGTGCGGGGACCCGGGGACCGCGCTTTGCCCGTTTGAGGGGCTGGCTGGCTCCGAGCTGCTCGTGGGATGGGGGGGTTTGTCTGCGGTGCTGCCGGGGGGAGCACGCCGTGCCCCCCCGAGCCGCGTGCTGCTGTGCTGCGGCGCGTGGCGGGGTGCCAGCTCTGGTTCGGAGCGGAGATGCCATTGGCTTCACATCAGCGCTGGAGATGTGGGACAGTGCTGGAAGAGGCTCAGTGATGCGTCCGCCCCGCAAGCCAGTGCAGCCTGTGTGGCCGTGGGCGTCTGTCCCAGTAGCCAGCACGGCCACCAACGGGGGCTACTCAAGCGCTGTCGGGGTGGGACACATCCCCCAGCCAGCCCCAGGCCAGCAGAGGTTTGTCAGGTGGGACCGGTGACAGGCAGAGCAGCCCCCGGTGCCTCAGCAAAGGCGTAGGAAAGCCCCGAACTCTGCACGTGACTGAGAAGAGAGGGGACACAAGGGCCTAGGACCCATTTCCATTCCCAGGTCCATCCCCCCATCCTCCTGACAGTCCCCAGGCTGATGGGGTCAGCTGGGAAAGGGGACAGAGCACATGAGTCCCCTTCCCTTTGCTGGGGGACAGTTAATTCCCCAGGTCCTGGCCAAATGGGACTGGTGCCAGGAGTCCTGGTCCGTGGCCACAGTCACGTCTCTGCAGAGGTCCAGTCCCTGCCTGGAGCGGGCTGAGGGTAAAGGAGCCCTGGCCCTGCTGCTCAGCCCAGCAGTGAGGGCTTATTTGTCACCTTCGTCTCCTCTGTCAACGACTCGTGTGTCCCCCCAGCAGAGAGGCACAGCTCAACAACCGGTCACTGTCCCCAGTCCTGCCCTCCCCCTGCACCCTGGGCACAGAGATCAGGGTGGGAGCAGAGAGCAGTGCCTTGGCTCCCGTGCAGGCAAGCCTTTTTAATCCCTAATACTGGCAGCTCTGGGGAGGGCTGAATGTTCAAAATGCAAGCAGTGCATCTGCTTGGGTGATGGAGGCCCAGGGTAAAAGCTCTGGATCTCAGGGACCCCCTGATAAGCCTTCAGGTCTGAGGTCCACCAGCGCCTGTGGTGATGGGGATGACCCATCAAGCAGCGCTGCCAGACAGCTGGGGACACCCAGCCCTGCTGCTGGACGTAAGCATAACCGGGGGCTGCCCCCCCCCCCCCCCCCCCCAAGTGGGGTGCAAGGTGGGTGCTCACGGGTGCTGGGGGTGATGCTCTCCAGCCACTTAGATGGTTGGGGGGAGAGTCCCCCGCCACGAGCCGCAGCAGAGGGAGGTTTGGGGCTGGCTGCTGCCGTCTCCAGTGGGCTGGGGACTGTTTTCAAAGGCCCCTTTCCAGAGCTGGGCGGCTGCAGCCAGCTGGGAGGAGGCCGGAGCTCCCCGCTGCAGCCAGGGCTTGCCAGGTTTCCCCGGGGGCCCGGGGTGGGGTCCGGGAGGTTACGGCGGGCTGGTCCCCAAACGCCTCTGCACAGGGGCTGTGGGTGGACGTCCCCGTGCGGGTCTGTGGCGGGGCGTGGGCTGGCAGGCACCGTGCCCTGTCACAGCGGTGCAAGGAGAGGTGACCCCGCGTCGGATGGGGACGATGGGGCCGTTGCTGCCGTGAGCAGCCTGGATGGGATGGCTGAGGGATGGCTGAGGCAGAGCAGGCGGTGGAGGCTGGGGGCGGTGGGACCGTGCAGTGTCCCCGGAGACCCTGGCTGGTGGAGCAGGTGTTGGAGGTTAGGATGGAGGGCTTTGGTGGGCTGGAACTGTGATCCAGGGGGATGGGGCAGGAGGGACCCTTGACTACCAAGGAAAACCCTGGGAAGAGAGTTTGCATCCCCCAGTGTCTGAGGCAGGTGACAGGAGGCATCGTCCCCTGCAGTGGCACAGACAGGACATCTTCCCAGGCTACAGAGTCAAGGTGGGGCTCCTCTAGCTTCAAAGCACACCACAGAGCAGCTCCAGGCCAGCAAGAGGACAGACCCACTCGCTGGAGTCCTGGGAAGCACCAGCCGGGCTCAGTCTGCCCTGCCCAGCTTGGGAGCAAGCTGAGCCCACCGCCTGCCTGCAGCCCCAGCGCTCCTGCCACCAGCCTCTCTGCAAGGCCGGTCATCTCCACCCCCTGCCACTCCGGCTCAGTGGGATGGAGTTGCAAGGAAGGTAGGTGAGATCTTCAGGAGCTTGTTGGCAAACAACCTCTGCTGCCACGGCCCTGCGTGGGGGTACAGCTCCACCACCTAGGCAGTTTTTCCAGGCATTGGCTTGCCCAAGGAGCAAAGGGTCCATCCTGCCCTCCCTGATCTCCCTGAGGAGCCAAGCAGGGACCCCTGGAGCTCCGTGTCTCCCTCCCCCTGGAGCCCCCTGCCATGCTGTGCCACTGCCCTGCACCTCCCCAACCAGGAGGAGAGGTGAGCCCCTGCCCGGCATGGGGATGGGCTGGGGGGACGCCTTGGCACCACGCCTGGCTGCCCACCAGGATGGGGCTGAGCTCTGGGCACGGACCTGGAGGTGTCCCAGCAGCTTTCCCAGTCTCTGCGTGCTGCTGGTGGCCCCGCACTGGGCACGCTGGGCTGACACCCCGCTGGCCACAGGGACACGTCCACAGCAGCCCCGCTGATTTAAACCTGGGGACCCGGTGGCTGTGCTCCCCGAGCTTAGGAACTTCGGGCTGTGCCTGCGGTGGAAACGGCCCAAAGCAGCGGTGAGAGCCAAACCCAGGCCCTGTCCTCGGCGCCGCGGGGCTCAGCAGCCTCCCACACTGGACAGAAGCAGCTGGTCATTACACGCCAGCACTGCCCTCCCTGCGGCCACCCCGATGACACCGTGCCACCACAGGCAAGGACAGCGAGAGCCAGCCTTCAGCTGGGGATGCCAGATCTCCCCTCCGGTCCCCCCGACAGTGCAGCCTTCGGCTGTGCCAGACCCAAAAACAACTGCAGAAGGTTTCTCCACCCAGCAGCTGGAACCAGGCCTGGAAACTCAGGGGCTGCCGAGTCATCACATTTTCCATGAAGCAGCAAGGAGCAGGGGGGTGGGGGATCCCCCGCCGACCATGAGCACTCCAAAGCCATGCCGGCCAGAGCTGGGTGGCACCGAGGGGTCTGTGCAGCCGAGCGACCACCTCCTGCGAGGGACAGAGCCTCGGGCTGGGAGACTGTCCTTGCCCCAGGCCCCGGTGGGATCATCCAGCCAGGAGCAGAGGCAGGGAAGGGGACCTCTGACAGCATGGCCATCACTGTGGCGTCAGGTCTTGCTTGTGCTGAGGGACAGCAGCGGCTCCAGGCAGTGCCAGCCTCTGCCCAGCGCAGAGGCCACCCCCAGCGTGGCTTTGTGCTCCGTGCCTCTGACCTCCTCAGAGTGCCGAAAGCTGGACGGCTTCTCCAGCGAGGGGGTGCAACTGGGAGGCATGGTAATATTGCTTTGCACGAGGGTCGTGATGGGTAGGAGTTTAGTCAAAGGCTGATAAAAGCAGCAGCTAAACAGAGAAAAGCTAAATTAAAATGTTAGTACTAAATAGAACAAGACAGAGCTTTTTGTCTCATGCTAAATCTTGGCAATGAGGCAGGTACCTTGCAAGCGTAAAATAAAGTGGCTTTAACAGCATTATCACTATATTGCTGAAGCATTTGATTTCACTAGCTAAAATATCAGTGTACGAGATCTCTGCGAAGCCTCTGTCTAGTTTGAAATAAAGTAGCTTTTTCAACAGTTATGTTCCTGGTTGTAGAGTATTACAGAGACGAAATGTAAGGGCTAAGTTACGTGCTGGTGTAGAACAGTCAGCCTATGCACATCCTCCAGGTGCGCTGGCCACGGAGCTGGTGGCACAGGGCTTGTCCCTGCTGAGGCATCTCCCAGACCCGAGCACGGTCCTCCACACCTGGGCAAAGCAGGGGACCTCCCTGGGAAGCCCCATCTGGGGTGAGGGTGAGCAGGGTGGGCAGCAGAGTGCGTGTCTGCGGCACCCGAGCATCCCCGGTGCCACGGGGTCTGCACGTGGTGACAGCCGGCGGGCAACGCTCCCGAGGCTGGGCACGGGCAGAGCCCGGCAGGGTCCCTGCGCAGCGCTGCCCGGGCACAGCGTGCGGGCACGGAGGCTGCCGCTCCCCGAGGGACTCGGAGAGGGCACAGCCGTGGCCTGGCACTGCGCCCTGAGCAACGCTGTCACTGCCCGGAGGAGCCTGTACCCATGCCTGGACGTGCAGCCCCGCCGTCCCCGCGGGAGCTCTGCCACCCCTCCCTGGCTGGACCCTTCCATCCAGCCTGGCACCCTGCAACGTGATGCCCGTGACACGGGGCACTGGTGCCACTGGGACAGGGCTGGGAGCAGCTCTGGGGCTCCTGTCCTGCCTTGGCCCAGCAGCAACATCCCTCCGGTCCCTGTCCCTCCGGTCCCTGTCCCTCCGGTCCCTGTCCCTCCAGTCCCTGTCTCTCCCTGTGCCCACCAGTGCTGTCAGCTGCCCCAGGCCATGATTTCTCCCCTCTGCCCTGTCTGAGGTGCCAAGCAGTGCCTGGGGCTGCGAGGGAGGAACACGGGGAACAGGCTCTGGAGGATGCAGGTGCCGCTGGGACCTCTCTCTTTGCAAGGTTCACACGCCACCATCCTCCAACCCGAAACCCCCGAGCACCGGGATCCTCTGCCTTCATTTCCACGAGGAGCCCCGCCAGCGCCGCTGCCTGCCTCCCGCCCGCGCTTCCACACCTTGGAGCTCTTCCCATTTTGCAGAGAGAGGGGGGCAGGCAGGCAGTGGGGGACGTCACCCCCTTCTGCAGGGCAGACACGGCCGCGCTGGCCGGGCTGTGGGACGGCCGGGAGCCGTGAAGTGGCTCCCATCCCTGGGAGATGCTCTGCTCGCTGCTGGAGATCCGGCAGCAGAGCCCGGGGTGCCTGCGGGTGCGGACCAGGCGCCCGCAGACCCGGGGAGAGCGGGGCTGCGGGTGACTCAGAGCGCGCCCAAAGCCGGCAGAGCCGGGCAGACCTGCTCCGTCCCCCCGGGGTGCGGGTGCCGCCCTGGGGCTGAGCGGGACTCCCCTTCCCCGCGCCCGGGCGAGAGGCACCAGGCGGGCAGGGCTGAGAGCCTGCAGACTGCCTGCCCCACACCTACTGCAGCAGCACTAGGGCAGCACCGTGGCGGCCCCCAAAACCACCCACCCCGTCGCCAGCAGCCCGCGGGGCTCTGCTCCCACCCGGGGACGCAGTGCCAGCACGGGCTGACAGCAAAGGTGCCCGGTGCCACCACGATGCCACGGTCACGGAGCCAAGAAGTAGCCACGGAGCAGCTCCCGGTGCCCACCCGCGTCTCGCCCGGGCACAGCCGCGTGATGCCAGGCTCTGCTTCTGGCACAGCCGTGCACGGAGGCTGCCCATCCCCTGCCGCCCGCGCCGGGGCCGCGGGATGGGGCTTGCCCGCGCCGTGCCACAGCACAGGAGGGTCCGCGCTCCTCTCCCCACCGCACGCATCCCGGCTTCGACCGCATGGCTGGGAAGAGAGAGGGGGACAAGGAGCGGGAGCCGTACCTCTCCCGGTGGGCATCCCCGGCGTGGTCCACAGCCCGTCCCCGCGCGCAATGTCACCTTGGCGCGCTCACACTTCCTGCCGTTCGCTCCCGCTCGTGCACGGCCCTGACGCTCAAGTCTGGGCTGGTCCCGCGGGAGGGCTCGCCCGGGCTCGCCCGGCGTCTCAGCCGCGGGTGCCAGGGAGGAGGGAGCGGCTGGGCCGAGACGCGGCTGCGGCCCCGTGATGGCGGGGGTCTGCGCCCCAGGGAGGGTGGGAGACGCGCGCTGTTCCGCGGGCTGGGCACGGCTCACGCCTCCCTGCCCCTCGCCTGGGTTTGCACCACGCGCCACGGGGCCAGCCCGGGGGCTGGGGCACCCTGAGATGGGACCCTTGGGGACAGCGAGCACCCCTTCACGCTGCTGTTCAGCGACAGGAGACAGGGAGGGCCCCGAGGCTGTGACGGAGCCAGGGCAGACACCCGGACCCCCGCGGTGGCCCTGAAGCTGTCTGTGGGCTGCGGTTGCTGAGGGCTGTGCTGTCCTGAGCCCCACCAGCCCGGAGTGGGAGCATCCTGGTCCCTCTCCATCCCACGCCAAGGGGGAGATGCAGAGGAGCCGGTGAGTTGGCTCAGGAGGTGCAGAGCATCCCGAGAGCCTGTCCAGGATGGCACTTCTGCTCACCCTGTTGAGCGGGTGGCCAGCTGGTCCCTGGGTCAAGGAGAAGAGTCTCGCCAGTGGGTTCGGAGGAAAGCTGGGACCATGGGAGCAGGTCCCAAGGCACCCCCTCGCCCATCTCGATGGATGTGGCAGGAGGAGGTGTGAGAGCCATGGCAGTGAGCGTGAGGACTCCTGTCTCCTGCAGCCCCAGCTGAACACAAGGCCTGGAGCTCATGTTCCTGTTCCCCTGGCAGGAGGCTGGCAGGATTAGCCCGGCTTAGCCCCGCGTGGGAGCAGCGGGTTCCCGGGAGCGTGGCGAGGGTACTCCTGTGTCTGACTCTCTCCGGCCCCAGGAGGGTCACACACATTTCAGCTGCCACTCAGGGGGCTCAACCTTCCCACCACGGGCACCCGGCCCTGCCGGCAGCTCCCACCCACCCCTCCACCTCCTCATCTGGGCAAAGCTCAGGAAAGGGAGCGGGAAGGCGATGCCGGCTCAGTCCCGAGCAGCCTGCCTGCACAGCGGGGAGAGGAGGCAGCCCGGGACACTGCCGCCGCGCTCAGCAGCCACGTGAAAACACAGCCTCCGAGTCCGCAAAGCGGCACAGCTTCCAAATACCACCACGAACCGAAAAACTCACCTCGAAGTGGAACCAGCCCCGGCCCCTCTGGTTCAAAGTTTCCTGTATGAAAACAAACCTGCTGGACGGCTGCATTTGCACACAAAGGGTTTTGTTTTCGGGAGGAAGGTCTCTTTTTTGGAGGAGTAAACACAAGGCCTGCCCATCCTCCCCGGCCCCGGGCGGGAGGGCTGCCTGGCAGCTCGGGGCCAAGGCAGGGCATGGTCCCATCTCGCTGCCTGGCTGCTTTCCCTCTCCCACGTCCCCTGCGAGCAGAGCGCTGCCCGCAGCAACGCCAACGCCGCCGCTCCCGCTGCCCACCGGCTCGCCCTGCCAGCGCTGGCTCCCGCCCCGCATCCCCATGGCTGTGACACCTCGGAGGGTCCCAGGGCGCGGGGATGGGTGCAGGATGGGGCAGAGCTGGTCCCTCCGCCGAGGGATCGGTGTCCGTCCTTGGCTCTCCTTGCACCGCGGCGATGCGGGGTGCTGCGGCCGGGCACCCCGGGGTGCTCCCCTCCCCGCGGCACGGCTGCAGCCGTGGCAGCGCCCGCTTCTGCAGCTTCTCGGCTTCTCCCTGGCACCTCCCGCAGCACCCGGAGCCAAACACAACACCACGAGCCCATCTCTTCCCCTGTCAGCGGCGCCTGCTGCTTTCTGTGTCCAGCTCCCGACAGAAAGCAGCTCTGCTTCCTCACGGGAGCAGCTGGGGTCCCCCCACCCCGGCTCTACTCCCCCCAGCTCACCTGCAGACCCCTCCAAGACCACCCTCCCCAGGCTGGTGCACATCTGGGGCTGGCACAGCTTCAGCCCGGCTGCGCCCCGGGGTGCTGCCGTCGGTGGCTTTCCCCCTTTGCCGAGGAAGCTGCTTCCTGGGACGTCTTGGCCACGGGCACAGATCTCGTGGCTGGTGGTTGCTAAAGGCTTTGCTGGCACCAGCTTGGCCTCACCAGGCGGGTGCTGCAGTTCTGGAGCAGGGGTCAGGCAGTCACAGAGGGAGGCAGGATCAGCCCCCTCCACCACTGCCTGCTGACAGTTTTGCTCCACGTCCCTGTGAAGTGTCTGTCCCTTCAGCCCCAGCCTCTGCTGCTTGGCTTGGGACGGTGGGACCATTCACTGGGTCTTGCAGAGTGGCATGGAGCTCAGCCTGGTCTGTCCGGGGGTTCCCAGTGATGTGTCCATGTTGAACATCCTGGCTTGAGGGTTTGGAGGCATGGAGGGTTGGTGGAGCTTGGAGAGCTTCCCAGATGCCAGACCTGGAGAGCTGGTCCCTACCCAAAGCACTGGCAGAAGCTATTTCCACCTCTGAGCTGGGACGCACCTGCCCTGCCTCAGTTTACCATCCATGAACTGGGAAGGAGAGGTGCTCTGCTGCTGGAGGGGAGGGAGGGCGGCAGGCGGCAGGCTGGTAACGGGGACACATCAAGCTCTTCGGAGCCTCCTCATCCCTCCCTGGGCTGTCATTAGCAGCGAGTTTGGCATCTGGGCTGCCAAGCCACGCTGTCCTGCTTCTCCCGTGGGTGACGCAGCCGGGCAGGGCTGGCTGCGCGGTCCGGGAGGGACAGCCCCAAGGCTCCGGGGGGATCAGCTGGCCTGCTTGAGCCGCTTGGCTGGGACAGCCTAAAACAACAAACACCGCAGAATAAGGGAACGCTTCTCTGCTTTTTCCTGGTCAAGTGGTTTCCTGTTTTCTAAGCAACTCTTCCAGCACCGCTGGACTTGTCTGCGCAGAGCCCGGTCCCAGCACGGACCCTCGGCAGCTCCTGCTGCTTGCCACCTGGCAGGGAAAGGGGTCACAGGAGACTGGCTCCAGGATCGGCTGCGACCTTTGCCGCAGACCTGCAGCAGGAGACAGCGGTGCTCGCTTCCCCTCGGGGCTGAAAGCACCCGTGAACGCGTGGTCTTGCCTAGGTGGAAAGCGGCCGGACGCTGCTTGTTCAAACAGCCCCACGGGAGTTTCTTACGGACGGCTCTCCGCGGCCTGACAGACTCATCACACGCGTGGCCACCCGCTCGACACGCTCAGCCCTGCGCTGGGAGCACGGGGGCTGCTGGGCTCGGTGCTGCCGCTCACGCGGGGTGCTGCTGGAGGTGGGGGACAAGGGCAGGGCACCCCGCGGCGCACCGCTGCCCGATTTCCCAGCAGTGTGGAGCGAGTGCCTCCAGCTCCATCGCCCCTGCTCCTCCCGGGCCAGGCCCTGCACCCCAGCTGTGTGTCGGGGTGCTGAGCAGAGCCCTGCGCAGTTTCGGTGTTGTTCCAGCCTTGGGTCCACCCTTTCTCCCCCAGAGCCTGTCTGCGGCCGTGCACACGGGTAAGGTCACCCTGCCTGGGGGTGCTGCCCACCCAGCACCCACCGCCGCTCCCCTGCCCCAGCCCCCAGCCCCCAGCCCAGCTCCTCCCGCTTCTCCCCCTGCCTGCCACTGACCTCCCCGCTGTCCTGAACCGTACCACAGCATCCCACCAGCTCTCCAGGGAAATATTTTCTCAGCTGACAAACATCATCTTTCCCCTCCTTTGCTGAGTGTTATTGAAAAGTGGCTGCTGGCAGCGAGTCTGCCCTGAAAACCAGCCCGTGAGCGGCAGCTGCTGGGGACCATCGGACCCAGGGAGAAGAGGCAGGCAGAGAGGACGCTGACACACAGGGCGGCTGTCACTGCTCGAAGCAGCCCTGGCTCCTGGCGGATGACAGGATCCATCTGCACCTCCTCAGGGTCCATCCCGGATCCTTACACGCTCAGCTGTGCCCGACCGTGACAGAAACATAAACCAGGCCCTTGCAGGAAAGGAGAAACAGGCAGACGCAGAGGGGTCCTGTCAGCACCCGTGGCCAGACCCCGGCAGCACTGCAGGATGCGGCCCCATGCACAGCATCTCCTCCCCGGCAGGAGCAGGGGCCCTGCCCAGCACATGCGTGCAGGCTGCTGTGTCTGAGCTCTGTCGGGTCCCCCCGGCTGGACTCCAGACCCCCAAAGTGGAGCGAGCCCAGAGCCCAGCCGAGTGGCCTCGCTGGTGACTCCCATGTCTGGGGAAAGGCTCAGGAGACCCACAGAAGAAGGCCAGGCAGAGCTGCTTGGGGGGCTGTGAGAGGGGAGTGCTGTGTCCAGTTCTGGGCTCCCCGGTTCAGGAAAGATGAGGAGCTACTGGAGAGAGTCCAGTGGAGGGCTGCGAGGATGAGGAGGGGACTGGAGCATCTCTCCTACGAGGAGAGGCTGAGGGAGCTGGGCTTGTTCAGCCTGGAGAAGAGAAGGCTGCGAGGGGACCTTAGAAATGCCTCTAAATATCTGCAGGGTGGGGGTCAGGAGGACGGGGCCAGACTCTTTCCAGTGGTGCCCAGCGACAGGACAAGGGGCAACGGGCACAAACTGAAGCAGAGGAAGCTCCAGCTGAACCCGAGGAAGAACTTCTTCCCTCTGAGGGTGCCGGAGCCCTGGCCCAGGCTGCCCAGGGAGGCTGTGGAGTCTCCTTCTCTGGAGATATTCAAGACCCGCCTGGCCGCGGTGCTGTGCAGCCTGCTCTGGGTGACCCTGCTTGGGCAGGGGGTTGGGCTGGGTGACCCCCAGAGGGCCCTGCCAACCCTGAACATTCTGTGATTCTGTGAGATGCCCCCTCACAGATGCCCACCAAGCGGGACACGATCTGCTGCAGTGTCGTGGTGCCAGGCTGGCTGGGGGCACAGTGCAGCAGGAGTGACCTGTCCAAGATGAAAGCAGAGCTTTCTGGCTTTGCATCCCCTCCACAGCCCCGTGGGTGTTTGGCTGGTGCTTCCCCATCCCCTCCCCTGCTCCTGCCCTGTCCTGGTATCACAGACCTGGGCCCCAGCACCCCATCCAGGCTCTGCACTACACAGGGGCCCACCCCTTCCCAAAACGCACACAGAGTCCAGCAGCCCTCGTTAACAGGGTGCAATGTCCCCCATAAACCAGGGGCGAGGTGTGGGGGGAGCAGGATGGGCTGCTGGACCAGAATCTGTAGCCCAGTGCAGTGACCTGCCCACCAGGCACCACGGCCATGATCTGCTGCTCTCCCACTCGCTGCAGACCCAGGGCTTTACTCAGGGTCACTGCAAACACTGTCCTGGTGCCAGCCCCACTGCTTGACCCCGTGCCCACGCCGGGCAGGAGCAGGGGAAGGGGGTTTGGCAGCCCTGGGTGATGGAAAGGTCTGCTGTCTGCTGCTGCAGCTCGTCCAGCACTGGCAAGGTGAGGCTTTCACGGGCAAAACCCCCGACGTCTGTGCTGCATCACGGGCTCTGGTGCCACCAGCTGCTGCCTTGATTTATCCTCCAGCGCTGGAAGCCCCGTGGCTCCATCTTCCTCTACCTGCACTTACTGGTAGGAAAGGTGTCCCCTGCCCCAGAGCATCTGGGGAACCCCCTTGGCCCCAACAGCAGGAGAAAAGAAAACCTAAAAAGCTTGCATTTTCTTAGCTTTTCCTCCAGATCTGGGGCATTTGTGGCTTCCAGCACCACGGCTTCCCCACAGCGAGCCGACAGGAATGCTTTTGATCCTGGAGCCAGGATGTAACAGACCCTGCGCGCTGCGAGCTGCTGTGTGCTGCACGGCTGCAGCGAGACCAAGGGCGCTCGGGAGGCTTCGCTCAGCAGGAGCAAAACATCACGGCCCAACGTGGCGGCTTCCAGATTTTCTGAGACCAGAAAGCACTACCCAGCGCAGCTTTCCAGAACAGACAGGCCCACGTACTCGCATGCATGCATGGCCCTGCCTCGGCTGCACGCAGGTCCCCGTCATCTCTGCACTGCTGCCCTCTGCCTGCCTCGGCTCAGCTACGGCCAGGATCTCCTCTGGCAGAGAGGTGGGACCTGCTGCTGGAGAGATGGACCTGCTGCTGGAGAGATGGGACCTGCTGCTGGAGAGATGGATCTGCTGCTGGAGGGATGGGACCTGCTGCTGGAGAGATGGACCTGCTGCTGGAGAGATGGACCTGCTGCTGGAGAGATGGGACCTGCTGCTGGAGGGATGGGATCTGCTGCTGGAGAGATGGGACCTGCTGCTGGAGAGATGGACCTGCTGCTGGAGAGATGGGATCTGCTGCTGGAGAGATGGGACCTGCTGCTGGAGAGATGGACCTGCTGCTGGAGAGATGGGACCTGCTGCTGGAGAGATGGACCTGCTGCTGGAGAGATGGACCTGCTGCTGGAGAGATGGGACCTGCTGCTGGAGGGATGGGACCTGCTGCTGGAGAGATGGATCTGCTGCTGGAGGGATGGGACCTGCTACTGCAGAGATGGATCTGCTGCTGGAGGGATGGGATCTGCTGCTGGAGGGATGGGACCTGCTGCTGGAGAGATGGGACCTGCTGCTGGAGGGATGGGACCTGCTGCTGGAGAGATGGATATGCTGCTGGAGGGATGGGATCTGCTGCTGGAGGGATGGGACCTGCTGCTGGAGAGATGGATCTGCTGCTGGAGAGATGGGACCTGCTGCTGGAGAGACGGATCTGCTGCTGGAGAGATGGGACCTGCTGCTGGAGAGATGGACCTGCTGCTGGAGGGATGGGACCTGCTGCTGGAGAGATGGGACCTGCTGCTGGAGGGATGGGACCTGCTGCTGGAGAGATGGACCCGCTGCTGGAGGGATGGGACCTGCTGCTGGGGAGATGGGACTTGCTGCTGCAGAGATGGGACCTGCTGCTGGAGAGATGGACCTGCTGCTGGAGAGATGGGACCTGCTGCTGGAGGGATGGAACCTGCTGCTGGAGAGATGGGACCTGCTGCTGGAGAGATGGGACCTGCTGCTGGAGAGATGAGACCTGCTGCTGGAGAGATGGAACCTGCTGCTGGAGAGATGGGACCTGCTGCTGGAAAGAGGGATGGGACCTGCTGCTGGAGAGGTGGATGTGCTGCTGGAGAGATGGACCTGATGCTAGAGGGATGGGACCTGCTGCTGGAGGGATGGGACCTGCTGCTGGAGGGATGGGACCTGCTGCTGGAGAGATGGATCTGCTGCTGGAGGGATGGGACCTGCTGCTGGAGAGATGGGACCTGCTGCTGGAGAGATGGGAACTGCTGCTGGAGAGATGGATCTGCTGCTGGAGGGATGGGACCTGCTGCTGGAGAGATGGACCTGCTGCTGGAGAGATGGGACCTGCTGCTGGAGGGATGGGACCTGCTGCTGGAGGGATGGATCTGCTGCTGGAGAGATGGATCTGCTGCTGGAGGGATGGGACCTGCTGCTGGAGAGATGGACCTGCTGCTGGAGAGATGGGACCTGCTGCTGGAGAGATGGATCTGCTGCTGGAGAGATGGGACCTGCTGCTGGAGAGAGGGATGGGACCTGCTACTGGAGAGATGGGACCTGCTGCTGGAGAGATGGACCTGCTGCTGGAGAGATGGACCTGCTGCTGGAGGGATGGGACCTGCTACTGCAGAGATGGGACCTGCTGCTGGAGAGATGGACCTGCTGCTGGAGAGGTGGACCTGCTGCTGGAGAGATGGACCTGCTGCTGGAGGGATGGGACCTGCTACTGCAGAGATGGGACCTGCTGCTGGAGAGATGGACCTGCTGCTGGAGAGGTGGACCTGCTGCTGGAGAGATGGACCTGCTGCTGGAGAGATGGGACCTTCTGCTGGAGAGATGGGATCTGCTGCTGGAGAGATGGGACCTGCTGCTGGAGAGATGGATCTGCTGCTGGAGAGATGGGACCTGCTGCTGGAGAGATGGACCTGCTGCTGGAGAGATGGGACCTGCTGCTGGAGAGATGGATCTGCTGCTGGAGAGATGGGACCTGCTGCTGGAGAGATGGGATCTGCTGCTGGAGAGATGGGACCTGCTGCTGGAAAGAGGGATGGGACCTGCTGCTGGAGAGATGGCACCTGCTGCTGGAGAGGTGGACCTGCTGCTGGAGAGACGGGACCTGCTACTGGAGAGATGGGACCTGCTGCTGGAGAGATGGGACCTGCTGCTGGAGAGATGGATCTGCTGCTGGAGAGATGGGACCTGCTGCTGGAGAGATGGGATCTGCTGCTGGAGAGATGGGACCTGCTGCTGGAGAGATGGACCTGCTGCTGGAGAGATGGGACCTGCTGCTGGAGGGATGGGACCTGCTGCTGGAGGGATGGGACCTGCTGCTGGAGAGATGGATCTGCTGCTGGAGGGATGGGACCTGCTACTGCAGAGATGGATCTGCTGCTGGAGGGATGGGATCTGCTGCTGGAGGGATGGGACCTGCTGCTGGAGAGATGGGACCTGCTGCTGGAGGGATGGGACCTGCTGCTGGAGAGATGGACCTGCTGCTGGAGAGATGGGACCTGCTGCTGGAGAGATGGATCTGCTGCTGGAGAGATGGGACCTGCTGCTGGAGAGATGGGATCTGCTGCTGGAGAGATGGGACCTGCTGCTGGAAAGAGGGATGGGACCTGCTGCTGGAGAGATGGCACCTGCTGCTGGAGAGGTGGACCTGCTGCTGGAGAGACGGGACCTGCTACTGGAGAGATGGGACCTGCTGCTGGAGAGATGGGACCTGCTGCTGGAGAGATGGATCTGCTGCTGGAGAGATGGGACCTGCTGCTGGAGAGATGGGACCTGCTGCGGCTGTCAGGGGCTCTGGCTCTTGCAAGATGCACCACAACACAAGAACCTTCCTTTGGGAGCAGACTGTCGTGTTTTGGTGGCGTGGGTGCTGGCATCCTAGCACCAAACCACAGGATCCAGGGCTTGAATTTAGAGAATTCCGCTCATTTGCACACGCAGTGTATCTCACACGCTCCTGGCTGCCCGGGTGCAGGTCCTGTCTGTAGGACATGCCCTGCCGTGCTAAGACAGGATTGTCTCGGTGGGATTCGGGGCGAGGAGGCTGAATCTCTCTCTGTGCTCAGGGGGGATCTTGCAGGGTGCTGTGTGATAGAGATATGGCAGTGGATTCACTTTTGCAGGGGGTAGCAAAGCTTTCCTGCGGGCTCTCCCACCTCAGAAAGACGCTTCAATGGAGTGCAGGAAAACCCCGCTCTACATCCGCCCAAGAAAAGGGGAAGAGGCTGCCGGGTGAGCTGTGCCAGTGTCTGCACGGAGCAAAGATGCCTCCAGCCCGGCAGCAGCAGCCAATGTGCCAGCAGCTGGGAACTGGAGGAGCCAGGCTCTTGTGTCGGCTTCACCCTGTGCCCCTGTTATTTCAGACAGCCCCCAGCTCATCCCCGACTCCAACACTCCACGCAGAAGCTGCTGGTGCATCCTCCCCGGCCCCAGCAGCAAGGCGCTTTGGCCCCGGTATCTGCATCCACAGGTCCACCCTGCGCTGGGGCCAGCTGGTACAGTCAGCGTCACACGCAAGGGCTGTTTTTAACAAGGTTAAGAAACTCAGCCCCCGTGGAGCGAGAAACTCAGCACCTGTTTGACTCGCTGCACCGATTTCTGCACCGGACGTTGGCTCAGAGCGGGTTATTTTTAACCATCGTTGGTTTGCTGTCTGCTTTCTGGCTGTTGTCACGGGCTAGGAGAGGATCTGTATGCCCTTTGTGAAAAACTCACCGCCGATCCCAGACCAGATAAGCCTGCAGAAAGCCAGCGCCGCTTCCCCCGAGCCCAGTGGCGCGTGGGCGCAGGCTCTCTTGCAGCAAAAATGGAAGTGACTACTTTCTAACCGCTTCCTTTCTTTCTGGGTCTCTCTCTGCCTCCTGCCCCTCCTGACAAGTTCGTTTCCTGTTATTGATAATGGCCCCCGCACCCGGCGAGAGGTCACCGCGCTCGTGCCCCCACGAGCAAACAGCCCAGGGCCCGGAGGCAGCAGGGCTGCGCGAAGCAAACCCAGCCGAGCCTTGCTGGGGCGGGCAGCAAGGCTCAGCCCCTGCCGCTGGGTGCCGAGGTCCCCGCTGCCACCGGGAGCTGCGTGCCAGCAGACCCAGGGCGTGAACGACACGATGGGTCCTCGGGATGTTCAGGCCTCTTTGTGCCTTTTTCACAGGGAGCTGCTTTGTCCTGTGCGCTCGGGGGGTGGAGATCAGCTGGGGGTTTTGGGGGGGGAAGGTTGTTCTTGTTCCCGGGAGCCTTCTTCCTGCCCACGCACCTCGCGGTGTTTTGCAGGCAGAGCCTCTGGAGAAGACACGTGCGTGTCTCCGGGCCCGGGGCGAGCCGCTGTTCGCTGCCACCCCAGCAGGCTGCCCCTGCGAGGCAGGCAGCTAGCTCCCCAGGGGAAACTGAGGCACGAGAAGGTCTCCAGGCAGCCTTCCCAAAAGCACAGCGGTCCTGGAGGCAGCTGGGGAAACGCAGGGCAAGCCCAAGCGGCGTGTGGATGGGGCCAAGCTCTTTTCAGTGGTGCCCAGTGACAGGACAAGGGGTAATGGGCACAAACTGAGGCACAGGAAGTTCCGTCTGAACATGAGGAGGAACTTCTTCTCTCTGAGGGTGACGGAGCACTGGAACAGGCTGCCCAGGGAGGTTGTGGAGTCTCCTTCTCTGGAGATATTCAAGACCTGCCTGGACAAGGTCCTGTGCAGCCTGCTGTGGGTGACCCTGCTTCGGCGGGGGGGTTGGACTAGATGACCCACAGAGGTCCCTTCCAACCCCTACTATTCTGGGATTCTGTGATTCTGTGGATGGGCAAGATGCTGCCGCTGGTGCTGGGGCCGTGTCCCCTCGCGGTGCTCGGTGACCAAGCAGCCCCATGGCTCTTGCTGTGCTTCCGTGGCTTCTCCTCTGGCATTTCTTGGATAAAGAGTCAAAGTCTCAGCACCTTGGAGATCTGGCCCCGCATGCTGGCTCAGATCCCCTCTACCTTCACCACTCAACTTAGGAGCAATCCTCTATGCGTGAAGCTAAAATGCGCGGGGAGAGCGGGTTCCCTCACGGGGAGAGGAACAAACCACGCTGACATAAAGCACCCGCACGCTAGGAGAACGTCTTTCTGAGGGGGGCTGTTCCCCTCTTCAGCCCACAGCGGCACCATCGCTGCTAGCCCCACACTGAGGGGGCTGGTGGGTCACCTGCTTTGCCTCTGCTTTCCTGTTTGCAAAGTTGGAGGAAAGCTCGGCTTGTCTGCAGGAGATGTGGGGGAAGATCTAATTCCAGAAACCAAAAGTGGTTCTGCTCAGCAGTCGCTCAAAGAAAAAAACCCCACAGTTCAGTAAGAAATCCAGGTGACAGTGACAAGCCATCCTTTTGGTTCTCCTTGAGGAGCACAGGGGCTGGCAAGCTCAGCTGTGGGTGTCTTGGAAAAAGGAACAGCAATTGCTGAACTGCTTCCAGCCAGAGCCGGGCAGCCGCAGGAGCAAACCCTGCGCAGACCATCGCTGGCAACGGGGAGGAAGGTCACAGGTCCGCGGCCTCTGGCTCTCCCTGCTCCTCAGGACCAGCTCCGTCCCAGCGCGGTGCGGGTCCGGGCTCACGGGCTGTGGTCCCCTGCGGGCTCCGCGCTCCCCGCCTGCCGCCGCGGCACAGTGCCGGGGCTGTCCTTGGGAACGCGCTTACGCGGAGGAACCTGGAGGAGCGAGACGTTGTTCTCCGGAAAAAGCGATCCGCAGAGGTGCTCTGCTCGGCTCCCGGCTCCCGGCCGTCCCCGTGACGCCGAGCCCCCCGATGCCGCCCCGCAGCCGGGCTGTCCGCGCGCCCTGCGGCCGGCTCTGCGGGATGCTCCGGCTAATTGCGTCGTCCTTCTCCGACCTGCCGGGAGCTGCTGGTTTTAGCAGAGCCTGCTGGGTCCCCAGGCAGCCGCTCACCTCCCGGCCCGTGAGCGATGTTCAGGCAGCGAAGGAGATGGGCTGATTCCCAAAACGCCGCGGGACGTCCCGAGCTCCCCGTCGCGTCCGCGGGAGCAAGACCAGCCCCGTCTGAGCGCTGGACCCAGGGGTGACCGAGGCCCGGCAGGATGAGGCCATGGTGCGGTAGGCAACCCCGGGGCAGTGAGACCGTGGGGCACCGTCTGCGTTTGGGGTGTCAGTTCGGTGCCTGCCTGGGCTCGGGTGCCTTTGGGGCTGCACTGCTCTTTGGAGAGGGTGAGAAGAGCCGGGGTGTGCGGGCAGGGCAGGGCGGCTGGGACAGCAGGCTCGTGCTCGCGAGGCTGGAGGGCAGAAATGGGACTGGCTGGGCTTTAGTGGGGAGAACAACTCCCAGTCTGAAGCTGGGAGCTGCTCTCTGCATGAAGGGAAATGACTATGAGGATGCGGCCAGAGGATGCGCGAGGTGCAAGGTGACCCCATGGAAGTGGAGTTGTAAAGTGCAAATGAACGACCAGCAAGTACCAGTCAGGGACAAACCTGGATCTCCCTCCCCGAAGCACCAGATCCGTAGCGTTCCCACGTCCTGCTGAGCTTGCTGAAAATAAACCCACAGCCATACAGCCCCTGAAACCCCCCAGGCTCTGCCACAAACCTCTCCAGTCCCTATAACCCAACTCATGACCCTAACGTGCAGGTGTCCACAGACAGGGGACACATGGGACCCCATGCCGGGCACATCTCTGAGCACCTTACGTTGGGCCAGGGTGGATGGCTGCTGTGGTAAGAACTGGGACCCTTCCCCCTCCATCATCAGTCCTCTGCTGTCCTAGCACTGCTCTGGGCACCATCATCACCTCCGGGAGCACAGACACTGCTCTCACCCACCCTGACTGCCGTGCTGGGCACTGGGGATGCTGCAGGGGACAGGAGATGGCTGGGGCTGCTGCAGGAGAGGGACCCAGCAGCAGCAAGGCTGTTGTCCCTGCAGCAGTCCTGCGCTCCACATGGGCTATGAGACTGTGAGGGTGAAGGCCACCCTTGAGGGATCCAGGCACTGCCACCAAGGCAAGAGCAGAGAGGAGTGCTGGGGACAAGGGACGTTCCTGTGCTGGGCCCTGACCCCTCCTGCTGCACCAGAGGAGGGAGGGAAGGTGGCAGGGGGCACAGCTGTGGCCCTACGGGACCCCACCCCAGAGCCGTTTCCTTCAGTGCTGCTTTCCCCATCGCCTTCTGGGCTTTGCCCTCCAGGAACTGCCCGGTTCATGGAATCACAGAATGTTTGGGGTTGGCAGGGACCTCTGTGGGTCACCCAGCCCAGCCCCCTGCCCAAGCAGGGTCACCCAGAGCAGGCTGCACAGCACCGCGGCCAGGCGGGGCTGGAATATCTCCAGAGAAGGAGACTCCACAGCCTCCCTGGGCAGCCTGGGTCAGGGCTCCGTCACCCTCAGAGGGAAGAAGTTCTTCCTCATCTTCAGCTGGAGCTTCCTCTGCTTCAGTCTGTGCCCGTTGCCCCTTGTCCTGTCGCTGGGCACCACTGGAAAGAGTCTGGCCCCGTCCTCCTGACACCCACCCTGCAGATATTTAGAGGCATTTCTAAGGTCCCCTCTCAGCCTTCTCTTCTCCAGGCTGAACAAGCCCAGCTCCCTCAGCCTCTCCTCGTAGCAGAGATGCTCTGGTCCCCTCCTCATCCTCACAGCCCTCCACTGGACTCTCTCCAGCAGCTCCTCATCTTTCTTGAAGTGGAGAGCCCAGAACTGGACAGCTTGCGATGGAGGTGGCTGTCCTGGAGTCCTGGACCCACCCCGACAGCAGACCGTCCCTGGGTGGGGGTCTGCCCCAGCCTGGACACCCCATTCCCTTGAAGCCAGGCCCTGCTGCAGGTCCTCCCTGGCCTCATCAACCGCTTCTCGTAGGACCCAGCAGCCGTCCCGTGCTCTGCATCCCGTGCAGAGCTGGAGGTGCAGCAGGGGATGAGCGCGGCCGGACAGCGATGCAGGGCCCCTCGCCTTGCGCTGCTGGCCGGAGCAGCTCCCGGCTTCTTGCTCACCGTTGCACCCCTGTGCAGAGCCAGCCTGTGTCCCTCGGGAGGAGCAGGGTGCCAGCACCATCTTCCAAGCTGGGGCGCAGAGGTGGCCAGAAGCAGCGTGCACAGAAGCGTGTGGACCTCGGGGACCTGGCTGCTCCGCAGAGGCCAGCGAGCCCTTCGCCTGCGTGGGTGGACGCCGGTGTGAGAACAGGGCTGTTCACTCTGCACGCGTGGGTGTGCGTCCCACCCTGCGGGTGGGTGGGAGGAGGTCCACGTGCAGGCGGGCAGCGGCCGCGGGGTGGGTGCGGGGCGCGGGGGGAGGCTGCTGCAGGAGTGCCCCTGAGGAGCTGGGAAGTGCGCTGGGTCAGGCAGCGTGCTCCTGCTCCGTCTGCTCCTGGTCTCCCTCGTGCCCAGCCCATCTCACGCCTCGTTTTCCACCAGCACCTTGTCTTCTGTGCTCTGGATCTCCGCTGGGCTGTGGCCTCCCATGCTCCTTCTCCCCCCAGAGACACCTCTGCTGTCACGTCTCAGGCTGAGGGGGAACCAGAGCCGTGCCGGCCAGGTGGGTGTGTGCTGGGGTCCATCTCCACCAGCAGATGCACGGAGCAGTCCGGAGGTCTCAGCAGCACAGATTTTTCTGCCCCTCAGAGCCTGGGCCATGGCACAGCCCTGCGCCACATCTCTGCTTCCCTCCTGTGTTCCCTCCGTCCTGGCTGAGTCCCCATGGGCAGGACAGTCCCTTCAGTCCCCATCAGCGCTTTCTGGATGAGCAAACCAAAGCGGGGCTGGTGTAGTTCCCAGGGGCTCTGTCCTGGGTGACCTTCTCGGTACCAGCTGGCACAGGTACACACGTGGCTGGTAGAGCCAACGAGCGGCGTGAGGAGGTCCACGAGTGGTAGAGGGAAGGTGTAGCAGGGCTTTCTGGGGTACTTCCCTGAGCATGAACGCCCTGACGTTGTGTTGCTTCAGAGCCAGAGGGATCGCTGCATCTCAGCACCTCCGTTCCCTCCTCGCGCGTGGTGCACGGTGTCACTGAGGCACAAGAGTGGCCCAGGGCAACCAGACAAGGTCATTTTGCAAAGGGAGTGCATCCGCATCCTTCGCTGCGGCTTCATGACCAAGGCCGGACCTGGCAGGAGGAGGAAAGCGCTTACTGCTGCGGGGATCCCAAAGGGCCGTCAGGTCTCTTAAATCACACTGGGGCAGAGATCACTCAAACTGACGGCACGCAGGGAGCTCTTGGCCACCATAAAAGCTTTTTTCCACACCGCTTCTGCAGCCTGACTTTGTTTCTTGGATAAAGTCATGTTTTGGTGAAAGGTTCCCATTCCCTTTGGGGAAAAAGGGCCAAAATCCTGCTCGCAAAGGCCGGTGCTGCCCTCCGGTTTCCTGCTCGCTGTGCTCCGTGCAGAGCAGCAGGACGTGCCCGGGTGCCTCTCGGGTACTGCAGTGGCCTCTGGACAGCCCATCTCTGGGCGTCGGAGCCCATTTCTCTGCACCTTTGGGTGCTGCTACGTTTTCTGGATGTTCCCTGGGCCCCACAAGGTCTGTGGGGGTCCAGCTGCCTCCCACGTCCCCATCACAGGTACCTGGCAGTGGGGCAGGTTGGGGGTGACTGTGGGCACACAGATGTCACCGAGATGTGCCCAATGACTGACGCCTGCTGGTGGCTCCGTGGTGTCTGCCCCGATGCCATGCTGAGCGTGTCCCTTGCTTGTCCCAGTGCCAGAGGAACAAGGTGTCAAGGAGGCAGCAGGTCTGCGTAGGGTGGGGCCAGCAAAAGGCAGGAAGGGTGGCCCAAGGGGGTTGCTCAGGGACACCTTGAGCTCAAAGTCACCCAGATGGGAGGGGTGCCCACTGTGCTAAGGGAGGAGACACAGTCCCAGCCTCAGCCTTGCTGAAGAAGGAGGTTTCCGCATTGTCTGACAGGCTGATTATTCAGGAAAGAACCCTCTTTGTTTACTCTGGTCCCTACTGAGGGCAATTTTATGCGGCCACCTTGTGAAGTACTGCACTGCTGGTCAGCTTAGGAAGGCTTCTCGGTCAGAAGGTGGAGGGTGGGAGGGAAGGGCAGTGTTGGGGCTTGTTTGTCTGTGGTGGGCTGTCTCTAGGCCCCTACAGCCAAGTTCTTTTGTCCCACATAGGACAGAGAGCAATTCCTCAGTCTGTCCTCAGGCCTGACACTGAGTCCAGTCCAAGCCTGTGGAGGCTGCTGGCACCCCGGGATCTGCTCGTGAGGTGCAGATGCTGGTGGCCCTTGTCTCCAGCGCAAGATTGCTCTGCTGCTGGCCAAGCCCAGCACTTTGCTCTGGAGCTTGGGCCCTCCAGCCTTCCAGCTCTTGGGTAAAAGGTGGCACTGGCAGGGTCTCCCACGGGCCACCGGTGAAGATGTTGTTTCCGGGATGAAATTCTGGCACCCCTTGCACACACATTCCTCAGAGACACAGGCGTGCACAGACACGCACCTCCCCAGCGCCGTGACCGGCAACGCTGGCACCGCTCACCCCAGGGACAGCGCGGTCGCTGCAGCGAGCTGGGCTGGGGGTGGCCGGGGCAGGGGGCTCCTTGGGGCGGCTGGCGGGGCAGGCGTGGGGGCCGTGGGGTCCGTGGTGTTGGCGGGGACGCAGCGGGAGCCGCCGCAGCGCAGCGGGGTGGGGGCAGAAGAGGAAGGAAGCGTGCGGCGTCTGTGCGCAGAGCCCGGGCAGTGACAAACAGGAAGGTGGCAGGGCTGCGGCAGCGGGCATCGGCAGGAAGGACGTGCAGTGCCCCGAGAGCAGCCCTGTCCCACCTGAGCCAGACCCTCCAGGGACCTTCCTCCCCAAACAGACCCCCCTCCCAGCCCCGCTGGGGAGCGGGACCCCACGTGTCTTCACTTCAGGTGCCCAGGGGTGATCCCGGCTCCGGAGGGGTGGCACCCAGAGGGACATAGGTTAGGGGGATGGTGGGGTGGCACAAGGACCAACCGCACCGTGCAGAGCTGGCCATGGAGGGTGGGAGATGCCGAGCCCTGGCTCACCCCGCACAGCCCAGGCAAGGGGATACGGCCAAGGCGGCAGGGACGGGGGGACTCATCCCGGCTCCCTGCGGGGCAGGTGGGGTCTGGTGTCCCAGGGCAGCACCACCGCACCCCATCAAGCACCCCACCTCGACCGTCCCGCCAGCGGCCCCAGCCCCACGGCCAGGTCTCGCCCGTCCCTCTGTGCCCCATGGGCTGGCAGGGACATCGGCCACGGCCGGTGGCAGAGGGCACCAAGGACACCCCACCGGCCATACCGGAGATGCCCGAGGAGGCACCCCGGGATTTCGGGAGAGCCAGGGCCGTGCCCGCGGGCGCAGGACAGGGGTTCAGGGCCGGGGAGCGGGGCTGGGGCTGCAGCCGAGCTGCGGCGATGTGGCCGGTATGTGTGTGGGCGGCAGGCAGGGTGGGGGAGAAGGAGGGAGAGGAAGCGGCAGAGGCAGCAGCTCCTTTGATAAGCAGCTTCCTGAACACTTTCAAACCGTGGTGTTCGATCGACACGCGCGGTGCCCGTGGGCCTGAGCCCGGACCGACGGAGCCCGGCCGCGGGACAGCAGGTAGGCAGCCCCCAGCCTGCCCGTGCCACCCACCGGGGAGGGGACCCCGGGTGGGCAGCACCAGGCCCCGGCACCCATGGGAGGTGGGCACGTGCTTGCTGCCAGGCAGGGCTGGGATGCTGGGCAGGGTGATGGGGATGCTCTCCCAGGCTCTTCCCAGGGCTCTCCTGCCTGCCAGGGCCTTGGCTGGGGCATCTCCCAGGTGTTCCCCGGCCGGGGTGTGAGGGATGGCTGCCAGGGCTGGAGCCTGCTGCTGTCTCCGGCCAGGATCTCCCCTGGTGCTGCGGATCCTGGGGAGCAGTCGCTCTTGCCCTGCCTGGGCAGGGGACACCCCGGCAGCAGAGGCACCTGAGGGTGCCCTGCATGGGGCACGGGGATGGTGGGCATGGCAGCAGCGGCACTGCCACCCCCAGAAATGCTGCTGGGCATCAGGGAGCCATGGGGAACGGCCCCTGCCTCAGCTGTGTTCCCAGATGGCGTGGCCACAGCATGGACCTGGTTCTCTGCAGGACCTCCCTGAGCTGATGCGGTACCTGAGATCCAACTCTTTGCCCACTGAGAGCTCTGACTCCACAGCATCCCCTGTCCCTTTGGGTCCAGCTCCTCCCCATGGAGGGAGCTGGGGATGAGAAGGAGCCTCATGATCGCAGGGTGCTGCCTGCACCGTGAGGAGCTCTGCCCAGAGGTGAACCAGCGTCACCTGCATCCCCTGTCCCTGCCAGGGGCTGTTCCAGGGCTGGTGGTGGTGGAGACCTGGCACCCTCCTCCAGCTGGGCAACACCATCGCCTCTTGCTCAACCACCCAGATAAAGCAGTTTCCTTTTGACGGTTGCTGAGACCTGCGGGATGGAGGAGGCTGTCCCAGGGTCATCCATCCCTCGCCAGAGCCACGAGGCTCATGAGGGTGCCTGGCCCTGTGTCTCCCAACAGCAGAAGCTGGCCAGGCTCCTTGTGGTGCCCACCCTGTCCCACCTGCCAAATGCTGCTGTGCTCATGAGGGTCCCAGCTCTCCCTCCTCATCACCAGGTCCCAAGGTCGAAGCAGGCATGCTGGGGAAGGGCTGGAAGCACACAGCAGCGTGTGCTACCCATGGAGGTGGAGAGCATCTTGGGACTCCCCAAAAAGCAACCTGTGCTCTGGAAACACAGGGTGTAGGTGTCCTCTGCTCGGTGCAAGCAGACGGTCGTTGGTGCCATGCCCAGGGTCGCCAGTGGGTGCCTGTGTGGGCTGCAGAGCTGTGGGCACGCCGGAGGGTCAACGCGCTGGGAGCTCTCCCCGCACCACCTGCCTGGATGCAGGGGCTGGGGGCCTGGTTCTGGGGCAGCTGAGGACCCAAAAGCTGCCCCTTGCTTAGGGACCGTCTGTCAAGGGGTCCGTGCAGCCTCATGGCATCTCTCATACCTGCCTTGTCTTTTCCAGCTGCTTCTCCTCCGATGGCTCCTTGATTCCCCAGGAGCTGAGGGCCCCCCCGTGCCCACTCCCCGAGCTTCAGGACGAGAGCTTGGTGGCTGCTGCAGCATGGTGCAAGCCTGCTTGGTGTGCTCCAGAGTTCATAACAGCAGCCTGACAGCCCGGGCAGCCGGGGCAGACATGGACAAGACAGACAAGCCCAGCCCCTCTGCCAAGAAGCACGTGCGTCTTCAGGAGAGGTGAGCGTGGCCGGGTGGTGCCTGCAGCCCAAGCCCTGCACCGTCCATCTCAGCCAAACGGCAGGTACCCACGGCGCTGCGCAGGGCTCTCCCAAGCTGCCTTCCCCCAGCCCAGCCCCGCCAGCCTGCTGCCTGCCAGCTTTTGCAGACGCCATTTCTGAGCATGGAGGCAGCCCTGACCCCCCCCCAGCCCAGCCCAGGGTGGCGAAACCCTGGCCCAGGCTGCCCAGAGAAGCTGAGGCTGCCCCCTCCCTGGCAGGGTTCAAGGCCAGGTTGGATGGAGCTCTGAGCACCCTGGGCTGGTGGAAGATGTCCCTGCTCATGGCAGGGTGATTGGAACCAGATGATCTGTAAGGTCCCTTCCAACCCAACCCATTCTATGATTCTATAATTCTATGAAAAAGGCCAAATAACCAGTTAGTTCCTGTTCCTCAGCCCCCTCTGTGTTCTGAGGTCTCTGTCTGGCCCCTTTCTCCATCCTCTCTTACTCCCTGCCTGGCTTTTGCTCGGTGTGGGGTGGTTTTAGCTGATGATGTGGTGAGATGGGCTGCCCTCCTGTCCCGAGATGGCCCAGGGTCAGCCAGGGACCACTTTGCCTCGCAGGAGGGGCTCCAACGTGTCGCTGATGCTGGACATGAGCTCACTGGGGAGCGTGGAGCCCATCCAGCCTGTCTGTACACCTCGGGACATCACACTGAAGTTCCTGAGGACGTCCAGCCATGTGCTGAGGAGAGAGGAGCTCCAGCAACGTGCCCAGAGCCTGACACAGCTCCAGGAGGAGTTTTCGGTGCGATGCTTCCCTTCCGTCTCCCTCCTCACACAAGGAACGGCCGGGGATGGCGGTGGGGGGCTCTGGCAGGGGTGGACATCTCCAAGGGAGGCTGCGAGCCCAGCTGTGAAGGTGGCAGGGAAGGTGATGTGGGCAAACAGGGGTGAGGGATGTCCACGGAAAATCTGTCCTGCATGGCCGTGCCAAGCTCTTCTCCCAAGGTGGCCTCTCTGGAAGGTGTCACACCACGTTTGGGATAAGGACGGGGCTCATCCCCGATGCTGACGTCTCTGCTAGGTCCCTGGGTCAGCCTCGCATCACCAGCTCTGCCACGACGAGGGGAAGCAAGCAGCAGCAAGAAAGTTTCCCTCACATTTGTTCTCTCCTGCAGAAAATCCCACCCAACTTTGTCAGTCCCGAGGAGCTGGAGATCTCGGGACGTGCCTCCAAGGACAGATACAAAACCATCCTCCCCAGTACGTGCCACTGCATCCCTCTGTCCCACGTTTGCCCAAGTGCCACGTGCAGGGAGTGTGGTGTGGGTGGGGGTGTGGGTGGGTGGGTGTGCAGGGGAGAGGGATGGCTCAGAGCACCCCTGGCACCGGGGTGGGCACTCCTGGGTGCTCTTGGTGGTCCTGTCATGCTGGTTCCTGCTCCGCCAGCTGCAGGAGCTGGGAGCTGTGCTGCAGGGGGGTACACCATGTTGTGGGGTGGTACGTGGGGAGCTGCTCCTCGGGGTGCATTCCCAGGGTGTGCGGCGCATGGCAGCCCAGCCTGGGTTGCTCCCTGTCACCATGTCCCAAGGACATGTCACGGGGGGAATAAAGGCTGAGAACATTCCAGGAGGGCTGGTTTGGGCTCCAGTCAGGCACTGCGGGGAGGTCCTGGGGGGTCATCATCTGGCAAGCGAGTTGCTCTGCATGCTCCCGGTGGTGCAGGTAGGACTGGGCATGGCTGGCTGTATCCTGCCACGGCAACAAGGGTGAAGTGGGGCAAGCAGGGGCCCGAGGGAGGGTGCAGAAAGCTCCAAGCATGGCATGGAGCTGGGACGACTCAGCCTCCAGCTGCTGGAGCTGAGGCAGGGAGGATGGGCAGGGTCAGCCTCTGGAAGACTGGGGTAACGCCTGCCGTGTCTTTCAGATCCCGAGAGCCGGGTCTGTCTCAGGAGGGCAGGGAGCCAGGAGGAAGACAGCTACATAAATGCCAACTACATCACGGTGAGTGTCCGGCTTGGTTGGAGCACGGGTGGTCTCCCAGGTCCTGCAGCCCACGGCTCACAGGGCATTGGGCTGCAAACCCCACATGCCACACCGGGGCACTGGCTGTCACCCACTGCCTTGGGGCAGCAGCCTGGACTTGCCACCCATTTCCAAGCTGGTGAGATGCGGCTCCACCCGCGCAGGGCAGACACACTGTCCCCTTTGGTGGGAAACCCTCAGAAGGTGGCTGCTCTCGGCTCCCGCTGCTTGGGCGGGTTGAGCACCCAGTGGGCTCCCTCCCAGTGGCTTCCCCACCTCTCCCTCGTGCACTAACCCGTTGTCGGGCAAGACCACCGCGGGCAAACCGCGTCAGCAGAGCATCACAGCCCAGCGCTGTTCAACCCTTACCCACTCGGGGCTTTCATAGAATCATAGAATCATAGAATGGTTTGGGTTGGAAGTGACCTTAAAGATCATCTGGTTCCAACCCCCCTGGCATGAGCAGGGGCATCTTCCACCAGCCCAGGTTGCTCAGAGCTCCATCCAACCTGGCCTTGAACACTTTCAGGGAGGGGGCAGCCACAGCTTCTCTCTTTCCTCTTCACCCAGCGGGTTTGTGCCATTTCCCGAGCAGAAAGCTAATGAAGGGGAGGGCTCCCAAAGGGGTCCCTTTCCAGGGACTGAAAAATCCCCACCCCCAAGGGTGTTAATCAGCCTGATTTATGGTAATCATTCTCCTGTGCAAATGACCCCATCCAGGCTGTGGTCTCACTTGTGCTGCCCACACGTCACCCTCAAACAGGCCCTCACGTCAGCCAGGTGCCAGCTTCGCCCGGTGGGCAGGCTTCTTTCTGAGCAATTCGTCTCGTTTCAGCATCCTTCCCCTTGGGACAGCCCAGGGACGCTGGGAAGCAGGAGGGCGTCTGCAGCCACTCCGGGTGCGTGGGAAAGCGGGCTCAGAAACGTGCCCTCTGGTACGACGGGCAGAGCCCTGGCCGGGGGTCTGAGGGTGCAGGTTGGAGCTGGAGGGCATTTAGCAGCATTTCTTTCCCAACGGTGCTCCTGGGTGTGATGCAACGAGACAGCAGCAGCGCGAGCTGCTAGCACCCCGCGGTGAGGGTCAAAGCCTGGCTTCGGGTGCAGGAGCACCGTGCCTGCAACTGCGGGGAGGCTGCTGGCCCGGACGAGGGTCTGAACGTGGGCAGCAGGGGACCACTCTCCGAGCAGCCTTCCTGCAGCAGCCTGGCAGCGTGCAGCTTCGCACCAGGTGCCAGCATCACCCTGCCCGCACGCGGCTGTGAGCGCGTGGCATCCTCTCTGCCCCACGCCAGCGCCAGCGCCAGCGCACAGACACTGCCCAGCCCTCTCTCGCACGCGTGTGCACACACCTGAGCACGCGTGTGACCAGATGTCCCGGTGCGGAGCGGGTGGTTCCTGACTCCTTCCTTCTGCCGACCTCTCCGAGAGCGTCGCGGTGCGGGAACGCGTGCGCTCATCAGCGGGTGGGCGGCCCAGCCGGCTCCTGGCGTGCTTGGGAGGCCCAGGGAGCCCAGGAGAGCTCTGCAGGTCTTTGATCACGTCGGGCCCCACCTGGGACTGAGTGTCTTCTCCTGCTGACCGCACCCCATGAGATGTTTTTGAGCATGAGGAGCAGGTGGGGGGAAATTCCCGGTGTTGACACCTCCAGGTCTTACTGCAAGTCTCCTTCTGAATGGAAAACCATGTTTCCTAGGACAAAAAAATCTTGGAGCATGAGAAAAGAGCTATACAAAACGTTCCTGAAAATGTTCCTGCCCCTTGGCTGGGCCGGTGCAGCTTCTTGCGGGACTAAGCTGTTAACAAGATTATGGGAAAGACCTGGATTAAATCACAGGGGTTTGGGTGCGTTTTTAACTGAGATCTCTTTGGACAAAGCCATAAAGCTCTGCCCAGAGTGCTGTGTACTCACTTTTCCAAAAGCTGTGGGTGCTGTGGGTGCCTCCCCCAGCATCCCCAGGGCACCCTCAGCCGGGTCCCTGACTCCTCGCCGTATTGCCCGGTTGCATCTCCGGCTGGGAGCTGGACTAACACGGAACTGACCCCGGGAGAAGGCTTTCCCCCAGCTCTGCCTGTGCCTGCCCTCCACCTCCTGCCTGCTGCCGCCGTGCGCTCTCCCCTCGCTCTGCCCCCGGGGCCGGGGGGTGAAGCAGGAGCTGAGCAGGACTCGCAGCACCTCCAAGCTTTTCTATTTCTGTGGCAATTTTACACTGGGGGACGAAGTGACCATGGAGGTAGAGGATGCTTGGAGCTGTGAAAAAGAGCCTGGGTGGGGGTCTGTGCCCACCACCCCTCCCGGTGTCCCCAGAGCCAGCCTTCCCACTGCTGGCACTGCCACGTCCCTCCTGCGCCTGGCAGGGAAAGCACTGGTGGGACCCAGCCAGGACTATCCCAGTTCCCAGCAGAGCCGAGCTTGATGACTTCTGCTTGTCCCTGGGGAAGTGCTCCGGCGAGAAGCGCTGTCCCTGTGTGAGCTCTGCCTCGCCGAGGCGCCCGTCATGCTGGCTAATGTCACACCAACGACCTGGGGGGGCTTGCAAGGAGCCTGGGTACACACTGCTTGCTCCTGACCTGCAGGACCAGGAGCAGATGTCTGGTAGCTCCCGAGCAGGTCTATACAAGAATTTCAAGGACAGGTTTAGTAGGAAATAGCCCATGTGGCTCAGTCTCTCACCTGCAGAGGAAGACAAGCACCATGAGAGCTGGGCTGGCCTGGAGGCAGCCTCCCCTCACACATCAGGTCATCAGGGGCCCCCCACCATCACTGATGGACCATGTGCTCGGCAGGGCTATGCGGGCCGGCCCCAGGAATACATTGCCACGCAGGGACCCATGCTGAACACTGTGACCGACTTCTGGGAGATGGTGTGGCAGGAGAAGGCACCCCTCATCATCATGATAACCAAGCTCCAGGAGCGCAAAGAGGTACCGTTGTCCCTCCCCTGGCCTGGGCCAGGAGCAAAGGGTGGGGTAATATCCATGGTAAAGGGTTACGCGAGACCAAACGTGGGGTCTCAGCACCCGCTTGCCTTCTCTGCTTTGCACTCAGAGGGTGCCCCTGATGGAGCACACTTGGAGGAGGAGAGCCCCAGGGCTGCAGCCTTGGCCCCATCCAGCAAAGCCTCTCCTCCTCACGTGGCCTCTCGTGCTCTGGGCATGCTTTGCCAGCTGGATAATAGGATAAAGAGATTAGGGCAACCCCTGGGAGAGGGAGCAGAGGCAGTGGTCAGCAGTGTCCCTCCGGCCCTGGGCAGCTCTCCCCGTGGGCTGGGAGCTCTCAGCTGGTGGGTCCAGGCTGGGATGGGAGCCAGCCCTGTGGGGGGCTGGGATCCCTGGCTCCATGTCCAGCAACCACCAGCATGGGGTCACTCACCCTCTCTTTCCTGGCCATGCCCTTCCTCCCTTCTGTCCCTGGCCAGTGCAGCACCCCTGTGACCTGCACCGGGCAAACTGGGTCCTCCTGGGTCTGGCGGGACATGGGCTGGCCCAGGCACAGCTCCCGTGGGGCTGGGGAGAGCCGTGCAGCCCTGGGGCTGAAAGCCATATGGCAGAGCATGGGAGAGGGTGCAGGGGGAGCAGATGTGGGGAGAGGGATCTGCCCTGTCCTTAGCCTGTGCTCTGGGTCACTCCACATCCACCTTCCCTGCTCGCCCACCCCTCCTCTGCTCCTTCCCAAAGCATAGCTCAGACATCCAGTGGGTGCCTTGAGCATCTCCACAAGCCACAAAACCTCCTGCCGCCTTCTTTCAGAAATGTGTCCACTACTGGCCCGAGAAGGAGGGCACCTACGGCCCCTTCACCATCTCCGTGCAGGGGGTGAGCGAGCGCGTGGAGTACGCAGTCCGGGATCTCTCCATCCAGGTGGGTCTGAGCTCCGTGCGGGGTCAGAGGGGGAGCCCAGCAGGGCCCGGCGGTGCCCCTGCCATCCCCGGGCTCTCGAGTGGGACCGCAATGCTGTGTGACAGGAGAGCAGAGGGTTCACGGCTTGAAGAGCTGGGTCTTCTGAGCCCCTGCCAGAGGAGGGGTCTGAGAGCTCCTGCCTGCCAAGAAGGCTGAGAGGGAGCAGGACCCAGCCCTGGGGGGAGAGGAGAGGGGCTCAGCTGGGGAGAGCTTCTCTGCTGGCCCTTCGCTCTTTGCACCGTGCCACCGGGCTCTGCCCCAGGGGCTCTCCATAGCCAAAAGGATCTGCTGGCTTTGCCTGGACTGTGGGGACAGGATAGGACACTCTGTTCCCATCTTCGGGGATGGGACACTTCCCAGTGTCCGTGACCCAGTGGTGTCTCCCAGGTGTCTGGCAGAGGCTCAGGGAGGGATTTGGGAGGAGAGCAGATGAGATGGTCGCAGGCTGCCCAGCCTTTGTCTGAGCTGGACTCCATGCCTTCGTTGGCCCAGCCCAGTAAGCCTGTGCTCCCACATCCTGATTTCTCTTTCTTCTGTGCTGGAAAAGCTTGCAGGGGAATGCCGCCAGGTCAAACACATCCTCTTCCCTTCCTGGCCGGACCAGCAGACGCCCGAGTCAGCCAAGCCCGTGCTGCACTTGGTGTCCAAGGTGGAAGAGACTCTGCAGGCATCAGCCAGCCCAGGGCCCATCATCGTGCACTGCAGGTAAGAGCTCCCGCTCACCTGAGCCCCTGTGTGTCCCCCACTTTGGGGTCAGTCTGCAAAGGCCGGGGGGGAAAATCCTGCGTGTGAACGTTCACGAGCTGGTCCCGCTGCGGCGCAGAAACCCCAGGGCACGGCATCCCCACAGCAGAGTTCTTCAACCAGCACCTCCTGTCCTGGCATCAGGATGGTGCCGTTAGCACGGTGCGTTCTGCCCCGCACAGAAACCTGGTTTGCACCTGGGTCTGCGGGCAGCACGGGGGGAGCAGGAGGGCTCTGCAGGGTCGGGACCCAGCCACCAGCCCCACGGCAGACCCATGGCTCAGGCTCCCTCTGCCACTGAGCACAGCCTGCAGCTCGGCTGCGAAGCTGTCTTCGGGGCAGCTCTCCTGGAGGAGGTGGCCTCTGTGTATTTTCTCTCACTGCGAAGCGAATTTGGGGACAGCGGAGCGGGGTGCCCAGTCGTCCCCACGCAACGCACCGGGCGTGCGATGCTGCAGGCTGCCCACCCCAGGGCAAACGGCTCCGTGCCTGGGGTCAGCACAGATGGGAGGGGGGTGAAGGGGCTGCAGAGACCCCCGCACCACGCAGGGACGGGCGCACAGGCTGGGTTTGCGCTTCCAGAGCAACCTCCGCGTGGCTGTGCAGCGTGGCAAGGCCCCCTTGCCGTGGCAGAATGACGCCAGCCCATGACTTCTGGTGTCTGGCTGAGAAAGTTGGTCTGGCAGCTGGGACTGGGATCCTCTAGGAAGAAATCACGGCAGCAAACAAACCCGGGAGCACGTCCAGCTCGGACAGATCCAGGTCCAGGCAGTGGACGTCGTCAGTGCTGAGCACAGCGGTGTCTGTCCCGCAGCGCAGGCATCGGCCGGACGGGCTGCTTCATCGCGACCAGGATCGGGTGCCAGCAGCTGAAGGAGAAGGGGGAGGTGGATATCCTGGGAATCGTGTGCCGTCTCCGTATAGACAGGTGGGTGCTCCGAGCAGGCTGCTCCTCGGGGGGTCCCGCTGGGTGCCTGGGAGGAGGGATGTGGGAGGGACGTGGGGATGGGTATTGCGAGGGGCCATGGGGACAATTTTTGATGGAAACCAGCAGCGTTGCTGAAACCCGCGGATGTGGTGACAGCAAATGACTGCCCAGCACCAGGCTGGTTGTGCTGTCAGGGCTATTGCAGCTTTGGGGACCTGAGGATGCGAGGGAGGGGAGAGCGGCTCTGAACCTCGTAGCCGCTCTGCTCCTTCCAGCTCACACACTAAGTTCAGAAACACTGAGTTTTGCCACTTTTCAAGGAAGAAGTACTGGTAAAAATCAGAGCCCGGTCAGTTGCTAACTGCATTTTGAACAGCCCAGGAATGCTTCTGAGCCCAACCACTCTTCGGGCAGCTCTGGTGCCTGTTCCAGATGTACCTGGACGTGGCGGGTGCAGCGGGAGCACTTGTGCCGCGGGAGCGGGGAGCCGGGGACGGGGCTGCGGGCTTCGGCGCGGAGCCAGCGGGACGTGCCTTTCCCTTGCAGAGGCGGGATGATCCAGACGAGCGAGCAGTACCAGTTCCTCCATCACACGCTAGCTCTCTACGCTGCCCAGCTGCCGGAGGCGGGAGGCCACTAGCGCCGGGCTCCCCGCGCGCTGCCTGCTCCCCGCTCCCACCTCTCCCGCACCAGCCATGGGGACGTCTCCACCAAAGCCCCTCCTGCTGCCGCCGGGCCACGGGGCAGCAGCGTGAGCATCCCCGGGCGAGCAGAGCCGAGCGAACCCACGGGGACTGCGGCCTTGCGACCCTGGGGACGAGCGGGGTTTGGCGAGTTCACACGGGGGGTTCCGCGGGTGCTCGAGGCGGCCGTTGCTGCTGGCTCGAGGCAGATTTCACCCCTGGGAAGAAGCTTTGGCTTTCGAAACGTGCAGCCTTTTATCCTCAAGCGGAAGAGCAAGCTGCTGGGAGGAACTGCGGGCGGGTGAGCGCCGGGAGCACGGATTGCCCTTTCGCTGCGTGGAGCTGGTGCAATTACCCTGCAAATAAACCGAGCCCGTCTCCTGATTTCGTATCCTCCGTGGGCAGAGGCTGCGCTACGTGCAGGGCTGGGCTTGCTCCCAACACGCGCCGCAACGCTCCCCTTGCTGAAGGTACCCCTCCATGGCTCAGGCCAAAGGGTGCTCAGCCGGCTGCCTTTGTTACGGGGCTCGCTTTGCTCCCCACCTCCAGCCAACACCTTCTCCGCAGGCTTCAAGTAGGGGAGGTTCCTCTCTGCAGCTGCAGTTTTGCAAGCAACACATTCCCAGTTGCCTTTTGTTACATGAGGGTGGGGGTTTGCATTCTTGGTTTTTGGTTGAAATCAGAAGAAAATAATATTTGGGTTTTGTTGGGGATTTTTTTTTCACGGATAAATTCAGCAAAAAAAAAAACGAAGCAGAGGGAGAAACATTTTGGCACAAAGTGTGGAGATGGAAATATTCTGTGAAATATTTTAAAGCTGTTTAAAGCCGTCCTTCAGCTGAGGGCACTGCGCACCACGTTCTGCAGTGAGGGCTGACAAGCAGCCGGGGGCTGCCCAGCCTGTGCCCACAAGCCCTGACGTGGCCCGCTCGGTGGGTGAGATCCAGGGAAAAAAAAGGGCCGACCCTCTCCCTGAGCAAGGCTGAGCTTGCCTCGGCCCCGGGAACATCCCCAGACTGGGGCTGTCACGCATGGACCCCCCTGCACCGCTCCGAGGGTCCCCAGAACGCTGCGGAACGGCTGCCCAGCAGCTCTGCCCTGCCGCCCGCTGAGGCTCTGCGGCTCTCCCGGGAGGAGAAACGGTTGAATAAAAAGCGAAGTTTCACCCTTAGCTCTGCAGTTCTCCTGACCTGTCCTCAGGCCCTCAGCCCAGGAGGGGGGTCCTCAGGCCTGTCACCCCCCGCCCCGTATCCCATCCTCCCTGCTCCTCTCCCTGCTCTCTCCATTCGCTCTCTATAAAAGCAGGACGTGAGGACACGGAGCAGCCTTGTCCCGGGACGGGTGCTGAGCCAAAGGCAGCTGCTTCTCCCTAATCCCACCGGGCGTAAGCAGCAAGCCCAGCGGCACACCAGGTGAGTCCCACTGCGCGAAAACACCCAATGGTACGGAAATTCTCAGGTGTTGCTGGGCCCCGGTCGGCCATATTGGTGGCTGTCGTGTGTCTGCGGGCTCTCCAGACAGACCGACGTGCCAGGGCACTTCCAAGAGCACGATAAAGCCATCTTGAAGCATCTGCTCGCCGCAATGAGCAAGTGCTTTCGGAGAAACGTCCCAGAGAGTGGCTGGGAGAGTGACAGCCAGCGAGAGACCCTCTGCTAGCCCAGCCCCCACCCGCAGCACCAGGAACAAACCCACTCCCTGGAAACCCCCAGATCTGAAGCAAAGTCCTTCCAGCGCCGGCGTCTGGATTGCCCCAGCAATGTCCCTGTGGTGGCTGCCAGGTCAGCCCTGCCTGGTGCCACCGAGCCTGCCCAGCGGGCACTGCTGGGGGACCTCGGTCTCCACGGGGCTCCTGCCTGGTGCCTGGGCTCTTGGGGAGACCGCAGAGCCTCCACAAGTGCCTGGAGGCCAAAGGCTCAGGACTTTGCCTTCTTTCTCGGTTAATGCTTCCTTCAACGGTGTCTCTGAAGCCAGCAAGGGAAGTTTTGAGCTTGTCTGAGCCGGGCTTCTTTCAGCTGCCCCATGGCATCCTCCTTTCCGAGTCTTTCCTCCTCGCGTTGCCATCAGGCAGGGGAACGTCAAGAGCTTGCAAACTGCACCAAGGCATGGTCTTTCCTCGCGCTCCCTGGACAGCAGGACACGCACCATTTTTCTCATGCTTTTGGCCTATTATCAAGAGGAGAGCTGTCAAGGCCAGCTTACAGCGAGAGGTGAGCTGAGGGACCCGCACCCGGGCAGGGAGCGTTGTCTCCCTGCTCAGATTCCCCAGCAGGTGCTGGGAGCGTCGCAGTTCAGCCGTCTGATGAAGATTCTGATCAGTTCAACAGTTTTCCTGTCTTCCAATCTCAATTTCTACCAGCTCTATCTGTTCAAGATACTCATCAGGCCGTTACCGCTGCGCTATCTGAGGATCTCTTCATCCTCCCTGTATTTACTTCGCAAGCGCTGCTCGGGGCCACGCTGGGCTGTTGCCTGCGCTATTGCAAAACCCCGTCCCGGGGCTCACCGCTGGCAGGGGTGCAGCAGGGTGTTCCACCTGGTCTGGCTGTGTCACGCTTACACCTCCGTCCTGGGAAACTGCCTCACCCTGTCCGTGAGGACCACGGGGTGCCCAGCAGGCAAAGCAAAGGAATCATTCCAAAATCTCAGGTCCCTGTGCTGAGACTAAGCCACTGAGCTTGGTCAGGGGTTCCAGCAGGGCTGAGATTGCTCCTGTTCCTCGTTCCCCTCCCTTAAAACCCTGGCAGGGACCCCACTGCCTTTTTCCTTCTCATGGCATCTCTGTGCTTTGCTGGACGTGCAGCCCACACAACTGGGCAGGGAGCTGCTACTGGGAACTCTGGGCTGCAGACTCCTGCGAACCACATCTCCGGCACGGCAACCCTGCCCAGGGTTCAGAAGCAGTCCTTTCTCCACGACTGTCATTCTGGCCTGGGGTTTCCCAGGCTGGTAATCCATTTCTGACCCTTGTGAGAACTCACCAGGCTGGAAGTTGCGTAGGACAGGAGAAAATACCACGGTGACCATGTGGTGCACATCGCCGTAGCGGCACAGGCAGGCATGGCTGCTGGCAAGGAGACCTAAGGTCCTCCAAGTTCACTGCAGCTGACGGAGAGCTGGGGCCTTGCACGGTGTCCCCATCGAACACAGCACACCGATGCAGGCTGGTGCTTTGGCCACCTTCCTGGAAGAGCAGGGAACTGGGGCAGGATGTGCCAAAATCCAGCGTTTCAGGTATTCAGTAACAGCTCTCCACTCAGGTAAGCAATGTAACCCCAGACGAGTCTCCAAGAGCATCCTCATGGACTCCAAGTAATCATTGACCAAGCCATCACCTGGAAAGGAGAAATTTCAAGTCATGCCTTGACATTTCCAGGGCAGCACTGGGGTTCCAGGAGCTCGCAGAGGCAGTGGGTGGGACCCCACAGAGGATGAGGTCCGCTCAGCAACACCTCACCCAGCACCAGAGGGACAGGTTGACCTGGTGGCTGGGAGCACCAGGGAAAACATGGGGCATGGGAGAGACATCTGTTCGGGCTGGTCTTCAGAAACCCAGTGGTTAAACTGGGAGACGGGGGAACCCAGACAATCGCCCGTCCATCACCCCACATTCGCGTGAAGCACAGCCCGGACAATTCGGTTTCTTTAAGGAACCTGGTTGAGCAACTGCATCGAAACATTCTGGGAATTTCAAATATGCTCTTGTCTGGAGAGGTCTGGGAGAGGTGCTGGCTCTTGCACAAGACACTCTGTCCGGTCCCACACTCCTGGCATGGAAACCACAGGGTGACACAACGGGGGACAGCAGAGGTGTGCCTCATGGGGACCGGATCCAGCTCGTGCATCCCGGTGCGTGCTGCCATGGCTCCCCGCCGGCAGCAGAGCTTGGAACCTCCTGGTTCAAACCAGTGGGAAACAGGCAAATGTCTCCAAACCTGCCAGGGCTGGCGTGAGACCCTCCCCTCGCTGGGGATAGGGGCCACGGGGCGGGCGGAGGGCGGACGGTACATGAGAAGGGTCTTTTCGGCTCATTTGCTCGCGTCTCTCCTGGCGAGGGGACGGACTCGCCCAGCCCCCACCTCTGCTGGGAGCGGAGCGTTGTGTCTGAGCAATGGATGGATGGAGTTTCTCCGGCAGGGACGGCAGGGACACACGTGCTGCCAGGAGGCAACCTCTGTGAACCACTCAAGTGCCACGGGCGTTTGGGGCGGGAAGCCCCAAACTGGTGTAGGGACATTCCCTGGGCTGGAATCTGTTGCAAAAACAGCTTCAGGCAGAAATTCCACACAAGAATTGGGGGACGATGAATTTTTCACGGGTTTGAGGAGCTACAAGGGAGTAACTACAGAAAGCAACGATATTTCTGCTTCCCCAGGCGTCCCTTCGGGAGCACAGGGATCTTCAGCAGGCTGCAGCATCTCCGAAAACAAAATGGTTTCTGTCTCCGAAAACAAAGGCAGATTTCCAGTGACTTCCAGCACACGATGGACACCCTTTCCCACCACGAATTGTCAGGGGCTCTGAGATACCTGCAGCTCGGTGCACGCAGCCGCAGCTCGGTTTCTCTGTTCCCCGCGCGTACACACTCGTCTCGGGCAGCCAGGCAGCCCCAGCAGTGAATTCACAGCATCCTCATCTCCCGTGGGAGCGTGAGCAAACTTCTCTCCCCAGCAACTGCTGGAATAAAGGTCCTGCCTCTTCCTCCCAGCGTCAGGGAACTGCAGATGCCCCCCCGGGTCGGTCCTCGCGTTAGGACTGGCTCCAACCCAGCCTGGAGGGAACGGAGCCCTGCTGGCACCGCACAGCCTGCCCTGAGCGCTCAGCATCGATGCGGAAGGGCAAAGCAGAGGGAAAGCAAGGCCAGCACAGGTACCTAGAGCACAGGAGGAGCTTAGCGTGCCCTTGCACCCAGCAGAGCTTACCTGGGTGAGAACGAGGGGGTTCCGAGGCCGCAGAGCCCACCCTGACCTCTGACGGCTGCTGTGGCAGCAGGTCTTACAGAGACCTCCCTCGAGCAAGCGGTGCCTTCGGACTGTGCCTCGTTCCCCACGCGGAGAAACGCTGCCCAGCTCACGCGGCGCCGCGCCGGGCTCCCCGCTCTGCAGAGCTCTGGTCTTGAGAAACCCCAGGGCAAAAACACGACAGCAGGCGCAGCCCATTGCCTGGGGAAACTGAGGCCCGGGGGCAAAGTGCCAGGTCACAGCCCAGCCCCCAGCTCCCCAAGCCCGGTGACTGTCCCATGACTGAAACCAGGGGGTGGAGGAGGTCCCCTTCGCGCCCACGAGGTCCCCTCGCACCGCCGTGCCCCTGGTCCCCCTCATCTCACCCGTCAGCGTCCGCTGAGGCCCGGGAGCCGGGGTCCCTGCTGGGACCGCACCCTCGTGTCGAGCTGCCACGTCGTCCTTTGGGAGCAGCCGCTGTCCCCAGCCCTGAGGAAGGGGCACCCGTGGTGGAGGGGTGGCTCCTGCCATGCCACCCGAGCTGTCCTGGCCCCTGGCCGGGCACTTTTTGCCCTGGCGTCACCACGTCCCTGGCAGGTGATAACTGGGGGACCAGGACTTGGGGTGCAGCAGGGCTGGGGGGCAGGACAGCAGCGGGTCCCTGCTGCAGCGGGGGAGACCCCTGGGACCCCGGGTGCACGGGGGAGCTGGGGTCCACCAGTGGGGACACGTAAGGGTGCAGGATGGGGGCTCTGCCCAGCTGGCATGGCGGGGGGGGGCAGGTGCTGGCTGCTGCAGAGGGTCTGTCCCGGGGCGCAGGGCCAGCGCCGGGCGGAGCGGGGTGCCAGGCACGGGCTGGCCCGTGCAGGGGTCACCGGGTGCAGAAGGGCACGGGGGTGCGGGGGGTGCGGGGGGTGCTGGCGCAGAAGGCGTTGGGCTCAGGCGGGTGCAAGCGCTGCGGGGTGCAGGGGTGGTGCTGGGTGGAGGGGTATTGGGGTGCAGGGCGCAGTGGGTGCTGGGTGCAGGGGTGCTGGGGATACTGGGGATGCTGGGGTGCTGGGTGCAGGGGTGCCAGGGTGCAGGGGGGTGCTGGGTGGAGGGGTCTTGGGGTGCAGGGCACAGTGGGTGCTGGGTGCAGGGGTGCTGGATGCAGGCGTGCCAGTGTGCAGGGGGGTGCTGGGTGGAGGGGTATTGGGGTGCAGGGCGCAGTGGGTGCTGGGTGCTGGGTGCTGGGGATACTGGGGATGCTGGGGTGCTGGGTGCAGGTGTGCCAGGGTGCAGAGGGGTGCTGGGTGGAGGGGTCTTGGGGTGCAGGGCACAGTGGGTGCTGGGTGCAGGGGTGCTGGGGATACTGGGGATGCTGGGGTGCTGGGTGCAGGTGTGCCAGGGTGCAGGGGGGTGCTGGGTGGAGGGGTATTGGGGTGCAGGGCGCAGTGGTTGCTGGGTGCAGGGGTGCTGGGTGCAGGGGGGTGCTGGGTGGAGGGGTCGCAGGGCACAGGGGTCCAGGGTGCAGTGGTGCTGGGGGTGCAAAGGTCCTGGGGTGCCAATCTGAAAAGGGGGTGGCAATCAGTGCAGGAGAACTGGGGGTGCCGGGTGCAGGGGTGCTGCGTGTAGGGTGTCAGATTGCAGGGTAGGGGGGTACAGGGGTGCTGGGGGTGCGGAGTGAGGGGGTGAAGGGTGTAGGTGTGCAGGGTGCTGGGGGTGCTGGGGACAGGGGTGCTGGGAGTGCAGGGTGCAGGGTGCCGGGGGTGGTGGGGGTGAAGGGGGTGCAAGGTGCTGGGTGTCCGTGGTGCCGGGGGTGCCGGGGTGCAGGGTGCCGGGGGTGCCGGGTTCCCGGGCTGCCGGCCGCCAGGCTGGGCCCAGCCTCGCCGAACCGGAGGTGCTTTACGCGCTGCGGCGGGTCCTCCCACCCGGCAGGGGGCGGCAGCGGCGGCGGGCGGCGCGCGGGCCCCACCCGGCGCGCGCGGTGCGCGGGGCGGCGCGCGGCGGTGCGGCAGGAGGGCGCGCGGACAATACCGGGGCGACGGCGGCGGCGGCTCGGCCTCGGTCGGCAGCGATCGGCCCCGCTCGGAGCGGCCCGGCCCGGCAGCGATCGGCCCCGCTCGGCTCTGCTCGGCCTCGGTCGGCAGCGATCGGCCCCGCTCGGCTCTGCTCGGCCTCGGTCGGCAGCGATCGGCCCCGCTCGGCGCGGCCCGGCCCGGCCCGGCAGCGATCGGCTCGGCTCGGCCCCGCTCGGCTCGGCCCCGCCCCGGCTGGCCCCGCTCGGCTCGGCGCGGCCCGGCACCATGCTGGCGCTCTTCAACAAGCTGCTGGACTGGTTCCGGGCGCTCTTCTGGAAGGAGGAGATGGAGCTGACCCTGGTGGGGCTGCAGTACTCGGGCAAGACCACCTTCGTCAACGTCATCGCGGTGAGCGGCCCCTCCCCCACCCCCCCGGGGCCGCACCCCCTTCCGTCCCCATCCCCGCACCCCCCATCCCGCACCCCCATCCCCACCCCCCATCTGCACCCCCGCCCGCCCCCCGGGGTTGCCCCCCCCCCCCCGTCGCGCCCCACGTCGGTGGCGCCTTTGGGGGGGGTGGGGGGGGTAGGGGCGACCCCCGCCGTTTGTCCCCCGCATCCCCGGGGCCGCAGGCGGAGCAGGCCCCGGGCGGGACCCCGGCCCCCTCCCGCCCTTCCCGGCCCGGGCCCCCCCCGCCGCTGGCGCTGTGTCATGGCCGGGCCGCGCCGGGGGGGGCCCGGCGACCCCCGGGCTCGGTGCCCGTTTGCCGGGCGACCCCCGGCCCTCCCCCGGCGGCGGGCCCGGGGCTGTCGGGCGGTGCCCGGCCCCTCCCCGGAGCCCAGGGTGGGCGTCTGCCCGCGGGGTGCCGGGCGCGGGGTCCCCCCGTGTTTTTGGGGTTCCCCCCCGCGCTGCCGGGGCGATCCCGGGGGGATTTGGTGGCGGGGGGGCGGGTGTGGGTCCTGCGGCCGGCCCGGTGCCCCCCGCGCCCGGTTCCTTGGCTCGGCAGCGAGCTGGAGCTGCTGGGCTGCGCTCCCCGGGTGGGCTTCCCTCGGTGCCGGGCACTGCCGGGGCGAAAACGCCCTTCCCGAAGAGCTGGGGGCCGAGGGAGGACACCCCAAAGCCGCCTTCGCCCCGGAGACGCTCCCAGCCCGTGTGGCTGCCGCGCGACGCTGGGTGCTGGCGTCGGGTGCTGGTCCCGGCGGCAGATCCGCGCCAGCCCTGGGGGACGGGGAGCCCTGTGGCTCTGCGGCAGCGACCACGAGCACCGGTCCTGTTTCGGGGTGCGTTCTTCCCCGCCATTTGCGTGTTTAACGGTCTTTTTTTGCAGGCGTGGGACGCGGCCGTGCCACGTGTGGGCTAGTCCCGCTCTGGACCCGCCGTGTGCCGCCAGCCCGTTAACAGGCTGCATTAAAAATGGAAAAGTAATTTAGTGCCTTTTTAAATAACCAGGTATGCTTGAAAGGACGCTGGAGCTTTATCCCAAACCTGGTGGGCTGTTTCGCCTGCGCGGGGCTGGAAGTCGCTGGGGACTCATCCTCATCCTCTGACGACGGCTCTCTGACCCCACGCGCCTCCTCCTCCCCGCAGCCAGGGCTCGCTGCGGGCTTCGGTGGGGTTCCTGCTTCTGTGGGTCAACGCTTGGTGACTTGGCTGTGTGCGAGACCCCACCTGCAGCCCCCGTGCACCGAGACCGGAGCGGCTCGGCCGGCGTCGCTGCGGCGGGGAGGAGAGCCGCCCGCGAGTGACAGCAGCTCTCCAGGGGAGCTCTCCGTGCGTGGGCTGGAGCTGGCAGCGTGGTCTGTGGCGGGGCGAGCAGCACCCTTGCAGGGCGGTCAGGCTCAGGGTGCTGAGCAGGGAGCTCGGTCTCTGCCGCCGCTTTGCCTCTGCGAGGTTGTGTGGGGTGTTCAGCTTTTGTGGCGGGTGCGCTCAAAAAAGAGGCGCTGACCTTTGAGAAAAAGCCCTGTAAATAAGGACTTGTGGGGGGCAGCTGAAGAGCGACGTGACACGCAGAAAGTCCCAGCTCAGCAGGAACTGCCTGAGAAGGGTGTGAGCTGTCTGGCTTTAAGGTGACGTGACGGGAGCGTTAGAAGGGGAAATCGCTGTGATTTGGGCTTCGGGGAGGGGGGAAAAACCTGGCCTGAGAAGCAGCGGGTTCTGGCGCTGGTGGCAAGATCGCCCAAGGAATCTTGGTGGGTGCAGGTGCTGCTGCGCAGCCTGCAGAGCGGAGTGGGTGCTGGGGTGGAGCTGCTCCGGGGGCTTGGCACCGTCCTTGGCTTCCAGGATTTTTAGCTGCACCTGGCTGAAGAGCAGAACCTGGCTGCCTGGAAGGTCAGGGGGCTTCTTCCCACAGCTGTGGCTGCACCAGGTGAAGGCTTTGCTGAAGGTGACTACGATCCCCTCTGATCGGCGTCACCTGGCTGGAGGTTTATTTTTCAGGGCTCATTTTTAATTTCCCTGGCTGTTGGGAGCTGGAGCTGGAAGTCCTGCGTGCAAGGCAGGGTGAAAGTGTGTAAAACGCTTCTGGTCTTGGTTTTATCCCAGAGCTGGTGGGCTTTCAGCTGCCTTTTCCCCAGTCTGGGGTTGGCGAGGGTGAGACTTGAGGGCGTCGAGAGCCCCAGTGGGTGCTGGGGCTCAAAACCCGTCAATGCAGGAAAGGTTTAGAAAAAAAGTGGTTTTTTTGCTGCTTTTGATTCAACATCACACATCTTCCACCTGCGTGAGCCTTCCGAGGGAGTGGAGCTGCGGAGACTGGGTGCCGCGTGGTGGACCTGCACGGTGGGGTGGCCTGGGGCAGCGTCTCGTGCTTGAGCCCCGCTCGGAAAGTGATTCCATTCACTGCTGCTGAGGAAACCACGTCGGCCTCGAACGTGGCGTCAGGCGGGAGGATGGGTGCCGTGGCAGCTGGCCAGCTCTCCGGCAGCGCTGCCGGGGTGCGTCCCGACAGCAGCTCAGAGGACCGCAGGGCTAGGCCTCCGCTCCCACCCGTCCCTGGGCAGCCACCGTGCCCCTCCGCTGGCATCCTGACCCGCCTTGGCAAGGTGAGCCCGGGAGGAGAGTCATCATCTCCAGGCCCTGCAAGGTCTCCAAGAATTGCTGGGGAGGTAGAGAAGAGAGATCATAGAATCATAGGTTGGAAAAGACCTCTAAGGTCATCAAGTCCAACCATCAACCCAACCCCACCATGCCTGCTAAACCGGGTCCTGAAGTGCCACGTCTACACGTTTTTTGAACCCCTCCAGGGATGGGGACTCCACCACTGCCCTGGGCAGCCCGTTAATGAGATGCTGGTGGAGACGCTGAAGGAGAAACAAGGAGATCTTGTTCTGATGTGTTTTCGCTGGTCTGCCTGGCACCCGCCTCTCCCAGGAACTCTGGACGTGCCCCTTGCATGGGGTCTGGCAGGGCCAGGATGGGGTGGGAGGGGGATGTGGGTCCTAGCGCTGGGTGCTTCTGCCTCCAGATTCAGAGTCTGGACCCTCGACAGCTGCTTACGTTGCACCTGAGCTTCATAGTGCAGAAGGTGGTAGGGTTTGGGGGGCATTCCCTGTTCTTCTGGAGGATGAGAAGGAGCTGGCTGGGGCATGGTCTTGCCTTGCTGCTGCGAGCTTTGTCAGCATGAGCCAACAAAAAATAGGCAGTGGGATTTTTCCAGGATCATAGAATCATGGAATGGTTAGGGTTGGAAGGGACCTCTAAAGACCATCTAGTCCAACCCCTTGTGAAGAGCAGGGACATCTTCACCTGGATCAGGTTGCTCAGAGCCCCGTCCCACCTGGCCTGGAATGGTTCCAGGGATGGGGCATCTCCCACCTCCCTGGGCAACCTGGGCCAGGGTTTCACCACCCTCACGGTAAAAAATTTCTTCCTTATATCCAGTCTGAATCTCCCCTCTTTTAGTTTAAAACCATTCCCCCTTGCCCTGTCACTACAGGCCCTGCGAAAAAGTCTGTCCCCATCTTCCTTAGAAGCCCCCTTTAAGCACTGCCAGGCTGCCCAGCCCCAGCTCTCCCAGCCTTTCCTCCCAGCAGAGGGGTTCCAGCCCTCGCATCATTGCTGGGGCCTCCTCTGGCCCCGCTCCCACAGCTCCAGCTCTGCCCTGTGCTGAGGGCTCCAGAGCTGGACGCAGGGCTCCCAGGGGGTCTCAGCAGAGCAGGGCAGAGGGGCTGAATCCCCCCCCTCGCCCTGTGCCCTCGCTGCTGGGGATGCAGCCCAGGGCATGGTTGGCTTCTGGGCTGCCAGCGCACATTGCTGGGTCATGGCCAGTGTTTCATCCCCCAGACCCTGAAGTCCTTCTCGGCAGGGCTGCTCTCCCTCCCTGCATACCCAGCCTGTACTGATAGCGGGGATTGCCCCGACCCGGGGGCAGGACCTTGCGCTTGGCCTTGTTGAGCCTCGTGAGGATCACACAGGCCCAGTTCTTGAGCCTGTGCAGATCCCTCTGGATGGCATCCCATCCCCCGGGCATGTCAGCTGCGCCAGTCAGCTTGGTGTCATCTGCAGACTTGCTGAGGGTGCGCTCAATCCCACTGTCTCTTGATTAAGATATTAAACAGCACTGGTCCCAGTACGGACACTGGTCCCAGTATGGACAGGTGATGCCTGAGTGTGAGTTGCGTTGTCCAGAGCAGCAACGTCAGCAGGTCTGAAGGGCCTGGCCAGAGCCATCCGAGCGGGCAGCGGCACTGTGTCCCTCCTGCTTGGCAAGACACCCCAGGGAAGCCCATCAGCTTGCCCTGAAGAGCAGCGTGTTGCAGAGCCATGAGCTGGTCCCCTTGGGTGCTCCAGGGTCCGGCCGGCGGATGGGTTGACGCGCCGGGGTGGACGTACCCAGCCCGGCATCCCCGGCACCAGCCCCTGGCTTGCGGCGGTGCCGTTCAGTCTGGAGATGCTCTGGGCAGCCGTGTGGGTGAGGCCACTTGGCGTGCTCCACGCGTCGTCCCCGCGTCTTGCCCACACTCTGGGTTTTGCCAGAAGAGCCGTGGCTGCGTTGCTGCCCAGCTCGGGACGAGGGTTTGCGGGACCCGCTGTGCACCGTGAGGGGCTGTGGGATGCCGGGAGAGGGACGGAGCCCGTTGGGATACCCTGTGCCGTGCTCAGGCTGCCTTAGAAATACATCGCCCCGTCATCGCCGAATCCCAGCATGGCAGGGGTTGGCAGGGCCCTCTGTGGGTCACCCAGCCCAACCCCCTGCCCAAGCAGGGTCACCCAGAGCAGGGGGCACAGCACCGCGTCCAGGCGGGGCTGGAATATCTCCAGAGAAGGAGACTCCACAGCCTCCCTGGGCAGCCTGGGCCAGGGCTCCGTCACCCTCAGAGGGAAGAAGTTCTTCCTCAGGTTCAGCTGGAGCTTCCTCTGCTTCAGTTTGTGCCCGTTGCCCCTTGTCCTGTCGCTGGGCACCACTGGAAAGAGTCTGGCCCCATCCTCCTGACCCCCACCCTGCAGATATTTAGAGGCATTTCTAAGGTCCCCTCTCAGCCTTCTCTTCTCCAGGCTGAACAAGCCCAGCTCCCTCAGCCTCTCCTCGTAGGAGAGATGCTCCAGTCCCCTCCTCATCCTCATAGCCCTCCGCTGGGCTCTCTCCAGTAGCTCCTCATCTTTCTTGAACTGGGGAGCCCAGCACTGGACACAGCACTGCAGATGGGGCCTCCCCAGGGCAGAGCAGAGGGGGAGGAGAACCTCCCTGACCTGCTGGGCACACTCTTCTTGATGCACCCCAGGATCCCGTTGCCTTTCTTGGCACCCAGGGCACGCTGCTGGCTCATGGTCACCCTGTCGTCCCCCAGCACTCCCAGTCCCTCTCCGCAGAGCTGCTCTCCAGCAGGTCAGCCCCAGCCTGTACTGGTGCCTGGGGTTGTCCTCCCCAGGTGCAGGACCCTGCCCTTGCCCTTGGTGAGCCTCATCAGGTTCCTCTCTGCCCAACCTGACATGACATAACCCTGTCATGGCCGGTCTCTGAGCCGTTCCTGCCCCCCTCGGAGGCCCAGAGTGCAGCAGGGGAGGAGCACCTTGGCATTGCACAGGACTTCTGGGGCATTTCTGAGAACAAACATGAGAAAGCAGAGGGATAAGGGAATCAAAAGGGTCCTGTCAGCAGGTTGCTGGTCAGCAGGTTTGTCTGGCCGTGCTCAGCCCGCGCAGTCTGTCCTGTTTTCCTGTACATTTCTAAGGATTTCCCTGGGTAAGGGCCTCTGTCTTCGGCGTGCGTGTGTGTGTCCGGGGCTCTGACCACCAGCCTCTGGTCTCCAAACTGGGGGTCAGAGGCCCCTTGCCCCCGGTGCCGGGCACACCCATGCCTGCGGCCCGCTGGAGCGCCCTTGGCAGGGCAGTGGCTGGCACGGCGCCGGAGAGCGGGCGCAGCCGGGTGCTGGGTTTGGGACAGCCGTGCCCCCGGCCGGGCCTTCCTGGGCGCAGGCGTGGGCAGGGGCTGCGGCTGAGCCCGGCGTGGCAGCGACCGCCCGGCCACGCGTGCCCCGTGGCGTGGGTGCCGTCCGCCGGGTGAGAGCAGTGGAGCATCCTGAAGAACCCAGGCGTAGTCCTTGAATCCCCCCTTGGCATAACCCGAGGTCCGGACGTAGCAAAGACCTGCTAATTAAGGAGGGCTGTAATTAATTTATTTTTTTTTTTAATTAAAGAGTGCAAAGTTCAAAGGCAGCCCGAGAAGAATGTAAACATCAGTAAGATGGCGAAGTTAAAGGGTAGTGTGAGCCTCGAGCAGCCTGGGTTGGAGATCTCAGGAACTGGTTGAGCAGACACGGTGTGATGGGTTGACGGTTGGACTTGATGATCTTAGAGGTCTTTTCCAACCTTAATGGTTCTATGATTCTATGATTCTCTGGTCTTTCAAAGCAGGGCAGGCCAATGGGATCCTGGGGTGCATCAAGAAGAGTGTGGGCAGCAGGTCAGGGAGGTTCTCCTGCCCCTCTGCTCTGCCCTGGGGAGGCCCCATCTGCAGTACTGGGTCCAGTTCTGGGCTCCCCAGTTCAAGAAAGATGAGGAGCTACTGGAGAGAGTCCAGCAGAGGACTGTGAGGATGAGGAGGGGACTGGAGCATCTCTGCTACGAGGAGAGGCTGAGGGAGCTGGGCTTGTTCAGCCTGGAGAAGAGAAGGCTGAGAGGGGACCTTAGAAATGCCTCTAAATGTCTGCAGGGTGGGGGTCAGGAGGACAGGGCCAGACTCTTTGCAGTGGTGCCCAGCGACAGGACAAGGGGCAACGGGCACAAACTGGAGCAGAGGAAGCTCCAGCTGAACCCGAGGAAGAACTTCTTCCCTCGAAGGGTGCCGGAGCCCTGGCCCAGGCTGCCCAGGGAGGCTGTGGAGTCTCCTTCTCTGGAGATATTCAAGCCCCGCCTGGCCGCGGTGCTGTGCAGCCTGCTCTGGGTGACCCTGCTTGGGCAGGGGGTTGGGCTGGGTGACCCACAGAGGGCCCTGCCAACCCCACCATGCTGGGATTCTGGGATTCTGTGAAATCAATCCAGCTTGGAAGAACCAAGGACCACCAGGCTGTGGCGAGCTCAGCGGGGGCCTTATTTCTCTGCCTGGTCCTAACAGCAACTGCTGGCCTCTGCTCTGGTGTCCCTTGCCTGGGAGGTCCGCACGGATGTGTCACTGCTTTGTTAACTCTTCACCCATCAGCCGTTCCCCCTGCGGCAAAGCTGCTTGAGAAGCTGTGGTGGGACTCCGTGTCCTCGTGCGCTTTACAGAGGTCTCGGGGAGGAGCTGGTGCCCGAGGGCCTGGTGGGAAGGGGCAGAGTCAGGCCAGGCATGAGCTCAGAACCTCAGCTGAAAGCTGGTGCCCGACGGATCTGGTGGTGGGTGCTGGCTGCCGCAGGGGGACGAGCAGCGCCGGCGTGGGAAGCCGATGGCTGTGCAGGCTCAGAGCTGTGGACGCACGGCCAAGGAGCAACCTCCTGGGTTTCATCCAGCCTGGTAACAAAAGTCCACCATCTACAGCCTCATGAGAGGTTTGTCCTTGTCCCCAGCTTTTTCCTCTGTTTCAGCAGCGTGTACCCACTGCTTGGTTCTCCATTTTTCTGCTTCTGTTTTTTTTTTTTTTTAAGGGAAAAGCCAAACTCAGTCCTCATTTCCTCTAAAAGTGGAGAATGTGTCAATGTTGGTCTAGCTCCAGGCTTCGTTAGGCCTGCTTTTTAATTATTGCCATCATGCAGACTTTCTCTCCTAGTTAACTCTACTTCTCAGGAGCAGCAGCTTCAGCAGGTGGAAGAGTGGGTTCGCGTGGGCACTGCTTCAGTATTTACTGTGGTCCCATCTTTACAGCCTTGGAGAAAGTAAGGGTTTCACTTAAATTCAGTTTTACCAGTGGCCTCCAGCTCTGCCTGCCGTGGCCAGAACACGCCCACAGAGATCTCTCAGTTGACCCTCAGACCCCACGGTTGCTCTGGCCGTTGTCCTGGACCTCCTGGTCGCTCCAGCAGCCACCTTCTCCTGGGGTCTCGGCCCTGGGGATGCCCATCCCCTGGCTCCGTGGCCACTCCGGCTGCTCGGCAGTGGCTGCTTGCTCACCCACTCTGGGGGCTGCACCAGGGACGAGGGGCCTCTGAGCCCTGGTTTGGAGACCAGTGGCTGGTGGTCAGGCCCCCAGACACACACACACTGAAGACAGCAGCCCTTAGCCAGGGAAATCGTTAGAAATGCAGTTTGGTGAGACAACAGCACAGACTGCGCTGGTTGATCACAAGGCATGGCCAGACAAACCTGACCAGCAACCCGTGGGCCCTTTCTGTCCCCTCATCCCTCTGCTTTCCCAGGTTTGTCCCCATAGACATCCCAGAAGAAGTCTTGTGACACGCCAAGGTGCTCCTCCCCTGCTGTACTGTGGGCTCCCCGCCTGCCCCGTGTCCGTGGGCAGAGGAACCCGCGCTGGCTCTGCTGCCCTGGACCAGGTTTTTTTGGGGTTTGTCCACCTCTTCCTGCCTCTCTGTGCTCCTTCGTCCGTGTGCAGATGTGCTTTTTATCACAGAACTTAATAATTTCCTCTGCCAGGCTCCTCTAGGAGATTCCCTGCAGGTTCCCCTTGATTAAACCCAGCTCAGGAAGGAGAGCACAAGGCTTCGTCTTCACGAGGTGCCACCAGCGTCCTGGCTGGGCTGTGGACGTGCGGCACAGCTGCCGGTAGCGTCCTGCAAGGTGCAAGCACCCCGAGTCCTGCTGCTGGCTGTCGCCGCCTTGGCTGGGGCGTCACGGCTGGTTGGGGTGCGGTGCTCGGTGGAGGAAGGGGTGGGAGGGGAGACAGTCCAGCAGAGAGCAGGGCGGTGGCTGGAGGTCTCTGAGAAGCAGGAGCCATGACTGAAGAGGGGACAACCTGTGCGTTGTAGTTCAGCAAAAGACCAAGGGAGATCGAGCAACCTCAGAAACAAGAGTTGGGCCAAGCTGCTCCAGCGTTGAGTTTGTGGCAGCTGGGTTGGACCGTGGGGAGGAGGCAGATGGACGCTGGCGGTGGCAGAGCAGGTTCGTCTAGACGTTATGGGTTGGGGATGGATTAATCACAGAATCACAGAATCCCAGAATCCCAGCATGGCAGGGGTTGGCAGGGCCCTCTGTGGGTCACCCAGCCCAGCCCCCTGCCCAAGCAGGGTCACCCAGAGCAGGCTGCACAGCACCGCGTCCAGGCGGGGCTGGAATATCCAGAGAAGGAGACTCCACAGCCTCCCTGGGCAGCCTGGGCCAGGGCTCCGTCACCCTCAGAGGGAAGAAGTTCTTCCTCGCGTTCAGCTGGAGCTTCCTCGGCTTCAGCTTGTGCCCAAGTAAGCACCACGTCTTCCAGGTTCCGTTGCTGGAGCCATCCGTCGGGCTCCGTAGCGAGAACCACGGGTGCAGGTGCCACGCAGCCAGCTCGCGTGGGCCCACGAGCGCTGAACAGCAGAGAGGCCGCTTCGGTTTCCTGCAGGAGGGCGATGCTAGGGGCAGAGCTGCTCAGCTGCGACCTTCACCTTGTCCCAGCGGATCTGGCATCCTGCGAAGGCGTTGCCTGCCGTCCCCGCCGTGCAGGGCGGCTCTGCTTTGGTCCTGTCCCGCACCATTCCCCGAGCTTGGAGGAGGGGACCTTCTTGGTGCCTTGCTTGGATCCAGAGGCTTTTGCTTTTCTCCAGAGTTCCTGTACCAGACTGCCGTCGAGTAGTGCTGGTGCTGGTGGGGGCTGCGCACGTCCCGCACCCCAAAGCCTGGGCCAGCAGCGAGCGGTCACCCCAGAGCCAGCAGCACTTCATGTGGCCACCACCTCCGTCCCTCCGTCCAGGTGCTGCTTCGCTGTGGGCACGTCCGGAACGAGAGCAGCCGCTCACAGATTTGTAGGCGGTGACGGGGTCTGTCTGGGCAGAGGTGGGAGCAGACGTGGCTGCAGCTCTTGTACAGTGGTGTCTCCTCCAGCTCGGAGCTGGGAGCTGCGCTGAGCGTCCCCGGGAGCAGCTCGGACGTGTCCGTGCGTCTGCCTCGAGCAGGGTGTTGGGTCCACGCGGCCCCAGCGCTGCCGGCCAGGGCGTTTTGGGCAGTGCTGGAGAAGGAAAAGCAGCGGAGGGCTACGAGGATGGTGAGGGGACTGGAGCATCTCCCCTACGAGGAGAGGCTGAGGGAGCTGGGCTTGTTCAGCCTGGAGAAGAGAAGGCTGAGAGGGGACCTTAGAAATGCCTCTAAGTATCTGCAGGGTGGGGGTCAGGAGGACGGGGCCAGACTCTTTCCAGTGGTGCCCAGCGACAGGACAAGGGGCAATGGGCACAAACTGAAGCAGAGGAAGCTCCAGCTGAAGATGAGGAAGAACTTCTTCCCTCTGAGGGTGACGGAGCCCTGGCCCAGGCTGCCCAGGGAGGCTGTGGAGTCTCCTTCTCTGGAGATATTCCAGCCCCGCCTGGACGCGGTGCTGTGCCCCCTGCTCTGGGTGACCCTGCTTGGGCAGGGGGTTGGACTAGATGACCCACAGAGGTCCCTGCCAACCCCCACCATTCTGTGATTCTGGGGGCTGTCGCAGCTCGGCTTGAAGGTGCGAGACGCGCTGGGGGCCGGAGCGAGCCCGTGCGGCAGCGCTGGCCGTTTTTCGGTGTCTGGGAGGAGAGCTCCTGGAAGAGCAGCAGCTTCGCACGCGCAGCTCCCGGCTGCCGGGCGCTGCTGCCCTGCCCCGAGCACGAAGCCGGTGGGGGAGGCTGGACCGGGGGGGTTACCGGGGAGAGATGGAACCCGCTGCGTTTCTGCCTGGGTTGGAGCTTGGGTGGGGTTCGGCTGGGACTCGGTGCTGGGTGGGTGGCTTGGGGACGCTGGTGGGAGCCGTCCAGCCCGAGGGACATCAGGCATCTGCCTCCGCCCCACGGGGACCGTGTTCTGGCGGGGACGTGGCTGCAGATGACCAGGGGCCGGGCTTTCGGTGCTGCCATCGCTGCTCCCCGGGGAGTGGTTGGTTTGTGAGCACCTGGGGGTGCGCGGCGGCGGAACAGCCCGCGGTGGTTTATCGGGAGCGGGTCGCATCAGAGCGGGGTCGGCCTGTGCGAGGACAGGGTGACGGCCACCGGGCCACGGCCAGGAGCAGGGCCTGGCCACCCCGACTCTGCACGCTGCTCACCAGAGCGGGGGGTGCAGCGTGGAGGCTGAGGGGGTTTTCACATCCGCCAGCGAGCCGAGGTCCCACGTGCTGGCCATGATGGCTGAGCAAGGGACAGTGACTGAAAAGATCCCTCAAAAGCCAGATCCTGGCTGGCTCTCCCAGTAACCCAGCTGGAAGGTGGTGGGGCTGGGCAGGAAGCTCAGCTGCCTTCCAGCCGGGGCAGTGGTTCGGGGTGGTTTGACCGGGGTGCTGAGGGGACCCTGGCAAAACCAGCGATGAACTAGAGCCTGCGAAAGCCTGGTCCGCTCGTCACCGCCACAAAGTCCTGCAAGGATTTTTGTGCCTCCTGGAGGGCTCCCTGCCGGCGTCGCTTCCCGTCCCGTTCCCAAGCAGTCAGCGCGGCTGGGCGTGATCCCTGGGGTCAGCGTGGACGCTGTGTCCGTTGCTGGGGGGCTCGTCTCCACTGCCCCAGCAGCGGAGCTGCGGACGGCTGGGCCCCGCAGGGAGCTGACGATGTGCCGGTGGCACCGGAGGGACGAGGGGACACCGCGTATCCACCGTTCGAAGTTGCTTTCGGAGAGCAGCTGGTGCGGAAGGAACTGAGCGTGGTGCAGTGAAGGTGCCACCGCGGGTTCCAAGGCGGCAGGGACCACGTGCCAGCCATCCTGGACCACGACGTGTCGCGTTCCCGGCCCGAGCTCTTGTAGACGTCACAAGTGGTTTTGTGTTGGCCCCTTGGCCGTGGGCAGGTGCCATGGGGGGGGAGGATTTGGGGCAGGGAGCAAGGCCGTGCTTTGCTCACGGAGACGTGCTGGCTCCCGTCTCTCGTGGGGCAAAGCGGAGGTGACTCCTGGCTCCTGCAGCTCATGCTTGGAAGAAGAGCTACCATCACCCATGAACCGTGTCTCAGGTGGCTTTCGCACAGCCAGCAGTTCCCAGGATGGGGTCCCGGATCCTGAAGGGAGGTGCCTGCACAGTTGCTCTCCACGTCTTCCGAACGAAGCCTGATAATTCCTTAAAACCTGGTTTTTGAAGCCAAATTGTGTGTGGGACCTCAGTCCGCAGGATGCAGCCCCTGTGTGAGCCAGTGGTAGAGGGACTCCTGCCTGCTTCCCCCCCTCTCCTCCCAGTCCCCGACGTGGTTTCTGGGGGCACCGTGGCTCGGAGACCCCTTGGCTGCTGGGCTTTGCTGAGAAACGGAAAAGGGAAGTGAAAAAGGGAAGCAGCACGCGTTGCAGAACCGTTGGAAGAGGTCAGGAAAACCCTGGGGAGCTGCTGACGTGGTGGGCCTGGAGGAGCCGCTGGCTCAACAGGGCGCAAAATTCTGCTTATCAGAACATAGCATAAATTGCCTTCCTTTTTTGAGGTTTGCGTTAAAGAAAACCCAGAAAAGTCCTAGAGAAACCGAGTTTTTAGCCAGTAAAGAGCTGCTGAGATGAGTTTGGCCGCGTTGGTGGTTCCTGCAGGTTTCTGGCACTGATGGCCCAAAGCCCCGGCGCCGTGTTACCCTGGTTATCAAACCCTCTTCCCCGGCGTCCCACCGCAGGGCCCTCCACGGGGATGCGTCTGTAAAGCAGCGGGGACGAACCTGGTTGGTGTCCCCATGAGACTGCCGGGGCGGGAGGCAGCAAGGGGCCAGGGGCTGTGGCAGCTCCTGCCCCGGGCGGGGTGGGCTTGACCAGGCCAGCGCCATCCTGTCCCTCCGCTGCGGTGCTGGGCCCCGTGGGCTGCCGAGCCGGCATCTCCCGGCGGCGGGAGAGGGGCCGTTCCTGCTCTCCCAGCGGCGCTGGGACGCTGCAGATCTGCGGCAATGCCCTGCTCCTGCAGCCCGGCGCGGCCCCGAGCTGCGCTGCGGGGGGACACGCGGCGGCGGCTCCTGGGGACGGGGACAGGGGACCCTTTGCGTCCCCCCGCGTCGCCCAGCACGAGCACCCAGCTCTCGTGCGTGGGCAGGGTGCGGGGGCTGGAGTCCGGTTGGGGCTGGGAAATGATCCGCAGCTGGAAACGTGCTGGAGCGCCCGGGACTCGCGGCCCGAGAGGAGCCGGTGCCGCAGGGGCTGACAGCGCTTTGCAGGAGAGGCTCGGGCCCAGCACGGCTGAGCGGGCTCGCTGCGGCGGGCAAAGGTCTCGGCCCCCTCCCACGAAGCGCTTGGGGATCCCACCTGGAAGGGGCTGGGGTGGGTGAGCCTCTGCCACCCCGCCGAGACGGCTGCGGGGCTGGGGGCTTCGCCGGGGCACCCCGTGCGGTGGAGCAGCGTTTCCCTCCTGCGGACATTGTATCTCCTTGGCTCCGAATCTGCTCCTGGTGCGGAGCAGGAGGGGGGTCACAGAATCACAGAATGGTAGGGGCTGGCAGGGACCTCTGTGGGTCACCCAGCCCAGCCCCCTGCCCAAGCAGGGTCACCCAGAGCAGGCTGCACAGCACCACGTCCAGGCGGGGCTTGAATATCTCCAGAGAAGGAGACTCCACAGCCTCCCTGGGCAGCCTGGGCCAGGGCTCCGTCACCCTCAGAGGGAAGAAGTTCTTCCTCATCTTCAGACGGAACTTCCTCTGCTTCAGTTTGTGCCCATTGCCCCTTGTCCTGTCGCTGGGCACCACTGAAAAGAGCTTGGCCCCATCCTCCTGACACCCACCCTGCAGATATTTAGAGGCATTTCTAAGGTCCCCTCGCAGCCTTCTCTTCTCCAGGCTGAACAAGCCCAGCTCCCTCAGCCTCTCCTCGCAGGAGAGATGCTCCAGTCCCCTCACCATCCTCGTAGCCCTCCGCTGGACTCTCTCCAGTAGCTCTTCATCTTTCTTGAACTGGGGAGCCCAGAACTGGACACAGGACTCCAGATGAAGCCTCCCCAGGGCAGAGCAGAGGGGAAGGAGAACCTCCCTCGTCCTGCTGGCCACACTCTTCTTGATGCACCCCAGGATCCCATTGGCTTTCTTGGCAGCCAGGGCACACTGCTGGCTCGTGGTCACCCTGTCGTCCACCAGGACACCCAGGTCCCTCTCCGCAGAGCTGCTCTCCAGCAGGTCCACCCCAAGCCTGTACTGGTGCCTGGGGTTGTTCCTCCCCAGGTGCAGGACCCTGCATTTGCCTTTGTTGAACCTCATCAGGTTCCTCTCTGCCCAGCTTTCCAGCCTGTCCAGGTCACGCTGAATGGCAGCACAGCCTTCTGGTGTATCTACCACACCTCCCAGTTTGGTGTCATCAGCAAACTTGCTGAGGTCATGGGGCTGGCGGAGCAGCCGGGGTTGTTTCCAGGCGGGCTGTCGGCCCCGCTCGGGTCCCCGTGCCTCCTGACGCTGTTCACCTTCTGCCTTGCAGTCGGGACAGTTCAACGAGGACATGATCCCGACGGTGGGCTTTAACATGAGGAAGATCACCAAGGGGAACGTCACCATAAAGGTAGGGTGCGGGTGGTACCGCTGGTGAGGGCTCTTGGGGTGGGAGGTGGGGTGAGGAGCGGCTGGTGGGTCTCATGCTGGAGGCTGGAGGACACGGCAGCCGCGGCTGCGGTTGGGAAGATCTGCCCTGGTAGGTGTCTGCGGGGTCCCACCAGAGGGGTGGTGGGAGGGGATGTAGGAGATCCAGACCTCTCCAAGAAGAGCTGGTCTGGGCTGCAGAGCTCGGAGGTTTTCTTACACCTCTGGCTTGCTGGTGGGGACTCGTGGATGTGGTCGCCTTGCAGAGGGTGGGAGCGCTGGGAAAACCAGGTCATGGCTTGCAGTGGTGGTCTCTGCCTCGGGAGCAAAGGGAGAGGAGGTTTCTGCCCCTTCTGAATCTTGTGAGGGGCCCTTGTTGGTCTGGGAAATAACAGTGGGATGGGCTTGAAAAGCTGGCTGGGGATCTCTGCCTGCTTCAGAAATGTTTCCAAGAGTGTGCTGAGTGCTTTGAAATAGCAAATGCATCAGTGAAAGGCCAGGAGGAGGGGTGGGCATGGGGAGGAGCCCCCTCAGCGTGGGCCAGGGGGTCCCTCCGTGCCAGCAGAGCACATGGCAGGAGGTGTTCGACACCTTCCCGCTGCCCTTCCTGGGGTGTCTCCTTCTGTTACCGAGTCGGGAGGGTTGGGAGCCTCCTCCTTGGGTTTGGGATGAAGAGGAGGGGATGGGGGGGGTGGTGTGCGTTGGGTGCTCTGGCCAGGTGGGGAAGGGTCATGGGCAGGATGGTGGGGTGGGAGGCAGGACGGTGGGGTGGGAGGCAGGTCAGTGGGGTAACAGCGAGCAGGATGGTGGGGTAACGGGCAGGATGGTGGGGTGGGAGGCAGGTCGGTGGGATAACGGGCAGGATGGTGGGGTGGGAGGCAGGATGGTGGGGTGGGAGGCAGGTTGGTGGGGTAACAGCAGGCAGGCCGGTGGGGTAACACCGCCTTCTCCCTGTCACAGCTCTGGGACATCGGTGGCCAGCCACGGTTTCGCAGCATGTGGGAGCGGTACTGCCGCGGAGTGAGTGCCATCGTGTGAGTACCCCGGGACCCCGCCACCCCCGCGCTGATGCTGAGCCCCGCTGCGGCAGGGCCACCGTCCCATCGCCCCACCCGTGGGGGCTGGGCAGGGCTGGGCCGGGGAGCTGCGGTGCCTTCGCTGCCAGAGCCCGTGTCAGGAGCAGAGGTGCTTCCCCCGGACTGGGCTCCCCGCAGGCTTTGAGCACGGGGCACCCGTGTCCCCCCCGGCCGTGGCAGACCCTTTCCTCCCAGCACCGCTCGGCCGGGCTCTGTTCCTCAGGTCTCGCCGTTCCCGGCTCCGTGCTTCCCCTGCTCGTCGCAGGGGCTGAGCGAAGGCCGTCGGGGGCTTCCAAGGGCGGCTGCCAGCAGCGTGTTTCCAGGTCGTGGTGTTTGTGCGCTGCCGGATGGATCAGAGAATCACAGAATCATGAAGGTTGGGAAAGACCTCCAAGATCGTCAAGTCCAACCATCACCCCAACACCAGCATGTCCCAAAGTGCCACATCCACACAGTTTTTGAACCCCTCCAGGGATGGGGACTCCTCCACTGCCCTGGGCAGCCTGGTCCAATGTCTGACCACTCTTTCAGTGAAGACATTTTTCCTGATATCCAACCTGAACCTCCCCTGACGCAGCTTGAGGCCATTGCCTCTCGTCCTAGCGCTGGTTACTGGGGAGCAGAGACCAACCCCCCCTCACTGCACCCTCCTGTCAGGAGCTGTAGAGAGTGAGAAGGTCTCCCCTCAGCCTCTTCTTCTCCAGACTGAGCAGCCCCAGCTCCCTCAGCCGGTCCCCATCAGACTTGTTCTCCAGCCCCCTCCCCAGCCTGGCTGCCCTTCTCTGGACACGCTCCAGCCCCTCCATGTCCTTCATGGAGTGAGGGGCCCAAAGCTGAACACAGCACTCGAGGTGCGGCCTCACCAGTGCCGAGTAAAGGGGCCCGATTCCTGCCCTTGTGCGGAGGGAAGGAGTCTCCCTGCACCGCCCGCTGCTGACTGTCCACAAGTCCCCAAGTGTCCCCTGCTTGCAGACGTTGCAGTAAGCGCAGTCCAGGCTGGGGATGAGCCTTGGCCGAGATGCTGCTGGGGAGCAGGCTGCCTGCTCCTAGGGACAAGGATTTACCCTAGGAGAGCACATCGGGGTTGCTTAAACCCAATTAGAACATCAGATTGATGTGATCCCCACCGATCGACGGCGCCCTGAGGGTTTGGAGGGCTGGGTGCCTGTCCTGCCGTCCCAGCTGTAGGTCTGGCTGGGGAGGAGCGGGGAGGGACTGCTTGTCCTGCTTGCTGGGACAGCGGTGTCTGGTCCTGCCCTTCCTAATGGTCATCACATCGGGTCATGTCCTTGACACTGCAGTGAGCTTGGCTGGAAATGACAAAATCCCATTTTTTTCACTCCTTTTACTGCCTCCTTCCATAATTTTTCCAAAGTGGTCCATCTGGTTGAGAGGCAACAAAAGGACCTGTGGCCATCCCGGCCATGCTCCAGGCTGCCTTCCTCACCTCGAGCTGCCTCGTGTCCCTTCTCCTGCCTTCAGCCCTCCCCCCCGTCCGGCTCCGAAGGCTCGTGGCCGTGCCCGCGTGGTGGCTCTCCCCTCGGTACAGCCATGCACATCTTCCTGTGCTCGGCGCTTCAGTAGCTGAAGGATCTTTTCCTGGTTTTAATAAACCCCGCGAGGCCCGATGAAGCTTGATGGTGTTTCTCACTTCTCTCCCAGCTTCTTGATCTTTAAAATAAAGGCTGCTTTGATCAGTTCCTCTCCCCAGTTTTGGCTTCACTTGGGTCCTTTGCAGGGCGGGTGTCTGCCCGTAAGAGCTAAACCCTTCCCTAAGTCTCCTCCATCTGCTCAGAGCAAGCGTTGCTCTGTGCCCCATGCCCAGCATTGCTCCCGTAGAGAAGACCAGCAGGTCCTTCCCTCTGTCAGGATCTCGAGTCGATGTCTTCTTCTCCATCAGGAGCTCCTCTTGTCTTCTCCACTGCTTGCCCTCTATTCTGGGTGTCTCCATAAGGCGCTGCCACGCGCGGACGAGCTTTGCTTGGGCACCTGGGGACAAGCTGTGTTTTGCAGCTTCTGCCCGGGCAGTGCCTGGGCTCCACTCACCCACCACATCCCTGCTGTCAGCGGGCTGGGTCCCTGCGGGGATGGGTCCCTTCCTTCCCGTGGGAGACACGGGGGGCTCTCAGCCCCACAGCCTTCCTGGGGAAGAGGGGCCTTGGGGGAAGGATCCCATTATCCATCACCTCCACGCACTGGTCTGGGAGCCGGTGAGGCAACGTGCCTACCGTGTGCGCAGGGTTTGGTGGGGGCATGGACCCCGGCACAGCACCGGGGCGCGGGGACCTCGGTGCCGGTGCTCAGGGCTGTCCCTTCCCTTGCAGGTACATGGTGGATGCCGCCGACCAGGAGAAGATCGAGGCCTCCAAGAATGAACTGCACAACCTGCTCGACAAGCCGCAGCTCCAGGGCATCCCGGTGAGCTGCTGCCTCCACACGTTCCCCCCAGCCGCTCGCGGTCCCCGGGCTGCCCCGGTCTGCAGCGAGGGGCAGAGCAGTTCTGGGGTCGGATCCCCGTCCTTTGGGGGGGTCCCCTTCCCCGGAGCTGGGGAAGCGCTGCGTTCTAGCCTGGTAGCAGGCCACCCAGCAGGAGAGGGAGCTTTAGAAGAGACCAAAGAACCCACCCAATATGTGAGATCTGTCCTCTCGCGTGAATTTGCGCCTTATTTATGGCAGGACACTGGGGTCTTGTCTCCTAGGAGAGCGGCTGCCGGGCTGTGACATTTGCGGGAGGTGGCAGCAGGGGCCGCGCCGCGTGTGCCGGGGCGGGACGCTCACCGAGCATCCAGCGTCGGCGTCCTTTGAACGGAGCTAATGGAGGATGCTGCCACAGATCCCAAAGATTCGCTGCCAACTAAATCAAGCTCCCGACACGCGTTCGCAGCCCTTCCGAGCGCTCTCTTTGGAGAGCAAGTCCCCAGGTGCCAGCTGGGGGACGCTGCGTGGCCGTGCTGCTGCGGAGGCCCCGGGAAGGCGGCCGCAGCCGCGCTGCTGTCCTGGTCGGATGGCGGTCGCGTGGCGCGCGCCGGAGGGCCCTGCCGGGTGATGATCTTCCTTGCCCGGTCTGGGGGTGCCTTTGTGGGTGTGGAGAGCCTTGAAGTAAGGAGAGATCGGCGGATGGTGCAAACAGCCACCGCTTTTCTGGGCTGGCTGCCTGCCGAGAGCAGGTTCTGCACGGTGTCCGCGCCTCGCTCCTTCCCGACACTGTTGGTTTTAGCCATTTCCCTTGATTTGGTGCTCACAGACAGCGAGAGGCTCCTGGGAGAAGGTTGTAGGTGGAGTGAGAGATGCTGGTGTCCTTCAGGGAGGGCGTGATGTGGGGCCAGCTTCTCACTGGGACTAGAGAGTACACAGGAGATTCTGTGTAAGGCTAATTAAGGTTGTTAATTGAAGTGCTCTGCCTTCTGATGGCCTGCAGAAAGGGTTGTCTCCGTCTGGGCGCACCCTGGTGAAGTGGCCAGGGCTGCCTTGCATCTCTAGCAGGTGGCAGAAGCGGGTTCCCACCCAGCCTGGTGGCCAGGAGCTTCAGGTGTCCCCTCTCCATCCCCCGCAGGTCCTAGTCCTGGGGAACAAGCGTGACCTGCCCGGTGCCTTGGATGAGAAGGAGCTCATCGAGAAGATGTAAGTGGGCCGGGCGGCTGCGGTGGGGCTGTGACCCCGTGCGACCCTGCTGCTCCTGCCGTGTCCCCACCGGCACGGTCACCGCTTCGCCGGCGCTCAGTCACACACACAGAATCACACAGAATAGTAGGGGTTGGAAGGGACCTCTGTGGGTCATCTAGTCCAACCCCAGAAAGACTTGAAAGTCCCCAGCTGGGGTGGGATCGCGGTGCTTGGGGTGGGCTGGCGGAGACCGGTGGCTGGGGACGTGGCGAGGCGGGAGGTGACATCTGTGCAAGAAGAGCTGGGAGCCGCAGTGCTGGGGCCGGGTGCCACACGGTGGCGTTGGGGCCCGGTGTGGCGTTGGGGCCCGGCGTGGCATTGGGGCCCGGCGCGGCGTTGGGGCCCGGTGTGGTGTTGGGGCCCGGTGTGGCGTTGGGGCCCGGCGTGGCGTTGGGGTCCGGCGCGGCGTTGGGGCCCGGCGCGGCGTTGGGGCCCGGTGTGGTGTTGGGGCCCGGCGCGGCGTTGGGGTCCGGCGCGGCGTTGGGGCCCGGCGCGGCGTTGGGGCCCGGCGCGGCGTTGGGGCCCGGTGTGGTGTTGGGGCCCGGCGTGGCGTGGCGTGGGGCTGGGCTCCCGGCTGGACGCTGCTCCCGTCACCCCCCGCGGCTCTGCCCCGCTGCCTGCGCTGCCCTGGGACCCCGCTGCTCGCAGGCCGGGCCCTGCGCCGCCGCGTGACGCCGTCCCTGTACCTCGCCCTCATCTCAGCACCCTTCGCCTGGCCGCCGCGTGGCCGCAGCCACCCCACGGAGAGCTCCCCGCTCCCCCGGGCACCCGCGCAGCTCCCGCGCTGCCAGCCCCGTGCCGCCCGCAGACCCTCCCTGCCCCGTCTCGCCGCGGGGCCCGCGTTTAGCGAGCGAAGCTGCGTGGTTCGGCGGCCACGCTGTCCCCGAGGCTGGGTCCCTCCTGCCCCGTCACGCGGCCCCTGCGTGCTGTCAGGCACGGGCACGGTGCGGGTGTCCTCGCCCGACCCGCGTGCGGGTCCCCGGGAGCTGGGGGGGGACGCTGCCGCTGCCGAGCGTCCCCCATCTTGGAGCTGGGGTCCCAAGGGACCCTTGGAGGGGCTGCCCGGAGGCATCGCCGCCACCAGCCGCGGGGTTCTGCAGCCAGGGCTGGCTCCTCTCCCGCAGGAACCTCTCCGCCATCCAGGACCGGGAGATCTGTTGCTACTCCATCTCCTGCAAGGAGAAGGACAACATCGGTGAGTGGGGGCGGCGGGGGGGGCGGCGGGGGGCTCATCCCCGAGCCCGGGAGGGGCTGGTGGCTGGAGGCAGACGCCGTGAGCGTCCCCTTGCCTTGGCAGACATCACCCTACAGTGGCTTATCCAGCACTCGAAGTCGCGGAGGAGCTGAGGGCCCGCGGAGCGCGGCGCGGATCGGGAAGATGCCATTGGACAAGCCCAGGCCCCTGCTGTCCCCTGCCCTGTCCCCCCAGCTCTCTCTAGATGGGTGTTTTTAGGGGATCCCAGACTCCGCTCGCGTTGAGATGGAGCCCTTGTTTTTATTGTAAAGAAAATGTCCGACTCCTCCTCTCCTCTCCTCTCCTCTCCTCTCCTCTCCTCTCCTCTCCTCTCCTCTCCTCTCCTCTCCTCTCCTCTCCTCTCCTCTCCTCTCCTCTCCTCTCCTCTCCTCTCCTCTCCTCTCCTCTCCTCTCCTCTCCTCTCCTCTCCTCTCCTCTCCTCCCCTCCCCTCCCCTCCCCTCCCCTCCCCTCCCCTCCTCCTCCTCCTCCTCCTCCTCCTCCTCTCCCTCTCCTCCTCCCATTTGGGCACTGTTCTGTTGTTGTCTCTGTATACACTATATATATATATGTATATATATTTTAATTTTTTAATTTAAGCGATAGCGCTGTTACTAAACCGGGCCCTGGGAGCGGTAGGAAGGCTGTGGGCTCCGCGAGGCTCGGCGCTGGGAGGAAGGTGAGGGTGATGACGGAAGGCAGCCCCTTGGGGATGGGGCCAGGCCCGGCTGCGGGCAGGTCCCCTGGGCTCCCTCGGCCCTTCCCCACGTGGCCCTGCCGGGACCCCCGGGCAGGGAGCATCCCGGGGGTCTCGGGAGCCCGCCCGCCTTGCCCTTCCCCGGGCAGGGTTTGGGGGGGAGGCAATGCCCCCCCCAGGCTCCTCACCCCTCGGGGGTTGGGGGGGGGCAGGAATTACTGTGATCAGCCTCTCCCCATCGCCCCCCCCGCTGCCCCAAGCCCTCCCCGCTGCCCTGGGCCGCTCGGCCCCCTGCCCCATGTCCCCCAGCCCCCACGCCTGGGCCCGATCCTGCCCCGCTGCCTACACTGGGCGGTGATGCCAGGGGCCGGGGCCAGGACAAGGGGGGGGCCCAGCAGTGCCAGCAGCCCCGTGGGGAGTGGGGGGCCGTCTCCTGCCCCCTCCCCTCCCCAGCTGCCCCCGGGGGGGTCCCTTGGCCCCCGAAGCCACTCGGGGTCTCCGTGTGCCCAAAGGCATCGCCCGCGCCTGGCCGGGGGCTGCTGGCTCTGCCCCGGCCGAGGACGTGGCGCAGGGACGCCGGGGGCGGGGGGCACATGGGGGGGCCAGGAGAGCCCCTGTGTCCCCACAGCGCTGCCCCACACCCCAGACGGGCTCTGCTCCCCCTGCCCAACTCCCCACGCCGGCCCCCAGCTCTGCTCCCCTGGCTGGGGGGGACACGGGGGTGGCGGGGCGGGGGGCAACGGGGCTGGGGGGGGCACGGGTGGGTCCATGTCTGCAGGTGGGGAGAGGAGGAGAGGAAATTTCAGGGGAGGTGAGGAAGGCTCTGCCCATCTCTGCCGTGTGATGAGTTGCTGGGTCTCTGCAGGCACGGCCCGGGGGCCTGGCGGGCTGTCGAGGGGCAGTTTGGGGGGGCTTAGCTGGGCGGGGGGGACACGCTGGCGTGGGGGGGGTCAGCGGGGATGCAGCTTGCTGTCCCCAGCTCAGGGCCGGGGCAGAGGGGGGCAGTGGGGGCGGGGGGGGGCCGGGGGTTTCTCTTCTGTTCTTGTTTTTGCAGAATTGCACAAAGAGAGGTTTCCTTTTCTTTTTTTTTTTAATTTAACGAATTGTAAAGTGTTGTCACCCCCACCCTCCACCCCCCCCTTTTTTTTTTTTAAGAGATATTTTGGCTCAGATTTGACCTCCGTTGGGAAATGATTCTTGTAACTGTACAATTTTTTTTGCCTCCTAATAGTAATAAATTAACAATTTTGCGTTGGGGGGTGTGGTTGCCGTCACGTTGGTTCCTCGCCGTCGCTGCCACCCGTCCCGTCCCTGCTCGGTGCCGTGGCTCAGGGCGGGGGTCTCTGTCCCGGGGCAGCACCCAGTCGGGTTGGGAGCAGGGTGCTGGGGGGGTGCTGCCCCCCCTCCCTGCCCCCTACCAGCCCCTTGCTGGGTGGGGGGACCCTGCCCGTGTCCTCTGGGGGTTCAGCCCTGCGTGTGGGGTGCGTTGCCTTCTGCGGGGCCACGCGCTGTCCGCAGCCCCCGAGGGTGCTGCCTGTGCCCCCCCCCCCCCCCAGCCCTCCCCACCCCCCTCCCCACGCACCCAGCCCCGGGGGCCGCAGCAACAAGCCCGGCTTTGTTCGCCCTTGGCCCGGGCTCAGGACCGAGCGGCACGGACCAAGCGCATGAGAGCTGCCCCCGCTCCCCTCCCCACCACCCCCACGCCAGCGAACCCCCCCAGGGACCCCCCGGGGGGTGAGGGTACGGCGGGCAGCCTGGGCTCGGGCCCCCTCCCCACGCCAGGGTGAGACCCCTTTTCTCCCTGGCTGCTCCCGCGGGGCCCCGCACCAGCAGCGGGGGAGGGGGGAGGGATAAAAGGAAAAATAAAAAAAACCATTTTTGTGCTCTCAGGAGAAAACTGGGGCTTTTGTTTCCCTGGAAACGGGGCTGCGAAAGCAAAGCCCGGTGGGTGTGGGAGCCGCACAAAGCCCGCAGTGAGCCCCGCGCATTCACCCGCCCGTAGCAACCGTCGCCCTCGCCGCGGCATTGGGGCGGGTGCCAGCCGTGCTGGGGTGGGTGCCAGCGCAGGACAAGGGGCTCTAACAGCTCCTGGCCAGCCTGCCCTCACCCGGTCCCACCGCCCGCAGCTCCCGCGGGCGCAGGAGCCCCGGGCAGGGGGTGGGCGAGGGGCTGGGGAGCGCCAGTGCCCTCGCGCCATCCCCCTGGGCTGATGGCGTCGCCGCCGTGGGTGGGGGGCTGAAGGCTGGGACCCCAGGTGGGAGCTGTTGGGGTGAGATGCGCCTGCCCTGTTGGCTCCCCAAGGGGTGCTGGGGGGGGGGACCTGCCTGGCCCCCCCAAGGAGGCCAATGGGATCCTGGGGTACATTCAGAGGAGTGTGGGCAGCAGGTCAGGGAGGTTCTCCTTCCCCTCTACACTGCCCCAGTGAGGCCCCATCTGCAGTACTGTGTCCAGTGCTGGGCTCCCCAGTTCAAGAAAGATGAGGAGCTACTGGAGAGAGTCCAGCGGAGGGCTACGAGGATGAGGAGGGGCCTGGAGCATCTCTCCTACGAGGAGAGGCTGAGGGAGCTGGGCTTGTTCAGCCTGGAGAAGAGAAGGCTGAGAGGGGACCTTAGAAATGCCTCTAAATATCTGCAGGGTGGGGGTCAGGAGGACGGGGCCAGACTCTTTCCAGTGGTGCCCAGCGACAGGACAAGGGGCAATGGGCACAGACTGGAGCAGAGGAAGCTCCAGCTGAACCCGAGGAAGAACTTCTTCCCTCTGAGGGTGACGGAGCCCTGGCCCAGGCTGCCCAGGGAGGCTGTGGAGTCTCCTTCTCTGGAGATATTCCAGCCCCGCCTGGACGCAGTGCTGTGCCCCCTGCTCTGGGTGACCCTGCTTGGGCAGGGGGTTGGGCTGGGGGACCCCCAGAGGGCCCTGCCAACCCCACCATGCTGGGATTCTGGGATCCTGCCCGGCAGCAGTCCCGCAGTCCTGTGCAGTGCAGGTGAGGAACCGGCTACCTCGCAGGCTACGGAGCTCCTCAAGCCAGCGCGGGGCTGGCTGGGCTTTACTGGGACCAGTTCGAGTCCTGCAAACCGCCCCTAGCCCGGGGATTTGGAGGGGACCCTCCCATGGGCTCGCTCGGCACCGGCTCGCTCAGCACCACCCCAGAGGGAGGGGGGCAGCAGGGCTGGGGCATCGCCCTTAGGTGCTGCTGGCTTGGCCCTTGTGCCCTCGCAGCTGCCCCTGCCCACCCCAGAGCCCCCAGGTTTTAGGGCAGAGCCACCCACGCCCCAGGCGCCGGCTCCGGGCGGCTCCGCTCGGCGCGGCCGGGTGCCTGCACGCGCGACCTGCTCTGGGGTACTGGTTTATTGAGCTCGTACAGCGCGCTGCGTGGGTCCGGTGGGCTGCAGTCACTGGGACCTTCTACTGGGGAGGGGGCTGGCGGGAGGGGACGGGACAGGACGAGGGCAGTTTGTTTGCTGTGTCCTCTGCAAGCCACCATGGAAACCCTCCGCGGTTTCAGATGGGACCTTTCTGGCACAACTCCGTCACGGGAGCAGCAGCCCCCCCTGAGCCCGGCCGGGCAGCCAGGGTGGGAGGCTGCTGGGGTCCTTGCTGGCCTTCGGAGCCGCGGGGACTGGGGTTTCGAGCCCCGCTTGCCCGACGTGGGGTTTGAAGCCCACGACGCGGCCCCCGGAGCTGTCTCTTCTGCTTGCTCCACGTCCAGACACGGGCACTAACGGCAAAAACAACGTTTGGTCTTGGGAGGAGGTGGTGGATCGATCTCTACAGCTCCCTGGTGGCACTTAGCAAGGCGTGCCAAGGGCCAGGAGGGGTGGAGGGGACTCCCGGGGCTTGTCGAAGAAGATGGAGGAGGACATCTCCGTTTTGAGCTTGCTGTCGGCGCTGCCCTCGCTGGAGGCAGCGTCGGGGCTGCAGCCCTCGCAGCAGCAGCAGCAGCAGTCCATGAAGGCCTGGCCCAGGGGTCTGCAGAGGCACAGGAGCAGGACGGGCGTCACCGAGCACTTGAAGAAGAGGAAGAACTGGTTGATGAGGTTGAGCAGGTCCAAGGTCTGCTTGGACATGTCAGGGGACATGTAGGCCACCACGATGTTGCAGACGTTCTCAGGGGTGGTGCAGAGCCCGTAGATGACGGTCAGCCCGATGATGGTGCAGTTCAAGTGGCTTTCGCACTGGCTGTGCTTGGTCCCTCGGCACTCGGTCTTCTTCTCGGTGCCGCTGATCCTCCGGGTCACCAGCTGGCAGCTCACGGTGAAGAGGATGGGCAAGCAGAAGTAGCAGCCGAAGTACCACCACATCCGAGCGTTTTGGTAGGTGAGCACCAGCGAGTAGATCGACTCGGGCAGGTTGGATGAGGGCTTCATGGTGCAGTACTCCGTCACCACGCCGGACACGGGCGATGTGTCCTGTGCCACCTGCCAGAGCAGGATCTCCGGCACCGACAGCGTCATGGAGCCCACCCAGATGACGGCCAGCTTGGCGATGATGGACTGGCACTGCTCGATGGGCCGGGCGCTGGCCTGGGGGCTGGTGGCCGCGTGGAACCGGTCGATGCCCAGGGCGCAGAGGCTGAAGGTGGTGACTCCCAGCGACGACACCTGGGGAGAGGGGAGGCAGAACACGTGGGCTTGCTGCAGGGGCATCAAGGTGGGCTTGGCTTTACCAGGCTGGTGGCAAACCCCTGGCTGCCCAAGACCACAGCCCAAGACCCTTCCTCCAAGGTTTTAGAGGGGTCGCAGCCTGTGGCTGCATCCCAGGGCTGGAGACACTTTTCTGGTGTTTTCAGGTTGTGACTGCTGAAAGGGCAGTGGGCAAAAACATCCCTTGACCCATTTGTCCCTGCCCAGCTCCCTTTTCTGCAGAAGGGAGAGGCTTTGCTGGACGTCCGTCTGTCCGTCCAGCCAGGGTGGGAAAAGCAGGATTGTCCCTCAGGCCCTTCCTCTATTCTGGGTGGCTCTTGGAGAGGAAAACCAGGGCCCATGACACCCACCAGCACCTTCCCCGCGTGCCCCCGGCCCCCGTCCCTGCCCTGCTCTGCAGAGCTGCCGCTGCTTCCTGGCCGGGCCAAGCGAGCTCAAGGCCCCGTTGTCACAAATCGGCTTGGGGCGATTTCCGCTGCATTGAGGACGGCAGGAAAAACACCCCGGGTGCCAAGGGGAAGAGGCCAAAGGAGGCAGAGGAATCGCGGGGGCTCTGGGGGGGCTGCCAAGGCACCGAGGGTCACAATCAGCGTTCATGGTCCCAGCCCCAGCGCGGCGGCTTTGCCCGGAGCCAAGTCCCACAGCCCTCGGCCAGGAAAACGGCAGAGTCACGCGCTGGTGGCCCCAGCCCCGCGGCCGTTCCTGGCCCAGCAAAGCCCTCAAAGGTCACCCTGTACTGAAGGACCTTCTGAGGACTCGGGAAACGGCCCCGGGCTCTGCGTGATGCCTGGGCAGGAGCCCTAAAGAGGTCCGGCACCCCGACCCCGACCCACCCCCCGCCTTTCCCGTGGTCCTGGGTTGGCCCCTGCGGTGTTGCAGAGCGCAGGAGCTCATGACCAGCACTGACGCCATCACCCAGCATCGCCGTTCAGTTACCGACCGCAGCACCCGCCCAGAACCAGCCCGGCATCACCGCCCCGCACCCAGCCCCACCGCCCAGCCCCACCGCTCACGCCGCGGTTCTTCACCCCGAGCACCCAGCACCGTCGCTCTGCCCCACGGCCAGCGCCCAGCGCGCTTGCCCAGCTCCCCAGCTGGCACCTGCAGCCCTCCCAGCTGGGAGGGACCTGGGTGTCCTGGTGGGTGACAGGGTGACCATGAGCCAGCAGTGTGCCCTGGCTGCCAAGAAAGCCAATGGGATCCTGGGGTGCATCAAGAGGAGTGTGGGCAGCAGGTCAGGGAGGTTCTCCTTCCCCTCTACACTGCCCTGGTGAGGCCTCATCTGCAGTGCTGTGTCCAGTGCTGGGCTCCCCAGTTCAAGAAAGATGAAGAGCTACTGGAGAGAGTCCAGCGGAGGGCTGCAAGGATGAGGAGGGGACTGGAGCATCTCCCCTACGAGGAGAGGCTGAGGGAACTGGGCTTGTTCAGCCTGAAGAAGAGAAGGCTGAGAGGGGACCTTAGAAATGCCTACAAATATCTGAAGGGTGGGTGTCAGGAGGACGGGGCCAAGCTCTTTTCAGTGGTGCCCAGCGACAGAACAAGGGGCAACGGGCACAAACTGAGGCACAGGAAGTTCCGTCTGAACCCGAGGAAGAACTTCTTCCCTCTGAGGGTGACGGAGCCCTGGCCCAGGCTGCCCAGGGAGGCTGTGGAGTCTCCTTCTCTGGAGATATTCAAGACCCGCCTGGACAAGGTCCTGGGCAGCCTGCTCTGGGTGACCCTGCTTCGGCAGGAGGGTTGGACTAGATGACCCACAGAGGTCCCTTCCAACCCCTACTATTCTGTGATTCTGTGATTCTGTGCCGCTGCCTCCTCTCCCCCTGCGCCCACACCCTGACTTCTGTCTCTCCTGGTCCCCTTGGTGGCATTCAGACGCGGCAGAGCATCCTTCCCAGTGCCCTGGCTGGGACGCAGCTGGTGCCGGTGGTCACCCTGGGCACGTCCCCGCACGCTGCCCGTCACCAGGATCCCCTTTAGCCAGCTCTGCCCCAAAATCCTGGCTTTGTTCCCCTCCCCCCCGAGCATCTGAGCAGCCACCAAGCAGAGGACACCTCTGCTCCTTGCACGCCTGAAACGCTCGCCCGGGCGCGCACAGGAAGGCTGGACACGAACTCCGGGGCTGCAGACCGAGTCCCCTCTCATGGCTGACTCTTCGCTGGGGACCTAGCTCTGGGCTGGCCGTGCCCCCCCACCCTGGTGCTGGGTCCCAGGTGAACAGTGCAGCCCCGACGGCCCTTTCTGCCCCCCCCGAGGCAGGAGGGCAGGGCAGGACTTGGCAGCTGGGGTGGCAGAGGGGGAGCAGCCTCCTGCCTGGACCGCAGCAGACGTGGGGCTGTGCCATGCCCCCCCGCAGCCCCAGCATCCCACCTGCGTCCCATTCCTGCGTCCTTCAGGGACCAGGATCCTGCTGGGTCACCGCACCCAGGGGTGCCACCCCAGGGGTGCCCACCAGGGACGTGGCCAGGGCAGCTCAGGCCATGGCAGACCCTCCTCAGGAGGGGGGGTCTCGTTTGGGGACATCGCCCTTTCCTTCCCGTCCTCAGCCGGGGCGCTGACCCTGCCTGGGCAAACGGGGGTCCGTATTCCTGCCCCCCTCCGAGTCCTCCCGCCTGCCTGAGACGTCAGGGCCCTGAGCTGGAGGGCAGGGGTGGGGAAAATGGTTCATTCAGCGAAAGGCTGGGCTGGGAGACCTCCAGCAAGGAGCAGCTCCCGCTTGCTGGGCCGGGGAGACAGCGGGGAGAGGCGGGGGCTGCCCGTTCCCCCTGGCAAACTCCACTTCGTCGTGCTGGGCTGCGGCTGTGCGGGGTCCCAAAGGACCCCCAGCGCCGCCGGGGCTGGGCACAGCCAAGCTGTCCGGGAAGGTGCAGGGACCCTGTGCTGGCAGCCCGGAGCTGTCACCGTGCCAGCGGGGGACAGAGCAGCAGGACTGCTGGTGGCAGCGGTGGCCTCAGACCTGCTCACATCCCAGCCCTGGCAGTGGGGGCTGTGCCAGCCCACCCAGGACCACCTCAACCCCCAGCCCGTGCTGGAGTCACCCCAACCTGCGGCTGCTGCTGGGGGAAGCAGAAGAGGACAATCCAGCTCCCACGGAGCGGGACGCAGCCAGGTCCTGGACCCGAGAGCCCTGCGGGTCCCCCCAGAAGCTGGACCAGGGGTGGGGATGTGATGGGACGTGTCGAAGTCTGGAGACCATTTCTTTGCCTGTAATGACCGAGCTTCCTACGGCCACGAATTTTCCCTGTCTGAGCGCCAGCGCCCGCCCTCTGTCCCCTGCAGCCGTTATTTCTCAAGCAGGCTTGAGTCTCGGTGATGGGCACGGACAGGTCTGGCGATGACACACGGCCAGGTCCCAAACCGGCAGGATGAGAGCCCCGGGAGGGGCAGGGCTGGCCTGGGCACGGGTGCCTGGTGGGTGTCAGTGGTCCCACAGCACCTGGCCGGTTTGGGGAGCGCGAGGGCAGCAGCCCCTGGGCCCTCCAGCTCCAGCCATGCCCCCGGCTTGCGGCGGGCGGTCGTGGGTTGTGTGGGCATTGACCCCGGGGTAGGCGCTGGGTGGGACCGGCAGGTTTGGAACCCCATCTAGCCAACCAAGCCTGAGAGGGTCTTCAGAGACCTGACGCTGTCTCTGATCCCTTCCAACCCTGTGTTTGCACCCTGCTTCGGTGCTGCGGAGCCCAGGCGACACGCGCGGGCGGGCTGGGTCTGTCTGCCGGCCCCGGGCACGGCGCGGAGCAGCCCGATCCCAGCCATCCCTGCGGGACGGGACGTGCCCCGCAGCGTGGGCAGGACCACGCCAAACCACGCCATCTGGGGCAGTTTTTTCTCATTCTGCTTTCCCCTGTCACCGCAGGCCCTGCGGCCTTCTCAGTGCGTCCCTGGCTCGCCCCGAACGTGGCCAACACATCGCGCGCGGGGCCTGAGGACAAGCAAAGATCTCAGGTTCCCAAACGTAGCCCCTGGACTCTCCCACCCCAGTGCTGCTCAGCGCTGCCCCACCTGCAGCCCCCTGCCCTGGGGCCGTCCTCAGCAGCCCACCACGGCCAGTGCTGGGCCAGTGGGCTGTGGGGCTGAGCCCACAGACTGGGGGGTGTTGGGCTGCGACAGAGACAGACAGACGGAGGGACCCCACGGACAGAAATCCCCTTGCAGGCTGGACAAAGGATGGTTTCACAGGCTCTTCCCAGCCCTGGCAGCGTTGCTGCTACCTGCACAGCCTGAGGAATGGCCTGGGGCAGAGGGAAAGGGAAGGCCAACACTGGGACCATCCCTCGGCTCCTTGCTGAGCCCCACGATGGGGGTCTTTGGGGACCATCCCTCGGCTCCTTGCTGAGCCCCACGATGGGGGTCTTTGGGGACCATCCCTCAGCTCCTTGCTGAGCCCCACGATGGGGTCTTTGGGGACCATCCCTCGGCTCCTTGCTGAGCCCCACGATGGAGGTCTTTGGGGACCATCCCTCGGCTCCTTGCTGAGCCCCACGATGGAGGTCTTTGGGGACCATCCCTCGGCTCCTTGCTGAGCCCCACGATGGGGATCTTTGGGGACCATCCCTCGGCTCCTTGCTGAGCCCCACGATGGGGGTCTTTGGGGACCATCCCTCGGCTCCTTGCTGAGCCCCACGATGGGGGTCTTTGGGGACCATCCCTCGGCTCCTTGCTGAGCCCCACGGTGGGGGTCTCCGGGGCATACAGCCATTGCGCCAGGCCATGGGCAGCATGGCCTGCCCCCAAAGCAAGGAAGCAGGGAGGAGACGAGTCCTTGAGCCCTCCAGGGCCCTGTGCAGCCCCTTACCTCCATGAAGGGCACGATGCGACAGGACATGTCCCCCAGCAGCCTCTTCTTGGTGATCTCGTTGAAGATGACCACAGGCAGGCAGAAGAAGAGGATGAGGAAGTCCCAGAAAGCCAGGCTGGCCAGGATGGAGTTCCAGGCGCTCTTCATGTAGTAGTTGTGCCACACAATGCACATCACGGAGAGGTTTCCAATGATGCCCACTGCGAAGACGATGAGGGACAGGAACATCACGGCGTAGGCGCTGTAGGAGTTCTCCGTCACTGGGTACAGGGGGTTCTGGATTTGCAGCCGTCTGTCGGACGCGGTGGTGAGGTTGGCTCGGGGCTCTGCCCCCTCCCCGTCCGTGGGGACCCCTGGTTGCTGCTCAGACGGGTCCGTGCTGGACGGCAGCAGGGCCTTGGTGGGCTGCAGGCTGGCGGGGTTGAGGGGCCGCGGGAACTCCACCCGCACTCCCGGCACGTACTGCTGCACCGACTTGGAGTCCCCGTCCGTCCCCCGGCGCAGCCGCTCCTTCGTCGCCGTCACCCCCGGACTGTCCGGTGACACCCCCGGCAGCGTCCCCCCCGCCTCTGCGCCCCGGCCGCGGTGGGGGCTGCCTTCCCCGGCCCCGCCGCGCATCCCCGCAGCCCCCGGCGCCAGCAGCAGCAGCAGCAGGAGCAGAAGTGGCGGTGGAGAAGGCATGGTCCCCTCCGCACCCTCCGCAGACGGCGTGTGCGGGGTCCCGGCTGCGGGGGTCCCGGCCGCGGGGGAGCCGTGCGGAGGAGCCGCCGCTCTGCCGGGCTCCGGCCGCTGCTCTGGGCTCTCCGGCGAGCAGCGGGCACAATAAAAGCGGCAGAGCCGGGCCCTCTGCTGGTCACCCACCCTGCGGGGAGGCTGCCAGGCTCTGCGGGACGCGCCCGCGCCCAGGCTGGCCCGCTAGCCATGCCCCGGCATCGCCCAGCAGTGCCCAACACCCCTCCAGCATCCCCCGGCATCCCCAAACATCCCCCAACATCCCCCAGCATCCCCCAACATCCCTCCAGCATCCCCCGGCATCCCCCGGCATCCCCAAACATCCCCCAACATCCCCCGGCATCATCCAGCAACCCCCAGAATCCCCCAACATCCCCCAACATCCCCCAGAATCCCCCAGCATCCCCCAACTTCCCTCCAACATCCCCCCAGTTTCCCTCAGCATCCCCCAACATCATCCAGCATCCCTCCAGCATCCTTCAACATCTTCCAGCACCCCCAACATCTTCCAGCATTCCCCAGCATCCCCCAACTTCCCTCCAGCATCCCTCCAGTGTCCCCCAGCATCCCCCAACATCCTCCAGGAATCCCCAGCATCCCCCATCATTCTCCCAACATCTCCCCAGCACCCCCCCACAACAGACCAGATGAAGGATGCCCACTCCCTGGCACTGGGGACCGGCTGCTGAGCTCAGCTCTTCCCACCTGAGATCCCCCCAACCCCCCCTCCCCCGAGCAGACGCCCTGAGGATGCCCAAGGTCCGGCGCTGGGCACGGTGTGTCCCGTCCCCTGCCACGCTGTGGATGTCCTCGAGCAGCCAGGCCACCTCCCCGGGGCTGGAGGGGTGACGGGGCTGCCCTCGTCGGGAGGGCAAGAGGAAGGACTGGCTGGCCTCAGGCGATGTCCCTTGCCACATCAGGGTGTCACATCTGCTGGCCCCGTTCTCCCAAGGTTTGTTGCTGCTTTTCCTACTGACCTCCCCCGCTGGGACACGGGTTCGAACAGAACTGTGGTCCCCAGTCCCCTGTGCCTGTGACTTCTCCCCAGACCCATCAGCTCTCCCCTGTCCAGTCTCCTGTTCTCCTTCCTGTTCTTTCTCCCTGCGCTGTCACCTCTTCCCCGTGACTGTGGGACTGGAGGGACCAGGGTCCCCTCTGCACGGGGCAGCGGCAGGGGCCAGGACGCCTCACCCCATTGCAGCCAGCAAACACCAGTTTCCCCCAGCTGGGACCCCGCTGCCGTCTCCCTCCGGCAGCGTGCTCGCTCTCCCCCGAGCCAGCAGGGCCTCTGGGCGGGTGTCCCAGGGCACCGAGGGGGACGTGGGCCTCTTGCAGCCTCACTGGGAGCTGGGAGAGCTGAGCCACCGGAGCCAGCCCAGGGAAACTGAGTCCCAGAGCCCAGAGGCTGCCCCTGCCAGGCGAGCGTGTGACCACAGCTGGCAGGACATTTGCTGACAGGGGTCTCAGCAGTGGGGTGCTCCTGCTCCACTCCAAACCTGGCTGTGGTAACCCCGCTGCAGGGGAAGGATGGCTCAGCCCGAGCTCAGTGGCAGCCCGAGCAGCGCGCGGGACCGCGGCGGGCTGCGACCGCTGCAGGAGCGCTGGCTGTGAGGGCACGAAGGGACCCTGTGAGCCATCAGGGGACCAACCCCAGGGTTCGTGAATTCTCTGGCCTTGGCCCACCATCCCACAGAAAAAAAATGAGCCAAGTGTTCTCCTTAGTGGATTACAAACCCCCAGAAGAGCCGAGAGGTGAAAGAGGAAAGCTGGACATGGCTTGCAAGGGGGCACAGCGCTGTGCTCAGATGGGGGGATGCCAGGGCACGGGCACCTTGGCCAGCCAAGCGCTGTCAGAGTTTTCATGACGTCGGCTTCACTGAAGATCGGATCTCACGAAGCTGCTCCCCAGTGAACCCCCAGTGCGGATCCCAGCTCCCTCTGCAAAGGCCGGGTTGGAGAGATGGTGGCATCCGTCCCCACGCGAGGCTCAGGGAGCGAGGCCATCGCACGGCATCGGGGCTCCAGGAAAACCACGCTGCCCGGTGACGGGGCTGAGCGAGGGACGAGCAGAGGCAGGGCAGGGCTCGGGGCAGGAGCGCGGGGAAGGCGGACGCGGTCTCCCCAGTGCCCACACCAGCTCGGAGGAGGGAGCCCTCGCCTGCCAGGCAGGACATGGCTCCGGGCAGGGTGCTGGCACCCGGCACCCTCCAGCTCCACGCAAGGCACCCACGAGGTCTGTAAGGAGCAGGAGCTATTTTTAGTTTCATTTCACAGCCATTGCACAACGGCTGGGTGTGTTGTGGAGCTGCCTGAAGACAACAGCAGAATTCACTGGGGCAAGGTGACACTGGGGTGGCACAGGAGTGACCTTGGGCGGGCTCTGTCTCCCGGGGAATCGCTGCCCAAGCAGCCTCTCCGAGATGCTCCTCTTCACTCCCTCTTTCTGTCCAGGAGCTCCCAGCCAGTGTGGGTCCCCGGCTGTCGCCAAACTGGGGGCCAGACAGCTGCCCTGGAGACCATTTGGGAACTGCACATTTATCTTCTCCAGCCCAGATTCGCAGACGGGTTGAGACTGTTTCTCGGGAGATGAGTGTGTGTCTGGGTTTTGCAGACGTCTCTCTGGAGGGGCTTCATCAGCGTCAAAGCTTCCCACCGTGACCCGGGGGAGGTTTCTTCCTAAATCCCCTCTTCCACATATTTCATCCAACTCTTCGAGTTTTGGACCAGTCTGCATAAAAATCAAATCCCGCCTAAGACCTGCATCTCTCCACCCCAGGGCCCACGAGGACAGCGTCCGCAGGAACACGTTCAAAATCATCTGATAGAAAAGGGGCAAAAGTCAGAGGTGTTTCTGAGCCTGCATTGCACCGCACTGAATGTCTTCCCCGTTTTGGGGCTTCTTGAAGCTGTTCCTTTGGATCAAGACAGCTTTGTTGCAGCCAAGGGTGGTTACAAAGCCACCCAGCAACCGCTTCACCTCCTGTCCACCGTGTCCATATACCCACCACGGCTCTCTGGATGCTGGGAATGCTTCTGGAGGGTCACAGGGGGACAGAAGGGAGATGCCGAGTCCGATCCCACTGCTGGACTCTCACTCCCTGGCCGGAGGGACAGCGGGGACACCAGCACCAAGGGGGTGTGAGCGGGCAGCGCCCGTGCCAGCTGGGATCCCTCATGTCAGCTGGTGAGTTTCTCCGGCTCCCTGCTTGCCTCTGCAGGAAGCCTCCATGTCCTCCCACCAGTGCTCCAGCGTCACCCTCACGGAGGAGCCCGGCGGGGTGAGATGTGTCCAGTTCACTGGCCGTGGTTCGCTGGCCTTCTGGTTTCTGGGGAGAAGAACTGCCCCGTGCAATTTGTTCTCACCCAAGCACAGGGGCATGGCTGAGATGGAGGAACCTTCAAAGTGTGGGCAGCACCAGGACGGCCGTGCCTGCGGGCATGACGCCGTGTGCCCAGTGGACAGTCGGAGCTCAGACTCAGTTTCACCCCTGATTTTTCTCTGTTGATGAAAAAACTCTTCTTAATCCAGCATAAATATCAGAACCCCACCCGAGGCTTCAGCCTGCCTGATGGCCAGCTTTGACGAGCTCCTCAGGGCCACCACAAGCCTCCTCTGCCAGGGCGCAGCAGAAGTGGCTCTGCCCTGGCTGCCTTGCCGAGCTGCCCCAGACCCCAGCACCCCCCGGCACTGCGGGTGCCCCTCGCGCATCCCCCGTTGCTGGAGAGACTCGGGGAAGGCACGGCCCAAGTACCCAAATACCCCAGGAGAGGAGGGAACCGGCTGCCTTCTGTTTCCACCAAACTGCCGGGGAGCGGGGCAGTCACAGGGCTGGCACACGGCGGTTGGCCCCGCGCTGCTCAGCCGATCCGCCGGCTTCCTTGGAAAGCGGGGAGAGGGCAGGGAGGGGACAGGGTAAACACAGACCTGGTGCGGGCAAAGCCAGCGCGCAGGCAGCTGCTGGGGAAGCGGGGCTGTGGGACGTGGGCGAGGAGCTCCCCCCCCACCGCTGTGACCACTCGTCCTGGGTGAAGATGCTCCCGTCTGATCTTCGTGCCCTGGGACAGGACGATGAAACTCCCCCCTGATGACCCTCTTTCTCCCCCCAGCCCGTCCTCTCGCTGGGGACCAGCCCAGCATCTCTGCCCACCCTGGCTCCTCCGTCTCAAAATTAACACCCGGTGTGCCGGGCTGAGCCCGCCTCGCCCGGTGCGTTACGGTGGTGCTTGGAGTTCCCACCAGCGTCTCGATGGCACCGATCCTGCAAGCCGCTGTCTCCTGCAGGCACGGCACGCAAGGGCTCAGCCCACAAGTGGAGGGTTTTTGGAGCGAAGCCACCCTGCGATGTTGGACCAGCTGCTCCCAGCACCCCGCGCTGCGGGAGCCGTGCAAGGCTGTGCGATCCGCCCGCGGCTCTCCCTCCCCGGAGCTCGCGAAGAGCCTCTCCCATCTGACCGCAGCCACATCGCGCGGAGCTCGCTGCAGCTGGCACCGCTGGAGCCAACCCGCACGCCACGGCCTTCCCGGTGCTGGCTCTGCTCCCCGCCGGCTGGTTTCCCAGTAGTCACCAGTTTAAAGCACATCGCGAACGCTCAACCCCGTTTCGCAGCGGGGAAAGCAAAACGACGGCGGGATTTTCCTTGAGCCGCAGCAGGACACGAGTTCCTGGGGCTCCCTGGCAGGGGACCCTGCGGGGACGCCCGCGCTCTCGTGGGTTGGTGCCGCGGCGCTGGACGCAGCCTTGTCTGCGCCGGGAAGCGTCACGGGCCCGCGTGAGCGGGGCGGTCACGTTGTGTTCGGGGGAGGAACTGAGAGCCCCAGGCGAGCTCAGCTGAAGGCGAAGGCAGTATTTTCCCGTGTAATAAAACGAGCAACGGTCTGGAGGCAGGGAGAGGCCGTTCGGAGCGGCGCTGAGCGTGGCCTCTTTGTTGGAGCCCACTCAGTGATTCACCCCCAAGTTCCCTTTAAATACACAAGGACTCACAAATGCAAAAATGCAACTCAGAGCAAAACGACTCAGAAGTTTAATGTAGAAACCAAAACATCTTCAAGCCCGCCACCCTCTTTTTCTTGGGGACGAGGTACTTGGTTTCTCCGTTTGCCTCAATTCACTCCCTCCGGCTCTAGTAACGACTGCCCCGTTCTTCCCTGCGTCGGGGTAAACCCGATGCCGCTGCGTCCCCCTGCTCTGGCTGCCACACGCTGCAGCCAGGGGCTTCAGAGCTGCACGGAGCTCGGGTTTGGGGTGACGGTTGCATGGGGGCTATGGCAGCATGCCCCCCAAGTCCTGGGGAAGGTCAGCTGGAGCACTGGTGAAAACCACCACGCCACAGGGTTATGGGCTTGTCCCCCCCTGTTTCCTAGGGTCACAGAATGGTAGGGGTTGGAAGGGACCTCTGTGGGTCATCTAGTCCAACCCTCCTGCTGAAGCAGGGTCACCTACAGCAGACTGCACAGGACCTTGTCCAGGCGGGGCTGGAATATCTCCAGAGAAGGAGACTCCACAGCCTCCCTGGGCAGACTGTTCCAGTGCTCCATCACCCTCAGAGGGAAGAAGTTCTTCCTCGGGTTCAGCTGGAACTTCCCAGGCTTCAGTTTGTGCCCATTGCCCCTATTCCTGTCACTGGGCACCACTGGAAAGAGTCTGGCCCCATCCTCCTGACCCCCACCCTGCAGATATTTGTAGGCATTTCTAAGGTCCCCTCTCAGCCTTCTCTTCTCCAGGCTGAACAAGCCCAGCTCCCTCAGCCTCTCCTCGTAGCAGAGATGCTCCAGTCCCCTCCTCATTCGCTTTCAGGGTCGCTTTCAGGGTGCTTCTCATCCCCGACTGCTCTCGGTGAATCCCAACTCCTCTGCAGCCGGGGAGGGCAGAACCCAGCCGGGCGCAGCCGGGGGTCCGGAGGAGCAGGAGGAAGGTCTGGGGGAGCCCGGAGGGCAGCGAGCCCCGCGCTGGGTGCCCGGTGCCTGCGCTGCCATCCCCGCCTGTGTCGGCAGAGGGAGAGGCAGAGCGGGCGACCCAGGGCCCCCGCACGCCCGCCTGCCCGGACGTGGGTGCCGGGGAAACACCCGTGGAAAATCACCCGCCCGCAGCACGACGGGTGCCGAGCAGCCCCGAGCCAGGCACAGCGCTGGCCCCCGTCCATGCTCTGCCCGCACCGCTGAAGGTTTCGGAGCAGAAGTCAGGGTCGTTTGCGCTTACCGGGAATATCAGGGCTTGTGTTCTTGGAAAGCGTCGAGCAGGGAGCTGGCACACGGGCAGGCTGTGCTTGGGGCGATGGACCCCGTGGACGTGGAAGATGGACCCCCTGGGCAGGGGCGATGGGCCCCCCCGAAGGCTGCTGGGCTTCAGGGCTGGTGGTCCGGCGTCACAGCCCCTGCAGGAGGGGGTCTGTGCCCAGCGGCGGGCACAGATGGTCCCGGAGCTTTGTGAGAGGCTGCGGTGCATCCGGGGGGACCTCACGCAGGCAGCCCTGCCCGAAGGGGACCCTCCTCTGGGCAGCTGGCAGGGCTGTGAGCTCCTGGGGGAGGTGGCCACGGGTTTCCACGCTGCAGGGGTGACCTTCAGAGACCCCCACCCCCACCCAGACCTGGTCTCCTGAGTGGCCTCTCCTGGTCCCCCCCAGTTTCCCTTCAAACCAGACAGCTCGTCCTCACCGTCCGGAGCAGTCACAGCAGCCAGGGCCTGATGCTGCGCGGTGCTGAGCACCCCCGAAACGTCCGTCTGTGCCGACACCTGCCCTCAGACACCGCAGAGCCGGTGCCACTGCTCGGCCCTGCCTGCGGGACGAGGTGCCAGCGCCTGGGGCTGGCAGCAGGGTGGGCAGAGGGGGCTGCCTGGGCACCCACTCACCGATGCCGGGGGTGGCAGGGGGCTTGGGGACCCTGCCCTGCCCGGGGGACATGCTGGGGGGCTGGCAGGGGTGCTTTACCCGCTCGCTGTGCACCGAGCCAGCAGCGCGTGGGTGCTGGGGCAGGGTCCAGACCCCGTGCTTTTGCCCCCTCTGGGTGCCCACAGCCCGGGCAGCGCTGCCGTACCCCCGCGCAGAGGGACGGGGACGGGTCCCCGCGCCGGTGGGGAGCGGGGTTCTGCGGTGACGCTCGGCAGCTGCCGTGGGCGCCCCACCCTGGGTGGGGATGAAGGTCACCGTGCAGAAGGTTCGGCTGCTTGCTGACGGAAAAAAATAGGGAAATTCCCTGCTCTGCACACATGCAAATGAGGGCTGGGGCTGGGGACCCCGTGTCCAAGCCCCCTGCAACTGCTCTCCCCTCTCCAAGCCCCAGCAGGGCTGGGGGCTCTCCGTGCTGCCTCCCCTCAGGCCCCCATCACAGCAGACTGGCCCCCCTGAAATCTGTCCTCCACCCTGGAGGTGTGCTGGTGACCGGGCACGGCTGTGTCCCCAGGGCAGCTCTCACTGCCCACAGTCTGTCCACACGTCTGGGTGGGCTGTGCCCACGCCCTGCCAGACAGACAGCCCCTCCTGACGGACCCGCTCCGGGGAGCCAGAGGAGCCTTTGCTGGAGCTGCGTACGGGCAGGGCCACACCATGACCCCGAGGACCAGGGGTGTCCCTTGGAGCTGGTCACGTCCTTGTTGCTGTGGCCAAGGAAGAGGGCGAGAAGATGGTGCCCAGGCTCTTGGGAGGTAGGAGCTCTCGGGGGGAGACAGGCATCGATGAGCACTGGCACAGGCTGCCCAGGGAGGTTGTGGAGTCTCCTTCTCTGGAGATATTCAAGACCCGCCTGGACGGGGTCCTGTGCAGCCTGCTGTAGGTGACCCTGCTTCGGCAGGAGGGTTGGACTAGACGACCCACAGAGGTCCTTTCCAACCCCTACTATTCTGTGATTCTGTGATTCTGTGATTCTGTGCAGGACTGGTACCTGTGCTGGGCACCGTGCTGCTGGCATCGCGCTGATGGTATGTGGCCAGGTCTGGCCTGAGGCTGGGGCGGGCAGGTCCCCTCCTGAGACCCCAGAGGTGCACACGATCAGCACCGCATGCTCCAAAGGTACCTGCAGACCAGGCTCAGGAGAGGGCAGAGCACGGGGAGGGGTTCGCCTGCCTTTGCCTTACAAGTCCTGTTTTCCAGGGCTGTGGTACTGCCTGGGGTGCCAGGAGGGTGACGGATGGTGCAGGGAGGGAAGAACCTCCCTACCGAGCTTGTTATCCTGCAGGGGAGGGAGGGGACTCCCTGCATCTTGGGATGCCAACGCTGCAGCCACGAGGACACAGCCACGGGTGGGTGAGATGGGCTCCATCCGTGTCGGAGCTGCTCTAGCCCAGCACCTGCAGCGTCAGCAAGGCCAACCACGAGCACAGAGGGGCAAGCAGGATTCCTGGGGCTGCGGGCACCATCCATCCCAGGCTCCAGGTCCTGCTGCCTGCAGGTCAGAGGTGTCAGCCAGGGCCGTGGCAGCTGCCTGGCGAGAGGGAGACGTTGTCCTCTCCCCTGTGATGGAGAAAACCCCAGGCTCCCTGTGCAGTTTTCCCCGCTGCCCTTGTGACTCAGTCCCACGCGGTGAGTTGCTCAGCACTGAGCCACTGACCCACACGGCCGCCAGCCAGCAGCCCACGAAGGGCTGGAGCTTCTCAACGTTGCAATAAGGCAGGAGGCAGAAGCTTGCATGATGTTCTCCCCTAGATCCAGGTCAGCAGCTCCAGCTTCACGCCGAAGCCGGTGGCCCTGAGTCACCAGGTGACACAGCCATATCCTGCTGGTATCTCGCAGGTGTGGCAGCTCGACGGTGACGCGAGGCCAGCTGGCTCCCAAGCACCGAGGAGGTGGTGATGCAGCAGTAATTGCAGCCTGGCGCTGATGGCACTCGTGACTGTAGGTGGGGGATGCCTTTCTGCTACTCACAGCTTTGGGTAATTGCTGAGGAGCTGGTAAGACAGACTGCTTGGCTGGCAGATGACACAAGTGTGTCAGGATCTGGGGCATTGTCTCCAGGGAGAAGATACCGAGCTCCAAGGAGCCACCTGGGGCTGTTTGGGGCTCGTGCCTGAGGCAGAATCCTCACCCCTCTGTCCCTGACAGCACGGCTGCAGGCATGGTCTGCTGCCTGCCACGTCCCGATCCTCACACTGGGAACCTCCCCTCCTGCTCCAGCGTCCGATGCACGACCTGGGAGCAGGGCCAGCCCTGGACCCCACGTCCCTGTGAGCAGCGGGGATCTGGGCTCCCCAGGGCCGCAGCACCAGGCCATGGGGCCGCGGAGCCCCCAGACTGGGGACTCACCAAATACCGCCGTGGGATGCTGCAGGCACATCCAGGACAGGGGAAGGAAGAGTCCCTGGGACCTGCTTTGACTTCTGCTGTTGGAGAGCACTTACAGACCGGGTGGTTCCTGCTAGGTGCTGCACAGACAGAGAGGGCTCATGCAGGCTGAAAGACAGCGTGACGCAGGCACGTCTCCCATGGGGTTACTGGCCACTGGTGCTGGGCAGCTTTAGGCCCCTTGGCCTGAAAGTAGAGGTGCTGTTTCTTTTCCCTAAAACACCTGGCATCTCCGTCTCTGAACTGCAGGAGAAGAATTACACACCATGGTCTGCAGGAGGAGGACGCTGGTGTTTTGTGAAGGCAGCCAACAGGGGCTGCAATTATTCCAGCATGGGAGAGGTGAAAGGCTGGCCCACAAGATGGAGAGCAGAGGTCCAGGACTGACCATAACCCCAGCACGCTCCTGAGGACTCTGCATACTTGGGGCAGATGGTCCCTTGCTCCTACAAGGGTGTCTTAGTTCTGTTGTCCTAACTGTGGCCATGCAGGTGAGCTCAGCGGGGCAGGACAAGGTCCTGCTCAGCCTGGCAGGTCTCTCCCTCCTTGTAGGGACACTCAGAGAGTAAAACATTTTCTCTGACCTCACTGTATGGGAGCAATCGTGGGGCTGCCAGCAGCCAGCTAAGGCAGAGGGGACGAGAGAGAGAGTGGGGTGCAAGTGGTGATACCCCAGGAGCATCACATGTGGCAAAGCACTGGAGGATTTCCAGCCCCTCAGGACCTGACTTCGCTCTGTCTGCGGGGTGCTGAGCCCCCAGAGGGCCGGCGCTGAGCAGAGCTGGCGGGGCATGGCCAGGCTGTTCCTGCCCTGCGTGCCTGCACTCCTGCAAGCTCAGGGCTGCGGGTGTAGAAAACCCAGAAAATGTGGGAATCTCTGGGGCCGTTTCCCTGCTCCCAGCACACTCTGCAGGCTGGCAGACAGGCTGCCACGGGCAGGTATCTGTGCCAGGGCCGTGCCAGGCTCCGGGGCCGGTGGAAGGGCAGGCTGCCAGGCAGCGGGCAATGCAGCCAGCAGTGCAAGGACACTGCTGCCACTGGAGAGTGGCGTAAACTGGTCGGACACTTGTGGGAAGAGCTGCATGGGAGGATGCCCTTTCCCTTCACGTGGAGCACGTGGGGTTCTGTCTTCACTGGGACAGGGCAGCAGCAGATCACACCAAATGCACTGGAGTTAGAAACAGCACATTCAGGAAAGCAGTCGGAAGATTTTAATAGGTCATTTTACAAAAGAAGCAAGGACAGACATTGTTCAAAATACCTTTTTAGCCTAGAATTGTCCTGAAAAATTTCTTAAAACCTCACTTGGTCACACCAGCTCCCACCTTATTCAACTCAAACTACCAAACCGCACTTTTTTGCTAATTTGCTGGGTACTCAACAAACTCTTGGACCAGTTCTAGCCCTCTTAAACGTGCTACTTTTTGTGCAGAGTGGCCTCCTGTAGCCTTGCAAGAATGCAAATGCTGCTTTGTCAAATACCAAGACTCAGATGGGTTTCACTAGACCGATTTGCAGCCCCAAGATCCCAGGCTGAACCCAGAACGGCCGAGCACAAAGCAAGGATCTTGGCAGGATCGTGGTGTAGTCTGTAACCAAAATGGTAACATTGGCTGAAGCATTGACAGAAATGTCCCAATGTGAAAGAACCTGAAAAAATGCCAGGGATTAAGCGAATGGTCTGTATCAATAACCAGTGGTGGGAGTGACCCCAGGCAGATCGATAAACACCGAGAAGTGCATTTTTCACCCTGAGCCCAACAGGTCTGTGCTCTTGTAACAGGAAGATGCTGCCAGCAGGTGCCCTGTGTCTTCCTTCTGTCCCAACACTTCAGCAGACAGCAGCCAAACAAGACACCCAAAATGAGGATGAACAGACAAAAAGCAACAGCTCTGCCTGAGTCTTGTGGAGGGTGAAGTGAGCAAGGTTAGGAGGTGAAAGACCCTGCCATAATAACTGTTGATGCCTGTCCAAAACATGCCCCAAACTAGTTTGTCATTGCCAGCTGAGATGATCCCAGGCAGGGAGGACTTGACCTGGCACCCCAGTCCTCTGTGCCTTGGCCCGAAGACCTGGCCGTACACCTCGTGCAGACACATCAGGGTGGGGGTGGCTGTGAGGGTGAGAGAGACCAGCAAGAAGTGTGGGAGTATGCATGGGTTTTGTTTAAAACAGAAATCCCCTGTCACCAAGGTCTGGTGCTGAGTTTTGTTACCTGCTTGGAAGTAAGTCATTGCTTCTGCTGCATTGCTGCGTTTCTGCTCCAGTTGCTACCAGCCCAGTTTGACCAGTGCCTCAGCCGTCGTTAGGAGGTCAGTAGTTCATTGGGGACAATTCCTGCTTCGAAGCAGAGTTTCAGTCCCAGCAGGTTCATGGCACTTGGGAACAGGTCTGCTATTTCCAGTCTCCAACATGGTTTTTAGTCTATGACGTCTTCCCTTGCCCATCTCAGATCCTCTGCCACTGGCAGAGACACCTCCTGTCCCTAGCCCAAACTTACCTCTGGGCACCTCTTTTTATGAGCTTTGGTTAGATGGCCCTCTATTTGCTGAAATGACTTTTCTCTTTTCCCTTTCACAATTTTCTCACTTTTCCTCCTATCCTTGATTCGAAGATGCTGAAGTTTTCTGGCCTCAGCCTGGAGGATGGATGGACCCTTCTATGCCCGCTGGTCTTTTCCCACTCCATGACTGAAAAGTGACAAGACCAAGGCTGGGTGTCAGCCACTCGGTGTTTCTGTGCTTTCCTTGGAGTCTGCTTTGGAAGGATGCTGATTATGGGACATCAAGACGGGATCATGCTGACCAGTCACTGCAGGAGGATCTGGTCTCAGTGGCCACGTGCCCAGCCAGGCCAAGGTCAGCATGGTGGCACAACGCTCAGAGGGTCCACATGGCAGCGGCTTGGTGGCAGATAAACCCTGGGGGAGCAGTGAGAGCGAAAAGCAGTGCCCAGACACAGAGGGGAAACCTTCTCCTCCTCCCACAGGAGCAAGGAGCCCTGCAAGATGCATCTACTGTAGCTCCAAACCTGAACCCATAATGGTACCCCCTCTTCTCCCTCCGCCTTTCCCCAATCCCAGAATTTCTGACCTTGGGTGCCAGAATCCTGCCAACCTGCTGTGCCAGGAGCAGGAGCAGAGCTCTCCACGATTGCTGGGCAGGCGTGGGTGGTATCTGCAATCCTGTGAGTCAGCCTGCAGGAGTACAGCTGGGATGGAGTGGCCAGGGAAGGACAACAACCTGACCCATCGTGCCAGGGGATCCCTGAGTCTGTGGGTGATCTCCATCCCTTCAGGGTGACATGGCCACAAGTCCCCATGCCCACACCTGCGCTTTGCTGTGGATACACCACCTCTTTGAGTAACCCTGGGCAACCCCTTTCCCTGCCAACCACACTTCTCTGCATCAGGGGTGGCACAGCAGGGATATTCTCCTGGGTGAGCCTGTCCAGCCACGGGTGTGCTGGGTTTCAGCAGAGTTAGAGAGTTCGGCAGCATGGATCCTCTCTCGGGCTTTGTCCTCTGCATGCCGTTGGAGACAGGTAAGGAGTACTCCTGGGCTTTAGGATGCAGAAGCGATGCTGCCCACCAGGTAGAAACCACGGCACAGGCAGCTGCCCTGCCCCATCTCCATGGACCTCCATGTGTCAGGGCAGGTTTGAGCATGCGTAGCATCAGCTTTTGCATTCAGCTGGCAGCTGCTGCAGTGGCTCTTGGAAACTCTCCAGGGCTTCACAAGGGCCCTGCCTTTGTGGGACCCAACCTTACTCTCCAAGAGTGTGTCCCTAGCAGCTGCTGGAAGCAGCACCCTCAGCCTGGCCAGCACATCTTCAGCTCCACAGCCCCCAAGTAACTGTGCTGGGTGAACGCATCCCACTTCCAGGAGCCCACCCAGCCAAGCCACCAGGCAGTGTTGCAGCAGGTACCGCTCGCATTTCAGCCTCCCGCAACCTGGGTGTGGAGCAGCCCCAGGAAAGCCCTCCAAGGCCATGCCAACGGGATGCCGGCTGGGGCTGGGGCTTCCACTCAAGCAGTACTGGGCCAGACACATTGTCAGGTGTTGATATAATAAAATGACCTGGGGAAGGGGATTTTTATTTTAAGTCAAAGTGACTCAGTCTCTCACGTTGCCTCTCTCCCAGTTTCACTCGTCCCCACACTCACCCACATAAGGGGTCTGACTGGGTCACTGGTGTGCGGCACTGAGGATGGGGGATGCTAGCAGGTGGGTCCTCACTTGTGTCTTATGGGCTCCTCGTTGGCAAACTGTTGATGACAGGTCTTTTATACCCTTTAGGAATCAACTATTTTCATGGCAGCGTCTTTAGCCTCTGATCCTTGCTCAGCCCACCGTCCAAGAGCCTCAGGCAGGATTGTTGCCCTTTGTCTGGGCTTCCTTTCTGTGGGTGTCTCTACAGGCGCCATCGTGATGTTGGGGGAGTAGGAAGATGTAAGCGATGTGCTTATGTCTTGTTGCCATCCTCCTGCCATCAAAGAACAAGTCTTCTGCTGCTGAGTCATCTACACCCAGGCCTTATCAACGCACAGCCATCTGGGCTGATGCAAACACCAGATTCTTCAGCATCTGCCTGATGTTGATTGTGCTCCTGGTTATCAAGGCCATTTTCCCTATTTTCTCTTCAGGGTTTCTTCTAGCTCTTTCACACCCAGCCATTCCCATGCACACTTTCTCCATCCCAGTCTCAGTGTATCTGTTACATAGGTCTACAAGCAGGACAACGAACCTAGTCCAAAATGTTATTCTGAAGACCATATGATGTCTTGGACTGGAAAACCAGCAGCATAAAACCTGCAGCAACAGTTATGTGCAAGAAGAGGGACTCTGTTGAAATCAAGAAACTAAGAAAATGAAGAAATTAAGAAATTAAAAGCAGCAACCAAAAAAGAAAAATGTTTACTGATAGCATGGACTTAATGTAAATGTGATGCTGGAAGCACAGAGTAAATGTACGCTGGCTGTCCAAAGAGGTTCTAGCAGTATTATAACAAATGTTTTTTAAAAAGCAAGTATGGGAGCCTGCTGGAAGTAAAGTGATCTCTTTGACTAAGCCATAGCCATGTCCAAACAAGGCAAACAGCATAGAGTAAACCTGGGCAAGTGAAACGTGAAACCACAGTAAGGTGAGCCAGAATATTTTTTTGAGGAACAACTTGCTATAGGCATAACAACTAACATTCAAACATTCTTTTAAGTACACAGGAGATGGCTGCCTGCCAAAGAGGCTGGAGTCAACAAACGATGGAGTACAGCAGGAGCACTCACGGAAGATACGCTGTGAAGAGAAGTGACATGAAGCCCTGCCATTGTGGGTCCCTGCAGAGGCACCCAGGGGCTTCCCGGGCTGGACTCTGTTCACTGAAGAAGTCAGATCAGGTCCCTCAAATGGAGATCGCCAGCTGAACAGAGTTTCAGAACACGTTAGCTTACGTGAATGGAGAGAAAACACGGCAGGACCTTCACCCGGAAAAATGTTTTTGCACAGAGGCTGGGGGAACTCAGCGTGGTGTGGTGACTAGCAGGGGATCCACGGCCTGCGGCTGGGCAGCGTGTTACGGGGAACAGTCACAGAATCACAGAATCACAGAATCCCAGCATGGCAGGGGCTGGCAGGGCCCTCTGTGGGTCACCCAGTCCAACCCCCTGCCCAAGCAGGGTCACCCAGAGCAGGCTGCACAGCACCGTGTCCAGGCGGGTCTGGAATATCTCCAGAGAAGGAGACTCCACAACCTCTCTGGGCAGCCTGGGCCAGGGCTCCATCACCCTCAGAGGGAAGAAGTTCTTCCTCATGTTCAGATGGAACTTCCTGTGCCTCAGTTTGTGCCCATTGCCCCTTGTTCTGTCGCTGGGCACCACTGAAAAGAGCTTGGCCCCATCCTCCTGACACCCACTCTTCAGATATTTATAAGCATTTCTAAGGTCCCCTCGCAGCCTTCTCTTCTCCAGGCTGAACAAGCCCAGCTCCCTCAGCCTTTCCTCGTAGAGGAGATGTTCCAGTCCCCTCATCATCCTTGTAGTCCTCTGCTGGACTCTCTCCAGTAGCTCCTCATCTTTCTTGAACTGGGGAGCCCAGCACTGGACCCAGTACTGCAGATGGGGCCTACCCCAGGGCAGAGCAGAGGGGAAGGAGAACCTCCCTCATCCTGCTGCCCACACTCTTCTTGATGCACCCCAGGATCCCATTGGCCTTCTTGGCAGCCAGGGCACACTGCTGGCTCATGGTCACCCTGTCGTCCACCAGGACACCCAGGTCCCTCTCCACAGAGCTGCTCTCTCCAGCAGGTCCACCCCAAGCCTGTACTGGTGCCTGGGGTTGTTCCTCCCCAGGTGCAGGACCCTGCATTTGCCTTTGTTGAACCTCATCAGGTTCCTCTCTGCCCAACTTTCCAGCCTATCCAGGTCACGCTGAATGGCAGCACAGTCAGAGCGATTGTGGCAGTGAGATTCTCTCTAACAATTGAGGTCACCAGCTGAGTCTCATGGGGGTTGAGCCCGCGCTGCTGATGGCATTAAAAGCTGCAGAAAGACCTTATAGTGACAAATGCCTGCCCGTTAAGTCAGTACACGTCTGGTAATGTCAAAGACCAAGCTCCCCAGGAAACCCCCCGTGTGGGTGGGATGGAGCAGGGAAGGACCTTTCTGTTCTCATGCTGTGCTAATTGTCCTGGTGCCACAAAGGGAGATTCAGCAGGGAAGGAAGGAATGCAGGCGATACCCATTTCCCCTGGCTTTGTCCGGTGCCTCTGCCTGCCCGTGTGCCTGACGACCTGCTCCACGCTTTGCTGCGCCGGTGGAGCCGCTCCCTTCTGCTGTTCTCCTAAGGAATCAGAGATATTGTTCAAAGCTCTCAGGACCGCAGCCAGGAATAATTTGGAATAATTTTCCACCTGTGCTGCTTTATTTTCTCAGGCTCTGGGGCTTGCTCTGAGACAGGGAACTGACGCTCAGAGCCTGGCCAAGATCCTCGGTGGCCGTTCCCAGCAGATTGTGATCCCCAGGGTGGAAGCAGGGATGTCCTCAGCATCTTGAAGGTGTGACACCAGCTCCTGCACCAGGGATGGGCCTGCCTGGGCTTGCCTGGGATGGAGCGGGCACCCTGGGCGAGCCAAGGGCAGGCTCTGCCCTCTGCCCGGGAGCTGGCCCCCCGCAGACCCACCACCCACGCGCGGGGGCCAGGGCAGCGCCACTGGGGCTGGCTCCACCCGTGGGCAGGGGCTGGGGCCGTGCAAGGAGCCGGGACGGGAGCCCTCCAGCTGCCCATGGCCATGACACCAGGCCTTGTCCCAGCCACCAGCAAGAAACCAGTCGTGAAAACCAATAAGCCTCCAGGAGGGACTCCAGCAGCCAATCAGAGCCAAGCTTTCACTCATGAACCCTCAGGAGGGACCCAAACAGCCAATCAGAGACTGACTCTCTTACCTGTGGGAGCGGCAGCTGTGTTCTGATTGGCACCGGGAGCCCTGTTGTGCTGCACTGGAGCCAATCAGAAGTGACAGCTAATAAAGGGTCGCTGGGACAGGGGATCTCCTCTTGCTGGAAATAAGCCATGCTGGGATGGGTGGCCTGGGACGTTCCTGGGGCTGTCTGGCCATCTCCTCTGGTGGGGCTCTGTGGCCCGGGGCACGAGGAGGCGTAGGGATGTCACCCATGGATGCCTCCCTCCAGAGAGCTGCCAGGTTCCCAAAGTGGAGACCAGAGGAGGGTTGAGGTTGGAGGCACCTCTGGAGATTGCTTGGGCCAACACCCCTGCGCAGAGCAGGGTCAGCTACAGGAGGCTGCCTACGATCATGCCTAGTTGATGCCTCCGCTACCTCTCCAGGTAACCCCATCCAAGGTCTCCTTCTGGTGTGGGCATGGAGGTCTTCATGCCGTGCAATGCCACAAGCTGCCTTGGAGCAGATAAGTCTCTGGCTAGTCCTGGGCTGGGTGGTGGGCACCTGTGCCACTGCCACGTTGAGTTGCCCCACGTAGGAATGAAACCATGCAGCACACGCTGCCCTCTCCCAGAAGTCACGGGCTGTCGGGACGTCCCCAGCGAGATCTCCGTGCAGGAACACCGCTGGCACTGTGGGACATGGTGAGCAGTGCTCCATCACCCACCGCCAGAGCCCGGAGAGGCACAGGATGGAGCAGGAGCTCTCCCCAGCTGGGGTGGGACCGCAGGTGAGGAGCACTCATCTGCAGCAGAGAGCTGGTGGCGGTGCAGGCTTGGCTGCTGACTCACCGGCTGAGAGAGGGCAGGTCCCTGTCCTGCTCCCCGAGCCGTGAAACTGCAGAAATTCCTCCTGGCGCTGTTTTTGCAGAGCATGACAGGACAGAAAAGCAAAGGGAGGTACAGACGGGGACGGCAGGGCTCCGCAGCTGAGGGACCCTGCTGTTTGGAACCTCTGCCTCATACCTCATGGGTCCTTCCAAATGGTTTTTGGGGGGAATGTCCCGTGCTGTCCCCTGTGTCGGGGAACTGACCCATCACCGGGGTCTGGACTGGAGATCGACAGAGACGGCACTGTCTCCAAGGAGATTATTCCTTGGTGCCGTAGAAACTGGTTGGGTTTTTTTTGTGCCCCCTCTTGTCCCTCACTGTTAAGGGTATGATAATTGAAATAAAACTTTATTTCAGTCCCTGGAGCTTACTGGAGGGATGGGTGTATCCCATGGAGTGCCATCTGCCACAGACCACCGAGGTCTCATACCCACAGGGTGATGAGAACTGGTCAGGGAAGAGCAGGTACTGAACGAGGGGCACTGCAGGAAGGAGAAGAGTCTCAGGTCTGTGTCTGCAGGCTGAGCCCCAGCTCCAGCATGCCCTGCCACGGCCATCTGATATTCAGCACTGGGAGCACGGGGTATCACGGTCCCCCGTAGGAAAGGAGCCCACCCCACACCCTGCCCTGCTCCCCAGACGCCTGCTGGTGCATGCCCCAGTGCCAGCACTTTGCAGGGCTGTGCCAGCCCAGCGGCACATGGCCGTTGATAGCCCGTCGTCACCCGGTCCTGCCCGCCGTCCGAGGGGAGAGGCCGCAGGCAGGGAGCCACATGAGTGGGAAAGCAGGAGCAGCAGAGGACCTGCCGGCTTCGTTACGGATTTCCAGGCAGGAGTGTCCCCTGGATGTGCCGTGCGGTGCCTCCCCCACCTCCCGGGACACCCTCTGACCCCAGGGATGGGGGCAAGAGTTCTGTATCTTGCAAGAGGCAGAAACCTGCTGGGTCCTGGTGCAGCGGGGAGGTCAGCCTGAGCTGGGGGAGAGCCGCTGCAGGCGGGCGCCGGGAGGGGACCCGTCCCTGGCACATTTGGGGACCCATCCCTGAGAAGCAGCCAACGCAAAACCCGCCGTGCCCACGGGCGCACACGCCCTGTGGGCAGATATTCCTGGCATGGGGTGGGTGAAGACATTTCTCTTTCATGTGTGGGCCCTGCCCTCTCCGGTGTTGCTGCTGCAGAGCTGGGGCAGTGGAGGAGCCGGGGTGACGGCTCGGGCACCACTGGGGAGGAGCGAGTGCTCAGAGGACAGCGAAGGAGGCTGAGACCTCCGCGGGCAGCCAGAGCGGGTACAGAGAGCGATGCCCAGCCATGGCACTGCACAGCCGCCTCTCGTCCCCGCGTCCCACGATGCCGGAGGAGCCGGCTCTCCAGCAGCAGTGAGCATTGCCCAGCCGCCCGCCCTGCTCCTGCCAGGCTGGGGACACCCGTTTCTGCCCACCGCCTGCAACGCGACCTCCTGCCAGCCTGGACCGAGTTTGGTAACCAAGCAATAAATATCCCGGGGACAATGCAACAACACAGGTCCCTTCCCAGCCGTTGGCGCTGGGAACTGACACGAATCACGCGATGGAAACCGGCCAGCAAAGAGGCCAGCGGGAGACGAGCCCACACGTGGTTTTCTCTGGAGGGCCCAGCCTTGCCAAGGGCCAAACTGGGTTAACTGGGAACTTCGTTTTGAGGTTAACTGCTGAGAACGATTCATTTGCTCAGCGTGACAAAGGATACAGGCTGGCCAGGCGCCAGCAGGATTCAGCAGACGATTGCATTGCTTTGCAGTGCCCTGTGTCCAACGTGGCGGGGATCAGTGTGGGCCTGTGGAAGGCAGCTGAGATCTCCACTGATGGCTCCAGAGCTTCTTTGCTGTGGGTTCCCATGCGCCAGGCACTCCTGCCCATGGTACAGCAGGCGTTCCCAGTTGCAGTGGGTTGCAGGAGCACTGGTGACCCTTGGTGTTGGCTGTTCGTCCCTGGCAGTGCTGCAGAAGCAAAGCCAAGCTCACCTACAGAAGAAAGCAAGGACATGGGCCACCACCTGACACCCTCCTTTCCAGCTCACTGCAGAAAGAAATGTTGGCTTCTGACCAGCATTTCCCGTCTCAAACTCCACAAGAAGCTGAAATGAAATAAAACGTCATTTGGACTTGGTGTCCTTGGCTTTCATCTAGGGAAATTTTTCAAAACAGCGCATTTTGCTCTAAAACCGTCCATAAAAAGGGGCTTGCCCCTTACTCTCTGTGTCCTGCCCACCCGGGACACGTCACCTGGCAGCTGGCAGAAGGTGGCTGGATGGTTGGGACAGCAGCTAGCAAACGGTGTAAGCAAAGCAGGGGAATTTCTGTCTCTGTCCCAGGGATGAGATCATGTGGATACGAATGCTCCGACGTGCTGCCACCACCACCCACGCGGGTTGGGGCTGTGTTTCGGTGCGCCCGGCAGTTCTCCGCTGCCCTGGGAGGACACTCCCCGACCTCAGGGTACTGCATCCCTGTCTCCTTGGGCAGGGGCAGAGCACCAGCAGCAGCGCTGGAGAAGAGACCTGGCCGGAGTCTCCTCGCCCGGCTCCCCGCCATGAGCCAGCGAGGCCGGGGTTGGGACATGGTCGCTCCTCTGCCCGGATGAGCCTGGCGAGCAGGTTCAGGGCTGAGGAGGTTGGGCTGACGGTCACCGGCCGCCCAGGTCCTGGTAAACACATTGCGCAAGGCTGGGTTTGGCAGAGCCTGAGCCTCAACCCCCTCATCACAGCTGAGTCATCCCCTGCTCCAGGCTGCTCCTTTCACCGTCCCTGCTTGGCCAACCTGTCCTCTCCTCTGCACGGTGGCACCAGTGCTGTTCCCTCCTCCTGCGGGCAACGCAGCCCCGTGCAGGATCCTGGCTTCCTCTGAAGATGGGAGTGAGCTGCAACCTCTACCCTGCCTCAGTTTCCCCATCCGTGGTAGAAGGTCTCGCGGGTAGGAGGCAGCTGACTGCGTTCACCAGCAGCCTGCGAGCGGGCAGACACGTCAGACACATCCTCTGCAGGGCCCAGCACACCCCACGCTACACCCGCGGTGGGGTCACAGCTTCCCAGAGGGGTCTCGGAGCTGGGGACGGTTTCTGCACCCTATGCAGGGCTGGCAGCGCAGGATGCGCACCCATGGCCAGACAAAGCTGCTGGGGGATTGAAGTGCCTCTGACCAAAGCACAACACAAATGCAGCTCGCAAAGCAAGGCACGGAGAAAAAAAAATGCAGGCACGCTGCCTGCTCTGCCTGGAGAGTTTGGCTCTGCCTCTCCGAGCCGGCAGGCACCGTCTCCCTGGCAGCAGTGCTCGGCTGACCCCCGTCTCCTTCACCACTGGGACCAGGCCAGCGCTGGTGCTGGGAGACCACCAAGGCTGTCTCTACACCTTCCACTACCGCCGAGAAAAGCCAGCTGTGCCAAGGTCACGCGAGGGAGGACTTGAGCTCTCTCCACTCGCTCCGAATGGCTGCCGTTCCCTGGCATGGAAACAAGCCATGGCGGCAGCGTGCCGGGACGGCGCAGTGTGACACCAGGACCCGTGGCACAGGGCTCTGGGCTGGGTGCAAGCACCTGGGCAGGCCCCCAAAGCTGCCCCAGCGTGGGCTGCTCCAAGCCTCCCGCACCCCTGGGCAGGAGGAGAGGCAGGGGCTGGTGGGTGCCCGGGCTGGGCCCCCCGGGCTGGCGGCTGCAGAGCCGGTGCCAGGGCTGAGCCCTGCCCGTTGTGCCCGCAGCCTGGGCAAAGCGAGTGCAGGCTGCCAGAGCTGGGTTGATGGGGGACGGCGAGAGCAGCCTTTGCAGGCAGCAGTGGGGCTCAGCTCTCGGCTCACCCAAGAGGGGGACCGGTGAGAGCCACCAGCTTGTTCCTGTGTGCCCAGAGCTGCAGGCAAAGCCCCCGAGCTGGGAGAGGTGGAGGCGATGGGCAGGCTGAGCTCCCAGGGCTGCGGGGCTGTTCTGTCTCGGGCAGGGAAACCCCACAGCCGTGTCCTCCTCTGCTTTACCAGTTCTCTTGCCACGGGGATCTCCCCATCCCTTGGCTAGCACGCTGCAGGCGAGCTGTGGTGCACAGCCGTGCTCTGCACACGCTGTGTGTATCGCCCTGGGTGCTTTCACCCACCGCTTTTCCCAGCGTGGGGCTGCCCTGTGGCTGTGAGCAGCCTTGCCGAGCGTGAGCCATGCTGCCTGGGACCGAACAAGATGCCTGTCAGCTTGGAAACCTGCTCCAGACTGGGTGCTCGGTGCTGGAAGATGCCCTGGAGCAGGCTTTCTTCAGCAGCCGCAAGATCTAAATCTGGTCTCAACACCAATCTGGGGTTTCCTTAAACTCTCACTCAGGAGCTGGCAATACCAGAACAGCAATAACAACTGGGGAGACAGAGACACAGCAAAGGTGCTCTGCTCCAGGTGCTCTGCTCCAGGTGCTCCGAGCTCCCTGCCTGGCTCTCCCCGCTCCGCTCCGTACCGTGCCCCGAGGACTCAGCGCTGTAGCAGAGCTCTGTCACTCAGAGCTGCATCTCCAGCTCAAGCCAGCTCCGCTTGCCCGCAGGGACCAGCGCCAGCCCTGTCACCTGGGCATTTGCCGTTAGTCACCTGTGAAACAACACCCAGCCGGAGGGTGCCAGTGGCAGAGCTGTGCTCAGGCTGGCACAGCCTGGACCAGCCACCACCTGGCAGAGTCTCTCGGGCTACGAGGTCGGCAGGCAGGACCCATAGCCAAGGAGAGCCTGGGCTAGCAGTCCCTCAGGTCTCCCAGGACCCACCTTTTGAGGAAACAGCCAGAAATCTCCTGGAGCCCCTGGGCAACTTTGACTCCACCGCACACTTCTGCCTAGCAAAGGGCCTAGTACAGTGTGCACCAGGTACTGCCTGTACCTATAGCTAAACTTTGGTGTCCTCCAGAGACACCTGCATGGTCTCATGCCACACTTCGAGGCTGGCCTGTCCCTTTTCTTCTTTGGACCACTTGCTGGGGCTTCAAAATGGCACTGCTCGTGCTGTGAGTGCAACCCCCATCATACCTAACAGCCACGCCTGTCCTGATGCCACTGCTCGGGCTGTCTCTGTCATCTTCCATGCTTCACCTACTTCTAATACATTGCTCAAGCCTTGGGACCATGGAAGCACAAGCTCCTCTGGTCTCAGGCACAAAAAATCCCATTCACGGTTTTGCCCCATTCTGCAGACCTCCTGCCCCACCACGCCTGCGGGCAGCTGGAGCTGCGGCAGAGGGGCTGGGCAGCCTGCGTGGCTGAGGGCGTCCAGACCACCCACACCTCCCTGTGACGTCTGGCCTTTGGATAGAGGGCTCTCGGGAGCTTGGACCTGGATGATGTGAGTCTCTGGACACAGGCAGGGTAGGCAGACTGGCTCAGAGGAGAGATTTACGGCAGGCAGTCCCAGGCTGTCTGCTACATCCAGGTCTCAGACCCTGCAGCATGGCCTGCCTGAAGCCAGACAGTCAGGCAGCAGGTTGAAGGACGCTGCGAGAGGAGCTCTCAGGGTGGGTTAAGCAAGAGCAGGCAGAGAGAAGAGAGTGAGGAGATGTGGAGTCCTTGCAATGAGAACTTATGTAGAAAGGGTAGGACTTCCATCTCCTGGGCAGGCATAAGCTAATCCCCTTCTCCATGCATCCATCCCTGCAGAGAGCACACAGAGCCAGGAAAACACGCAAACACTCACAAGCAACTTGGGGACCCACTTAACTGCAGACTCCCACCCGTTAAGGCATGTACGCAGAGGCACACACATCCACACGCATGCCAGAATCGACATGCAGCACCTGCAGTGCCAGGCATGCATGGACAGCTTCACGTCTGCTCTGACACTGTCTTAGCTGGATCTCAATCTCCAGCAGGAACACCCCCCTCCTCCTCCAGGGATGCTTCCTGTGAGGTGTGGGCTGGGACACCCGTACTGAACCAGAAGAGCAATTACCCAGCGCAAACTGCTGCCTGTGGCACGGGTGGATTTGTCCCCAGGCTCCCTTCCTAACACCCCTGCATGTACCAGGTTTGGGTGCAGGACTTCTGCCAGATCCCCATGGCCTGAACACGGGGTGGGGACTGGCTGGGAGCAGCCACCGGGAGCCAGTGCCCGGCTGGCCAGTCGACAACGGTGAGTGGAATGTGCTGCAGGGACCGTGGTGGACCTGTAACCATCCTGGAGATACGCAGGGATCCAGTGTGATCCACCTCAGCACCGCTTAGGGGAGGCAAACAGCCGCTTGAGAAGCCCCCCACCTGCAATGGACCCTTTATACACTGTGACTTGTGTTTCACTGGGCGACTGGGAGCATCCTTGATGGGGCTGCCGGAGGGAGGTGCAATGGAAGAGCAAGAGGGGTGGTAGCAGCGAATGGGTGGCAGGATTTAAATGGGATGAGTTGCCCTCCAGCTTGCACATGGAGTAAAGCAGCTCTCGGGCAGCAAGGACACGTGCAGAGGCAGCGACGCTGAGTTTTGGCACGGTGGAAGCTCTTGGGACCTTGCCCAGGTGCCTGCGCAGTGCTGGGTCCTCGCGGTGCGGGGACTGGGCCAGGAGGGCGTTGCTGTCCGGAGAGTAGGAAAGGGTCAGCGTTCCTGGTGATGCCTGCATCCAGGTATGCACGGTATGTGCCGGCACCAGCATACCGGGCTCGGCAGGGGAGAGACCTCCTTCTCCTTCACCTCCTTCTCCTTCGCTCTGGCCGGGTTGCCTGGAGACAGCTGCTGGAGCATGGTGGGGAAAGGGGGGGCGGGGGTGGACATGGGCCCCCACATCCCACACGGACAACAGCGGCTGCGTGGGGCCAGGACGAGAGGTTGGCTGCTGGCCCCGGCTTGTGCTCTGCTCTGTGGGGAATTTACCTGGCAAACGAGCAGGTGTCTCCGCTCCACCACCCCTGAAAAGCCGGGATTTGCTTTGCAAAATCAGGAGGTGACATCCAGCACAAGGAGAGGGCAACAAACGCACCCAGAAACCGCACCCAAGGACACCGCTGGCTCTGTCCATATCATCCACTCATCGGTCAGCCAGCCGCCACACACCACCACCACCCACAACCACAGCCGCCGCAGCAGCTGCTGCCGTAGCATCCGTGCTCCGGCTTTGGCACGTCCCATCCCATGGGTCTGCCAAGGCCCCGTGGGTACGGGTGAGAGGTGGGCTGGTGTGTGACAGGGGAGTCAGTTGCTGCTGGAGCACGGAGGACAGTGGCTAACACTGCTGGCTTCCCCAGGGACAACTCCATTTGTTCCTCAGGCTGAGAACAGCCACGAGCGACTTGGCTCCGTCATGGGGTACGGCGATGACCAGCATCACCTCAGCGCAGCCCAAAGGAGTCAGACTGGCCCCAGACACATCCCCAGTGCATGTTCCCAGAGCACTGGTGGGGACACCCTGTTCCCCAGGGACCAGACCTCAGAGCTCATCTAGTTAAAATCTTGCCTGTACCCCAGGAAAAACTGACTGTCACAACCAAGGGAACCTGCGTGACCGGTCCTGTGCCTGCTGCTGGAGAACAACGTGTTTTCCTGACAAAGGCAAACGAAAACCACAGCCTTCAGCAGCGCCATGCCAAGCTGGGACCGGGGGAGGGTGGAGGTACAGACCCCCAGGGCAGTCAAGGGAGCTGGGCAGGCTGCAGCGAGGAGGGGAGGGGGAGGTGAAGGTGAGATGGAGGTGTCCCTGCAGCTTCACGGACTGGGGAAGGCTGCGGAGCTGGACAAGGCACAGAGGCAGACCATGCAGACCATGAAGATACTGGGTTTTTCCAGATGCTGTTTTTCCAGTTCAGAAGAAGTTGCACAGGGGGACGAGGGCCAACAGGATGTTGAGGGACTTCTCCTCCCCAAGTCCTCCTCTGTTCTTGGGCTTGGTGCGAGGTGACCAGCTCCCAGGCTCTGTACAAGGGCTGTCCAACCACCAAAGTCTGTATTTCTCCTGCTCCCCGGGCACAGGCAAAGCACAGGGGTCTGAGCGTGTGGAGTCTGGAGCAGCGAGGGGCCCCAGGACAGTGCCTGGGGAGCTGCCATTTCTGGGGCAATGCCAGGAGCCTGCTCCTCTGACAGCAGCAGAGGTGCCCACCCTGCAGTGCCCTGGCTCAGGGACCTGCTCCGGGAGCCCTGACACACGCTGCTCCCCACGGTGAGGTGTGGGTGTGATGCAATGGGAGGCACAGAAACCCCCCATGTGTAGAAACAAGCCCCCATGTGCAGAAACCCGCCGTGTGCCTGCGTGGCCCATCCCAGAGGCTGGATTTTGGGTTGGCTGCTGGGGCGGGGGGTGCAGAGGGGTTTCGCCCAGGGGAGCAGGAAGGTTTCGTGGCACATCCTGGGGACGAAAGGCTCTCTCCCCCAGCTATGGATTGGGGGAATTTGGCCTCCTGGCACTAAAAGCCTCCAATTTGCCATGGGGAATGAGGATGCTGAGCTGGGTGGGCTTGTCCCACCGCTGTCCCTCGCTGTGTCACCCCCCCAGAGAAGGAGCTGACCCCAGATGAGGGCTTGCACAGTGATGTACCCTCGCCGCGCGCCAGCCCGCTCGGCATGGGGAGGGTCGGGCACCAACGGCGGCATAAAGAGCTCATTGTTCCCAGATGGAAATGATCATCCCGGTGACCTGGAAACACAGAGCAGCTCTGTCAGCGAAGCTATAGGGTTTCAAAGGCTGAGATCAAAGGGCCCCCCGGGGTCCGGCTCTGCCATGCCTTCAGAGACACCTGTAATAAAAGGCACCTCCTTCTAATTATTCTCATTTTGCCTGCGACAGCCACCGGGCCGTGGGGCTCGGCGTTGTCTCAGGGAGCAGTGGCAGCGGCAGGGACATGGTGCCCGCTGTGACGGGCACGGACAAAGGGCCGTTGTGCGGGGAAGGGTGGGCACGGAGAGTTTTGGCAGAGCAGCGTTCGCCTCCCTCTGCCTGCCCCGAGCCCCCGCCGTGCCCCTCACCCTCTCCCGCGTTCGACCATCCCTGGCTGGGCACCCTCGGGTGCTGCAGCACATCCCCCGGTGATGTCCCCCTGCCCCTCTGTGCCCTGGGGATGTGCAGCTGAGCAGGGTGGAGGCAGCCAGAGCTACGCTGGTCCGGCGGCCGGTGGGGACCTGACCTGTCCCCACACGACCTGGTGGCCCCAGCACTGCGCACTGGGAACCTGCTCTGCTCCATCGGCAGGACCCTGACTCCTCTCCTGGCAACAGCTCCCCAGACCGCTTTCCCCAGCCTCTTATCTCCTGGACTTCAGACCCACCGTCATTATCTGCAGACACACCTCGTGCACGCAGCTATCGGCTTGTGAACGCTGTGTTTCTCTGTCTGCTTTAAATTGGCAGAGGTGGCCCTGGGAATGCCAGTGCTCTGATGCAACCGTGTCACGCTCCCCAGGGCCACAGCCCTCCGGTCCGGGTCAGCGCGGCTCCTGGCACGGCAGGGACGCTGTGTCCCCTTGGCTGGTACCTACCAGGTAGATCAGGGAGGCGTGAGAAGATATTTTGGGCTCCCCATTTCGAGAGGTGTAAACGGCTTCTAAAGTGCAAGTCCAGGTGCCTGCCTGCCCACAGGTCCAGCAGAGAGCAAAGGCCGCTGTGGCACATGGGTGATGAGCGGGGTGTGTTCTCAGCAGGTCGGGCTCAGCAGGTGTTAGGAGGAAAATTAGGACTGCCTCTGACCTGGGACGTCATACGAGAAACTAGCACGGCTCCCCAGCAGATTGTTGTGCTCATTAAAGGAGGAGGAGGTGATTTATATTGGCTCAGAGGCTCCTGCGGCCAAGGGTCAGAGAGGTCCTGGACTGGCATTGGGTCAGCTGTGACCGTGGGCTGCAGGATCCTGAGGAACCTTAAAAATGCCGATCAGTATCTGCAGGGTGGGGGTCAGGAAGATGGGGCCAGACTCTTTGCAGTGGTGCCCAGCGACAGGACAAGGGGCAATGAGCACAAACTGAAGCAGAGGAAGCTCCAGCTGAACCCGAGGAAGAACTTCTTCCCTCTGAGGGTGACGGAGCCCTGGCCCAGGCTGCCCAGGGAGGCTGTGGAGTCTCCTTCTCTGGAGATATTCCAGCCCTGCCTGGACGCGGTGCTGTGCAGCCTGCTCTGGGTGACCCTGCTTGGGCAGGGGTTTGGGCTGGGTGACCCACAGAGGTCCCTGCCAACCCCTGCCATGCTGGGATTCTGGGATTCAGTGAACCGAGTGTGCACGTTCCCAGCACCCCTTGTTGGGTCAAACGGGCAGCCTGTCTCCCCCAGATGCTGATGCCCCGGTGAGGGCAGCTCTGCCAGGCAGAGCCCTAGAGAGCTGGCCACTGGGGCCAGGACAACAGGCGTCAGTCTCAGATGGGGACGTGAGACCCCACCACTGCCAGCCCTGGTTTGAACGAGCTCATTCTTCCCCAGGCAGTGCTGGGGAGATGCTTCAGCATCTCCCGTCCCTCCCCTCCATCAGGGCAGCTGAAGGGAGCCGAGGGCGGCAGGGGACGGGGTTGCATCCCCCCAGCCCCTCTGGCAGCAGATGTGACACCAGCATGGGACATGCCTAGGGCTCAGAGAAGGGCAGGGGACACTGCATGTGGGGTGTGGAGACACTGCCGGTGGGGCGCAGGGTTGCTCCTCCAGGGCAGGACCGACCTGCCCAGCTTCTGCTCCTCAGGACAGCGCACAAAGACAGCATATTTAGTCTGACGTCACCACCGGCGCTCCCACGGGGGACTGTCCCTCTGTCCTCAGGAGCCACCAGTCTCTCTGGCCCCGGGAGCTTGGTCCGCCCAGCTCATGGGGCAGTTTTCAACCTGCGCTCTGTGAACGCAGCTCGGGGCCGAGCGGGAGGACACTGCCGGGGCTGCGGCAGCCGGAGCCCCGCGGCTGAGGTCTCCCACGCCACGGGTCGTGCAGCTCTGCTCTTGGGACAGGAGACCCTGTGCTGTGCTCTGAGCCAAATCGGGGAAAAGCCGAGGGGTCTCAGGGCCCTGGGGTGCCATCAGCTCCGGCCGTGCCCTGGGGACCCCCCAAAGGCCACGCATCGCTGCAGGGCCATGCCCGCCTCTGTTTGCCCTCATTTCTGCTCCTTCGGCACGGCCGTGTTTGCCTTCACACGGCACCCGGCGCTGAGCAAACAGCGCGCGGGGAGAGGCGAGCAGCTGGCAGGGACGGCCAGCGCTGGCCGCGTCCCCACGGCCACCTCCCCGTGCTCCCCCCGCTGCAGGCTTTGCAATAAAAATGCGGATCCAGTTTGAGCTGGGAGGCTGCAGGGTGGGGAGACCTGCTGAGGGCATCACCAGCCTTGCTTTCAGGGGTGAACAGACCTGCTTCACCCTGCGGGTGCTGTCACCCCTATTGATGGTGGTGGTGATGACCCAAGAGTTTCTACACGGGAAGGCAACGTGCCATGACAGGGTGGGTGACAGGAGGGGCACGCATCTGGGGTCTGCAGCCGTGAGTCCTGAGCCTGCACCATCCCTCCTCCGTGCCACGGGTGTCCCAGGGACAAGGTCTCAGCCATAGCAGGACTCTGAACCCTGCTTTCTGCTGTTGGGGTTTGTTATCTCCTGTTTCATGGCTGCAGGCTCACAGCTAGCGAGGGCTAACAGCCAGGGAGAGCTGAGAAGCAGCTCGGGACCCCACCTCACATCCATGGCGCTGCCAGCTCAGCCAACAGACTCACCAGGCTTCTCCTAGGCAAGCCTCCACCGGGAAACTGCACCCACCAAACGGATGGACTGGTTTCAACTGATTTCTCCAAGTCCATAGGCACAACGTGAAGACATCTACAGACCAAAGTCTGCTGACGACAGAGCAACACCACTCCAGTCTCCGTGTTGGGTGAATTCAAGGCGGTAAAGTTATACTGGTTGGTGCTGGCGTCTTTTTTCAGCGGAAATGGGATTGTTGATGTGCTCATTTATGTCACTTGTGAACTGGTTTAAGCCAAACTGGAAGAAAGCCAGTGCTACATCAGCAAAAGAACAAACAGCCTGGATTTGCATTTGGAGGGTGACCCACAGGGTTACGTGGACTCACCAGCTCCCTGCAGAAGGGGTCCCAGTCGATATAGCTTGCTACAAGCGCTGTCTGGGTGTCCCGTGTGGTCATTGCCCTCCTGTGGCCATTTCCAGACCAGCGAAGCCCAGCGCTGTGTGTGTGGACAAGGCTGGAGGTGGTCCAGGCTGGCTCAGGCCACCCCAGCACCAGCATGAGCTGTGCAGAGAAGTAGCTGCAGTAGATCGGGGGGCTCCACAGCCCTCACCTCCTTCCCTGGACCCAGTCCTAAAGCACTGCTGGCAATCAGCTTCTCCTGGTGATCAGCTTCAATTTCACCTGCTCCCTCTGAACCTGCCCCATCCTTGCTAGACACAAGAGCCACAACAACGTGCTGCTGGGACACCACCAGCCATGCTGCAGCAGGACTGGTGGGCATGACCACACGCCTTCACACCATCTCATCCTACTGCTCATCAGCGCGTGCCTTAAATCCTCCCACAGAATGCCGAGTGGCTGGAGAGTTGGACAGCCCACAGAAGCTCACGTTTCCCTCGGCAGGTCATTAGCAGCAAAGAATGACCACACGCTACTGAAACACCTTGGGCTTTCTGTGGTGCTGGAGCGACAACGTCTGGTCTCTGGGCCTGACTCGAAAATACTGCACTTCCCGGATGGAGTCAGATCTGTGGCTGTGATCAGCATGGGGCCACCTGGATGTGACTCTGCCAGGAGCTCCCGCAAGGATCTGACGATGATCCTTGACGGAGGAGAGGTCAGGCTGCTGTCCCATCCCCACTGCTAGGGAAGAAGGTGCCCTGGTGGACCAGGCATGGGGTGACCAAGGCAGGAGCCATGGTGACGCCATGTTTAGTGGGGTGACACTCACTGATGGAGGATACAGATGAACATCTCAGGAGCTTCATTCCGCAGCCCCGGCTAACACACGGAGATGCAGTTCCCTCAAGCAAACCCACCAGCTTTACACCTGGCCTACCCCTCAAAACACACAGACGCCTGTTTGGAGCCAGGCTTCACAGGCGAGCAAGCTGTGCCTTGGGAGGGGAGTGGGTTTGGCCAGCCAAGTTCATGCCATGAAGAGCTCTGCTGCTCCTAAGGTGGTGGGGTGAAGTCTCATGGCAGCCAAGACCTCGTGTTTGGGCCTTAGGTAGACATAAAGCTCCTCGGGCCACAAGATAGCCCAAAGCTGACCAAGACCCTTCCTTTTCTTAACCGTGGCCTCACTCATTTTGGCTCCTGTTCTTTTTCCCTGCCCACTGCCCCTAGTCCCAGGAGTAGAGGGATGCTGGAAGACGTGGCTTCAGAAGCCCTCAGAACCATTTTACTGCAGCCCAGCAGTGTCTTTGTTATAGCTGTGAGCCCAACGCAGGGAGGAGCTGCCAGTGTGGGCACAGTGCTCCACGGGCTGGTCCGGACGTGGGATGAACTCGGGTCAGGGCTGGGGCAGATCCAGACAAGCCCTGAAGGGCTGGATGTGGTGTCTGCATCAGATCCTGGCCCCAGGACAGCGCTGCATGGACCCTGGGCTCGGGGCGTGGGCTGTCCTTCGCTCCTCGCTGTGCTCTCACCCTCCCCAAACAGCCTGCGTGGGGGACAGGGTGGGCCACCAGCTCCGCGCTGGGATGGGGCGAGACCTTGGTGCTCGGAGCCCTTCGCGCTCTGCATGGCACGCGTCCAGCCGGGCTGGGGGGCACGGTGTGGGGTGCAGGGACACGGTGTGGGGTGCAGGGACAGGGTGTGGGGTGCGGGGGCACGGAGTGGGGTGCGGGGGCAGGGTGTGGGGTGCGGGGGCACGGTGTGGGGTGCAGGGACAGGGTGTGGGGTGCGGGGGCACGGAGTGGGGTGTGGGGTCAGGGTGTGGGGTGCGGGGGCACGGTGTGGGGCATGGAGGCACGGTGTGCGGTGCAGGGGCACAGTGTGGGGTGCGAGGGCAGGGTGTGGGGTGCGGGGGCACGGTGTGGGGTGCAGGGACAGGGTGTGGCGTGTGGGGGCAGGGTGTGGGCTGTGGGGGCAGGGTGTGGGGTGCGGGGGCACGGTGTGGGGTGCAGGGACACGGTGTGGGGTGCAGGGACACGGTGTGGGGTGCAAGGGCACAGTGTGGGGTGCGGGGGCACGGTGTGGGGTGCAGGGACACGGTGTGGGGTGCGGGGGCCCGGGGCACAGGCCCGGGGCGGAACGGCTGCCCGCGGGGCCCCGAGGTGCGCGTTTCCCTTTCAAACAAGCTGTCAGCGTTCGCTTCCATAAATAAATAAACACCGGGAGCCTGGCGCTCGCCCGCTCCCGGCCGCACAAAGAGCCCAGTGTTCGCAGCCCGGCCCCTCCTCCGGCGCTGTCAGGGCTTGCTCATCGCCGGGGTTTTGCGGAGCTGGGACTTGGGCTGCTGCGAGGGGCGCGGGACCCGTTGGGGACAGGGGCAGAGCTGCGGGATGCCCGGGTGACGGGGCAGAGCGGGTCCTGGGGACGGGGACCGGAGGGTGGTGGGGAATTTCCACGGCCGGCAGCTGAGCTGAGCCGAGCCGGCTCCTTGGGAAGCCCAGTGACCCGGGGAGACGCGGCGGCCGGCCCAAGGTCGGGCTGTGAGTCAGCGGCGCGGGCGGCAAGGTGCAGGGCTGGGGACGAGCTGCAGGCTCCACGGCAGGCAAAGCCTGGCAGGCTTCAGGGCTCCCACCCAAGGGTGCCGTATGAACTGCCCTGTTCCTGAGAAGACAGGAGTGAAGTTCACAGAATCACAGAATCACAGAATGGTAGGGGTTGGAAGGGACCTCTGTGGGTCACCCAGCCCAACCCCCTGCCCAAGCAGGGTCACTCAGAGCAGGCTGCACAGGACCTTGTCCAGGCGGGTCTTGAATATCTCCAGAGAAGGAGACTCCACAACCTCCCTGGGCAGCCTGTTCCAGTGCTCCGTCACCCTCAGAGGGAAGAAGTTCTTCCTCATGTTCAGACGGAACTTTCTGTGCCTCAGTTTGTGCCCATTGCCCCTTGTCCTGTCACTGGGCACCACTGGAAAGAGCTTGGCCCCATCCTCCTGACACCCACCCTTCAGATACTTGTAGGCATTTATAAGGTCCCCTCGCAGCCTTCTCTTCTTCAGGCTGAACAAGCCCAGTTCCCTCAACCTCTCCTCGTAGGGGAGATGCTCCAGTCCCCTCACCATCCTCGTAGCCCTGCACTGGACTCTCTCCAGTAGCTGAAGAGTTCAGCAGACCCTGCAGCCTGACCCCTCCCTGCGCACCCGTCCTTTCTCTGGGGAACCAGGGCAAAGTGCTGCCTCCATCCAGGGTGGGTATCGTACCCGGTCCGTGTTCAGAGGAGTAAGAAGCTCTGCCACATCGCTACGCCCTACATCTGCTGCCCAGGGGATGCACAGGCTCAGACGAGCAGGGTGAAGTACCACAGGGCTCCAGGCTGGGGGGGAAAGGAGGGCTTTTGAAATGGGGTCTGGGGTCTCCGCTGACACTCTCAGTGTTGCTTCTTATTTCTGTGAGCAAAAGATTTGCAGGCAAATTCCTTTCAGGAACAGCACGTGTCTTGAAAAGAAGCAGAGCTCCCCAGAGCCTGCAGCCCCTGCTCCAGGGCTGCTGCTGGCAAGGGTCTGCCCAGCTCTGCAGAGTCCTGTCCCCGAGGCCGAGCCGAGCCGCCGCCAGGCACAGAGCCCCCTCTGCACCCCAAGCGCCCGCTGCAGCCAAGGGACCTCCCGGCGCTGCCCGAGGAGCGGGGGGGTGGTGGGGCACAGGGTGGGAGGCTGGGCCGTGCCTGACCTCCTGCGCGTCGCTCGGGCTGACGAGGTGGGCTGGGGTCTTCCCGGGCTGTGTCCTGATGTCCCCGGCTGCAAGACGGCTGGGATGGGAGGGCAGGATAGCAGAGAGCGGGTCCCCAGCCGCTGCGGGTGAGGGTCGGGAGCGAGCCGTGCTCCTGAAGCCATGGCAGGCAGGGGCACCTCAGCCAGGACATCCAGCCCCCGGCTTTTGCTGCTGCACCGAGGAACAAGAACGTGGAGCTGGGGACCACTACGGCCAAGCCGAGCTACAAGCCTGGCCACCCTCAGCAGCCCTGGGAGACCCAGCAAGATTGCAAGATCCCCAGCTGCCCTGGAGATCTGGGTGGGTGCCGGGAACCTCCTGGCTTCCCACATCTCTGCCGGGCGTCCAGCCAGCAGGCGATGAACCCCAGGTCCACGCGCCCATCGCTGGAGGAGGCGAGCAGAAATGCAGCCCCAGCTGCTGCAAACTGGCGCTGGGCTGGGGGGAATCCTCAGTCCCAAAACATTTCAGTTTCATGGGCGCTGGGGGTGCGCTTCGTCAGTGCGAGGGCAGAGGGTTTCGCCGTGTCCCCCCGCCCACCCCCCGTGCCCCGCTGCTGCTCTGCTCTCCTGGGGTGACCTGGATGACGGAGGTGCGGTTCAGCCCGGGCGCTGGCAGAACCCACATCTGCCCTTTCTGCAGTTCATGACCCCGTGTCTGTTTGCAAAATGAACGTCTGGGCGGTGCCGCACCCCGGGCTGCCATGACGTCCTCGCTGGGCTCCGTGCTCGGGGGCCCTGCCCACACCTACCCGCGCGTGCACACACACACACAAACCTCCCACAACACAAACAGTGCTTGGATTACACCGGCTCCGGATCAGCGGCGGCGGCGTAGGCTGCCGGGGGGGTACCTCCGCTCACCAGGTCAGGCCAGGAGGGACCCGGGGACCCGCTCCGGTGCTGGCTCCACAGGGCTTGGTGCAGCTCAGCCGTGCCTGGCTGTGCCCCTGTGAGGTTTTGCAGCTTTCCCAAATCCTCTCTCCTTCGCCCTGCTGACATGTCCACCTCACCAGGCTGGTGACCTGCGAGCTCTCTTGGACGGGGTCACCTCTCCCCAGGGCATCCCATGTCCCCAAGCAGGGCAGGTGCCCCCAGGCTCTAGTCTCCCCCCATCCCCAGGTCTTGGGGTCTGGGTGAAGCCCTGTCTGATGGACTCACACAGGCTCACAAGGCTCTTTCAGCTGTGGGCAAAGGTCGCACAAGGAGAAGTGAATGTACAACAGTGTCTGTGGCCATATTTCAGTTGGGAAAGAGAAAATTTCTGCCCACCATCAGGGCAGGAAGGAGCTGCCATCATTTCCCAGCCAAGCAGCTGGAGCAAGAACCACTCATGGTCCCCTGCTGGGTCCCTGTCCTGGGCTGGGGATGGAGCCGAGGGCAGCGTGGCCAGCCTGGCCCCTCGCTGGCATCCATCTACGTGCTGGTGGCAGGGCTGGCTCTGCGGCCGTGGGGTCCGTGGACCTTGGGAGCATCCTCAGCTCTCACAGTGCTTCCCCGGCCCCTCCTCTGTTTTCTGGAGGCCTTGGTTGAGGCCAAATTTTCTCTGTACAGACCACATGTGGTACCAGGTTTCCAGACCTGACTCCTCCAAGGGGACCCTCTGGGTCAGCAGCCACGACCCCCTCCAACACCCAAACCAGCCCGAGGGGCAGAGCAGGAAGGGACATGGGTGGGGGGGGGAATCGTGGTACCTGGGATGCTGCTTCCCTCTGTTTCTCTTAGGTTTTGTTTTCAGTAAAGAGCCCCGGGCTTGCCGAAACCTGCAGGCACGTGCTTTGAGCTACCCTGCCTGGGGCTGGATCCCACCGCCCACGCCGGGTCACACCCCGGGAGGAGGAGACGGGTGCTTGCAGGTTCACTGCGCTTATGGGATCCCAAGAGCAAGAAGGGGAGAAGCAGCAGGCAGCCGCGGGGGCTGGCACGCGCGTGTGCGCACACGGGCACACGGAGAAGATGGGTGCAAGGGGTGGGGTGGGGTGTGTAGGGCTGGGGCGTGCGCGAGAGCAGCGAGGGGTCTGCGGGGGCAGAGGGGGGGTGGATGGTGCAGGGGAAGAGAAGGCAGCACCGCAGCCTCCCCAGTGGCACGGGGTCCGCAGGGGCTGTGGCCGTGGCATGTCCCAGTGGGAAAAGCGGCTGTTGGAGAGGAAGAGGAGGAACAGATTCCCGTGAAGCATCGCCAGGTCTCCAAGTTGCCCAGGGTGTCCAGTGCCGTGGGGCGACAGACCAGAAGGGCTGCTGCGCCTGCTCCCTGCGCGCTCCACCGAAAGCGGTTTGCCCAGTTTGGTGACCAGGTGGCAAAGGAGAGCTGGGGGAGGGCAGGACGGGGCTTCTGGGGCTGTGGAAAATGTTCTAGTGCATCAGGGGACGTTGAACCCACTGGTTCTCGGGTCGGGAAGATGACAGAGAGGGACACATGGACTGCCAAGGAAGAAGGTCCTGTCCCAGGCGGCGGAGGGATGCTTTCTTGCTGCAAAACCCATCACAGGGGGTTTCTGTTGATCCCATCCGGGTCAGGTCTCCCAATCTGACCCATATGTGACCCGTCCTGACCCCAACCCGCCTTTTCCGGCCTCGATGATAATCGTGCCCTGCAGACTGCTCAGCCTCTCTGCCACACCTTGTAGGCGGGGGCAAAGCTGCCGCTCCCCCCATCCGTGCCCCGTGGCCACGCCACAGTGCCTGGTGCTGGGCTCCCGAGCCTCCACCTCCCCCGAGCTCCCGTGGGAAGGGGAGGGGGCTGCACCCTGCCCGCCCTGCTCTGGTACCCCCAGACCCCCTCAGCTCCCGCGCTCCCCTGCGCCTGCCCTGGGCCCCGCAGACCTTGAATAACCCATTCCCACTCCTCCTCTCACCTCATGACAAAGCCGCTGGCACGCCGCGAGGAGGGTAACCACCGCGAAATGAGCCCACAGCCACCCCGGGGACCATGCGGGACGATCACGGGGCCGTGGGAGCTGCAGCCAAGGGCCCCTTCCCCGCCCAGCTTTCTCAGAAAAAAATGGGATTTGCTCTCACTGCTTGGGGACAGGGGGGCATCAAGCTGGAGGCCGTTGTAGGCTCTGCGTCTCGGGTCCCAAAGGGCTGCTCTAGAGCCGGGGTGAGCGTTTGGTCTCCCGCCCTGCGAGCGAGCAGCCCAGCCTGGATGTCTGCGCGGTGCCGAGTCACCTCTTGCTACGCTGCGCCCGCAGCCTTCCTCGCCTCCCAGCTGCAGTCATCTGCTTTGAACCCCGGCCAGCGCGTCTGCCCCGTCGTAGACCTGGTTGCTGCTTCCTTCCAACTGAGTTCTATCACCCTACCCCTGCTTTCTGGGACCCACGTGTCCTGCTCAGCCCACCGCCCCAGGGACGCCTGGTGGCCTCTGCCTGGGCAAACAGAGATAAAAACCAGCCTGGTGCGTGAAGGACCCACTGTGGTCGGCTTGTGGGGCAGAGGGGTGCCCACCTTCCTCTCTGTCTGGGCAGCTGCGTGGCACTGGAGCAGCTTCGGCAGCACCCACGGGCAGGGGAGGGGAGGTGCTGGCCCCACGGGATCTTTGGGTCACATCTCACGGGCAGGAGCAGCAGGAGGACACGGGACCCTCCTTCTGCCCGGAGGAGAGGCACAGCCCGCGCCTCTGCTTTGCTTCTGAGGGGGCTGAGGTGTCTGCAGCCGGGCTGGGAGACTTGGAGCTGTTTGGCTTGTTTGCAAGTGGCCGGGCAGGATGCTGAGGCTCGTCGCCCGGGGCTGGAGTGGCCCGGCCAGGTCCTGGAGGCACTTTGTGACCCTCAGCTCCCGAGAAGCTGAGTGCTGGGGGTCTCTGAACCTGGGCAAGCGTGTCCCTGCGGCTCTGAGCTCAAGTCACCAGTGGGACCCTGGGGACTGAAACTACGAAAATAACCAGTGTGCGATCACACAGCCCTTTGACACTGCCCGTCCGGGCCCTGAACGGGCCCTCATGGTCACTGCTGGGGACACGCAGGGTGGATGGGTGCCAGGGCAGGCAGCGTGCCGGGTGCCGGCCAGCACTCCCGCAGGTACAAGCCTGGCTTTGCCACCTCTTGCCAAAATACCAGGGATGGGTGAGAGTCCACCCAGGGTCTGCCTGCACCTTCACCAGGCAGGGCGTGAGGTTCCTGCTGTCCCAAAACAGGGAGCACTCACCCCGTACCCTCAGGTGCCCTTGCCGGTTGCATCCAGCTGGCCCGGGGCTGGAGTAGGGCATGACACATTGCTGTGATTCCTCGGCCCCATCGGCACCTCGCAGGGATTTCTGCCCATCCCAAAGCCCTTCCCAGCCCAGGGAGCTGGGAGCAAGAAGGCAGGCTGAGGAGTTAGCATCTGGCCACAGTGGGGCTGGGGTCCAGGGGGCTCCTGGGCATCTTCTGCGGGTGGTGGGCATGGGACGCAAGTGCAATGGGCTACCAACCTGTCTGCGGGGGGGTGTGTGCCCACGGGCGAGGAGCTGTGTGGGGGCTTGTGTGAGTAACAGCATGCGAGTAACCGTGTGTGTAACCGCTGACGTGCGTGAGCAACGCGGCGCGCAGTCTGTGCAGCTCACGCACGCTGCGTGTGCCCGTGGGCGTGCAAGACTCCGTGCGTGCCGGTGTGCAACCGAGTGCGTCCGTAGCCATCACGCTGGTCACGCGCCTGTTCTGTATCTGCGTTTCCGACTGTTTAGCGGTGCAACACACTCTGCCCGCATCTGTGCGCATCTGTACGCCTGCGAGCGTGTCTGTCCCCGCACAGCCCCCGCCTGCGCCCTCACGCGTGCGCAGCTGAGGGTGCTCGTGTGTAACGCGCCACGGTGCGGGGTATCCCCACGCCTCCCGCTCCCCTCCACACCAGGGGCAGAGCCCGGGGCACCGATCCCCCTGCCCGGTGCGGCGGGGCGATGCCTGGCAGGGCCCCGGCACGTTGGGGCAGGGTGCAGGCAGCGGGTGCCAGCAGCTGCCCCCACCCTTGCTCTACCTGTCGGGCAGGTGGGGCTGGCCGCCTGCCACCGCCTGCCACCGTCACTTCTGGGAAGGGAGGATGCGGGAGGGATGGGTCTCCGCACAAAGGCTGGGGACCTGCCGGCGGCTAGAGACACCCTTGGGACCAGCTCGCTGGGATGGTGTGGGAAGGGGTCCCAGCACCGGGGACCCTGGAAAGCCTCAGGGCTGGAGTGTGCCCACGGGGAGGGACTGCACCCCACAAATACTCAGCCATTCCATGTGCCCATCTCCTCTCCTGCTGTGCTCAGGGAAGCCCCGAGGCACGTCCTGGGACCCTCTCCCTCCCATTCCCACGGCTGGAGCAGGGTCTCCTGAACTTGAGTCCCACCACCCTGTTGGTGTGGGGAAGCTGAAGAGCCTCCCCTACACACCTTTGTGAAAGTCAGTCCCCACCCGTCCCTACAGATCCTACCCAGACCATCCTGGCCACTGGCAGAGGCTGACTTGGGACTGTCCATCCTTGTGGACCTGCTGCCCATCCTGGTGGACCTGCTGCCCACCGTGCCCCTGGATCCTGACAAGTCCAACACCCCAGAAAGGCACCACCTCACGCCAGGCAGAGCCAGGTCTTGCTCTGCTTGTCTGGGGACACTGGGAATTTACAAGGAAGAATATGGGGACACCCAGCAGCTCTGGCATCTCCACATCTGGAAGCCTGTGTAGATGCCCTGATGGGCGCCAGCCATGCTGTGGCCACAGTATCAGATGCTGCTCATGCACCAGAAAGTGCTTGGTGCCACTAACGCAGGGAGCGGTGCTTAGTGCAGGTGCAGAGATGGTACTGGTGGGGTACGGTGCTGGGGCATGCAGAGCTCATCAGGACAGTGCAGCTGGTGAACATGCTCTATGGTCTCATCCCGCAGGACCTGGCCGCAAAGTCCTTGTACCCCCTCAAGCTCAGCAGCACCTCCCTATGGCTCAGGCACTGGGCTTCTCATCCATTAATCCTGCTGGCCCCCTGAAATATGTAATGGCAGTGGTGGACATGGCTCTCACAAAGCATACTCTGAAACTCAGCTCATTTTAGAAAGGCCTGGAGCAATGAGATCCTCTTGTAGGACCCACCCTTAGCCTGAAAGCAGGCTCAAGCCTGGACTTGCTCGCCTGCAGTCCTAAAGGCAAAAACTAGAGGAGCACTCTGGAGAGCCTGAAGATCCCTCAGGAGCTGCCACCACATTACTCCATGATGACAGCACCTCGGCAGCTGGATAAACCCCAGCTGAGACTGGCGTCTGTTGCATGGACAGTGTGGCCACCGGAGTTGATCAGCAGATGGGGTCACCTTGCCCTGGGACGTGTTGTGACAGCAAAGACCCTGCCACCTTAGGGGTCAGTGCCCTGAATCAAGAAAGTCTGGGCAAGGGGATTTGCCCCCCAGACAGACCAATGTGAAGGGACATCCTCAAAGGCTGTGTTGGGATCACCAGGACTAAATTCTCCGCTCACCTCAGCCAAGATCTTCATCTCCCTGGCTCACCCCATCCTTTGGAGATGGAGGGAGCTCTGCCACCTCCACCGTGAGCAGACCTTTGCCCTGGGGCTCTGGAGAAGAGCACAGCTGACGCAAGAGCACGTCCCGTGCTCAGCGGGCGTGCCCACAGTTCAGCAGGGCACCGTCATCCCCGTCTCTGCGGTGCAGACACACCAGGCAGCTGGAAATTTCTGATATTCATGGCCAGTGGCAGGGTACATCACTTGGGCTGGCGGGGGTCACCTTGCCCTGCGGCACAGCTATGCTCTCTGCTGCTGTACTCACCCAGGTGCTTCGGAAGAGGCTGAGATGGGGGATGTCCCCACTGGCCCAGCCATCAACTTCAGGGGCCAGCAGGCAGGGAAATCTGGCAAATACCATACCATACCATACCATACCATACCATACCATACCATACCATACCATACCATACCATACCATACCATACCATACAGCAGGCTGGACATTTCGTGACACATGTCCTCCCTCTCTGCTCACCGACCCCTTGAGCCCTGCCAGAAATAGATACAGGAGGGGTGTGATGCTCCTGTCCATTGCCATGGCAGTCCAGACCCCCCTGGGCCACTGCAGAGTGACGCGCTGGTTGTGTGATGGTTTCCACGTCCCCACGAGGTGCTCTTTTAACATAGCTGACCATTGGCAGCCCTCACGCCATACCAGGTGCTGGATGCCGGGAACCCCCAGAGCTCTTCCTGGAGCACCCAGAGAGAGGTTGCACTCTTCATCCAGGCCTGATGGACACCCCGAAATGCTCAGCAAATGGTTCTCCATGTGTGTGGCTTTTTAGGCAACCAGGAATGTGGCATTGCAGTGGGGTGCTCACCTTCTGTCTTCCAGCTCTCCCCACTCCCTTGCATCTTCTCTCAGGCATTTTGGACATCAGTGCTCCTCATCTTCATTCCCTCTCCACCACCTTGTTCCCCTCTTCCTTCCTCTCTGACTGCATGTGTGCATGTGCTCTGTCACGAGGTGCTTCAGCAGGGGAAGGCAGCGAGCTGGGACAGCCTTGCTCACCCACTGCCATGCTGCAGCAAGGCAGGTCAGGCCAGGAGCAATGTCCTGGCCACACCGGCTTTCAAAACCGCGGCTTTCAAAGAGTAGCTCAATGACCAGTGCCTTGCTGAACTGGGGCCAGAATGTACCCAAAATGGTTTGGTGGGCTCAGACACCTCAATTTACTACCTGGATGCTCAGCTGAAAACTTCAAGGTGAGCATGTGGCCACGGCTGGGTGGGAAGGTGAGCAACAAATGGAGGAGATCAGTGTCACTGGAGACCTCACTGTGAAAGGAATATGTGCCAGCTGGAGGGAAGAAAATATCAGCTGGGAGCTGCAGCCCATGAGTTAACACCGCCCTGTCCCCCACGTCCCACAGCTGCAGTGTCTGCAACTGTGCTCGCATCACTCAGCCTGGTGGAAACCTTTCCAGGACACAGGGCTTTCAGGAGCACACATCCTGATGGTTTAACAGAGGGCTCCTGGGTTTGTTTCTGTATGGTCTTCTCAGCAGGAAGTGGGGAGAAGAGCTAGAGGTGTGTGATGGTCTGTGAGAAGGTAGAAGATCTCAGGAGCTGGGCTGCAGTAGACCTGGGCAGCCTCTTCAGCATCTGCCAACCTGCCGCTGGTGCTGTGAGCTCAGTCCTGGACTTTCCAGCTTGCACTGTCTGCCCAGTGACTCCGTTTGCAAGCTGGTGCAGTGCCAGGCTCCGTGCCGTGTTTGGTGGATAACAAAGGGTAGAGTTGGCCAGAAAACAAGAATGTGATTAACATTTCTTCTTGTTTCACAATGAAACAGAACTGGGATTTTTGGTGGCAGTGGTGGAGGGAAGGAAAGGGAGGAAGCTGGGAGACATCCACCCAAGAAGACCCACCAGTGCCACTCTTCTGCGGGTGCCAGAGAGCAAGGGCTGAACATCTCTCCTGACCTGGGCAGTCCAGGATCTGGCATTTTCTGCAGGAGGGGAAGCATCTGCACAGGGAAGACGAGCTGGGGAGGATGCAGAGATGCAGTTTTGTCAGACCTGGGTGCGAATAAAGCTTTGGGCTAGGAGCAGGTCCCAAAGCCTGTTCCTGAGGAGCAGGGACCAGCCAGCACGGCCAGCAGGAGCCACGCGTGTGGCATGGCCAAGCTGCACGCAGAGCGCTGGTGCCCACGAAGCAGCAAGCACAGCACAGAGCAGATGGGGCTGGGGCGATCCCTCCCCACGGGTGACGGGGCAGAGTCTGGTTTGCTCCCGGGCTGCGAGGAAAACGCTTGGTGCTGAATCCCCACGGGGGCAACGAGGACCCAACTGTCCGGGGAGCCTGAACCCTCCAGCCCCATCCTGGACCTGCTGGCGTGCCCGGGAGGCAAGCGGAGGCTCTCCTAGTACGGACATGAGGAGCTCTGGCTAGAGGCAAGGGGTGGGTGGGATGCAGAAGCTCGAACGCAGTGCCTGACCACAGGGTGAGGAGAAGCTGGGCACAGGCAGGCAGAGCCCTGGGGTGGTACCCGTGCCCCGGGGTGCTCCCTGGTGTGCCCAGCCCGCTGCCTGCCTGCTGTCTCTGGTTCCAGGCAGCCACCGCAGCGGCTTCCCCGTTCCTGCAGCGGGAACAGCCGCTCTCTTGTTTAACAACCAAACAGCCCAGGGTTTTAACAGATGAGTTACCCAGAGCAGGTAGCTCTCCTAGGCGAGCCAGACACCCCCGGGGCAGCTACTGCTGGAAGCAATTACCAGAGAAACTGCTGGGCTGCGAGGCGGGGGGGAGCGTTGTCTGGGAGCCTGGGTAACCGCTGTTACCCCGGGGCAGAGGGACGCAGCCCTGGGGGGCCTGCCCAGCCCCAGGCATTCCAGCCCAGCCCTGAAACTGGGCTGGGTTTGAGCCTGCCATGGCAGCAGCCTGCCCCGAACCCCCGGCAGCGCTCTCCTTCCCAGCTCCTGTGGGGTGCATCTCCTCTGGGCAGCGACTGCCCTCCATACCACACCTGAGCCACAACCCTCCCCTCACGCAATTCAGCCTCCAGAAGCGCAGGTATAAACACCCCCGTCCCTTATAGCACGTCCCCCCGCAGAGTCACCTTCCCCCCCCCAGCACAGCCCCTGAAGCTCCATCCACCAGACCCCTCCCAGGACTGCAGCGCTGGCACCCTGCCCCGCAGCCTTCGCTCCTGCCGTGGGTGCGGAGATCCCTTCCCAGGCGATGCCCTCGGTCCCCGGGGGGTCCCTAGCCCCCCGGGACGGTGGCTCCCCGGCACTGCCACCCCTGTGCGAGGCGTGCTGCTCCCAGGCCGGCTCAGGGGTGTGCAGGTGGGGTGGTGGCGTGCCCAGCGGGAGGAGGCTTCCACAGGCACCTTCACACCAGCTGCTTCTGGAAAAGCACCCAAAGCAGCTGGGCAGCCCGAACCGCTCTCGCACAATTTCCCTGGCAGAGTCCAGGTACTCTGGAGCCTGGTTCTGTCCATGCCAAATCCTGTGCACCTCCTCCGGGTACAGCCAGTCCCGAAACCTGGGAGATACCAGCCGGGGTGGCGTGAAGCGAGCCCGGGGCTGGTCAGGGACTGGCAAGGGCAGTGCCGGGTGAAATCCAGTGGGAGAAGAGTTTCTTGTCACAGATGCAGAAGTCCAGTGGCAATAAAGGTCTCCCACAGGCTCCCGGGGTGTTTTCCCCTGGATGTTTTTAGGAGGACAAGACCAAACGATTTACACTCCTTTCTTTCTTTTTTTGGCTGGTTCCCAGAGTCTGAAGGGCTGCTTCCCACCTGGACCAGGTACTCCAGGGAGAAACACGCCAAAGAAATGCCCACCAAGGAGATGTTTTCCCTGAGGAAAGGAGACATTGGCTATTTTGAGCCAACGTGCCTGCTGGGCCAGGTGCTGCCCTGGGCTCTCTGCTCCTGCCCTCTCTTTGGAGCTGGGACCAGTCTCCATCCTTGTGCTACTGGGAGCTCCCTTGGATATGGCAATGGGAAGGCAGCTGGCACCCCTCAACCCCAGTCACTCCCAGTGTGGGGTTCAGTCCTGCTCCCCCATCGTCCTGAGCCAGAGGTGGGAGGGTAAGAAAGGGTGAACGACAGCAGGGACTGCAGGGAGCTTGAAGCAGAGGAGTGGGAGCGGGAGGGAGAGCGGGGGGTCCCGGGGAGGCGGTCTCTGCCTCCGGCAGGCTGTCCCCATCCCCACCACATTCCTGTCCGCCCTGATCTGCTGCAAGGATGACCACAGTCCAGCTCGGCTGGAAAATCAGGTCATGCCGTTGTGCTCAGGGGCAGTTCATGGTCTGGCATGTGGGATATCGGCCACCTTCTTGCTGGCCCAGCCGAAACCTCTCCCCTCACCCCTTTGCTCTGCTCCCATGCTTGCTGTATTTCAGCCACAGCAGCTTGCTTTGGGTCCATGGGTTCTGGACAAGCTCTGGCCATGGAGAACTGCCCTTCTCTTCCCTAAAAGAGACCAGGGATCAGCAATGGCCCCTGTGTTCTGGGAGGGAGGGCTCTGGGGGAGAGAAAACCCACTTTAATGCTCAAACTTGAAGGGTAGCCAAGATATTCCTATGGGAACTGCGAGCCAGAAACACATTCAGCCTGGCGTGATCTGGTGGGAAAGGTCTCCCAGCAGACCCCAGTGTAAGTGTGTGAGGGGAGGTTGTTTTGGAGGAAAAAATCTTCTTTTGCTCCATTTTCTGCCACAGCTTGCCACAGCCATAAAACCCAGGCACCTCCAAGACTGAAAAAACACAAATCATCCATTTTTTGTGCCAGTGTGCTGGGAAGCTCTACTGGGTTGGCTCAATACCATGTCCTTCAATACTATCCTCACCCTCAAGCTGGGGGCCCGGCAGCCCCGGGGAGGCAGCACAGATGGTCCATGTGAGACCTTCAGGACATGGTTTAGGAGGCATGGTGGTGTTGGGTTCATGGTTGGACTTGATGATCTTCGAGGTCTTTTCCAACCTTAACGACTCTATGATTCTATGATTGTATGAATATGGGCTTGGAGGTCGCTGTAGGTGTTACCCCAAGTATGCGTTAGTGTGTGTTGGGGGGGAGGGTGTGTGTCTGGCCTTGCTCACCCCCTCCAATCCTCCCTAGAGGATCCTGTAGACGCAGACTTCATGGGAGGCTGCAGGATCTGATCCGCCAGCCCGTGCCCCTGGCTTCTTTCTCCTCCTCTGGCAAGCGGGTGCCCACCCAGCCGAGGGGTCTACGGACCCCCTTCCTCTGCCCCAAGCCTCGCAGCCAGCGTGCCCTCAGCTTGGCGATGGCAGCGGGGTGGCAGTGGCAGGCAGTGGGGACACTGGGGGCACGGGAGGCAAGGCGGACTGGTTCCCTGCTGCTGCTGGAGCTGGTTAAACATTGTCCCAGGCCAGTTAGGTAACAGAAACCGCAGCGGGAAAGAAATGAAGCTGCTTGAGCAAACAAGGTGCGCTTGGCAGGGCAGCAGGCTGCGTGACAAAGTGCTCCCCTCTCCCTGCCAACCTGCCGGGGTTATCTATTGACGGAGAATAAACACCTCGCCCACATCCCCACACTCCGAGGGACGGCAGCCAGGAGCACAGACAGCTCCCGCGAGCCCTGGCCCGGGGCTGGGCTCGCCCTGCTTGCCGTGTCCCCTTCCCAGACACGCTCATCGCCACCGAGCACCGTCCTGACCCCCTCCCACACGGGCGTGGGCAGCCTGAGCATCTCGGCATTGCCCCTCCTGCCACCCCGTCCACCCTGCTCCTTGCGGCAGCTCCAGGAGGCCGGGGATGGGCCTGGAGCACCCTCCGCTCGCTGGAGCCAGCAGACGCCAGCCGGGAAAACCTGTTCCCTGGGGAAGGTTGCGCAAGGAACGTGACCGAGGTCTGGCTGCAGCGCAGACCACGGATCTGCTCGTGTCTCACACCCAGGGACTGGGACCTCTTCTTGCACCACAGGGCAACCCTGATGGCCTCATCTCAGCGTGTGAATCTGAGAGCAGGACAACTTCAGCCCAGCACACTAGAAGATGAGGGATGGAGGTTTTCTGTATGATTTTGTCATCCCCTGGATTTTGCATGACTGCAGCCTCCCACTTATGTCTTGCTGAGTTGCCAGGGTGGGCATAGCAAGGCATGGCATGGCATGGCATGGCATGGCATGGCATGGCATGGCCGCAGGAGACCAGGATTCCTGGCTGGACCAGCAAGGCATCTCCTCATGTGAACAGCATTTGAACCCACTCAAAAGAGGTTGGACCTGCTCCATGGGCACCTCCTGCCTCTGGCAAAGCAGGTGGGCTGTGCCCTTAACGCCACTGTGACATCTCCAGGAGGTCCATCAGCTGCCACTGAGCCCACAGCCTGGTGGCTACGGGCAGGGAAGTAGGGTGCCTAGGGCCATGGCCACCAGGAGTCTGAAAGCAAAATGGGAGACTTGCAGGAGGGTCTGTGATTCCCCCAGCCCTTGTTACCCACATCCTGGTCTTCCCCCAGCAGCGCAGTGGCTTGGTGGTGGAGATGCTTCCTCATCCTCAAGCTGGGGGCCCGACAGCCCCGGGGAGGCAACACAGATGGTCCATGTGAGACCATGATTTGAAGGACTTACTTCTCTCTCTTTCATATGGGGTCCCACTCTTGCAAGTGTGGGATGGGTGATTTTTAACTGTACCACCTCTCTGGCAGTAATGAAGGGCAGTCAGGCAACAACGGTCCCCCTGCCAAAATGGCATCTCAGGCTTTGCAAGGAACCCTTACTGGCCAGCAGCATCCCAAAAGCTCCCCTCACCGCCGCGCTGGTCACTCCGAGCACTGGCTAAAACCATTCAGAAGGATGTGGCATTGCTTTTGCCTGGGCTTCCCAGACCTGGTCAAGCTCCAAGCTCAAAGGAGGGGTCCCCAGGACTTTCCCCTTCAGGGTGAACAGGAGGTAAGCAGTGCTGTCCCCTGAATTCCCACATTCAGCAGGGTCCCATACGCCAACAAAAGGTCAGGGTGGCAACCAGATCCTCCGGTGCCCAGCAGTGTTCAGAAAGACTCATCATGAAAGGCAGGCAGTGCACACCAACCGGGAGCGAGGCATCCACCACTGTTTTCCAAGCTCATGGTGGGAACATATCTGAGAGCCTGTTTGGCCTCCAACCCCTCGAATTCATTCTTGTTGCCCACAGCCGTATCCTGTGGGTTGGAGAGGTCCTCCCAACACCCCTGGGGCACCCTCTCTGCCTCCTCATGTCTGGGCTAGCTGGAGACGGCTGGTGTGCCATTGAGCAACATGGGGTCAGACGGTGTGTTTGGGCTGCCCAAGCTGCCAGGCCTTAGCAGTCCCCCACCCAGAAGATGTGGTCATTGAGAGGCACCCAAGTCCTAGAAGAGGCTCCCAAATAGCAAGACTGGAAGACGAGCAGGCCTTAAACATATTGCAGTGCCTGTGCAATGTCCCTTGGTGTCCCTTGATGTCCCTTCACATCTCAGAAGAAAGCACTGGCCAGAGAGGGGCCGGAGGTCCTCCCACAGCCCGTGACCCTCAGTCAGGCTGGGGACCTTAACGTGGACCCCCCACACCAGACCATGGCAGACTGGGCTCTGGGACCAGGAATTTGCTTCTGACTTGGAGCCAGTGCTTCGGGAAAGCCCTCCTGCAAAGGCAAGTGCCAAGGCTGAATTTCTGGAGGGTCCTCAGAAGGGCCAACGTTTGGGAGCACTTGTACGATGCCCCTGCATGTCTGGCTTTGAGACAAGGCCTCAGGATCTGACTCCCACCAGCCCAGGGACAAGCAGCCCACCTCATCCTAAGGAAGACCCCATGCTAGGAGGACCAGGCAAGTCCAGGCCATGGCAGGCAAGAGGATGGTGGCAGACAGGGTTCATGCAATGGGACGGCCCAGTCTGTTCCCCACCACATCTTTCAGAAAAACAAACACAACGACAGAGAGGTACAAAAAACCCAACCAAACAACAATTTATTCCTCTCATGTTCCCATTTGGAAAGGAGGAAACCACAGGCACCTGCTGGGTGCCGGGGCTGGCGTCCCCCTCCCGTGGCTGACACAGAGCCGGTCTGTGCCCCCGGGACATGGCTTCAGTCCAGCTGAGCATCCCCCCCGCCACGGGACGCGCGCGCGCCCTGCAATGCACACTGTCACACGGGAACATCTTACTCATGAAAAAATATATCTGTACATTCATTCTGTGCTTTTTTTGGTCTTACATAAATTAGAAGCTACTTTTGGGGAAAAGGCCTGTTTCCAGACGCAGGCAGCCGGGCTGGAAATGCGGAGTGTCGCAGTCCTCTCTCCCGAGAGCTCTCCATGGCCAGGTTGAAGCTCCACAACGTTCCCATCTTCTCTCAGCAGGCGCCACACCGAGAAGCTGCGGCACAGCGGGGCCTCACCCGTCGCACAACAGTGGGTGCCTTCGCCACGGCGCGAGCGGTGATCGGGGAGGGGGGACCCTGCGGCCGGGACGAGGTCTGCCCGGTCACAGGCGAGCTGGCGGTGCTGCCCCGCTGCCCGGGCGGGAGGTGGGCGGCAGCAGGAGACCCTCAGGGCTCTCGCCGCGGTGCCAGCTGCGCTCAGACTGCTTTTCCCAGTTTGTCCAGGCTTAGAAACAGCCAACGTTGCTGCGACTCCAGTCGGAGGTGCGAATCCAGCGAGGGAAATCACGGTTTGCAATAACCTACTGGAGCCAAAATATCAGCTTTAAACACCTCGGTGCCGGCAGTCACCAGCACGCACGAGCGTGCCCATGCAAGGGTCGGAGTTCCACACGCTGCGCAGGGCAGCATCTTCCAGATACAGCTGCAGGCAAAGTCTCCTGCCGAGGAGCCCAGCTCGGGGCTGGCCCCAAGGGGCTTGTCAGACCCCGGCGCATCCCGGGCTCCTACAGCTCCTTGTTCCTGTTGAGCACCTCCTCCTCCTTCCAGCCGCTGGAGTTCTTCCCAAACTTGTACACCAGCCGTCGCCCATCGACTCTCTCCAGGATCTCTCGCTTGTAGTAATATCTGGAGGAGGTGGAAGTGGAATCGGGGCTCTGGATGCAGGGAGATGCTGTGGGGGGGTCATCCCTGGTGGGTCTGACCCAGCCCCGTGGGGCAGATCCCCGCCGGGGACAGGGGACGGCACTCACCGCATGGCTCGGCTCAGCTTCTCGTAGGTCATGCTGCTGTTTTTCTTCTTCTGGCCCCAGAGCTGAGCCACTGCTTCTGAGCGCAGGAACTTGAAGACACCTTCCCGCCGATCCTCCCACTTCATCAGCCCCTCGTTCAGCTCGGGGTGGATCAGAATGTCCCGGATGAACTCCCACAGGTGGGTGCCTCTTGGGGCTGGAAGAGGAGAGCAAGCTGTAGAGTTGGGAAGGTCCTGCAGGTCCCTGCACTTTGGACCTCCCTACCCTCCCCGCCAAGGGGCATGGCCAGCAGATACGGCCCTTCGTCCCACCTCCCCACATGGAGCCAAGCGGGGAGAGGGAGCCCAGGCTCCCAGGCTGGAGGGTCCACGTACAGTGCTTGCTCTTCCGGCTCTCCAGGCAGTCTCTGCTCTCCTTGCTGAGTTTTCGGGGCCGTCCCCGTTTCCGCTTGCTGTGTTTGCTGTCCCCTTTCTTGCTCCCTGCAAAGCCATCTGTGCACACAGACGAGGGGACGCGTTACGCTGCGCAGAGCCTGCTGGGCTGAAGCTCCCCCCTCCCTGGGCACAGAGACGTTCTCCTCCGGAGCAGAAGCACAGGGGAGAGCTGGTTGGGGCAGGGGGAGAGACTGGAGGCTGTGACCTCTTTCCAGGAACCGTGCCCCTGAGAGCACCATCTCCCGTGCCCTCCAGCCTCATCCCACCCTCATCCACGCCACTGGGCAGCATGCTGCTCGTCCCCAGACCTTGCTGCTTCCTTGCACCCCCACTATTCCCAGTATCACCTCCAGCTGGGATCAACACCGAACACAGCTTTAAGTGCCCAGGGTCTCTGGCTGCAGCCCTCAGCCACCATCTGCCCCTTCCCCCCACGCTCACCTCTGTCCCGGCTGCCCCAGCTCTGCCCCAGAGCCCGCACCATCGCCACACTCGGTGGAGAGAAACAGACCCCGGGCGCACGGAAAACCAGCCCCCCCCCTGCTTCCCAGCGTGGGGATGGAGGCTGAGGCGTTGTCCCTAAACCCCCAGGCAGGACGCGCTCTGCGGCTGCTGGAAAGGCCCGGGAGCAAGCCCCCCTCTCCCCGCTCCCGGCGGGCAGCGAACAACTCACCGTCAGGGAAGAGCTTTGCTTCCGCAGCGTCAAGGTCGAGGTCACTTCCACCGGAGTCCTGGGAGTTGGGGCTGTGGGACATCACAGGCCCTGAGAGGCAAAGGGACGGGGCTTGGACCACCAGCTGCTGGCATCTGGAGATGCTCTCCCCTGGGTTCCCCACCACCACCCCGGGCACCTGCAGGCAACCTGGTGTGAGACCCAGACCCACCCTTGGCAGTGGGGCAGTTCCCCACTGATTTCTCGGATCAGCACAAGCCAAGGGACCTTTTCGCCGGGCAAAACACTGACCTGAGACATCGGAGCTGCCTGGGGACATGGCACCAGGCAAGTAGGTGAAGTCTGTGGATAGGAAAGGGTTTGTGGGCTTCGTGTCCTCCAGGGAGTCCTTGGCACAGGGGTTTCCCAGCTCTGGAAGGGGCAGAGTGGAGAAGAAGCAGTTAGCCTTGCCTGCACCAGCTGTGGTCCCTGGGGAGAAGGCTCGGCTGAGGGTCTTCTCTTACCCAGGTGGCTGCAGTCCAGGAGGGTCTCTTGGGAAGTCGCATCCTCTTTTTCCAGCAAGTCAATGATCCAGTTCAGCTCGTCAGAGGCTGCAGGGGCGGGGGGACTGGGATTAGCGATGCTCACATGGCGTGGAGGGGAATGGTGTGTACTGGGAGCCAAGCCCAGCCCCGCCTGGACTCCGGTCTGCGCCGCCCTGTCCCGCTGCACGGCCCCCCCGGGCAGCCCCCACAGTGCCCGGGGGCTGGGGGTCCTGGGCTGGGAGGGGGGTCTCAGCCTTATGGTTCGAGCTGCCAGGTGTGGGGATGAGGGGGACGCTGCGACACTCACTGATCTCGTGCAGGCGGTCGTAGAGCTCGTCCCCCAGGGGCCCGAAGATGAGGCGCATCTGGTCCCTGCTGCAGTGGCAGAGCGCGTACCCGTCCATGTTGCAGCACGAGAAGTCGATGGAGCTGGCGTCGTACTTGTTCTTCTCCACGTGGTAGCTGATCCACTCCAGCACCTGCACCTTGGTCCAGAAGTACGGGAGCTCGCCGAACCACTCCGGCTTGTCTGCACGGGACGGAGAGCGGGGCTCAGCGGCAGGGTGGCCGTGCCGGCACCGAGTGCCACGCGCGGGCTGCCGTCGGGCACCGCGTCTGGCCCCGTGGCGACCACGGGGGGCACAGCGGGCCCTGCGCTTGTAGGGTTATGGGGCTAACGGGTCCTTAGCGCCTGGTCCTGGGCCACCAGCTCTGCCCTGCTCCTGTCCTGGGGGACAGCAGAGACCTGACACTCCCTGCGCTGTTTGTTCTGGTGCCGCTTGTCCCGTCCGTGCTGGGATCCGCCCTGCTCTGCTGCTGCATTCCCCATGGCAGGGCCACCCCATGATGGTCCCACCAGCCGGCTGGGACCCCCGACACCAAGACTGTACTTCAGACTGCTCTCCTGGTGACCCCTGGGTCCATCCCCAGGGATGTGCTGGGGGAGGAGGGCGGCGATTCCCTTGTCTGCTCTACGCATCGGACATGCTCCAAGCACCTTGTGCCACCCAGGGCCTCCTCCAGTGACCTTCCAGCCAACACACCCCTGGGGAAACTGAGGCACGGTGGAAGCTCTCGACCTGCCCCAGCGGGACAAGGACCTTACAACGTTCTCCCAAGCCAGTCGCGCTGCCTGGCTGCTGCCTCGCGCGCTGGGTCCCCTCTGCAGCCCCCACCGCTGCCCCGGTCCTACCGGTGCCCTGTGCCGGGGGCTGGCTGCTGGGGAGGCTCAGCCCCAGGCTGCCGCCGTCCCCGGGGGGTCCCAGCACGTCCAGGGTCGGCTGCACCTCGTCCGGCTGGTACATGGCGCTGATGTAGTTCGAGAAGATGTTGCTGATCTCGCAAGATCCCGCCATCGAGCTCTGTGCCGAGAGACGACAGTGAGCCCCGGCCCCGTGCAGGCGGAGGGACCCCAGCCCGCAGCGCCCGCCGCAGCCCCAGCACCCAACTGGGTGAGGCCGGGCTCTCCCTCCCTCCACCCATCGTCACCTCTCCGGTCAACGACACCCGCCCAGCACCCGCGGCCGGGGCTGGGGCCTGACTCACCACTGCCCCGCGGCTGGAAGCCACCGAGGCTGGGACGGGGACACGGCGGGGACACGGCGTCACCCCACTTGCGCAGACCCCGTCCCCAGCGAGCGGGCAGCTGGCGGAGTGCGGCGTGGCACAGCCCCTCGCAGGGGGCCGGCGAGCGCTCCCCCAGCCCCACGGCACAGCCTGCTGCCCGCCGCAGGGACCCCCGCCACGGCAGCTCCAGTCCCCTCGCCCAGTCGCAAGCAGCGCGTCCCAGTAACTCCGCAGCCGGGAGGGCACCAAGCCCCCGCCACTAGAAGCCGAATCTTGCTGTTCGCTGGACAAACCCAGGGGCCGGAGGGAAGCCCTGAGAGCCCGCCGTCTCGCTGACCCCCGAAAGCACCGGCAGCCGCGGCGGGAGAACAGGCGTGGAGCGAATAAAGACCAAGCGCATCCCCCGAGAGCGAAGGCGCGCGGGGAGAGGAGCAGAGCAGCTGTCCCGAGCCGGGGGACGGCAGAAGGCCCCCGATGGAAACACTCCGGTACCTTCCGCGACGACGACGCTCCCGAGAGCGGCAGCTAATCCGGAGAGCGGCGAGGGGGCACGGCGCGCGGCCGCTAGCCGCTGCTCATGGGCCCGGGGAGGCTGGTGCTGATGGGCCAGCCCTGCCCGCGCCGACGCTTTTATAGCGCGGGCGGCGTAACGCGATCCGGCGGCCCGAGGGGAATTCCAGCCCGAAACGTTCATGCTCCCAGATCCAGGTGATTTGCATAATATGAACCACTGGGTCCCAGCCCAGCGCTGCCTTGCCGGGAAATCTGGGCTGGCCAGTTTAATCATTGTCAGAGCCCTCGCCCCGCCGGTGCCCAGAGTTTCACCCACACCGCCTTCGCGGGGTGTTTTCTTCGCTGCCGTTTGCCCGGCTCGTGGTTGTTTGCCGCAGCGGTGGGTTCGCTCGGCTCCCGGCGCCGAGCCCGGGGGCTGCGCATCCCTCCCCGCGGCTCTGCCCGCGGCCAAGCGCCGGGAACGCTGCCCGCATGGCAGACCCCGCTCAGGGCAGCCCAGCCCTCGTGCCCAGCAGGTGCCTTGGCCACGTCCGGATCGCCGGGTCGCTGCCCACTCCGGCACGGGCACGGCTTCTCCCCAGAGGAGGGGAAGGACCCGGTGACCAGGACGATGGGAGCGGGACTCGAGTGGGGACGGGGGTCTGCACGGGGACAGAGCAGGGAGCAGGCAGGTGTCGGAGTGTTGCTGCTCTCTGGGTCAGGACGGGTGGGTTCTTGCCTGGGGGGAGGTCTGGGACAGGCTGCAGAGCCGTGGTGGCCCCTTCCCCGCCATGTCCCCAGTGCCTGGCACAGGCAGATGCGTTCACCCCCCGGGGACATGGGACAGGGGCAGGGCAGGGTCGTGGGGTGCCTTTGGGGAATTACCGTCTGGTGGCTCTTGCCCCTCTGGCTCTTGGGGTCCTGGGGACCCTGTCTGGGTGTCCTCGCACTAGTTCGAGCCCTGTGCTGGCAGAGGAGCCCCAGGCCAACAACGGGGCACCCATTTGCCTGGTGCTGGTACTTTTCCAAGCCAGCCACATCCACGGCACACGTGGGCTGGCACAAACGCCGGGCGCTGCGCGAGCAGGGCAGAGCCTGCCGCCACACAGCCACCCCCAGGTCCTCGTCACTGCAGACCGGTGCCTGGCATCAAGCCGTCCCCTGTGACGAGGTGGTGGCAGACTGTCGCGGACATGGCTGCTCTACCTCAGCCCGCGGGCCAGCGAGGTCAGGGTGGCTGCGTGCCCCATCCCCCTCGTCACGTCACCCCGCCGTGCCGTGGCCCCGGGGCAGGCAGGAGCAGCGTGCCAGCCAGGAGGCACCGGGTCACCCTCGCTGATCACCTGCCCCAGCTTCATTCCTCCGCGGCACAGTCACGAGTGCCGGGTGCTGCCGAGCCCTTTTGTTTTCCTGGGCACAGCATCCCACGGAGACGTCCCCATGCCGGGGAGCAGCCCCTGCCACGGGACAAGCCAGGGAGACCACCGCTGCCTGGCAGACCCGGAGCCTTCAGCCTGCGCCCTGTCGCGAGCTGAGCCTGGGGCTCCGCCGTGCCCAAGGACCCGGCTGCCCGGCCGGGCTTCCAGTGCCCGGGGTTCGAGCCCTGCCCCTGGGGAAGCCTTTTCCACCCGCTGCTGAAACGCGGGGGTCTCGGGGGGTCCTCCTGGGGCCCAGCCTGCCCCTTCCTTCCCCTTGTGGTGGGGAGCCAGGAGGCCAGCAGACCCGAGCAATCCTCCCCAACACGCCGCGGACACCCTCCGGCTTTATTGCCCAGGGGACACGGCCTGCCCCACCGTCTCCCTGACCCGTGTGCCACCACCAGGGGCCTGGGGAGAAGATCGCAGTGGGGGACACTCCCTGGAGATGCTGAGACTCACTGCCAGGAACATGGGAGAGCAGAAACCTCTCCTGGGGGGGTCCCCACGCTCTCCCCAGAGCCACAGGGCAGCAACAAGCTGCTGGATGGTGCCCGTGGGACCCTCCGCTGCCAAGGAGCAACCGCAGGGCTGATGGGCACAGGGCAACTCCTCCTTGAGCCTGGGGACAGGTGGCAGAGGGCTGCCACAACCTCCTTGCCAGAGCCAGTGGCTCCCAGGGATGTCCCTCAGCTGTCCCTTGGCTGCTGGTCTGAGCTCCATGGCACCTTCAGGCATGTGGGGAGCACGGCGCAGCGTGCTGTCAGCCCAGGCTTGGTGTCTTCTGCAGCGAGGAAGACGTGGGCATGAGTTCAGAGTGAGTTGGTGACACGAGGGCCAGCAGGACAAGGTGTGAGGAGCTACTGGAGAGAGTCCAGCGGAGGGCTACAAGGATGATGAGGGGACTGGAGCATCTCTCCTACGAGGAGAGGCTGAGGGAGCTGGGCTTGTTCAGCCTGGAGAAGAGAAGGCTGAGAGGGGACCTTATAAATGCTTATAAATATCTGCAGGGTGGGGGTCAGGAGGACGGGGCCAGACTCTTTCCAGTGGTGCCCAGCGACAGGACAAGGGGCAACGGGCACAAACTGAAGCAGAGGAAGCTCCAGCTGAAGATGAGGAAGAACTTCTTCCCTCTGAGGGTGACGGAGCCCTGGCCCAGGCTGCCCAGGGAGGCTGTGGAGTCTCCTTCTCTGGAGATATTCCAGCCCCGCCTGGCCGCGGTGCTGTGCAGCCTGCTGTGGGTGACCCTGCTTGGGCAGGGGGTTGGGCTGGGTGACCCACAGAGGGCCCTGCCAACCCCTGACATTCTGGGATTCTGTGTCTGCGGTGCAGGAGTGGCTGGGAGGGGGATGCTACTGGTGTCACCGGCCCTGCCAGGAGCAATTGGGCCCATGATACCCCCCGTGTTGCCCCCCAGATCCCGTTTGCCCTGGCAGCACCGTGGCTGCGGGTGCAGAGGCTCACACCGAGATAACCCCTGACGTGGGCTGGGGTGACGCAGGACGGGGACTGGTGGGGCTCTGGGCACCGCCAGCCTCCCCCAGACAGCGCCAGGTCCCGGCTGGCTCTGCTCTCGGGACGAGCACTGCAAGGGGACCCCCAGCTCCCCCCTGGGCGCAGCGGGCTGTGGGGTGCCCACGGGGGGAGCGGGGTGTGGACCGGGAGGAACCGCATCCGGGGGGCTCAGTGCGGGCACAGCCCGTGGCTGGCGGCTCCCCGCTCGGCTGCTCCGTCCGACCAGTTTAACCAGTGTTGGCTGGGAAAGAGAAAGTGGTGGTTGCTGGGGCCCTGCCCTGCGGAGTTGGGGGTACAGCTGGCTGCCCCCCTCCCCCTCGCAGCACCCCGGGGGGGGTTGGCCACCCAGCAGCTTGGGGACAGCGGCCAGTGCCAACCTCTGGGCACCCAGCGGGCACCACGCGCTGGCACCGGGGTCCCCTCCCAGCACCCCTCCCGCACCCCCCAGCATCCCCAGCTGGGCGTCCGGGGGTGGGACGGGACCCCTCGCTGCCCCCAGCCCCAGCAGCTCCACAGGGCCCCGGGCCCCGCCGTCCCGCAGCCGGGACTGCCACCTGCCGGCACCGGGACCGCGGGCACCGGCACCCACGGGCACGGCCCCATGCACACCGGGACCCACGGCCACCGGGACCACGGCCACAGCCCCACGGGCACCAGGACCCGCGGGCACTGGGACCCACGGCCACAGCCCCACGGGCACCAGGACCCGCGGGCACTGGGACCCACGGCCACAGCCCCACGGCCACCGGGACCCACGGGCACTGGGACCCACGGGCACGGCCCCACGGGCACGGGGACCCACAGGCACCGGGACCCACGGCCACAGCCCCACAGCCACGGCTCCCCATGGCCACAGCTACCGGTCCCCACGGCCACCACTCCCTGCGACCACCGCCCCTCATGGTCACGGTCCACACGGACCCACGGCCACTGCTCCCCACGGCTGCTGCTCCGCTCCCGGCACCAGACGGGCAGGCACCCGGGGCCCCCAAGACCCCAGCCCCGGCAAGACGGCAGCCCCGGGGGACGGGCAGGGATGTGGGCAGCTGGAGTGGGCAGGAGACCCCCGAGCCCTGCCCCACAGCCCCAGGGCCCTGCCAGCTTGGGAGGCTGGGGACCCCTCCGAGGGTGATGCGATGCTGCGGGTTGGGGATGCTCTGACTTCTGCGGGGGGGGGTGGTGGCTGCCCCCCTGGCTGGGGACTTCTGGGTTGGACCCCTTCCTCCCCTCCTCCTCCTCGCCAGGACAGAGGGGCAGAGCCAGCCCAGCCTCAGCTTCGCCCGGTGCCACCCCATCAGCCCTGGACGCGGTGCCCGTCTCGACACAACCCACGGCAGGGCCAGAAGGGCCCCAGCAGCACCAGTTCACCCAGCCTTTTCCCCAGGCCATGGCCATGGCACGGCGGTTCCCGGCTGGGCCCTTCCCCTCTTCAAAGCCCTCTCTGCTCCGTCGCTTCGTTTCAGCACATTTTATTTGCGAAGACAAAAAGGCATGGAACAAACACAGCCATTGAAAAAACATGTACATCATGGGACCGAAATAACTTACACTATTTACAGGGACACACCAAGGTATAAAATTTACGTACACGCCTTGTCCTCTGGCAAGCCCAGACCGCGGGGCTGGGCCGCACGACCCAGCAGAGAAAAAAAAGCCTTCACAAGAGCTGGCCCTTAGAAAAACGGCTCCCAGCAAGAAAAGGCACCTGCGCTGTGCGATGCTTGTGCAGCGGGAAGGGGTGACGGAGCAGGCGCCGCGACGTTGCAGCTGCCCGCGCCCTGCCGCGGGGCTGGACCCCAGGGTGCTGGGTCTGGCAGAGCTGTCACGGGTGAAGGGACGAGCCCGCGGGCAGGAGGAAGGCGCGGGGCTGTGCTTTTTTGGGGGTGAGACTCAGGAGTCCAGGCCAGGGCTTGGGGGGAGGTTAGGGCAGTGCTGGGCTCCCTCCCAGTTACAGCTGGAGCACCAATGCAGCGCGTGGAGGGGTCCCCTGCCCTCCCCGGGAGGGTGACGGGGTCTCGGGGAGGGAGTGCAGGCTGCAGGATGGAGCAAAGCTCCAGCGGGAAGATGTGGGGGCCCTGTGCACTGCAGGGATCAGACCTGGACCCCTTCGCCCAGCATGGGAGAGGGGAAGGATGGGTCTGGGGGCACTGGGAGAGCACCCTGGGGAGCAGGCGCTGGGTCTGGGGGCACTGGGAGAGCACCCTGGGGAGCAGGCGCTGGGTCTGGGGGCACTGGGAGAGCGCCCTGGGGAGCAGGCGCTGGGTCTGGGGGCACTGGGAGAGCACCCTGGGGAGCAGGCGCTGGGTCTGGGGGCACTGGGAGAGCACCCTGGGGAGCAGGCGCTGGGTCTGGGGGCACTGGGAGAGCACCCTGGGGAGCAGGCGCTGGGTCTGGGGGCACTGGGAGAGCGCCCTGGGGAGCAGGCGCTGGGTCTGGGGGCACTGGGAGAGCACCCTGGGTCTGGGGGCACTGGGAGAGCACCCTGGGGAGCAGGCAGGGGTCTGCAGCACCAGGGCAGGAGGCAGCGTCGGAGCCCCCAAAGCAGCCGCGCTCGGAGGTCCTGGGGAGGAACAACGTACCTGGGGGGTCGGGACCCCGGTGCTGCAGAGCAGCCGATGCTGGGCCAGCCTGTCCTCCTGCACCTCGAGAGCTGCGGGTGCTGGGGAGGGGACAGTGCCCAGGCTCCCTGGGGGCTCACAGTGGTTCGGGGGCTCCTGTGTTGTCTCCACTCCTTGCGTGCAAAGCCGGGCTCGGGGCCAGTGCTGCACCCCCGGCCGAGGTGGGAGCTGGCCCCGGTGTGCTGGAGGGAGCAGACCCGTGGAACAAAAGTCCTGGTGGTCCAAGCCCACGGCCCCAGTCCGAGCTCTGAAGGCCCAGAGCCCAAGGGGCCACCCTCGCTAGCCCGCCTGCACGGTGGGACCTTGTGCTTTAGTGCTTGGGGGAACCTCCCCCCCCCCCCCAAGCTGACAGCGTGGGTCAGAGCTGCGAGCCCCTTCCCCAACCCCGCTGTGCCAGGGGAGGGGGGCACAGCCCTGCGTCGGCTCCCCGGCCCCGAGCAGGGGGGAGTCCGGGGGCTCCAGGGTTACCCTGGTTTACGTTCAGTGCCTGGGACGGGATCCAGATTCATCTGTGTTTTGGGGGTGAAAAATCAGACATCACACACGAGAACCAGCCTCTCCCACAGACCACCCCCAGCCCGGACAGAGGCTGTCACAGCACCGGTTCCTGCTGCTCCGGGCTGCCACCGACCCGCAGCAGGCTCTGGAACGGAGGGCCAGGACCAGCCCACTCCAGCGACGAGCTCTCCATGGACGCTTCCCAGACAGGAGGGGCTTCCCTGCACCCACAGAGAGCATCCGTGAGAGCAGAGGCAGGGACACAGGCTGAGCTGAGCCTGTCAGGGGTCCCTCCCCGCCCTTCGAAGGGACAAGCGGGACCCCCTCCCGGCTGCAAATCAACCCAATAACGAACAGCAACGACGCCGAGCCCCAGCCCAAGCACCCCACAAAATCTCAGCGCTGCGACTCAGCTGGGGGGGTCCCCCTGCAAGGGGAGAGCTGGGAGCGCAGGGGGGAGCAGGACCCTGGTCCTGCCGCGCTGCCCGGAGGGGACACGAGGGGTGGCTCAGCCGTGCAGCGAGGCGGGGGCGAGGCCGCGTGTCCCCGGGACGAGTTCAAGCGTCAAAACCACAACAGATAAACAATGAAGAGAAGAAAAAACTGAAAACACAAACTCCCCGCCCCATCCCCAAAACGAAACCCAGTGACGACAGCACCCAGCTTGCACCGTGAGGTAGCTAAACCAGATCAACACCCGAGAAACGCTCTCCCGCGCGGGAAACGCCGACCCACGCAGACCCTACGACGCACACACGCGCAGACACGCAGAGCTGTGGGCTCACAGCCACCCCTCGCTTCAAGCCCCCCCGCCCCATGCTGTGCCACCGCACCCAGCTCCCGCAGCCCGCAGCATCCTCGAAGCCCCCCAGCGCGCCGCTGGACGTGGCAGCGAGGGGGATGCTCAGCACCATCCCGGAGCAGCCGCTCGGCCCCAGGAAGTCAAGCAAGGCCCTCGCAGCCCACGCAGAGAAACGGGTGGAGAAAGGCAAGGGGGGGTCCGACCCCGAGCCCCCGAAGAGCGGCGAGAGGCGTGCGGGCAGGCGCGGGAGGTGGTGGTGGTGCAGATACCGATGCACGCGGTACACCTGGCTGCAGGCAGTCACGCACCCCCCGGCCAAGCAGAGCTTGAAGCGGCTGAGGATGGCACAGGGAAACCCTCCCCAAGACCTCCGGGCGTTCCTCGGGCAGGCACGGTGCCCCGCGCGTCTTCACTCGCCCTCTCCAGACCCGCAGGGTGCACAGCCCTGCCTCTCCGCAGTTCCCACGCGGGGGAAATCCCACGCTCCAGCTGGAATGGTTCCAGTTGGAATGGTTTTAACCAGGGGCTGGTGGCAAATGGTCCCGGGCCGGTCCACGAGTCACCATGGTTGGAGAGAGCCGAGGGAAAACGGTCTGTGCTTTGTGGGGCAGGTCCTGGAGCCCCTGGGCTCTGAGATCTCGGTTCAGTGCTGGTGGGATCACGTGGAGAAATCCTTAAATTTGAGTTCAAACGCTGCTTCTTCTGTGACCGAAGGGAAGTGAGAGCATGTGAGGGATGAGCAGCACTCCAGGGTCTCCTGGGCCATCCCGCAAGAAGCCGAGCCTGGCCCAGGACAGGATGGAGCAGGGCATGGTCCCAGGGGCCACAGGAGAGACGGAGGGAAGTTCCAGTGTGAGACCAGGGCCCTGCCAGCCCCTTACACAGGAGAGGAGGAGGAGGGAGCCTGGAGAAGCTGCATCCTTTGGGACACACTCCTGGATGGAGCCCGCAGGCTTTTATGGAGGTTGGATTGTGCAAGATCTTCCACTGCAGGATTGTCCTTCCAGCACGGGGTGGATCAGGGGACTTGTGCGAGACCAGGGTGTGCAACCCCTTCCTCGCCCCGCGCCCGGCACAGCCGACTCCTTCCTGGCCCGAACTCCGGCTGCTCTGTGCCTTGCTGGGCTCCTCCCGCTCCCGGATCCACAGGGGCCGGCGGGCCAAACCCAAGCGAGCCCCCTCCCCGGCAGCAGGCTGAGAGCAGAGCCTGCAGGAAGGATTTACAGCTCCCAGGGATGGCAAAACAAGATGGGCCACAGGGGTGGGGTTGACAAATCCAGCCTTGGCTTCTTTGTCCTGTGATCTTGCTTTGTCCTTCCCTCTCCAGGGGGTTAACATGCTGCAGGAACCCACCACAAAACCCCTGCCGAGGGCCAAGGTGTCAAGAGCAGGGTGAAGCAGCCCCTCCCTTCCCCACCGCAGAGCAGGGTGGGCACACGGAGCAGAGCTCGAGAGCTGAGGGTCAGCCGAGTTGACGACTGGGGTTTGGAGAACGTCAAAGGGAACTGCAGCAGGTTTGTCTGGAAGTTGTCTGATGCAGATCTTCCCAGGCTTGCTGAACCTCCATGGCTGGGACATGGCAAAGGAGCTCAGAGGTGCACGCCTCCAGTTGCTGGGGACAGGTAGACGGAGGATGGGGAATGATGGGACTACCTGGAAATCCTTCTGTAGAGCCCCAGAGAAGAGAGGCTGTCCCCCGAGTAACATCTCCAAAGCAGCAGCCCCTCTAGGCCATGGTCCTGGCCAGCAGACACCAAATGTCCTCATGGCCGTGGAGTGGAGAAAGACTCCTGCAGGAACCAGCCCTGGAGCCAACAGAGATGGAAGCAGCACAGCACTGTGGAGGCCACATGAGCCCACAGTGGCAGGAGGGAACTGGGTGTCTCTGAGAAGGAGCCAAGGAGATCTGACCCCTAGAAGTCCTGGCAGATGTTGCAGCATGGTGGATGAGAACAGAGGTGAAACATTTCCTGGTCACTGGAAAACCATCAAGAAACCTCAGGAGGAGTGAAGGTGCCCCATGGAGCTGCCTCCTCACGGGAGCTGGCAGTGCTCAAAGTACCAGATGGGACATTGTCCACCCCGTTGGGTCAGGCACAGAGAAATCCCTATCCCTGGGCCGAGCTGCTGTAGATGACGGGGTCTTGGTAGAAAGGGAGAGGTACCCTGACCTTCACCCTCCCGTCAGGTCTTCCAGTCTTTTGGCAGTTCTTAGTTCGACCCTGCGGGCAGCCTCCTCCCGCTCCAGAGCTTCACTGTCAAGTCGCTGAGAAACAAAGGCGAGACGGACGGCGTGACCCCGGGCTTCCCGCAGGAGCCCCACAGACGCGCTGCAGAGCCGCACCGCGAGGAGGACCGCTGCCCGCCCCCAGCCCACGGCAGCATGCAGCCCTCACGGCTTCCAGGCCCTTTTCTCTTGGCAGGAGGTTGCCCCATCCGTTTCGGGGAGCAGGCAGGCCCAGTGGGGCTCAGCCTCCAGCTCACCCCACTGGCAGAAGCTGGGGACAAAGGGAAGGGGTGACCCCGCCAGCAGGACTCCTGCACCCCTTGAGTGAGCTCCAGCTGGGTGGAAGCAGTGACACGGCAGGGAGTTGCTGTGCTTGGTCTCCCCAGGGCGTGGGATGCTTCGGGGGTGGCTGCTAGCTCCCGCCCCACCATCCATGCAAGCCACGGCTTCCATGGAGCTGCCACAGTAGATGTGGGCACTGAGCAAGGGAAAAAAAGAACCCCAAGCAAACCGAAACAAGGTGGGGGTATGGCTGGGACAAAGGGGCAAGTCACTTCTAGCAAAGATTTATCAAGTGGGGAAAAACGCAAAATAGTTTCATACCGTGAAGAAGCAGCTCAGACCAGAGAGAAAGAAAGAAAAAGAGAGGAGCAAAAGCAAGCAACAGAGAGAAAGACAGAGGGAGAAAGAGATGGAGAGAAAGAGAAAAGGAGAGAAAAGACAGAAGAAGAGTGCATGAGCGAGAGAGTCAGAGAGAGCAGGAGGGTCAAGGCAGACTAGTAGCACGGCCCTTTATGGCAAGGACGCGTCGTGGAAGGCAAGGGGTGAGCCCAGGCACGTAATTCCATAACTTTACCCGGCAGTCACTGTGGCACAGATGGGAGGTGGGGAGGAGCAGAGACAGAGAGAGACAGAGAAAAAGGAAGGGAGAAAAGGGACATGGTCGAAAAGAGGGTATCAGAGTCTTGCTGCCAAAGAGCTCCCCGAGAGCAGCAGAGGATGCCCAGCCCTGGGGAAGAGGGGTCCCTGCGTGGGGGATCACCCAGGGCATCACCGGCACATGGGCAGGGGACGGCCGGGGAGCAGCTCTTGGCACTGCGGTGGGCAGGCCGCGCCATGGGGCAGGCTGAGGGTGGCAAGATGAGATGAAGGAGTGGAGGGACTACAAAGCTGCGAGATTCCCCCCTTCCCTCCTTCCACGCTCCCTGCTCCCTCAGAGCAAACCCACCCAGGCCCGGGGATGACAGGTCAACCCGGGGGTCTCCCACCTCCCTGGGGGGCTCTGGGGAGCAGAAAGCCCAGGGCTCACCTGGAGGCAGTGAAGATGTGCTTCGAGTTGGTGCAGATGGCATTGATGGGGCTGTCATGCCCCTTGATCTCCCCAACCGGGGTGAAGGTATCCACATTCCAGACTTTGATCATGCCTCCTCGGCAGGCACTCAGCACCATGGGGCGGCCAGGGATGAAGGCCAGGGCGCACACCCAGTCCTTGTGGGCATTGGGGATTTGCTGTAGGTACAAGCACAGAGCGGGGATCATGACCAGCCTCATCTGGAGCACCACCAGCAGCCTCATGCACCCAACCTGGGAGGCTCAGACCCTCACTGTTGCCCTGGGGCTGATCTGGATCATGGGGCTAGTGATGCACGGTTAGGAGGCCAAAGGGATGGATTCAAAAGTCAGGGCTTGATTTGTCCCCTGGGCAGGAGACAACAATTGTCTCTTCAGAGAGGAACACACCACCTGGCACTGCAAGTGATGCCGGGGCAGCTGGCAACCCTGAGTGCCCTGCAGCACAGATTTATGGGGGTAGAGAAGCCACCCTGCACGTGCACTGCCAGATTCCCGGGAATGGGAGTGTCCTCCCTCGTTAGCTCCGTGCAGGACACTGGCACCAGGTCCCTGAACAAAGGTCCCCCCAAACCCCCAGCAGCAACACTCCTCTGCCCCACGTTACCCCGAGGACCTGTGCTGTATGCTCCCCTCCAGACCTGGATAAGTTCCTGCTGCTCCAGATCCCACTTCTTTATGCCGTTGTCCCTGGAGCCGCTGAAGAGGACGTCCCCCTGGATGGCCAAGCACTCGATGCCGTCATAGTGAGGGGGCTCAAAGTTGTGAGTGGGGCCAATATTGCCCACCATGCCCTCAGCAATCTCAAACACCTGGGAGGAAAACAGCGGGTGAGAGACCCCAAGTGGCACTGGAAACAGAGCTGACCTTTTCTTGGAGAACTTGGCCATCACCCTCTGTTTTCCAGGCTCAGGCACCTAGAGTGATGCTGGAAAAGGGAGTGGGCATTGGCCAGTGGAGGCTTTTTCGGGGCTGAGGTCTTGCCAGGGGTCCTGCCACCATCGGGCACATTTGCCACCAGAGACAGTCCCCGCTCTGCTGCATTTTACTCATGGTGAGTTGTCACACCCTCCATGAGCCAACCTAACAGCTTGCAGCTGTCAGAAGAGTGGGATCCTGCCTCCCTCATCATCTCACCATCTCTCTTCATTTCTCTGGTTGCAGCTCCAATTCAACCTGTTAAAAATCAGCAAAAACCTAGAAAGAAGGGGCAACCTGCTGTGCTGGAGCTGCGAACGAGCAGGCACAAAGCATCTGCATCAGGGAGGAGAATCGAGCAGAACAGGGTGAGCTGCTCATCTGGGTCTGCCATAACATCCAAGCACCAGCCAGGGAGCCGGAGGGATGAGAGAAACGCAAATCCATCTCCAGAGGTGCATTTGTATTGCGGACCAAGCCAAAGGCAAGATTTGGAGTGAGGACATATGCAAAAACCTCACAGGCAGAGGTGAAAAGAGAAACTGGGCTCAGATTTCAGGAGGAGAGAAGAGACCTTTGGAGCTGCCAGCAGCGCTCCAGGCTCGGGGAGGAGTGGCTGGAGAGCTGCCCGGCGGAAAAGGATCTTGGGGTGTTGGTCGACAGCCGGCTGAACATGAGCCAGCAGTGTGCCCAGGTGGCCAAGAAGGCCAATGGCATCCTGGCTTGGATCAGGAATGGTGTGGCCAGCAGGAGCAGGGCAGGGATCGTGTCCCTGTACTTGGCACTGGTGAGGCCACACCTCGAGTGCTGTGTTCAGCTTTGGGCCCCCCACCACAAGAAGGACATGGAGGGGCTGGAGCGTGTCCAGAGAAGGGCAGCCAGGCTGGGGAGGGGGCTGCAGAACAAGTCTGATGGGGACCGGCTGAGGGAGCTGGGGCTGCTCAGTCTGGAGAAGAGAAGGCTGAGGGGAGACCTTCTCGCTCTCTGCAGCTCCCTGACAGGAGGGTGCAGTGAGGGGAGGTTGGTCTCTGCTCACACCTAACTAGTGCTAGGATGAGAGGCAATGGCCTCAAGTTGCATCAGGGGAGGTGTAGGTTGGATATCAGGAAAAATTTCTTTACTGAAAGAGTGGTCAGGCATTGGACCAGGCTGCCCAGGGCAGTGGTGGACTCCCCATCCCAGGAGGCGGTCAAAAAATGTGTTGACATGACACTTCAGGACATGGTTTAGCAACCTTACTGATTCTACGATTCCATGATTCTACGATCTGGGCTTCCCTACAGGACACAGGGCTGTGTTCTCCAAGCAGGACAGTACCTTGACGTAGTGATCTTTGGAGCCTGTCACCACCAGGTCGTGGTTGCTCGCCGTCTGGTTTACTGTGAGACACATCACCGGCCCGATGTGGCCACTCAGCTTCCCGACGGGCTGCAACCTGAGTTCAACAACAAGGGTCAGGCAGCTGCCCCCCGGCTGCCCAAGCTCCTCCGAGAGCCTCTCCCAGGTGGAGACCCCCACAGCCCCGGAGCCCCCCGGCAGGGGCTGTTCCCCTGGGGGACTGTGAGCAGGGACACCCCTCTTGCTGGCGATGCCAGGGAAGGAAGGCAGCCTCGGGGCACACCGACGTCTGGCTACAGAGCCTGGGCTGTGGCAAGGGGTCAGCAGCCCAGCGCCCACCTGGCAGGGAGGGGTGCAAGGGGAAGACCAGGTGGTGACTGCTCCTCGTCCCACACGTCCTTCCCCTTCCTCTAAACTCTGCCCAGACCACGGACAAAACCCCCACCCCACGCAGCTCCACTGCTGCTCATCTCACCCCTTGGGTCCCACAGGAAAGGGTCCTGAAAGTCCTGACTCCAGGCAACTTCCATTGCTAAAAAGGCTTTGGCTTTCCCTGGGGGGAGTCATTTCAGGCCCTTCCGAGCAGACAGTGACACCCGCAAGCTGTCCTGCCCACCCCAGCACTACCCCTCACCTGCTCAGCTCCCAGATGCGGACGGAGTTACCAGTGGCAGCATAGAGCATGGTGCCAGTGGGGTTGAGAGCAATCTGGTTGATCTGGTGCTCCCCCTGCCCACCGGTGACGGTGCGGGTGGTGGTCCCGGCACACGCATCCCCGGAGATCACCTGGCCAGAAGATCTAAGGCAGAGAGAGGTCAAGGGCGGGGAGGATGAGTGGAGATCAGAGCCGTTGAGGAACGCGTGGGGCTGTTGGCTCCAGGCTGGCAGGCGGGTCCCATGTTGGGGAAGGGCCCTAGGGCTATCACCATCTCTCTGGCCACGATGGGATCAACGAGACCTCTGTCCCCGAGGCCAGTGCCCTGCTTGCAGAGGGAGCCAAGATGTTGGGTGCGTGCATAACATGGAGCATCCTGCCCCTGTTTCCGTTTGAGGGCTGCTCTTCTCTCCTCCCACTCCTCTTTGCTTCCTACAGAAAAGCTGCCTAGTGCTGGTGGTCAGCACAGGGAGCCAGAGGTATTTGGCCTCTGCACCAAGCGAGAAGCACCTTCAGGCCCGGGCAGATGAGCTGAGGCTGGATGAAGAAAAGCACTCTGTGCTCGAGCGAGCTGGTAACCCTGGTCTGCCATACTCTCCTAATGTTTGAGCCCTGCTCCAGACCAGCAGACCACAGCTACAGTCTGTCCCGTGCTCCTTTCTGATCCTCAGACTCCTCATAAAGATCAGAGTTTCCCACTGGAGAGCCTGTGACTGGCTCAGCCACGATGCTTTTAGGGGCTGTGCCTCCTCTACGGAGCTACTGGCTCTCTTGGCCACCCCTAGCAGGAGCTGCAAACCTCTTCAAAGCTCTTTACCCTGAGCCTTCGCTGCGGGAGGTCCCCACGGGTCCCCTCAGCCCAAGCGCTCTCCCAGCCTCCCTACTGCCTAAGGATGCAGCCCTGCAAACTGGCACTGCAGCAGCGGGTACTTGGCCCTGGCCCCAGCCCCAGCAGGTCCTGGGATGGGCGTCTGCAAAGCCAGAGCTGCCCGCGGTGCCCAAGGTCCCCCTGAGCTGCTCCCGCCTGCCACGTACGTGAGGGTGCGGATGCAGCGCGCCGAGTCCCGGATGTCCCACACTTTGATGTACGACGTGGACACGGTGAACACCAGTCCCGTGTGGCCGCAGTACTTGATGGAAACCACGTTGTTCGGGTGACCCTTGAGGGAAGCGATTTCTTGGCCCGTCACCAGGTTCCACATTTTGCAGCTCCGGTCTGCGGGAGGAGGAATGTGCCCAAGAGTGTCAGGCTGGGGAGGGGGGGTTGGTCCCTTGGGGGCAATACCCCTCCTGAGCATTGGCTCCCCCCACCCACAGTGCCAGAGGAAGGGAGCCAGCCCCAGCACCAGGGCATTGCAGGGCAAGGCTCAGCACTGAGGGCAGGAGACAGGCCCAGGAGAAACCATCCCATGGTGGCCGGCACTTCACGTATTCCCCCGCGCCAGCCTGCTCCCACAGCACCTGCAGGCCAGCAGCCCCCACGTCCTCCCTGTCCACCACGCACCTTTGGACCCGGTGAAGAGCAGCTCGTCGGTGGCATCCAGGCAGAGCACAGGCTTGGTGTGTCCTTCTGCCACGGAGACGCACTGCAGCGGGGCTGTCCGGGCATTCTTGGTGCCACCCACCGGGTTAATGATGCCCCTTGGTGGGAGAGAAAGAAGCAGCGTGGTGGGGGGGGGTGTGGAAAGGCACCGCACTGCACAGCCCCAGGGGCACGAGAGAGCACGATCTGCCTCACCCCCAGCACCTTCCACCGCCTGGCAGTGCCATGGGCCCCTCCACCTGCACCCGGCTCGTCTGAGCAAAGGGCTCTGTGGCAACCCCGGGGATCCCCCCAGGAGCAGCCCCTGCCTACTGCCTCTGCCCCACCAGTACAGACTGGGAAAGAGGGGGCTGTCCCGCGGGCTGTGCTATCCTGCTGAACCTCTCACGCCTGGCCAGCGCAGACCCAAGGAGCCAGGAGACCCAGCGCATCGCTTCTCGGGTCAGTCTGGGACAAACCGGCCTGAAGCCCTGCTGGGATAAACGTTTCAGGGTCTCCACATCCAGCACTCCCGTTCCTCGGAGGCTGCCAGCCTGTGGCAGGGGACATTTGGACACAGGGCCCCGCTCCTTTCTACAAGACCACAAGGATGACAAAGGACAGCATCGGCATTTGCCCCCAGCGTCCCTGTCGCAACGGCTGCGGAAGCCCTGCACCCACCGCTGGCTCTGGGCAGGAGAGGACCTACCCCTGCCAGACCTTCCCTGAGGGACGCCTGCGACCTGTCCCTCTGGTCATGGCATCTGCCAATGCCTCTGCCTCCGCAGTGCTCAGGGTGCTGAGGAGCAGCAGCCCTGACCTTCCAGACCCTGGAGGATGCTCTCCCCATGCACGTCCACCAATGGCTCTTCCCATCTGGCACCCCAAAGCCCAGCATCTGTGGGGCCTCGGGTTGCGCTAATCTCTTCTTATAACCAGGGAAACTGAGGCACGGGGCTGGAGCAGGGCCACGTAAGGTTTGCGTTAGTCATGAGGACAAACACAGGCTCATTAATTTGGGTTTGGAAATCACACGCATGTGATCTCCCTTTCTCAGCTGGAAGCTGTGCTTACAAACTCCAGTTACGCAGCCCTCCCCTGACCCCTGGAGTTTCCACCAGTCTGGAGGTGACACTGAATCGAAATGGAAATCCCGGTTCCTCAGGGTGAGAAGTTATGGATGGACTTTGGTTGCTGCCTGACTGTGGAGTGCCCAACGTGACGCAGCCCAGACCCGTCCGGTGCCACCGCCGAAGTGACCGGGTGCAATGCCAGGGGACACCCGGGTGCCAGGGGGGCTGATGTTCCTACAGGATGGGGGAAAGGCGGCCTTCATGCTGGGAAACCTGCGTAGGCAGGAGGGTGTAGTGGGACAAGCCCAGGAGCACCTTAACCCCGAGGCTGAGCTCTGCACCGCAGTTTGACTCAGCTTCTTCGGGGAAGAGATCCACCCACCCACCCACAACCCAGCGCCGGGGCAGCACCACCGGGCGTGGGGAGCACCTGAGCCATTTGCCTGGAAGATGCTTGCAGGCAGGAGACTCTGGGAGTGCCAAGGGTTGCTTGCCCCCTTCCCCAGCATCACACCGTCCTGCTGGAGAGCTGGGGGACAGGGTGGGACACGGCAGCGTCATGCTCACCAGAGCCCATCAGAGACGGAGCAGAACATGCTGCCAGCCCAAACCAGCCAGCGCCCATCGGTGAGCCCAGCACCACGTCTCCAAGGGCTGAGCAGAGCAGGAACGGTTTGAGCTCCCACCCAAGGGGCCAGTGTCAGGCAGGGGAGGTGGCATGCCAGGAGGGGACAACACGCATGAGCTGGGAGGTGGGGGAGAGCAGCAAGGTGCAGGGGGAGCATGCAGGGACAGGGGAGAGCAGACTCGTGAGACAGAGAGAAGGAGGAGGAGAGGAGGAAGGGATAATAAATAGAAAGTTCTCTATACCTCAGCACCTCCGAGACAGAGGAATCGCTGTCATCAGACCTAGGGGCAGAAAATTAGCAGGATTACGGGAGAGAAAACCCAGACTGGAAGAGACAGCAGAGGAGTCGGAGATGGAGGATTGTTATTGCATCCAAGCCAGTGGAGGACAGAGAGAAGGAGGAGAGGAGAAAGGGAGAAAGAGAAGCACACGTGGAGAACCAGGGGACAGGGCAGAGGAGAGGAGAGCATGTGAGGATCAGACAGCAGGTCTCCCTCAGGGAACGTCAGTGCTGCTAGCAGTGCTCCAGGACGAGAGCAGCTGCCCGACCTGCTCACGGGAAGGCTGGAGCAGCATTCGCGGGCTGGTGACAGCCCGTCGGCGTCCTGCGAGCCCCCAGCCCACCTCACCCCGTCCTGCTCCACAGCCTCTTCCAGTGGCCCGAGCCGGGCACCAGCATGCAGGGCTTAGCCAGAGGCCAGGACTGCGAGCTCCTGCAAGCGGCCGGCTCGGAGGGGCCACGCAGCAGGCGGGACAGGGCAAGGGTCCAGCACTGCCCTCGCAGGGCATCTGCTCCTCACGGAGAGGAGCAGAGAGCAAAAACGGTGGCAGGAGGCTGGCTGGAGCCAACCCAGGTCCTGTGCTCCTACACCCCACCGCGGGGCCCGGTACGTGCCATTTGCTGCTATGGAATGGGTCCCCCTCCCCCAGACCCTCCCACCCCACCAGGACTTACTTATCCAAAGCAGACCCCTGGCTCTGGTTGCTCGTGAGACGAGAGAAGACATTGCGGTCGTTGCGCGGACGGGTGGGTGGGGATGAGGGAGGCGTGAAGCCAACGTCCGGAGGCCTGAGCCGGGAAGGATGAGAGGGACACACGACTTGGAAATTGCTCACCTGGCAGCTGCCCGGCCCAGCCAGCATCTCTCCCCGCTCATCCGGGCCACCAAGCCTCTCCCTGCCCATGCCGCCATCTCTCCAGCTCCCGAGCTCACCTGGCAGGCTGCCCACGGTCGTAGGACTTCCTCCTTGTCAGAGGCGAAGTGTCCGAGCCACGAGACTGCCTGGGGCTAAAGCAAGTGAAAGAGAGCAGCGTGGGTGCCTGCCCCCGCGCCGGGATCCCTCCGTGCTGAACACCCATGCCCTTCCCCAGCAGAGCCAAGGAGAAGCTGGGCTGCCTTGGAGTCACAGTCACAAGATCAGAGGATGCCTCGAGTCATCCCACGAGCGCCGAGGCTTGTGGCAACCCAAGAAGCCTCCAGGAAGGCTGAGAACTCAGGGCAGTGAGCTGGGGACCTTTGCACGCCCCCCTTCTTTCTCTCCTCCTGGAGTACCCATGTCTGCATCTGCAGAGGATACCAACGTACTCCTAGACACTCTCCAAGGTCCACTGGAGAAATCCATCACTGCTTGCTGCAGACAAGCCGGGGCAGATGCGGAACTGGTCTCACCCTCACCGCTCTGCAACTCCACAGCCACGGCATAGCTTCCCGCCTGCCGGCCCATGCCTCCACAAACCTCCCAACGCCCAGAGATCCATCACCCCATGCTCACAAGGTGCTTCCTCGCGCGGGCAGGCTGATGGTGCGTGACACCTTCTCCTTGTAGTAGGGGTCTCGGATGGAGAAGCTGATCCCATCCTCTTTGATCTCCATGAGGGACGCCAAAGACTTGGTGATGTTCTTGGTGGAGACGTCCAGCGTGGGTCCCAGACACTCAGCCGACACTGCCTTCATCTGCCCCGAGAGCTTGGGCTCTCCCTAGAGCAGGGCAGAGGGCTCAGGCACAGGCAACACAGGGAGAGGGCAGCAGGAGCAACCAGAGAGCTGCGGAGTGGAGCAGCTCGTGCTCTCTGGCCACAGGAGATCGAGCTCCCCCGGCATCATGCTGGGATGCCCACCACAGGGCCGGCTCTCCGTACGCCAAGCAAACGTGACAGGCTGTGCAGAACAACGGGCTTCCCTCCACCTTTGCCCACCGTGGATGCAGCACTGCACAGGGACCTCCTGGGTGCCCACTCACGTCTGGAGGGTATTGGCTGGTGTGGTGGATGTTTCCCAAGTCCCTGGTGCTTCAGTGGACCACAGGACCAGGAGGCCCAGGTTCCTCCTTGCCTAGAGCTGACCCCACCCAGAGACCACCCCTAATGCCTTATGCCAAGCCTGGCTCTCCAAGGGTCAGACTACGGAGCAGAGGCCCGGAGCACTGCTGAGCAGCGTGCCTCTCCACCCCTCCTCCCATTTCCTGTGATGGGGCCTCACAGAAGGGCCAACTAACCTTGAACTTGAAGTCATCCTGGCTTGCTGAACCCTTCATGGTGAAAGACTGGGAGACGCTGCAAGGAGATGGGAGCAGAGATGGATCTTCAGTGCCAAACTCCTTACAGAAACCCAGTTGCCACTGGCCCACCAGACTTGAGTCACCCCCTGCTCCCCAGCACCCCTTCTCCAAGGTGACCGAGTCTTCACTCCCTGCCAGGGTCTAAGAGACACCTCTGGTCCCGTCTCCAAGGGCTGGGCACCACAGGAAAGCTTAGGTGGGGCTTTGTTCATCCATGTCCATCTGCGAGGCCCTGTGGGTGGCATCAGTCATCCCACCCCACCCCTGGCCTCCCCAGCCACCTCCAGCTCAGGCAGGACTGGGCTGGGCACTCACCTCCCATCTGAAGCCAGGCTGAACTCTGAGACCTCCTCGTCCGTGCTGGTGTAGCCGTTCTCTGTGCAGGAGGGAGACAGCACATCAGCAGCGCAGAGGGGACCCCGTCGTGCCAAGCCCACTCTGAACCGTGCGGTGGAGGGGCAGCCCAGGCAGTCAGAATCACAGAATCATGAAGGTCGGAAAAGACCTCCAAGATCATCAAGTCCAACCATCAACCCATCACCACCGTGCCTATTAAACCATGTCCTGAAGTGTCATGTCTACATGTTTTTTGAACCCCTCCAGGGATGGGGACTCCACCACTGCCCTGGGCAGCCTGGTCCAATGCCTGACCACTCTTTCAGTAAAGAAATTTTTCCCAATATCCAACCTGAACCTCCTCTGACGCAGCTTGAGGCCATTGCCTCTCGTCCTAGCGCTGGTTACTGGGGAGCAGAGACCACCCCCTCCCTCACTCCCCCCTCCTGTCAGGAGCTGCAGAGAGCGAGAAGGTCTCCCCTCAGCCTCCTCTTCTCCAGACTGAACAGCCCCAGCTCCCTCAGCCGCTCCTCGTAAGACTTGTTCACTTGACCCTTCAGTTGAGGGGGGCTGGTCCTTGTCCCTGCTGTGTGGCTGGAGCACACGTCCCCACCCAGCACCACCCTCGAGGCAGTGCTGGGCATGGCAGTCCCTGCTATGGCACCTTCCTGGGGGCTGGTGCGAGTGGGCACCTCACCCCATCCATTCTGAGGATGCACCAGTCCCGGGTCCCACCTTGCTGGACGTTGTGGATCAGGGCCTGCAGCTCGGGGTGCGACTCGGCTTTCTCCCGCAGGGCGTCGAGGATAGCGTGGTTCTGTGAGGCGCCGGTCACGTCTGTCTGCCGCAGGCGCCCTTCCAGCAGGCGTATCTGGGCCTCCTTCTGTGCCACCTGCAGCCCCTGGGGAAGGACGGCCATGCCGTGCCTCAGGAGGGTGCCTCGGGTCCCATCACCACCTCCCCACCCCCACGCCCTGCTGCCCTCCCCAGCTGTGGGAAACCCCATCGTGCATCCGGGTCCCAGCGTGGCTGCGCACCTTGTCGATGGAGGCCTTCAGGAAGTTGTCCAGCAGGAGCCGGGCTTCGGCCAGGGAGCAGGAGCTGATCACCACCGAGGTGTCCGTGGAGTCCAGCTCCTCCTGGAACGGGGAGGGACGGGCGTCAGATGCAGCGGGGGAGCTTTGCCGCTGGGCGTGGGATGGGCAGAATGGGCACCGTGGCCAGCACAGCACCTCCACCGCCAGCACTGCCCAGTCCCCACCCTGGCTCTCCTAGGTCTGCCCAGTGGATGCTGGGGAGATCCAGCCATGGAGATGGCCAACGCAACCCGAAGAGCTTCTGTGTTACTGCAGGAACCCGAGTGCCAACGCTTAATTATTCGCTAATCTGCAGGCACCAGCCTCACCCGACCCCACAGCAGGTCAGGTCACCGGCCCAGAGGCTCTTCTGGATGGACAGCCCCTTCCTCCCCACCAGTCTGGGCGACACTGGGGACCAGCTGGGGACCGCACGCAGCCTCTGGCCAGGCCGCAGCCACTAGAGGGCAGCCGGGAGCCGCCCGGCGCCTCTGCGCTGTGCCCAGCGCCTGGACCGGACCCAAAACCTGCAGGGCTGCTGCTGGAAACAAAGCCCGTCCTCCCCGGGATGCTGCCAGCTCACGAAGCTCCCACGGGGACAAGTGACCACCAGCCCCATGGGCAGGAGGGGGGCTGCAGCTTCCCCAAATCCCGAGGTGGTGGGGCGCGGGCCACCAGCAGCCTGTCCATGGACCCACCAGCAGCCTGTGCATGGACCCACCAGCAGCCTGTGCATGGACCCACCAGCAGCCTGCCCATGGACCCACCAGCAGCCTGCGCATGGACCCACCAGCAGCCTGTGCATGGACCCACCAGCAGCCTGCCCATGGACCCACCAGCAGCCTGTGCATGGACCCACCAGCAGCCTGTCCATGGACCTACCAGCAGCCTGTGCATGGACCCACCATCAGCCTGCCCATGGACCCACAAGCAGCCTGCCCATGGACCCACCAGTAGCCTGTCCATGGACCCACCAGCAGCCTGTCCGTGGACATGCAAGGACCTGGCCGCACTCCTCTCCACAATTAACCGCTTAACGAGAAGCGACTGTGTGGGTGCAGCCCCACGGCGTGTGCGGCACAGCTCAGAGGAGGACTTGGGGACTCCCAGCCCGGCCACGCCCGAGGACACCCTCAGCTCCCAGGGATGCTCCTGCTGTCTCCCCGCCAGCTGGGCCCAGTCCAGCCACCCACCTTGGTCTCCTCGATCTGCATGATGGTGGCCTGGCAGTCGGAAATGCTGTCGTTGATGTAGTCAATGTTGGCCCCCAGCACCTCGATCTCCTCGTTGAGCTCCTGCAGCCCCTTCTGCTCCTTGGGGCTCTCTGCCTGCAGCTTTGCCCTCTTGCCCAGCAATGCCTCCTGCAGCAGTGCCAGCTCCTCGCGTTTCTGGGGGAAGAGGGAGTGGGATCGGCACTGTCGGTGCGGCTGTCCCCCTGCCCCGCACCCACCACCCAGCCCTCTCTGTCCCCAGCGCCAGTGTCACCTTGATGAGTCGCTCCATGTCAGCCTCCAGGTTGACAATGGTCATCCTCTGCATGACGATGTCAAAGATGCGCCGCTCCAGCGACTGCCACTTGAGGCGGGCGGCTTTGCTGAAGGTCTGGCTCGTCCCCTTCTTGGGGAACTTCTTCCTACAGCCGGAGGGGAGAAAACGCACGTGGGCGATGGGCCTGGAGAGCTGTGCTTGGCCCAAAAGGATGCCTGGGCTCCGGCTGGCTGAGAGCGGAGGAGGCATCTGCACCATCTCTGTATTGCCCAACTTTTCCATCACCCCTTAGCAAAGAGAGGGACAAGAGATGAGCCCAACAGGGTTTGTACCGTGGAGCTTCACGCTCATGGAAGGCCAGCACTGGGCTCAAGCCCAAGTGACAGCCAGTCAGGTTGCCAGCACAGCCTGTCACCGGGTCAGTGGTTGAACATGGGCCAAACGCACCACAAGAAGCTGGCCCTCAACCTCTGCCACCAGCCAAGAGCCAGACACGGGAGCCCTGGGACACCTCGCCACCCACCCACGCAGCCCCTGCCCTGACCTGGCGGGCCGAGCCCCATTCACGGAGGACGAGGGGTCTCCCAGGAAGTTGTTGATTTTCCTGTTCCACTGGCGCACGATGCTGGAGACGGAGCGAGCACCGGACTCAGGCTCGGAGGAGGTGGTGCTGGCCGAGACCTCCGCGCCCGAGTCCAGCATGGCCGGCTTCTGGCTCGCCCTGCCCGCGACCCGGTCTGACATGGGCTTCGCGAGACGCCGCAGCGCCGAGACCTGCGCAGAGGAGAGGGTGTCAGACAGGCGTCCCCAGCCCAAACCTGTCGCCGTCACCCCCAGGCCCCTGTGCAACCAAGAGCGGCAGCTCCGGGACCTGAAGCCCCAGGCCCATCTGTGCCCCATGGGCTTTCCCCTTCTCCCTCGCAGCTCATCCCCTGCTGCCGGGCTCGGCTGCCCCAGGACGTGGGCAATTCCTCTGCTCTTTGGGGCAGCCTGCTCCCAGGGCCGGCACTGTCCAGGGGACGCGGTGTCTCTGAGCGACACGCGGAGGCCAGGACCCCCAGAGGGGCTGGGGGCTACGTGGAGGCAACCCCCCCATCCCTCCCCTCACCTCCTGGGTCTTCCTCCGCAGCACTATCTCCTGCTGCCGCTTCTGAGACTCCAGAGCCCGGATCTGAAACTGCACAAGAGAGAGAGAAGCACTCCTGGGGTCCCGCCCAGACACCCCAGCGATGGTCGCAGTGCCGGGGCTCCCACCACCAGCGCTTGGAGCAGTTACTCTGGTGTGACCAGTCTCACTTCTGATTCCAACAGCCCGCAGGTGTCCAGCCGTGGGCTGGCCCCGATGGCACACCGACCCCCGAGCCCGGCGGGGAGCTGACGGCATCTCCCACGGCCGCACTGGGAGCTCTGGGCAGCCCATTCAGCCGGCTCTGCTGGGGCTGCGCAGGCCCTGGTGAGGCCACGGGTGCAGCAGGGCTCTGAGCTTGACCGACTGATGTTTATGAGCACTTCGGAGCGTCAGAGCAGGACAAACAGCCCCCCCAGCCAGCCCAGCTGCCCCCCGCGCGGGGATGCCCAGTGGCACGCAGGCAGGCTGGGCTCTCACCTCCTGCCGCCGCTGCTCCTTCTTCAGTTGCGCGATCTCCCGATTCCTCTTCGTCTCTGCCAGCCTCCTCCGCTGCTGCTCCTCCCGCATCTGCTTCATCAGCGCAACCTGGAAGGGCAAGGTACCGCCTGTCCCACCCACCAGACAGACAGACAGACAGACAGACAGATGTCCTGCACTCGCCACAAAGAGTGGAAACCATCGCTTCTGAGCAGGAAGCCAGACTGCCCCAGGGATGGATGCCCTCCCCACCCTGGTACCTTTGCCTTCTTCATCTCAGCCACCTCCGCCTGCAGCTTCCTCAGCTCCCGCTCGTAGCGGGACTGGTTCTTGAGCAGGCGAGCATGCTCCTTCTGGGCTGCCTGGAGCTTCTGCAGGTCCCGGTTCATCTCCTTCAGCCGCTTCTCATAGTCTGCTTTGATCTTGTTGGCTTTCTCCTCTGTGTAGCACTCCATGGTGCCTGGGGGAGCGAGGAGAGGGCTTGCGATGGCCACGCACACTGGGCTCCTGCCACACCTGCACACCCTGCCTGGAGGCACTGGGCAGTGCCCCCTCCCCACCCCACCAGACCCCCCCGACCCCTCTGCTCTGCCCCATCCCAGGCTGGGGTCTGTCTGGGGCACCCACTGGAAGAGCTGGGTCAGCGCTCAGCGGGGGTGGGGAGGGGGTGACAGCAGGTTACAGCTGCAGACCCAGACCTACAGCCACGTGCACAGGTGATCCTGCCTTGCTGCGCCTACTGTTCCATACACCTCTAGGTCTCTGGGGTCTTCACGTGGCCCCCAGCTTCCCCAGGCGTCCCCACACCTCATGAAGCGGTGTTCAAGGCTAGGAGAGGCTTTGCCTCGCTGTCCTTTCCAGCCACCTCTCCAGCACCAGCAAGGTCAGGAGCTCTTCAGCTCACCAGTCCCTCTCCCCCAGCAAGACAGGCAGGGTCATGGGGGTCCCAGGGGCTCAGGCAGAGCCAGGGGGATAGCAAAGCTCTGCAAGTGCCAGCGTTGAGTGCCGGGGGGCGGGGGGGATGCTTTGGCTCTGAGTCAGCTGGGCAGGAGCAGGGATGGGATCCCAGGGGTGAGGCGGTTCTCACTGAGGTTCTGCAGGACCCGGTCCCGCTCCAGCTGCGTGTCCCGGATCTTGTTCTGCAGCAGGATCAGCTTCTCCTCGTACTGGTGCTTGAGAGTCTGCAGGCGCCGCTGGCTGTTCTCCAGCTCATCAATCAGCTTCTGCTTGATCTCTATCTCGCAAGTGAGGTCCGCCAGGTCGGCCTGGAAATTCACAGCTGGAGACCGGGGGGGGGGAAGACAGTCAGGCTGGGAGGGATGGGACAACATCGCTCCCACAGCCCCACCAAGTCACGGCACAAGGAGATGGTAGAGGGAGACGACGGGAACCCGCATTGCTGGGAAGCGGCAGCACCCCAAAGAGCGCTGGACACTCCCCGCAGCCCCCGGTGCTTTTCTAAGCCCCTCAGAGGAGACGTGGCTGGGGTGTCCCAGCAGACTCTTCCTTCCCAGGACCAGAGCTCGGTGCCAGGAGACACCAGCAAATGTACCCTCCGACCCTGGGCTGCACGCGTGGCTTTACCCTTCTCCTCTGCATCCGAGTCCGAGTCCACCAGGCTCTCTTCGCTGCCCGAGTCCTCATCTTCATCCTCACGTCCATCCTCTTCCTCACAGCCGCTCTCGTCCTGCTCCTCCTCCTCCTAAGAGACGAGTGCCTAACCTCAGCTTGCAGCGTGGCCTTGCCCTTCTCTCTGCGGCTCCTCCCTTCTCCAAACCTGAGCTCACCCCACAGCGATGGGCTGCAGCCCCACAGCGGGACTCAGGCTCTGAGAGGAGCAGCTCTGCGCCCCATCCGTCCTTGCACCCGTCCCCTCCCAGCTGAGCAGCTGGATGCAGTCATCCAACCCGCCCCTCACCTGCACTTCTTGAAACCAAGTCCAAAAAAGACGTGGGCTCCTCGCTCCACAGCGGCTGGGGAGCAGCCAGGTCCCCCCCTGCTCCAGCACCGAGTCCTTAGCTCCACAACACCCCCCAGTCCGCTTGCAGGGCCGGGCTGGGCTTGGCCGCTCTCCCACGTCGGGCGATGACAGTGCTCCCCACCCAAACACCCACCTCGGCACGAGCTCGAAGCCCCCTCACCTCTTCCACCTCGTTCTCGTCCGTCTCCTCCCCATTGTCCTGCTGCAGCTTCTGCCGCTTCTTAAACGCTTCCTTCTCCGGGCTGGGGGAGAGCAGAGGGGTGTTGGCGAGCCCCAGCGTGGGGGACCCTGGGGACAGGTCCTGTCAGGGCACCCCTCACCTCCTGTTTTTGGACCCTTTGAGGAAAACAGCCTCCAGGATTGTGTGGTGGGTGAAGAGGAGACCAAGGGCACGGCAGCACTGGGAGGGGACCCCAGGCATCCGGGCTCTGTCCCGTGCTCTGGCGTTCACACGGGTGGGGGAAGCGGGATCCCCAACCCCCCCAGGACACACAGGGACCAGCACGCAGCCTCCCCTTGTCCAACACCGCACGGCAGCCACCTTCACCTTTTCCTCCGCTGCCTCCTCTCTTTCTTCTTCAGGCGCTCCAGGTCCTGCTTGGCCCGTCGGAGGACATCGGAAGCCTCCGTCTCCGCGGGCGCCGCGGGGCTGCACAGCCCGGCCAAGGCAGCCGCTGGGGACGGGCCCACGGAGTAGGGGGCCCGGGCAGAGGCACGCGAGAGGCTGCGACGCAGAGACTCGTTCATGGACTCGCTCTCCAGGAGCTTGGTCCTAGGGAGCAGAGAGGGAATGTGGTCAAAGAGGGGACATCCCACTGTCCCCAGAGGAGGGGATCTTGCCTGGTTTGAGGATGGTGTGAGCCAGGGATAGTCACCACAAAGCCATCCCCATTCATGCTGGGTCAGAATGCCGGGACGCTGCAAGACAGAGTCCCAGGATCGTGCAAGAGACTGGGATGGACCCAGCTTCGGGGGCCAGCAGGCCCTGGGAGACACTGGGAATTCCCACCATGACCTCCCCCTCCATCAATGGCCACACAAAGGATAACAAGGGCCAAAGCACTGCCCGGCCCCAAGGCTGGGAATCCAGTCAGCTGCTACTTCTGGGCTCCCCAATTCAGGAAAGATGAGGAGCTACTGGAGAGAGTCCAGCGCAGGGCTACAAGGATGAGGAGGGGACTGGAGCATCTCTCCTATGAGGAGAGGCTGAGGGAGCTGGGCTTGTTCAGCCTGGAGAAGAGAAGGCTGAGAGGGGACCTTAGAAATGCTTACAAATATCTGCGGGGGGGGTCAGGAGGACGGGGCCAGACTCTTTCCAGTGGTGCCCAGCGACAGGACAAGGGGCAACGGGCACAAACTGAAGCAGAGGAAGCTCCAGCTGAACCCGAGGAAGAACTTCTTCCCTCTGAGGGTGACGGAGCCCTGGCCCAGGCTGCCCAGGGAGGCTGTGGAGTCTCCTTCTCTGGAGATATTCCAGCCCCGCCTGGACACGGTGCTGTGCCCCCTGCTCTGGGTGACCCTGCTTGGGCAGGGGGTTGGGCTGGGTGACCCACAGAGGGCCCTGCCAACCCTGAACATTCTGTCATTCTGTGATTCACCCCAGTGACGCCGGAGTCAAGGAGCTGTGAGCCAACGTGGGCTCAGACCCCACCACGGCACCTACCACCCTGGGGACCCCAGTGACGCCCCCGCCCCCATGCCCGGCTCACCTCAGCTCTTCGATCTCCCGGATGTAATTCTGGATGAGGGCACCGATGGCTTCATTGCCGTCACCTGGAGGAGCAGAGGCACGGTTGGATCAAGGCAAGACGTGGGATGTACTGCAGCATCCATCCCAGCGCCGCTGCCTGGGCTGACCCACCACGCCACGCACCGGCCCAGCCTCACCTGCCTTGGCCAGCATCAGGTTGGCCTCCTGGCTCATGAGGTGGGTGACCCTGCTGTTGATAGCGTCGATGGCCTCCTGCATGGCCTTCACCCGCATGCGCAGGGCACTGTTCTCCTTCTGCAGCATGGCGTTCTCGCGGAAAAGGTCACTGTAGCCCTCCGAGCCGTCCTCCCCGATGACCCGCTTGCCCTGGGGGGATAAGAGGGGAGGCCCTGAGCGCAGGGGGAGCGGGGACATGGGAGCCCACCACCGCATCCCTGCCGGTAGCCCCAGCCACCAAAGCAGGGGCAGGGACAAATCCAAGGATCAGGAAGGCCTGAGCTCGACAGGCAGCGGGTCAGAGATGCTTCAAGACTTCTCCCTGCCTCAGCACCCCCAAGACACTTGCCCAAGGCTTCTCCCGGTGGCAGGGCAGGAGCTGAGCCCCTGTCTCTTCAGCCTCCTGACCTCTTCTAGCAATTAACCCCATCAACAGGGGCAGAGCATGATAGGCAGGAGGATCTTTCCCACTAAAACCACCCCAACTCAGAGAGCAGGAGGAGGTTTCTGCTCCTGCCCCATCCCACCCCAGCAGGCTCACTCGGCCACTCACCGCCTTGTACTCCATCAGCTCCATCTGCAGGCGGGCGATCTCGGCCCGCAGGGCACTGATCTGCTGACTGGTCTTGTCCTGGTTCACCACCACCTTGTTCTTGATGTTGCGAGCCCGGTTGGCATACTTGAGAGTGTTGAGGGTCTCCATGAAGTCCCGGTCGGACGGGCTCACGCAGGCGATCATGATCGTTTGGCTTGGGGAGGTGAAGATCAGGGTGAAGGGACAGTTTCCCCCACCCTGCGCCAACTCGGCACCTGGAAACCTGGGACCCAGCACTCCCATCTGAGGCCCTTCTGCATTTTATAACCAAGGTATAAACTGTGTTCAGTCCCCCCCAGGGCCGGAGCACTGGTGAGACCCCAGGAGCAGCACATCACGCAGCACTGCGTGAAGCCAACCTCCACCAGCCAGGCTGCACGCGCTGGGACTGCTGGGGAAGAACGGGCTCTTCGGAGAAGTACCCCCAGAGCAGGCAGCGAATTCAGTCCGACCTGGGCAACACCGCCTGCCAAGCCCCAGAGCTGCAGGGGCTCCGGAGTGTTTTGCACCAGCTCATTCCACCAAAGCTGGCCAGTTGGGCGCGGGACTCATGAGAAGCCAAGGTCTTTGCATCTGAGAAACTGTGCACCGCCTGCCAGGAGGCATCCCCCCCTCCCCACCAGGCAGCCCACAAGGCATCCGAGCCCTGGCATAGCTCCTACATGGCTCCCCAGACCCTCGGCCCTGTTGGTGGTGAGACAGCCCCTGCCGTCCTCCCTCCGGGCTCCCCCCCAGTCTGGGACCCCCTTACCTGTTGCCCCCGAGGGAGTCCTGCAGCAGGCGGGTGAGCTTGGAGTCGCGGTAGGGCACATGCACGACTTTCTTGCTCTGGTCCCCGAGGGCACTGATGACGTTTCCCAAGGCCAGCTGCCAACACAGAGGAAAGGCAGCCCCCAGATTCAGTTCCCGCTGAGAACGCAGCCGCCATGCAGGCAGCTCACCAGGCCTGGGGTGTGCACTGCAGCATGAGGAGGAGTGTGGCCAGCAGGTCAGGGAGGTTCTCCTCCCCCTCTACACTGCCCTAGTGAGGCCTCATCTGCAGTGCTGTGTGCAGTGCTGGGCTCCCCAGTTCAAGAAAGATGAAGAGCTACTGGAGAGAGTCCAGCGCAGGGCTACGAGGATGAGGGAACTGGAGAATCTCTCCTACGAGGAGAGGCTGAGGGAGCTGGGCTTGTTCAGCCTGAAGAAGAGAAGGCTGCAAGGGGACCTTAGAAATGCCTCTAAATATCTGCAGGGTGGGGGTCAGGAGGACGGGGCCAGACTCTTTCCAGTGGTGCCCAGCGACAGGACACGGGGGCAATGGGCACAAACTGAAGCAGAGGAAGTTCCAGCTGAAGATGAGGAAGAACTTCTTCCCTCTGAGGGTGACGGAGCCCTGGCCCAGGCTGCCCAGGGAGGCTGTGGAGTCTCCTTCTCTGGAGATATTCCAGCCCCACCTGGCCGCGGTGCTGTGCAGCCTGCTCTGGGTGACCCTGCTTGGGCAGGGGGTTGGACTGGGTGACCCACAGAGGGCCCTGCCAACCCCAACCATGCTGGGATTCTGTGGGGCTCCCCTTCCCTGGGATGTGCCTCTCCCACGAGCACCGAGAAGCAGCACCAAGCCCTGGAGGGGTTTTTTTCAGCTTAGGTTAACAGACCTCCTCGACCTTTTGGGCGCTTGCACCGTTGTCCCCAGCTGCAGCCCTGCCCGTAGTCCTGCCCTCAGCAGCAGAGCTGTGCCCTCACCACTGGCACTTTGCATTGTGCGTATTCCTGCCTGGCACGAACCCCAGCAGAGACAGCAGCAGCCCCAGCAGCCCCGAGCAGCACCAGGCAGGACCCAGGTGTCCCCAGCTCCCCCGGGCAGGCCCTGCCTCCCCCTGCCCTCGCACGCCCGTGCCCAAGGCCATACCAGCCCACAGTTGATGGAGATGCCTTCCTTCGCTCTCTCGCCCGTAGCGCCCGTTCGCTTCAGCCTCTCCGAGCCAGCCAGGTCCACAAAGTGAAACTTGGCCGTGAGTGTCTCGTACTCGGTGGTGGACTGGGCTCCATCCAGGAGGCTGCTCACCTCCCCGTTCACCTGCAGCCGGGCACGCATGGAGAGGGTCACCACCACGGACCCACAGCCGGCAGGAGCCCCCTTGACCGCACTCAGATGTCAGCAAACACCTGAACCTTCACCCTCCGCACCCAGTCCCCCAGGGAAGGGGGAGAGGATCCCAACAGCAGCTTGCTCTGGGCCATCCCTTGGGCCAGACCCCCCCTGCCTTGGATGGGGCTGCTCCAGGGCAGCCCTCAGCTCCATTCAATGCTAGAAGAAAGACAAAGCCCTGCCTCTCTTTGCAAGGCTTCAAACCCTCTCCCCTTTCCAAGGGACCCCCACGCATCGCCTGGGCGTCAGATGGAGGAATAGCCCAGCCGCGAGGCAGGAGGACATCTCACCAGCTCCGGGCGGGCACACACTCTCATCTGGCAGAGGTGAATGGTGAAGATGGCGTGGGACCGGGAGCTCTGCACGTTCATCTGGGTGCTGGCGGTGGTGCGGGAAAGAGCCCCCTGTTTTAGGCACTGGATCAGCTACAACGACACGGGGCAGGGAAGGACGAGACCTTGAAGCACCTTCCCAGGGAGCGAGGGCAGCGCCCTGCCACAGCCCAGCAGCACACCGGCCTCTCCCTGCGTCACCCCGGGGCTGCTCTGCCCCGTTCTGGGCGAGACCCCCCCCTCGCCGGGCTGTCCCCACGTAGCACGTCCCTGGCTGCCCCCCCAGCCCCTCCAGGTCTGCCCCGTCCCGCACCCACCTCGTCCTGCGAGCTGATGAGGCGCGACGTGACCCCCGTGGTGTAGATGCTCCCGCTGGCATCCTCGTGGATTTTGATGTTGGATTTGCGGTGGCGGGCGTCGGGGTCGCGGGCGCTGTCGAACAGGTCCAGGATCTCCTCGTTGTAGAGCTGAGCGGGGCAGAAGCGGGGTCAGCAGGAGGCTGCAGGAGCTGCCCCCCGCCACCCGGCCCGGCCCCGCAGCCGGGCACACGCGTGTGCTCACACATAGGTGCACATGTGCTCACACGCGTGTGCGCTCAGCAAGGCTGACCGGGAGAGCTGGTGTGCGTGAAGGTGCAGGAGAGGACGCGCAAGCAGATACGGGTGACGCAGAGGGGAGCTCGGCCCTGCACGCGTGGGGACCCCGCTAGGACAGGGTGCAAGGAGGACCGGTGCGTGTGCACACGCGTGTGCGCAGGCGTGCATACAAGGCCCTGTCTGCCTCGCACAGCCAGGAGCGGACGTCTGCGTTGGTTCCTGTGGCCCGACCCTGTCCTGTCCCCGGCCCGCACGAGCAGCTGCGCAGGAACCAGGACCCTTCCAGAGCCCTGTCCCTGGGAGCTGTGCATCCCCCCGGCCCTCCCCGCCCACCCGGGGACACCCCGGCCACCAGAGCCAGCAGAGCCCCTCGCCCACCTCCCTGAGGCCACGTGGAAAGGGGATGAGGGGGACCAGGGAGTGCTGGACAAGCAGGGAGAACCCTGAGGACCCAGCGCGGACAGGGGATGCCCCCGTCTGTATCCTGACCCTGCAGCATCCTCCCTCACCCTGGGGCGGAGGGACACCCCTGCCCAGCTGTCCCCTCGCCGCCACCTCTCCGTGCCAATGTCACCCTCTCACACCCACATCCCAGGGTCGCCTGGGGACCATGGGCTCCTGGCCAGCAGAGCGGGGTGATCTGTCCCCAGCGGCCCCAGGCGCCAGCGGGCTCCCTGAGGGCTTAAACCCCGCTCTGACCGCCCACGCCCAGGACGGGAGTCACAGGACGGGGATCAGCCTGGCCACATCTCCTCCCAGTGCCAGGAGAGCGGGGCTGGCACCAGTCTGGTGCAGCCACGTGCCCGCGCTGGCCCGGGATGGCCGTTATGGCCACAGAGCCCTCCCTGGGTTGCCTGGACAAGGGTGGCTGCAGCACAGGACTCAGTGCAGCGGCACAAGAGCTCCTGGGTTGATGTCCATGCCCCAAGGCCAAACCAGAAGGCTAAGCCCTTGACGGGCTCCAGCGGCCTTGGTGACTGGGCCATCAGGCAATAGGTTTTTACCCTCCCCACCCACAACAGGGCCCTAGGAACGCCTTTAAGCCCCCTCCAGTTGGTAGATGGCCCCCCACTCCGGGGCTGCTGATGTCCCATGGGCATGGCTGGCCTGGGGAACGTGAGTGGAGTCTCCTTCTCTGAAGATATTCAAGACCCACCTGGGACAAGGTCCTCTACAGCCTGCTGTAGGTGACTCTGCTTCGGCAGGAGGGTTGGACTAGATGACCCACAGAGGTCTCTTCCAACCCCGACCATTCTGTGATTCTGTGATTCTGTGATTCTGTGATTCTGTGACCATGAGCGGCTTTGAAACACAGCAGAGAAAGCCTTGTTCCCATCCTCCACCGTGACCACTGGACAAACATCTCGGAGGCTATTCTGAGAGCCAACACCACCACGGGTCAGAGGTGGTGGAGAGGGAGGAAGGCTACAGGAAACTCCCACGGCAGCTGGTGTGACCCCATGCAGGGCCACCTCTCCGTCATCCCCAGGTACCCCTGGGGCTGCGCTGGACCTCCTGGTCTGCAGAGATGCCTCCTAGGATGGCCTGGGACGGGCAGCACAGGCACCCCCTCCCCAGCGTTCGTCCTTCTCGTGTCCCAATCCCTGCTAACAGGTCACCCTGCTCCTTGGGGCAGCGTTGGGCGTCCCAAACCGAGTGGGAGAAACTGAGGCAAGGGAAGCTACAGCTGGACCACGGAGGATCTCCTAGAGGGCAGATACGGGGGGCTGAGAGGGAAGGGAAAGTGTGTCACGTAAAGTGAGGGGACACACACTGGGCTGAAGGCCAGGATCTGACGCTACAGCCCAGGGAAGACAGGACGGTGTCCCGGCCCCCGCAGGGTTAGGGGACTCTCCAGCGGGGAGAACGCCTGATGAGGTTCATCCCCCAGAAGGACTTAGGAACAGGCAGGAAATTGTCCCCATTTCCACCCCAGCCCCGAGGTTCTCCGGAGCGGAGCCCCACGAGGCCAAGGATGTGTGGGAAGGCAGGCAGGAGCCCGGGCAGCCCGAGTGGTGGGGAGGGAAGGATGCAGCACCAGGGGAGCTAACCAGGGCTCTGCAGATGGAAAGCTGATTGGGAAGGATTTCTCCAACAAGGTCAACCCTTCAGGCTAGGAAGTGACTCTGGGCACTGCTTCCCCTCTCCAGGCCATCGACATCTGAAGGAACCCAGATATGACGGCCACCAAAGCCACGTGGAGGCAAGACCACAGCACGGGGCCTCTCCCTCTGCCCACCTGTCTCCTCCGGGCTGTGCCACAGGTCGGGACACCAGCCAGATGAAGTTTGTTCAGGAGCTCAGCTTTGCTCCACACCACCTTATGTTTGCTCACCAGGGCCTTAAACCAGTTCCCATCCTGAACTTCCTTGCACTTGCACCCCAGGACCAGCCCCCAGCGAAACCATTGCAGACACACAAGGTCCACAGGCTTTCTCGGACAAATTTCTCCAGGGAAAGAAGCAGTTAATAGATGAGGCCAAAGCAGAGGCGAGAAAGGATGCAGTGAAGCATTCTCAAGGTCAAAGATGCAGCAAAGGACATGGGAAATAACACAGCCCTTCCTCAAATCCCCACAAGAATGGCAATTTTTCCTCTCCTTGTTTTACTGGGAACGCTGGTCCAGACCCAGGGGAGCAGGCATGCCGCTACCCTCGACCTCGAACAGGAGTGAGCCCGGAGCCCCCTGAATCTCCAGGGGATGAAGACATAAGCTCGTTCCCCACGGGGGGTGGTCTGTGCAGCCAAGAACATGCCACCCCAGTCTGTGGCCACCATGAGGTCAACAGCGTTCAGGTGCTCTGAGCCTCCTCTGCCTGGGCACGCACCCCCGGCCACACACCTGCTGGGGGGTCCAGACCAGCCGGGGAGCAGCCAGGACACGGGGCACTCGAGGAGCCCGGGACGGGGCGAAGGACCACGGCGTCACCCCGACCTGCTGTCACCCACCTCCAGGAACTGGGCGCTGACTTTGAACTCGGGCACCGCGACACCCCGGCTCTGCGCCGCCCGCTTGCGCTCCTCGATGCCGCTGAAGAGGTGGCCGATGGCCCGCGGGATGATGCCCTGCTCCTCCTCCGAGATGTTCATGTCGAAGCCGGTGCCCATGGTGTACGTCTTCCCCGCGCCTGTCTGCGAAGAGGCAGCGAGGGGGGAGCGGGCTGGGCCCTCCTGGCTCAGCTCTGCCCACCGTGCCCCACACCTCCCCCTGCAACTCCAGGCTCCCCAAACTAAGCCCCTCCAAACCCCCCACCACACTGGCTCCCACACTCCCCCCCCAGCCTTGCCTCCCCCTCCTCCCACCCAAGGCCACCCCTGCCCTAGCTCCCACCCAGCCCAGGGACAGCTCTCCGTCCCCTCCACACCCAGGACCCTACACATCTCCCACTGTCCCCAACCTCCGCAGGTGCCACCTCCGTACCCCCAGCACCCAGGGGTGCAGGAGAGCCCCATGCCCACGGCAGAGCCCCAGGAGCGGGCAGAGCAGGTACCTGCCCGTACGCCAGCACGGTGGCATTGTAGCCTTCGAAGCAGCCTTCGATGAGCTTCCCCACACACGTCGTGTAGATCTGCTCCTGCCACGTGTCCAGGTCAAAGACGAAGTCGTAGGTGAAGGCTTTGTCCTTCCCCAGCAGCACCTGGGGCTCGCCGGGTGTCACCGAGGTGCAGATGTGACATCCCTCTATTTTCTCTTTGGACAGCTGGGGACGGATCCTGCGGGAAGAGGAGCGGGCTGAGGGCAGCCCCGGGGCTCAGCGCAGTCCTGGAGGACACCAGGTCCCGAGGACGCGAGCGTGGCCCACGCTGGCAGCGTGGCTGCTGCGGGCAGGGGACTGGCAGCACCTCTGCCTGCGGCGTGGAGCCAGCAGCGCAGGGGATGCTGCAGCTCCTGCGCCCAGCGCCAACCTGATCCGTCTGCGGGTGAGAAAAGGGGCTGGCGCAGCCCAGCGGTGCCACCAGCCACCTCTGCAGCCGGGGTGACAGGCGGGGCTGGGCACCACGGCACAGGCAGACCCGGTACGGAGCCTGCGCCCCGCACTGCCCTCGCTGCGACAGCCCCCCACGCCCGAGCTGGCTCGTGCCCCGCGGTGCCCTGGCCGGGCAGCGAGCTCCGGGCTGCAGGCAGACACCGAGCAACGCATGGCAGCGGCCCTGACGGGGACGCATGGCAGCGAGACCAAACTGCGGTGAAAATGCCTTGAAATGCAAAACGCAAAAACACGACGCGACGGTCTCAGCGCCGAAACGACCGTCTACACCAAACCACCCGTCTACACCAAACCACCCGTCTACACCAAACCACCCATCGGCTACGCCAAGCCACCGCCCAGCCCGATGGCTGTCCCAGCCGCGGACTCGGCAGACGGCAGGGGACGGGGGACAGGAGGTGGGCTCGCACAACGGAGCTGCCGCGTCCCCAACCACCGCACTCAAAGGATCCCCAAGGAACGCGGGCACAGTTCTGTCTGAACCCGAGGAAGAACTTCTTCCCTCTGAGGGTGACGGAGCCCTGGCCCAGGCTGCCCAGGGAGGTTGTGGAGTCTCCTTCTCTGGAGATATTCCAGCCCCGCCTGGACGCGGTGCTGTGCAGCCTGCTCTGGGTGACCCTGCTTGGGCAGGGGGTTGGGCTGGGGGACCCACAGAGGGCCCTGCCCACCCCTGCCATGCTGGGATTCTGGGATTCCGTGCGATGGGGCTGCCGCAGCTCCGGCCTCTCGGCTGCGGGAAGCCGGCTGGTCCCGGGGGACTCATGGAGAAAGCAGGAGCGCGGAGCCGAGCGCCATGGCAAACAGCTCTCATTAGCGCTAATGACCGCACATCTCCCCTCCCCGGCTGCTCCACAACCACAGCTACGAACTCCTCCGAAGCCGCACCGCTGGCCAGCCGGCGCAGCGGCCGCAGCAGACGCTTTGCGGGCTCCTCGCCAGCCTGGCCGGCGGCAAGCAAAGCCCGGGAGGGCCAAAAGCCACCGTGCCTGGGGGGACGGGGTGTCCCTGGGAGGCAGCGGACCCCCCGCTCACCCCGCTGAGAGCCGGCGCAGCAGACGTGTGGGAACAGCCACGGGCGTCCGCGGGTGTGTTTAGCTCAGCGGCCACAACAGAAAGCGGCTTCTCATGTGCCCAGCCCTAGACTGGTTCCCATCGCCTTCCCAGGGTCCCACCCTCCTCCAGGAAAATGAACCCCAGCTTTAATTACTTTCTGACCGGCATGAAGTGCTTCGCCCGCTCCCCACCCCAGACAAGCGCAGCGACAGCGGCCCTGGGGAACAGGCAGTGGAACAAACTGGAACCACCATATTTCCACAAAACTTCTTTCCTCTCAAGAAAAACGAGAACAGGGGTTTCAGCAAAGGATTTCTTGCTTCCCCCTCGCCAATGTCTCCCCCACTCCTGCTCCCCAAACCCCGCTGCCCAGCCAGCTCCAAGCACCCATGGGACCCCAGCACTCACCCCGGCTCCCATCGCCGAGGGACCTGCGGGGGCTGGAGGGGACCCAGGTGCCAGCCCTCCACATGCTCCCCGGTGCCATCCCACTGCCCCGGGGTGACTGGAGACGCTGGGCACCCCCGGGAGGGTCCTGCTCGGCCATCGGCCAAGCATCACCCGGGGATGTCCTCGGGAGCTGCTGCCAGCCGGCGGGCGAATGCTACGGACCCTCGCCACGGGAGCGGGGACAGGAGGGCAGAGCCGAGTGCCAGCAGCCACAGCCCGGTGCGGGATGCGCAGAGATGGCACCCAGCGTCCCAGGAGATCTGCGTGGCCACCGAGACATCGCAGAGGGCTTCTCTAGGCCAGTGCAGCTGCTCCTCCTGCTCCCCAGCGTCCGACTGCGCCAGCGCTCCCACAGCAGGGGCCCCATCCCTGCCCCCCCCCACCACCACGCCAGGCACCGGGCAACACAAGCCCCTGCTGGGGCCTGGTAGGTGTTCACACGAGGTTCAAGGCATGCCCAGGCACCACGCTACCTCCTCAAATGTGACATGAGCATCTGCAGAGCCAGCCTGCGCTCTCTCCTTAGCCCTGTCCTCAACCCCACTAGCTGACGCTGGGGAAGCTGGCAGTGCTTGACATGCCCTGCCTCAGTTTCCCTGCTCTGCAACAGAGATCAGCAACTTTGGTGGTCATAAAGTCACCACCTGGGTGTGTTCTGGCACTCCTTGTCCCTGCCTCTACCAAAACAGACGCTGCCCATGTCCTGTCTGCCGATGTCTCTGCAAGAGCTGGGTGTGATGCTGTGAGGACCCAACCTGCGTGGTGATGGAGCTCCTCCCTCACCTGTGTCTGCACACGGCCAGCCTGCTCTGTGCCTGCTCGCGGGCCACCAGACAGAAGAACAGCTTGTGCCCAGCACCAGGACCCACTCCGGAGCCAAACATGCCAGGGTAGCCTGTCCTAACGGGCTGGGACACCCCCAGCGAGCCCAGCTGATCCCTTGGGAGCCCACAGAATATAGAGTAGAATCACAGAATCGTGACAGTTGGAAAAGACCTCTGAGATCATCAAGTCCAACCGTCACCCCAACCCCACCCTGCCTGCTAAACCATGTCCTGAAGTGCCACATCCACATATTTTTTGAACCCCTCCAGGGATGGGGACTCCCCCACTGCCCTGGGCAGCCTGTGCCGATGTCTGACCATTCTTTCAGTAAAGAAATTTTCCCAATATCCAACCTGAACCTCCCTTGGTGCAACTTGAGGCCATTCCCCCTCATCCTGTCACTGGTTACCTGGGAGGAGACCCACGGCACAGGCTCCCATGGTTATTCTGCAATTACCAACTTCTCTGCCAAGGCAATGAAAATCAACCAGCACTCACCCAGGGGGGTGCTGCCCGGCAGCTCACTGCCCAGAGACAGCGACAAGAGACCCAGCGCCCAGGACAGAGCAGCACGGTGCTGGCCGAGCGCTCCTGCCGAGGAACCCGGCCGCGTCCCAGCCGTGGGCACCCAGCAGGCAGGGCTGGGAGGCAGACGGAGACGGAGGCACAGGCAGGGGTGGAGGCTGCTCGCCCCGCTCCCATCCCTGCAGCACCCCGCTCCCCGTATTCGCCGGGGCCATGACGGGGGGGCTGGCAGCAGCCTGCCTGCTCCAGCACCAGTGTCCCAGCCTGGCAGCACAAGCGGCATCAGCGCAGGGACGCCGAGGGGACCTCGCTGGGAGCCCCTCCATCGCTCTCCTGCCCTCCCCGCCAGGCTGGCAGGCTGTGAAAGCACCGTCTCCAGGGCTGGGCTGCCAGGGCCACCGAGCATCTGGGAGGACGGAGGGAGCGGGTCCCGCACCCGCGGGGCCGGCAGCTTCGGCGGGCACACGGGCACACGCGGCAGCGAGCACAAAGGCCGAGCTGTTCGGTGCCGCTGCCCTGTGCCAGCGCTCGGCCGCGGGCTGAGGGAGGCTGGGAGCCGGACGGGCACTGCGGGGCAGCTCCCGCAGGGTCGGCTTGGGGGTCCCCCCACCCCAGCAGGAGCAGCCCCCCTGGGGAGAGACCTGCCCGCCCCAGCACCTCAAGCCCTGCAACCCGTGGAGGGGATAGGGTTAACCACACTGGCCCAGCCAGCTCCCTCTGCAGCAGACCCCAGCCAGCCCACCCAAGGAAGGGTCTCTGCTTGCCCAGTTCAGCTGACGTGGGCTGCTGGGCTCATGTCCTCGTGTCCCCCTGCCTCCTCACCCGGCTGCCTCAGTTTCCCCCCTCCCAGGCCACTGCTACGGCAACACCAAGGGGCACCAGAGCACCCTCTGGTCCCCGGCACTTCCCAAAGCTGTGGCAGCACACTCACACGGCCCTCCTGCCCATGGTGGGAGCCACGACCCCCCCCAGACACCCACGGCCAGGCCCATGTTGAGCCCCCCCAGCCGCAGCACCCTGCCAGGCACAGCACCCCGGGGGCAAGGTGGCCGTCCCACCCGGCACGGGGGCACAGGGGACCCAGCCTCCCCCAGAGCCACCACCCAGCGTCACCCAGCTCAGACAAGGGCTGCCCAGCTCCCCGGGAAGCCGAGCATCACCCACTCAGCACCACTCCTCAGCGCTGGCGGGGGGCTGCAGGGCAGCTGCTCCAGACTGGGGGTGCAGGCGATGCCCCCCCCCAACTGCAGCCGCCTTTCACTGCCTTTTATCACCTTGCAACTGCAGACAAGCAGGGCCTGCCCCAGCCCCAGCTCCCGTCCCCCCGAACCGCTCGGGGAGGGCGGGTGGCAGCCTGCAGACCCCCCGCACGGAGCCGGGGAGCCTGCCCAGCCCGGCAGGGCTGCCTTCCCTGGGCGTCGAGCCAGGGAGCCGGGGAGCAGCGGCTGGAAGAGCTCCACAGCATTGCCCCTCTCCGTGCCAGGCCCCGGAGGCTCGGAGCCGCTCGCCCACCCGGTCTCCAGAGGGGTACGGCTGCCCGCCGCCACGCCGCAGCTCCGGCACCAGGCGAGGGGCTGGGGCACTGCTCGCCCGGCCGCGGGCACCTCTGCCGGGTGGGCTGGCGGAGGCTGGAGCTGGCAAACCCCAACCAGCCTCGCAGCCCAGGGATGTGCCTGCCGAGAGAGGCAGGCTGGGCAAGCCCAGGCAGCGCCTGGCTCCGCTGCCCACACTGCCCGTGCTCATCCTGCTCCCGTCCCTGCTCCCTGCATCACCCACGCTCACCCCGCTCCCGTCCCTGCAGCACCCCACCCCCCCATCACCCCATCCCTGCTCCCTGCATCACCTGCGCTCACCCCGCTCCCGTCCCTGCAGCACCCCACCCCCCCATCACCCCATCCCTGCTCCCTGCATCACTTGCGCTCACCCCGCTCCCATCCCTGCAGCACCCCGCCCCCCATCACCCCATCCCCATCCCTGCAGCTCCCCACTCCCTCCATCACCCCATCCCCATCCCTGCCGCTCCCCGCTCCCCGCATTCGCCCCATCTCCCCTCCACCACGCTCCCATCCCTGCAGCACCCTGCTCCCCCCATCACCCCATCCCCATCCCTGCAGCTCCCCGCTCCCCACATTCACCCCATTTCCCCTCTCCCACGCTCCCATCCCTGCAGCACCCCGCTCCCCCCATCACCCCATCCCCATCCCTGCCGCTCCCCGCTCCCCGCATTCGCCCCATTTCCCCTCCCCACCTGACCTCGCGTTCACCCCACTGCCATCCCCGCGCTGCCCGTGTTCGCCCCGCTCCCCCCATCGCCCCAGCCCCATCCCGGCATCTCCCTGCTCACGCCGCCCTCCAGGCCCCGCAGCGCCGGAGCAGCCGCAGCGTCCGCCAGGCAGCCCGGGCTCACGCGTGGTCCGTCCGCCGGCCTCGCTGCCCTCTCTGCCCCCCCCGGCTCTGCTCTCCTTCGCCCTAAGCCTGCCCCAGCTCCCTCCCAGCAGCACGAAGCAGCCGGGAGAGCGGCTCCAACACCATCCTGTGCCCCCCCCCCAGGACACCCTACGGGTCAAGAACACCCTGGACTCTGCAGACCCGACGGGCGAGACGGCGTGGCACAGCGTGGGGTGTGCGGGGCGAGCAGCCCCCCGGGCAGCCGGGTGCTGCCAGCATCCCCCGGGTGGGATCTGAGCAAAGCGCTCCAGGTTTCCACGCGTCTCCAGACCAGCACAGCCAGCACGGGGCTGCCCGCCCTCACCAGCAGACCCCAGCCTCAGCTCAGCGCGGCTTCATCCCGAGGGGGTCTGGGAAGGGACGCCCACACCCCACTGCCCCCCAGGCACGGGGTCCCGGGAGAGGGCTGGCTGTCGGCACACCGGTTGCTTTGGACCCAAATCAAGACAAAGTTCAGCATTTAATTACCGCGGCAGGGAAGCGGCTCAGCAATCGGAGAAAATTGAATCAGGCTCCCCGGGGACTGCCAGGTCTGGTCGGCAAACGCTCCCATTAAGAGATATAGCTCCAATTAAGAGATATAGCTCCAATTAAGAGATATAGCTCCAATTAAGAAACATAGCTCCAATTAAGGGATATAGGAAGACACCTCCCAGCAGGAGCGAGCACAGCCCGGGAGAGCGCAGGGCCCAGCCTGCCCGCGGAGCCACCCACGCCACGCCATCGCTGCCTGCGCCCCAGCCAGCCCCTCCATGGCCAGCACGCCTGGACCACGTCGGGGCCAGGACGGAGCTCCCTGGCTGCCGGGTCCCCACCGCCCCGCAGCGTGGTGCAGGTCCCACGGAGCCGGGGTGTCACGGGGACGTGCTGGACACGGCTGAGTGCGGGGACCCACGTCCACCCCCAGAGGAAGCGACCCCAGCGCAGACCCTCCGCAGGGATGTGCTGGCTGTGCCCAGCCTGCTGCCCCGCGGGACGAACCCCGCTGCCTCGGACCCCAGAACCCGCCAGGCCCCCCTAATCCGCCTGCTCCAGGCTTTCCCAGGCTTAGGGAAACCTTTAAATCCGGCCTTGGCAGCCGCCATGTGCTGCTCATTAGCTCTGGCAGGCGCACGCCGGCGCTGAGCCGCACCATCTGCTCTGCGCCGAGCCCCAGCGCGGGCCGGGGACGAGGGACCGCCGCCGGCATGGGGACCCCGCACCCACGGACACCCAGGCCGAGGCAGCGGGCAGAGACGGGATCGTGCTTCACCCAGCCCAGACGGGAGCAGGAGTTTGGGATCTCCCCGCACGACTCCTTCATCCCCGTAACGACCGGCGACGCCATCGGCTCCGAGCTGGACCTGCCCGGAGAAGACGCCAGGAAACACCACGAGGACGTTTGCGAACGACAGACCCAGGACAGCCACCCGCGAAGGGGTGCAGACCCCCAGACCCCAGGCGGGGTGGGCAGTGTGAGGAAACAGCCGGCACAGCCCTTGCTCCCCTCGACTGCGCGGGAACGGCCATGAAACTGCCAGCTCAGCAGCGGCGGCAGCAACAGCCGGAGAGCGACTGGAAGCCATCATCTGCCAGGAGGCTCTGGGGCTGACGGGCCACCGGCCTGACCCTGTGTGGGCACAGAGCTGCCATGGGTGCGATGGGACAGACAGACACGGTCCCCCTCCCAATCCCGCACCCCGGCGCTGAGGCTCCCGCTTCCTCCCAAGCCAGCGAACGACACCCACACGGCCTCTCGCTTTCCCATGGCCCAGTCCCACCCCAGTGCTGGCACACCCGTACCGGAGATGAGGCTTTCACAGAATCCCAGCATGGCAGGGGTTGGCAGGGACCTCTGGGGGTCACCCAGCCCAGCCCCCTGCCCAAGCAGGGTCACCCAGAGCAGGCTGCACAGCACCGCGGCCAGGCGGGGCTGGAATATCTCCAGAGAAGGAGACTCCACAGCCTCCCTGGGCAGCCTGGGCCAGGGCTCTGGCACCCTCAGAGGGAAGAAGTTCTTCCTCGGGTTCAGCTGGAACTTCCTCTGCTTCAGTTTGTGCCCGTTGCCCCTATTCCTGTCGCTGGGCACCACTGGAAAGAGTCTGGCCCCGTCCTCCTGACCCCCCCCCCGCAGATATTTAGAGGCATTTCTAAGGTCCCCTCGCAGCCTTCTCTTCTCCAGGCTGAACAAGCCCACCTCCCTCAGCCTCTCCTCGTAGCAGAGATGCTCCAGTCCCCTCACCACCCTCGTAGCCCTGCGCTGGACTCTCTCCAGTAGCTCCTGATGCCGTGGAAATTTTACATTTACAGGCATCACCTCACATCTTTCTTGCACTGGGGAGCCCAGAACTGGACAGAGTACTCCAGATGAGGCCTCACTAGGGCAGAGTAGAGGGGAAGGAGAACCCCCCTGACCTGCTGGCCACACTCCTCCTAATGCACCCCAGGATCCCATTGGCCTTCTTGGCAGCCAGGGGTTGCACAGAACCATTAAGGTTGGAAAAGGCCTCCAAGACCATCCAGTCCGAGTTCCTGGCTGCCTTTCCTTTCTCCCTTCCCTCCGACGGCCCCTGGGGAAGCACCCAACCTTGGCAGAAGATACTGCAAGCCCAGAGCTCACAGAGGACATCTGGAGCAACCTGCCCGCAAGACAGGAGAGTGGGCGGCACAGCAGAGGGGCCTCTCCACACCCCCCAAAAAATGATAAAACTCCCAAGCCCTTGGCCAGCAGGACAGGGGATGCCACAAAGCCCCCAGGAGCAAGCTTGGTCCCAGGGCTGGGAAGCGAGCAGACACGTTTTGCGCTCACGTCCCCCTCGGGCAGCTGCAGCGTGGAATTAGAGCTGAGCAGAGACCGCAGCGACACAGCCCGAGAGCCCCCGGCTCCCAGCGCGGGCAGGGGTCGGGCTGTGCCCCCAGCCCTGCGGCACCGGGCCGAGGAAGCGCCCTTGCTCAGTGCTTGGGGAGCGGAGTGGGGGGCCAGGACCAGGAGCCCAGCTCCAGCCCTCCTCCCCCAGCATTCCGCCCTTCCTCCCTCGCCAGCGGTGCTCGCCCCGGACCAGCGCCGGGATGGAGATGTCCCAGCCCTGCCTCCCAGCAGCACGGCCCCAGCGGGCTCTGCCGATGGGTTACCCCAGGTGATCGCGCCCGGCAGCGCGGAGACTCGCGTGAAGCTCGTGGGGACCTTGCAGCCCCTGGCGAAGAGCGTGCCGACCATCCCACCCTGCCCCACCAAGCCTCCTGCCCCCGGGAGCTCCAGCCCTCTCCCCCGACGACCCGCACCGGGGTCCCTGGGCTCCAGCACTCGGACGTGCCGGCTGTGGCCGAGGAGGGAGGAAGAGCACGGGGAGGCAGCCGGAGGCAGGTTCGTGCCCGGCGCTGAAGGTCAGGCTGCACGGCTCTGCGGAGACCAAGAGCCTGCGGGGCCCTGGCTGCAGCAGAGCCGGGGCAGAAGGAGCTGCCTGGGGCAGGACCAGCCCGGTGCAGGAAAACCCCCTGGGCTGCCCCAGTGCTGGTTTCCAGAGCTTTGCCCTCGGTGCTGGTCCAGCCATGGGGCTGGGGACACGGGGAGTAGAGACCCGGAGCTTGGACGGGGGCTGCTGAGCACCCCCCGACCCCGCACACCACAGAGCACCCACCACAACAACAGGGTGGGCAGGGAGGTCTCCACAGCCCATGGGGCTGCCTGGGGTGGGGGGACCATGGGACAGGGGGGCTTGGGGCCAGGCTCGGCTACAGCAAACTGTGACAAGAAATGTCCCCCACCATGCCCCGGCCCCCGGGCGCTGCAGAGGAGGGGAAGGGATTTCCCTGGCTTCCCCAGGACTTCGGGCTCAGCCCCGAACCTGCACTTGGAAGTGGGGACGGTGACCACGTTGCGTCCGCACGGTGCAGGGCCGAGGGCCAGATGCCGAGCGGGACGAGGCCACCGGCCGCCAGCAGTGCCGAGCCAGCAGGGACACGGGGACACGCCGGGCAGCACTGGCCCAGCTCCGATGGACACAGCTGGGAGGGGAAGCGGCGGCAGGAGGCTGGTGGCCTTCACTCCCACCAAGCCAGAGCAGAAACCCCCCAGCACCCGACCAGGGCGAGGAGTCACCCCGCCGCGCGCTGATCTCCTGCGGCAGAGCCCGGCGGCAGCCGCCCTCAGGACCCACCACGTCCCCGAGCCGGCGGCTGTTTAACCGACAGCAGGGGCTGTTTGACAGCCTCGGCCAGGAACAGCCCCCCTGGGACCACCGGGGCCAGACCCCCCCGGCAGGAACAGCGTGACAGCAGGGGCCAGGGCTGGCTCCTCAATTAGCACCGGGCTCGGCGGGGGTATCGCCTTCCCTCTCCGGGGGCCGGGAGCTGTGATCCTGACAGCTTTGGTTAGGGCTTCATCTCCTGCTATTTTCTCCTGCCCACAATTTTCTCCTGCCCCCAATTTTCTCCTGCCCCCAGTTTCCCGGGCAAGAAAGCTGCAGCTGGCTCTGTCCCCCGGCTGAGGGACAGCCCCAGCCTCCCAAGCTCCCGGGATTTCTTGGCATCACGTATTTAATTTCCTTGCTGGTGGGTGCAGGCACCAACAGCCTCTTCACGCTGCTCTGCCCCATGCGATGCCGCCGGCGTGTCTGCGGGGGATGGCAGCCTGCGGCCCCGCTGCCCCCCGCGCCGTCCCCGTCCCCGTCCCCGTCCCCGTCCCCTTTCTGACATTCCCGCTGTAACAGCCAGCCAGCACGCGCCTGATTGAAGCCAGGCGCAGAACAACCCCCCGCACCCACACACCTGGGCTCAGCACCTCCCCGCAACACCCCGCGGGGCCCCCCACCCGCCGCAGCCCCCCACGCCCCTCCCCAGAGCGGGGAGGCCAACGTCACCCCCCTCGCCGGGAGCCGAGGGCAGGCACAGCCCAGCCCGGCGTCGCAGTGGGGCTGGCGAGACCCAAAGCGAACCCCGGAGCAGTGGCTCGCCCGGACGGGCTCAGCACAGCAGCGAAACAGCCATGGGACACGGGGGGGGGGGGGAGCCCCGCTGCCAGCGCGGGGCTCGGGGGGGGGCACGGGATGGGGAACACGGCTGGGGTGCCCATGCAGTGCTCTGCCCACCCAGCACCCCCAGGCCACAGCAGCCTCCTGAGCTGCTCCCTTCCGGGGATCAGGGAGCCTCCGGGCCCCCGCAGACGGGAGCTGGGGCACCCCAGGGCTGGGCTGTCCCCCCGCACCAGGACGGGCTGTCCCCCCGCACCAGGACGGGCTGTCCCCCCACCCCAGAGCTGGGTTGTCCTCCCACCCCAGGATGGGCTGTCCCCCTGCACCAGGACGGGCTGTCCCCCCACCCCAGGCCTGGGCTGTCCCCCCACGCCAGAGCTGGGCTGTCCCCCTGCACCAGGACAGGCTGTCCCCCTACCCCAGGATGGGCTGTCCCTCCACCCCAGGACGGGCTGTCCCCCCGCACCAGGACGGGCTGTGCCCCCACCCCAGGGCTGGGCTGCCCCCCCACCAGCACAGGAGCCGGGCACATCCCCTGCAGCGGGGTGGGTTTGCCTCATCTCCCCCCTGCCACGTCAAAACCAGCCTGGCCTGGCAGGAGACAGCGTCCCCCGAGCCACTCCAGTGTCCCCCAGGAGCACTCCGAAGGGGCTCCGGGCTGCAGCAGCACCGGGGGATGGAGGGCAGCGGGTACCGGGCTGCACCAGCCCTCTCCATGCCGGAGCCCTCGGGCAGCACACGCAGCGGCGTGGCACCCGCTGGGCTCACCCCAGCCAACGCTGCGCCGGGAGGAGCTGGTTCATCGGGCTGCAGCGGGGGTGCCTCCCCGGGGACCGACCCCAGCGGGTCCCAGCACCACCAGTGACCCCGGGCCCTCCAGGGCACACGGCGATGGGCACGCGAGTCCATCGCATCCGAGCAGCGCGTCCCGTCCTTCCTCCCGAGGAGGAGGAGGTGGGAGCAGCTCCCCGGGCAGCAGCGTAGAGCATCGCGGCGGGAGTCTTCACCAGAGCACCAGAGCACTGGAGGTTGCAGGGTTTAAATAAACTTGAAACCCGACTCAACTTCCTTCCCCAATTTCACAAGCTCCGTTTCCTGAGCCTCCGCAGCCGGCCAGGCGCGCTCGGGTGCCGCCGGCAGCTCCGGCACGCGGCTGCCAGTTTGTTTCCGAGGAGCTGGGCAGCCCCAAAGTGCCCTCGGGGAGCATTTCTGCAGCCAGCCCGGCTGCCCGGGCCTCCCCCGGCCGAGGGGTTTGATGGCCTCCGGGTCAGCCCTTCCTGACACAGCAACCGCGCAGCGGGGCTGGGCTCCACCTTCCGCAGCGCAGCGGGGAGCCCCCGCTGCACCCCAGCTCGCCGCGCTGCGACAGCCGGCAGCACCCGACCGCGAGCTGGGGGGCTGCGGGGGCTCGAGGGGAGGCAGGAGCCTCAGCTCTGATGAGGGGAATGAGCGGGGAGCTGGCTGCGTTGCAGCCCAGAATGACAGAATGACAGAATGACAGAATGACAGAATGACAGAATGACAGAATGACAGAATTCAGCCCCCCAGCTGAAGGTCACCTCCAGCAGGAGCCAGCCCCAGGCTCTGAGGAACCCCCCAGCAGCGAGCAGCGAAGGCTCCCGGGCCGCCCCGCTCAGCACCGCTGCACCGAGACCGTTACACGGGCGCAGGGCGTGCAGGCACCCAACCCAACGGCCGCCGGCAGCTCGGCCCCGGCGCTTCCTCCCCAGCGGCATCCGCCGGAGCCGGCGAGCTCCGACGCGCCATGGAGCCGCGCACCGGGCTTCGCGCTGGCGGCCAGCGACGGCCGACGCTGCCTGCAGGGAGGGTGGGAGCCGGGGCAGGATCCTGCCCCGCGCACGGTGCAGGTCCGAGCTGCCGGTACGGGGTGCCGGTACGGATCAGCCCCCCGGCCAGGGGCAGCCCCCCGGCCTGCGTTTCCCGCTGCCGACGGCCGTGCTGCAGCAGGCACCGGCCATGTCACTCGTGGTGCGCAGGAAGCCGAAACGTCACCCACGTGCCCCAGTCTGGCCCAGCACCCGGGTCCTCTGGAAGCCCAGCGCTGATGGGGCAGCCGGGGGTCTCCTGGGGGAACACGGGAACCCACGAAGCTGGCAGTGAAACGCCGCAGCATCCCTCCTGCCAGGCCAGGAGAACCAGCAAGAACTGGGGTCCCCCCAATAACGGGGCAGCCCCACCGCCCCTGCTCCCCCCACCCCGAGGGCTCTGTGAGGCCCCAGGGACAGGTCCCAGCACGGTCCCGGTGGCTGCAGCACCTCTTGACATCGGCTGGACCACCCCCACCACCCAGCCAGACACGGCGCCTGCCCCCAAAGCTTCCCAGTGCCCCCAGCCCCTCCCCAGGTCCCACCACCAGCACGGCCATGGAGCCCCCCAAGAAATGGCACAGGTGGCCCATCCATGTCAGCCTGACCGGACTAAAGGGGAGCTTCGACCCCATCCTGCTGCGCCCCAGAGGCATCCAGCCCCCTCCCCGCTCTGCGGGCCGAGGGAGGTGGGATCCGAGGGCAGGGTGCTTGCAGGGTGGGGGTCTCAGAATCTCCCGCAGCCCGGCCGCTCACCGGCGGGGTGTCACGGGCGCTGACGAAGCCAAACCCCGCCGCGCTCCCAGCCCATCGCCAGCCCCCGGGGTGCTGCGCAGGGAGAGCGGCCGGGCCCCGGGTGCTCACCCAGCCGCCGCAGCCGCCTGCTTTGTCTCCCAGCCTCCTTTGTCCTGCCAGCTCCCCTCTGCGTCACCCCCGCCCCGCTCCCCCTCCCCGCAGCCTCGCCGGGGGGACCCCAGCCCCACCGCAATGCTACACATCCAGGTGACCGCCCGGTCGCGACCCCCTCGCCGCGCCCCGGACAGCGCTCGACGCCATCGCTGCCAGGGCCAGAGGGATGGGGGGGGCAGAGCCCAGCAGAAACGACCCCGCAGCCCCCATCGATGCAGCCCCCGCTCCATCTCCCAGGGAAAAGGGACCCCGGCCCTGAGCCGGGCCTTTGTTCCCAGGCTTCACCCCGAGAGAGACGCGGGGTGGAGGACGGGAAGGGTCCGGCCAGCAGGAAAGCTGCCCCCCCCCCCCCCCCCAGCATCACCCGCTGCCCGGGCCACCCCTGCCCCGGCACAGCCACCCCTGCCCCGGCACCCCCGCAGCACCCACGGGGGGGTGGATGCTGTCACCTCCCCGCAGCTCCCCCCGCCTGGGGCCGATCCTCGGCGCCCCGGACCCAGCAAGGCAGAAAATCCCCCCCCGCTCGCCCCCAGGGCGGGAGGGCCGGGGGGGCAGGCGGCGCAGGGGGGGGCCTGGTGCACGCCCACGCGTGCACACACACACACGCACCCACGCGTGCACACGCACACAGACACGAGTGCACGCGCCCAGCCCCGCACCCACCCTCCCCCCCATCACTGGCGCTGCACCCAGCATCTTCCGCGCTCCGGCTCTGCCCAGGTCGGCAGGGAGCGGGCAGGGCTGTGCCCCCCCGCACCCCCCACCACCCCCCCGCTGCCACCAGCACCCATCAGGACGCAGCCGCGGAGGTGGGAGGCAACCGCGTGGGGGTGGGGGGTCCCCCACGGGGACCTGACCCTCCCCTCGCTCCCCACCCCCCCCCGCCCGGAAGACCCGGCCCCCGCACGGAAACCGCACGCCTGGTCCCTTCCCCGCGCCGGCTGCCACGCGGGACCGCAGCTCCGGGGGGGGGGGGGGGGGGGTGTCCCGCCCCCCCCCCCCCCGCCACCCGGCCCCCCCCGGCCCCCCGCGGCTGCGCACAGAACGCACCCAGCCTGGCACGGCGCTAACAAAGAGCCCCCCCCGCTGTCGCCCACCCCCCCGGGGATCCCCTTAGAGGATGCAGGGTCTGCCCCCCCCCCCCCCCCGCAGCCCCCCCGCTGCCGAGGTGCGGGCTCGGGGAGCCGCATTGTTCCCCGCCCGGCGGCAGCACAAAGGACACCGCGATGCCGCAGCGCTCCCCGCCACCTAACGGGGGGGGGGCACAGGCAGGGACCCCCCCCACAGCCCCCGGCATCCCGCCTGACATCCCGGGGGGGGGGGGGGTGCAAACCCACCCGCGACGCAGCCGGGACAGCCGGCTCTCCGGGTGAGGGGGCCGGGGGTCCCAGCCTTGCCCCCCCCATCGGCCGCAGCGGACTGGGGGGGTGGTAATGGGGGGGGGGGGGGCATCGCGGGGAGCCGGTGGGGTGCGGGGGGAGGCGGCTCCGGAACGATGCGGAGTGGGGGAGTGGGGAGGCCAGCGGCGGTGGGGCTGGGGGGGGAGGGGGAACCCGACGGGTGGGGGGGAGTGGGTGACGACGGGGACTCAAGCCCCCGGGGATGGACAGCGCCGGGCCGGGCATCGCCCCCCCACCCCCCCGCCCCGCCGCGCACAGGCGGCTGCAGCCCCCCCCGCGCCGCCCCCCGGGGTTGGCCCCCCCCCGCGATGCACCGCAGCCCCCCCCGCTCACCTCACGGCCACCTTGACGCAGCCGTCCGGGGCCGCCATGGCCCCGCCGCGGGCACCGCGCCCGCCGCTGCCCGAGCGCTCCGCGGGGCGGGGCCGGGCGGGGCGGGGCGGGGGCGGGCCCAGGTGCCGGGCGGGGCGGGGCGGGGCGGGGACACGCCCCCCGCGGCCGCGCTGCCGGCACGCGGGGGAACGGGCGCGCGCGCAGGGACACGGGCGCGGGCACAGAGCTGCCGCGCGCTCGGCCCCGCGCAGCCCCGCCCCCCCACTCAGTCACGGGCGCTCACACTCGGTCACACTCACACTCACACTCACACTCACACTCACTCACGCTCACTCTCCCGCGCTCTCTCGCGCTCACCCGCCGGTCCCTGCTGCCCCCTGCTGGGCCAGGCCGCGCTCCCGCCGGCGCCCGCCTGTCCGGGGCTGCGGGGCTGTGCGGGACGGACTGGCTGTACCGGGCTGTGCGGGGCTGTACCGGACTGTGCCGGGCTGTGCGGGGACGGACCGGCCTTACCGGGCTGTGCGGGACGGATCGGGCTGTGCGGGGACGGACCAGCCTTACCGGGATGCGCGGGACAGACCGGGCTGTGCGGGGACGGACCAGCCTTACCGGGCTGTGCGGGACGGACTGGGTGTACCGGGCTGTGCGGGACGGACCGGGCTGTGCGGGGCTGCACTGGGTCTGCGGGGTGTCCCCCGGGGGGGCGGGTGGTTGCCCCCGTCCCCGGAAAGCAGAGGGGCCCGGCGATGGGCGGACCCCGGGGGCTGGGGGAGCGCAGGGGGCTGCAGCTCGCTGCCGGCCCAGTCCAGCCCAGTTCATCCCAGTGCGCCCCACCGCACGCCGGTGCTGCCCAGCGCGTCCTGGTGCAGCCCTGGGCGGGACCCGACCCCCTTACCAGCCCCGCAGCACCCAGGGCCCTCACGGGACCCCGTGCCCCCCGCCTGCCCCCCGCCTGCCCCCAGCTCCTTGGTCCCCGGGTGCTGCTGCGGGGACACCGGAGCTCTCCGTGTTCCTGCCCACCCGCGGGGCACGAGGAGTGGGTGGGATGTCCCAGTGACCGCCCACCCCTGCCACTGCGGGCACGCAGCCCCCCGGGAAGCGGCCAAACCTGGGGGCACGGCGGCGAGGGTGCGGGCGGAGGCAGGGTGCTGAGCACAGCCCTCACCCCACGCGCTGTCCCCAGCCACCCGCCGCTGACGAGGCCCCATCACGCTTGGCACTGGGGAGGGGAGCGGCTGGTGTGCAGGCCGTGGGGACAGCCCGGCGTGGTCCCCAGGCCAGACCCTCCGGCCCCGCGGTGCCCATAAAGGCCGTTCCCAGCCCGCTCCGGGGTGCGGTGACTTGATTTGGGACAGCGAGCAGAGACGGGGACCTGGCAGGTCCCTGCGACCAGCAGTGCCCGGAGGAGGGTGGGGGGGAGCGGCCACCTCCAGAGCTTTTGATGGTGGCCATCACCCAAACCGCTCTGTGGCCTCACCCGGTCCCGTCCCGGAGCTCTGCGGTGGCGGGGGGTGAGGGTGCAGAGCAAGGCAGCGGTGAGCGGGGTGCTCCTGCCAGGGCTAGAATCCCAGCATGGCAGGGGTTGGCAGGGACCTCTGGGGGGTCACCCAGCCCAACCCCCTGCCCAAGCAGGGTCACCCAGAGCAGGCTGCACAGCACCGCGGCCAGGCAGGGCTGGAATATCTCCAGAGAAGGAGACTCCACAGCCTCCCTGGGCAGCCTGGGCCAGGGCTCCGTCACCCTCAGAGGGAAGAAGTTCTTCCTCATCTTCAGCTGGAGCTTCCTCTGCTTCAGTTTGTGCCCGTTGCCCCTTGTCCTGTCGCTGGGCACCACTGGAAAGAGTCTGGCCCCGTCCTCCTGACCCCCACCCTGCAGATATTTAGAGGCATTTCTAAGGTCCCCTTGCAGCCTTCTCTTCTCCAGGCTGAACAAGCCCAGCTCCCTCAGCCTCTCCTCGTAGGAGAGATGCTCCAGTCCCCTCTCCATCCTCGTAGCCCTGTGCTGGACTCTCTCCAGTAGCTCCTCATCTTTCTTGAACTGGGGAGCCCAGCACTGGACCCAGTACTGCAGATGGGGCCTCCCCAGGGCTGAGCAGAGGGGGAGGAGAACCTCCCTGACCTGCTGCCCACACTCCTCTTGATGCACCCCAGGATCCCGTTGGCCTTCTTCAAAAAGCAAAAAGCGAACCCCCTGAGCAGACCCGCTCCTGGAGAGGAGTTAACTCCGCTGCCACGCCGTGCCAGGCAGCACGGGCAGCGCTGGCATGGGCACACGGCAGGCACTGCGCTCCCCACGTGCTCCCAGCCCCGCAGAGCAGGGGCCTGGCTGAGACCCTCCCGCGGGCCGGGCTGAGCGGTGGGGGCCCAGCCCCGAGAGCGGCGTTTGGAGATGCCCGAAGTGACAGAGACCGTGCCGCAGCGGCCGGCTCTCCAGGGCTGCTGTGCTGACCTGGCCACGCTCTGACGCCTGCGCGCCGTCCCCAGCCTCTCACCCAGCCGGGAGGGTGACCCTGCTCCGGCACAAAGCCTCTGCCCGTCTGCTGCCCCCGGTCTGCCCCAGCCCCTTCTCCTCCTCCCCACAGGACAGGGTGGGCTGCAAACAGGAGGAGCAGCCCCCAGCAGAGACGTCAGGATGCTGGGTCCAGCTGCTGGGGTCCCAGGAGACCCCCCAAGCTTGGCACCTGCAGCACGGAGACAGGAGTGTGTGGGGTCCTGCCCCTCGGCACGGGGACCGCAGGCTGCCACGTGGACCACTGCCAGCTCTGGTTAAAGGTGGTCTCGCAGTGCAGCCCCCTGCCCAGCCGTGGGCACAGGGCGTGCAGGCGGGGCGGCAGGGGAAGGAGGGGACAGGGCCGCCCAGAGTCACACAGCAGGAACGCTTTAATCACCTGCCCAGCTCCTGCCGGCACAGCATCATCCTGCCCTGCACCAGCAGCCTGGAGCCCCGGCCCAAAAATCCTCCTGCAGCTGGACAGAGCCCACCGGGTCCCCGGGCACGGAGGGGGAGCAGCGCGGCATCGCTCCAGTAACCCCCCGCGAGCTCCGGAAGGGTCCGTGCCCGCCGGGCGGCATCAGCAGGCGGCTTGCAGGCGAGCGGTAGCGATGGGCTTCTGGGAGCGGGCTGGCGACGCGGCCGGCGGGTCCGGGCGGGCAGAGGCGGTTTCTGTGCCCTGCGGTGTTTCTCTTCCCTTCAGCAGCTCCACGGCTGCTTCCTCCATGTCATCCACCTCCAGCTGGCTGCCGGCTGCCATCTCATCCCTGGTGACCGCTACGAAGGACGGGTCGCGGGCCAGCGCTGCCAGGCCCCCGGAGATCAGAGCCTGCGGCAAAGGACGGGGTCGCAGCCCGACGTGTGCCCGGTCTGCAGAAGTGTCCCCGCCTGCAGACAGCCCCCCCTCGCCTGCTCTCCCCTGCTGCCCCCGGCGCTGGCGCAGACCTGTGCTCGCCCTCGTAGCGAAGCGTTGCTTGGCTTTAGCTTTTTTAACTTTTAACTTCTTTCCTTTGCTTTCGCTTTTTTAACTTCCCAGCTTGGCATGAGCGCGGCAGCCCTGCCAGCCCCCTCCGCTCCCCGGCAGCCCTGCTTCCCCTCTGCCGGGCTGTGGCCCTGCCTTACCTCCCGAACGAGGAAGGTGATGGCCGGGGTGGACGATGTGCTCGGGTGGCCGCTGTCACCCCGTGGGTGCCCCGAGCCGGGCGCCGTTCCCGTCACAGCGCCGTCCGCTCCGGGCAGCTGGGTGAGAGGAGCGAAGAGCTGCAGCCAGGCTTGGGCAGTGCCCACAGGAGACCTCTCCCATGTTAACGTGGGGGCTGCAGGCACTGTCCCCAGCCTGGACAGGTGTTCCCGTCCTCCTGGAGCTCCTGGGGCCAGGGCACAGCGGGGCCCCGTGGGCAGAGGGAGCTGGGAACCAGCCCCGAGCTCCCGCCCCGGCACTTCCCAGGCGATGAGGCACTGTGGCTGGGCAAGAGTGGCCAGGGGAGCCTGGGGGCAAACCTGAACCCCCCTTTGCTCTGCCCTGGCTCTGGAGGCAGTCAGGGAGCGGCCCCAGCTGGGTGAGCACCCCGTGCCCGCGGCAGCGCAGGGTTGGGGCCTGGCTGCTTCCCCGAGCTGATCCGAAAGGAAAGCTCCAGCAAAGCCAGGTTCACACGGGGAGCCCTGGAGACCGGCTCCTCCCCAGCACCTCCTTTCCCAGGAGGGGAGGGAGGTTCACCCTGGTCCCCCGCATTGCTGGACACACATTCCCCGCTTTACCTCCTGGGGGAGAAGGTGCAGCCCCGATGCTGGGTGGCCCCGAGAGGCGGCCCCTCGCCTGCTGCTCGGCCGCCGCTGCAGCCCCTCCACGGGTGAGGGGAAATCGCGCTCTGGGAGAGAGAAAGATGGGGACGTCAGATGGGCACAAGAGCAAGGACACCGCTGCCACGTACAGCTGGGAACGGGGTGACGAGACTGGGGGAACCAAACGGTTTAGGAGCTCGGGACCGAACGATGTCCCCACTGCCCTGCGCTGGCTCCTCTCTCACGGTTGGGAGAGAAGTCCCTGTTCATGGAAACCAGCAGTCTTGTGGCCCTGCTGCCTGGGGGTGGCCAGCCATCCCACAGCCCGGGCCACTGGCTCCATGCTCCACCACCCCGGAGGGTGGGAAGGTGGGAGGAGGGACTCCTGGGGCTCCCCAGCTGGGCTCGGGGCTCTCAGCTCACCCCCAGGTTGCTGGGGTCTGCGTGTCCTCCTCCGCCTGCCAGCGTCAGCCCCTGCCCGCTGACCCTGCCCTTGGCTGGTCCAGATGCCCCAGCAGAGGAACGGCACCGAGACTCACCCCGCGCTGGAGGCCCGTGTGCTGCTGGCACCGTCCTGCTCAGCCGCTCGTCCTCGCGCGCCATCCTGGCAGGGGCAGAAGGGGGTCAGCCAGAGCGGGGACCAGGCGCTGAGACCCGCTCCCCCCACGTGCAGCCCTCCCCACCTTCTCCACCCTGGGGAACGCAGCTGGGGCAGACCGGGAGGGGCACCTGGGACTGGTGTGCAGGGTCGAGACCCCGAGGAAGGGTTGAAGTGTGTCCCCTTACGCTGGCAACCCTTGTCCCTTGTACCTGTGCTGGTGGCTCCTACCCGGGCCTTGGCACTCCGAGATCGGTGGGGAAGGGGGAACGATCGTCCCTGCGACCCCCGAAGCCCCGCTGCCCACCTCGATCCTCCCGGCACCGAGGTGAGGGAGTGATGGGACGGACAAGGAGGGCGCGTAGGGTGACACACGCTGCCATGCGGAGCCACACACCCGCCCTGGAGCTGCCCTGCGTGTTCTGGGGACATCGCTGGCAGCGCCAGGCTGGGGCCCAGGGACCAGCGAGGGGGCTCTGCCCCCCATCCCCTTCCCTGAGCCCTGCCTCGCACCCCAGAGGCTGAATTTTTGCACGAAGCTCCTGTGTCCGTGAAGCCACGTCCACGGCCAGCGCTCGATTCCTCCCCCCATTTGCAGGGCCCTGGCTGCTGCATCTCAGCCGCTTCTGCAGACCTCACCGGTCCACAAAGAGCCTCTGGGCAAGACCGACGTGCAACCACACCAGTGCAGCCCCGCTGCGAGCCCCCGGGCTCAGCCCCCCTCCGCCCCTCCTCGCCTGCCCGCGCGAGGCTCGGCACCCCTCACCCCTCCAGCCAGGCGCTGCTGTTGGCGTTGTTGACGTTGGTGTTGCCTTCCCGGGGGAAGTCATCGAGGAAGACAGGGGAGTCGAGGTCCTCGCTGCCCACCTCGGCAAGCTGCAGGGGCCTCTGGCTGGCCACGTGGGGCTGCAGGGGACTGCTGGGCTCCATGAAGCTGTCGACCTGGCCGAACAAGCCACCCGTCCTCTGCAACCAACACGGAGGGCATCAGAGGAGGCCTGGAGCTCTGGGGCCGTTCCCACGGGAGGGGACACATGGGGGTGACCCGAGGAGCAGCAGTCTCTCTGCTTGTCGCCCCGCTCGGGTCTTACAGGCTGCACGGTTTGAAAGATGCAGGTGGGGAAACTGAGGCACTGCGGGGTGACGGTCACGCAGCAGCACTGGGATGAGAGCCAGCTCTGAGCAGGACAAACCCTGCCACCTCTGCGGCACAGCCTGAGCCGGTGGCACCTCCGGATGGGGCAGGAGACGCAACCCTGCAACACCACAGCTGCCCAGGCTGCCTCAAAGGGTCCCGGGGCGTGGGAGTTCAATCTGCTCCTGCTCTGGTGACGGCGACACCTGAGCTGTCCTGCCTTAGCCTGGCAGAAGGTGTGAATGGGGCCTTCCAGACCTGGGGGTAAGCATTCTGCACATCCCTGCCAGGCACGTGTGCAGGGTCCTCTCACAGAGGGAAACTGAAGCAGAGAGCGGGCTGCCCAGGATGACTCAACCAGGATGTCCTGATGCTCAGGGAGAAGAAAGAAGTGCTGAACCATCCTTGTGGTCCACACTGTCTTTCGTGGCCAGGCTCACTTCTGTGACCTGTCCTCCAGCTGCCGGCAGCCATGCTGACCCACCACCAGCCCATCGGAACGCGGGCTGGGTGGGCCCACCACCACCTCAGGTGCCCTGAGGGCTGCACTCACCCTGTATATCCCTTCCTCCATGGCAGCCTCCACCATCGCTCTTTCCAGCTCCTCCTCAGCAGTCAGGTCCCCAGAGATGGCCCGACGGATTTCAGGAGCAGCTTCTTCTTCAATGCTCCTCAGGCCAGCCTGGTGGGGACAAGAAGGCACGGCTGGACGCAGCCTGGCCCCACCACCCATCTCAGACGGGGCTTTGGAGAGGAAAATGTGGTGAAACGAGCTCACTCGGTACGCCATGGCCCTGCCATGGGTCGCCCTGCAGCTGGCTGGCTCTGTGCTTGGTGAACCAACTTCTGGCCCACAAAGGGCCATGCTAAGGTGGTGCCCAAGGTGTAGCTGTGCCTTGGTCCCTGATCTGGGGGTATCTGACCTGGGGCCTGGCTCTTTTCCTGTCCTTGCACCCTTGGGGCCTGGCCTTTCATCTCTACAAGCGATCTCCTCCCTGTAAGGTCACGAGAGGCTGGGGACATCCCCGCTGCTCCTGGCCAGGCACATAGATCCTCTCCCGTCCCACCCTGACAGCATCCTTCAGGGCTGCTGTGCAGGCTTCTCCGACTGCTATGGTCCTGCTCACGTCAGCCCCTCTCCATGGCCATGAGAGATGACACAAATCACACCAGGCACACAGAACTATCCACCCCACCGCTATGGTGAGGAAAGGGAGAAGGCCCTGGGAATGGAGAAGAGCAGGTGGACGAGCCTGGATGAGCAGCGTTCGTCCCAGATGTTGGTATATGGTCGGCGTTTGCAGGTACTACAAGGTGAGGGATCAGACCCTGCTGAGCCCTCTCTGCAGCCGAAATCAGCAGGATAGTGAGACAAAAATCTTCTTTGCTTCCAGAGCCACCTGCACCCTGGGGAATAAGGTCACCCTCAGCAGTGGGGTGCTCATGGCAGCACTGGTTCACCTGGGGCCACCTCAGTTTCAGAGCCTGAGGCACAGAGATCCTTACGTGTCATTGCAGCTCTGTCTCTCTAAGTCACCTTGGACTTTCCTGAGCAGAGGGGAAGCCTCTCCCTGCTCTGCAGAGCTCCCCCACACCCTTCCTGCCCCCAGGATGGGTCACCCCTCCAACAGCACCCACACGCTGCCAACCTGGATCTCCACAAGGTTCTTCTTGGGCCGGTACCCGTAATACTCCTCCTGGCGCTTCATGAACTTCCTGAAGTGCTCTTGGATGAGGAAAGTGGCATAGAACTTGCCCACTGTCACCTCATCATCTGGAGGGGAGGAAACCAACCTGATGATGCCACCTACCACAAGGCCCCGAGCTGTCGGAGCAGCTGAGACCCAACTGGCCCCTCTGGGCAGTGCCACCGGGTGACATACCTCCGATGGGTGGGATGACCTGGTCCAAAAGCTTCATACTGGTTCGCTTCCAGATTTTTTTGATAATGGTTCTGAGCTCCTCATTGGCCTGCTCAAAGTTACCTGGGAGAAAAGCGAGCAGGACAGAGCAGTTCATCGGCAGGGGAACATGAATGGGCGTGAAGACAAAGCACGGGAAAACCTGGCCAGCCTCCGCCAGGCTGTGACAGGTCCTCTCCAGCCTCCTCACCTAGCAAAAATGAGCTTTGTTAGGCTTTGACTTTAGCAAAAAGACTTTAACTATAGAGTGACTCAGACCTAGCAGACGGGTGGAGTGCCAGTGCCACCATCTCCATTCTGGAGGTCAACAACAGACTTTGGCCTCCCCTTTGATGCTCTCACAGGCTTCGCCATTCCTGCTCGCCCACAATCCCAGTCTGTCCCCACGCGTGCTCCGAGATCCCCCGCGCTCCTCCCGGGGCTGCCCGCGCTGTGCTGGAGGCCACGTCCCCCAACCCAGCCGGAGGGAAGGCACCCGTGCTGTGCTGCTGGAAGGTGCCAGCCCCAGTAGCCCACCAGTGCCCAGCCTCCCCTCGTGCCAGAGCTGGCTGCCCCAGCCCCAGGGCCGCTCGTCTGACGCTGCCTAACCCACAGGCACGGCAGCAAGCTGGCATGGCATCTTCCCGATGCAGGGCTTTGCAAACCATGCTGCTGGCAAGGAAGGAGGTGAAAGCAACTCCTCCCCAGCACAGCTAAATTCAGAGAGGATCCATCCCCTTCCATTCACTGAATCACAGAATCACAGAATGGTAGGGGCTGGAAGGGACCTCTGTGGGTCACCCAGCCCAACCCCCTGCCCAAGCAGGGTCACCCAGAGCAGGCTGCACAGCACCGTGTCCAGGCGGGGCTGGAATATCTCCAGAGAAGGAGACTCCACAGCCTCCCTGGGCAGCCTGGGCCAGGGCTCCGTCACCCTCAGAGGGAAGAAGTTCTTCCTCATCTTCAGCTGGAGCTTCCTCTGCTTCAGTTTGTGCCCGTTGCCCCTTGTCCTGTCACTGGGCACCACTGGAAAGAGTCTGGCCCCGTCCTCCTGACCCCCACCCTGCAGATATTGGTCGGCATTTCTAAGGTCCCCTCTCAGCCTTCTCTTCTCCAGGCTGAACAAGCCCAGCTGCCTCAGCCTCTCCTTGTAGGAGAGATGTTCCAGTCCCCTCCTCATCCTTGTAGCCCTCTGCTGGACTCTCTCCAGTAGCTCCTCATCTTTCTTGAACTGAGGAGCCCAGCACTGGACCCAGTACTGCAGATGGGGCCTCCCCAGGGCAGAGCAGAGGGGAAGGAGAACCTCCCTGACCTGCTGCCCACACTCCTGCTAATGCACCCCAGGATCCCATTGGCCTTCTTGGCAGCCAGGCATGCTGCTGGCTCATGGTCACCCTGTCGTCCCCCAGGACACCCAGGTCCCTTTCCACAGAGCTGCTCTCCAGCAGATTCCAGTCTGAGATTATAAACACATGGGGAAACGGAAAACTGGAGCAGCTGGTGCTATGGTGAGGGCAGGGGGAGACCAGACCACGCTCCGCATTGTGGGAAGGGAGGCTGGTGGATGTGCCTTGTGGCGGGGCTGGGAACTGGGTCAGCACTGCTCCTGAGCTGTTCAGCGTGAAGTCACGCAGCTGGGTTTCACTCTGGCCTGGTTCACTCTTCAGGGCCACAACATGTGTGCCTGCAACTAATACTGTCCTCCAGGCTTGGCCTGAGCAGCTCCACGCACGTGCCCACGGTCTCTGGTCCAATAATTAACAGCACGAAGCCGAGGGTTGCACCAGAGTGTCTGGTCCCACAGGCGAGAGCCCTGAGGTCCCTGGGCAGAGCGGGGATCAGTGTGTGACCAGCACCCCGCAGCCCGAGGAGGGGGTCCCCACGGACAGCAGCATCCCTTACCTTCTGTCTTGATCTTGAGGGCTGTCCTCACCAGCGCAAAGAGGGTTGCGTTGAAGGTGACAGTGCCGTCGCTGTTCAGCGGCATGTTCATGCACACCAGACGCTGCAGAGCGAACGGACAGCCGTGACGTGGTGGCACGTTGGGGGGAGTGGCAGGGGCAGGATGGTGGCACTGGGAGGGACAGTGGGGACAGGGGGTGGCACCTGGGGGGGGCACAGTGGGGACAGGGAGGTGGCACCTGGGGGGGACACGGTGGGGACAGGGGTGAGGGACAGTGGGGACAGGCTGGTGGCACATTTGAGGAAGTGACAGGGGCAGGGTGGTGGCACCTGGGGGGGACAGTGGGGACAGGGAGGTGGCACCTGGGGTGGGTGACAGGGTCAGGCTGGTGGCACCTGGGGGGGACACGGGACACGGTGGTGGCACGTTTGGGGGGAGTGGCAGGGGCAAGATGGTGGCACTAGGGGGACGCTGGGCAGCAGAGCAGGCTGGCAACTCCCTGCAGACCGCACTGCCCGGGAGAGGCTCTGCTCGGGGCACCGAGCTGCCGGCCCAGGGGCCCTCACGGCGCTGCCCACCCTGCCCAGGCTGTCAGGGCTCTGCACCGCTGCTTGGCAGCACACGGGCCACGGCAGCGACGTCACCCGTCCCAACCAGCCAGCTAAACCAGACCAAGATGCGGGGAGAGCCAGACCAGATATGTGGAAATAACCCAACCCACGGGCACCGGTGCTGTGGGAGCAAATCATAGAACCGTGGAATCAGTTAGGTTGGAAAAGACCCTTAAGATCATCGAGTCCAGTCGTAAGCCTAACACTGCCAAGTCCACCACTAAACCATAGAACCACAGAATCACAGAATGGTTTGGGTTGGAAGGAACCTTATAGATCATCTCGTTCCACCCCCCTGCCACCAGCCCAGGGTGCTCCAAGCCTGGTCCAGCCTGGCCTTGAACCCTGCCAGGGAGGGGCAGCCACAGCTGCTCTGGCATTCTACATCCATGCCCCGAAGCACCACATCTACACAGACTTTTAAATACCTCCAGGGATGGTGACTCCACCACTTCCCTGGGAAGCCTGTTCCAGCGCTTGATAAGCCTTTCAGTGAAGAAATATCTCCTAATATCCAGTCTAAACCTCCCTGGAGCAACTTGAGGCTGTTTCCTCTCATCCTATCATCACTACTTGGGAAAAGAGACCCAACACCCACCTTGCTACAACCTCCTTTCAGATGGTTGTGGAGATCAACAGGGTCTGCCCTGAACCTCCACTGAACAACCAGCCAGCAGGAGATGCAGCATTGCTCTAAGGCAGGTGGGAGTCAGTCTGCCTTGTGCTCCACCCTCCGAAACGTGCCCCAGGCTGCCGTGAGAGCTCTGAGGATCCAAACTCCGGATGAGTTTGCCCAAGACCCACAAGGGTTTACACCAGTGCCTGAGCCCCTGCCCAGGTGGTTCACACGCGAGCCTCACACAGGCCCTGGGTTTGTGCAGGACGAGCTAAGCCAGCGAAAGCGTGCTCATGCCCCCAGAGCCGGCGCTTCCAGCTCCCTCAGTGCTGTCAGCCCTTGAAAACAATATTCTACAGCCCAGCCATGCCGCCAGGCACTGAGGCCCAGCACTGCCCTCCTGCACTAGATGCAGACATGGGGCACCCCAGGGTGGAAGGGGAGACCCTCTGCACTGAGGGCTCCAGGTCGGGCAGGGACTGGCCCACCGGTGCCAACCCCTTGGTGTCAGGGTCAGCGCAGGCAAGTCTTCAGGAGCCTGAAGCACATCAGCTCCATGCAGGTTAACAGCACCTCTCCTCGCCCCCAACATCCTCCCCTCCGCTGAACACAAGAGATCAGAGCATGCGTGCTAACCATGCTGGGAACCTGGCTGGAGTAGAATCATAGAATCATAAAATCACAGAATCATTAAGGTTGGAAATGACCTCTAAGATCATCAAGTCAGCTGTCACCCCAACCCCACCATGCCTGCTAAACCATGTCCTGAAGTGCCACATCCACACGGTTTTTGGACCCCTCCAGGGATGGGGACTCCCCCACTGCCCTGGGCAGCCTGGTCCAATGCCTGGCCACTCTTTCAGTAATGAAATTTTTCCTGATATCCAACCTAAACCTCCCCTGGTGCAACTTGAGGCCATTGCCTCTCATCCTGTCGCTGGTTACTTGGGAGAAGAGACCAACCACCCCTCACCACAGCCTCTTTTCAGGCAGTTGTAGAGAGTGAGAAGATCTCCCCTCAGCCTCCTCTTCTCCAGACTGAGCAGCCCCAGCTCACTCAGCTGCTCCCCATCAGACTTGTTCTCCAGCCCCCTCCCCAGCCTCGCTGCCCTTCTCTGGACACGCTCCAGCCCCTCCATGTCCTTCTTGTGGTGGGGGGCCCAAAGCTGAACACAGCACTCAAGGTGCGGCCTCACCAGTACAGGGGCCTGATCCCCTCCCTGCTCCTGCTGGCCACACCATTCCTGATCCAAGCCAGGATGTCACCCTCAGCCTCCCAGAGAGGACGCAGAGACAGCCTGGGGAAGGTGCGCTGTGCCCACACACCCTGCCACCCCTTGGCTCTTACCTTACAAGCTACGCGGTGTGGGCAGAACTTCCCGAAGCCCAGGGGAGGCTGGATACGTCTCAGCAGCGTCACTACATCCAGGTGTTTGATCCTGCCCCTGCGGAGGCAGCAAACGGCATCAGCAGTGCGGTGACAGACACGGGGACAGCGGTTCGGGCAGGGACTCCGTGGGTTCATCTTTGTTGCCCGTCCCACAGTCCTGTGGTGGGCAAATCCCTCCATGTCCCTGTGCTCCTCTTGGGAAAGCAGCTGTTCCCCATGGCACAGGAGAGCAGATAAAAGTGCGCATTGGCATGGGAAGAGCTGGCAGCATCACCAGGGCTGGATGGGACTGGAAGCCTCGTGTCCCCAAGCATCCTGATAGCTTGTATCAGCCCTGGAATGCACTGCCAAGTCCACACCCAGCTCTGAGACACTGGGATCTGACCAGTGCCACAGCGCGCTGGCACGCGTGTCTCAGCGCAGCCCACCCCAGGCTCCCCATGGACCACCCCCCTCTGCCACTCACTTGGCCTCGGGGTCGTACTCAGCCCAGATCCGTTTGAACTCGTCCAGGTGATGGGGCCCAAGGATGGACCAGTCGCGTGTGAGGTAGTCGAAGTTGTCCATGATGACAGCCACAAAGAGGTTAATGATCTGCGGGCAGAGGAAGGACACAAGTTTGGGTTCGGGCAGGGCCAAGCACTCAGCAGGTCCCCGGGCAGAGGGACAGCGCTGGCAGCACGGAGCCGGGCAGCGCTGCCCGCCGACCCCGGGCAGGGGACAATGCAGGCAGACGTGGTCGGGAGGAGACCTCCCCTGGAGCCAGGGGATGCTGTGGGTCACCCCAGGCAGCGATGGGCCCCCCACCCAAGGAGATCACGTGGAAGGCTGCAGCAGGCACAGTGCAGCTCTTCCCTCCCCACCCTCGCAAAAGCGAGCACAGACACACCTGGACGGCAGGACACGGCGGCTGTGGGAAGGAACTAACGGGGGATCCCGGGCCCCACGGGAGTGTGGGGCCAGGTTTACAGCATGGCTGGGGAGATGGGCTGGAGGGTGATGCACCTAGGAAGAGGGTGCTGTGGGCTCAGCCCCACGAGACGCATGGCTAACTCCACATCAGGGGCTGCCCAGGGCCAGGACGGGGGTGCCAAAGGGAGCCCCGTGGGAGCCGGCGTACCAGGAAGGCACAGAGCATGTAGAAGCTGATGAAATAGAAGTAGGCGAAGCCCGTGCCGCAGGTGTACTCCTCGCCCTCGGCAAAGTCTGACTCAGGGTCGCACATCTTGCCGTAGCTGCAGTCCAGCAGGATCTCCTGCCAGGCCTCGCCGGTCGCACACCTGCGGAGAGGGGACGCCCGCTCATCCCCGCCTGTCCCGGCCGTGAGCTGGGCACGCAGGGAGGGCTGCGGCCAGGCCAGCGCCCCAGGGAACGGGGAGCCACTGGGAATGGAGAGGTCAGGATCCCGGGCTTGCTGTGCTGCTGTAGGGTCTGATACTGACAGCTCCGAAGTGGAGTGTCTGGAGGCAAGAAAAGCCTTGGTCTGAGCTCTTGCTTCCCCTTGAGTTTCTTCACAACTCACAAATTAAAATGCAGTCTGGGAAGGAAACACTGAGAACAGAAACCCCAGGGTGCCCCTCTGTTCTGTAGCTCAGCCACACCAGACAAACCGACAGCCGCTCCCGAAATGCTTCCAGTGCTGCAAGAGATTTCTCTGTAGGGCCAAAAAGAAATCAACTACAGAAACGCTGGTCCCTGTCACTCCGGGCTGTGGGCTCCTGTGATAGCTCTGGGTCCAGCTGCCCCCGGGAGCCACTCACTTGCCAAGTCAGGACTGACCTGAAGAGCAGCAGCACAGCTTGCGGAAAGGTTTGGAAGTTGTTGTTTCGGTTGATCTGGGTCCCGTCCACCATGGCAATCTTCCCAAACATCTGTAAATCACATCGTCAGGTCCCCAGCACCCCTTCTCAGGCACCAGCCACCCTCCAGAGCACCCGTCCCAGAGCTCCTCTTCCTCTTGTTTACGTGGCTTTGGGTGTCCCCAGAAGAGACTGAGACCTGGGGCTCCTGAGCTCCCTGGACATTCCTGCCTATGCTGAAAATGCCCCTGTCCATGCTGCACTTCATCAGGGCCAAGGAAACAAGGTCTCATGAACCAGGCACAAGCACTGTGTCTGGGTTGTGCCGTTGACTCCGAAAGCGCTCTTTGCTGCGTGCCTCAGTTGCCCTAGCTGCAGGCTGGGGATGGGAGAAGGCTGCTGGGGCTGTAAGCATCCTTGGAGACCAGGGTAGAATGGTCCCATCACACACAAAGTCCCAGGGGGTTCCTGGCAGAGGACCTAGTCCCTCTCCACCCCATCTCCCCAGATGCTATGAGGCTCAGGGAGGCTCTTCACGTCCAAACCCCACCCCCGTGCCTCTCACCTGCATCCCGATCACAGCATAGATGAAGAAAAGCATCACGATCAGCAGGGCAACGTAGGGCAGCGCCTGTGACACAAGGACCATGGCTCGTGTGAGACACCAACCCAGCGTCAAGGCAACCCAGGGACGGGAGGCTAGGTCTGGAGCTACTGTGTGGGGCCAGCACCCAGGCCTCCACGTGGAGAGGGGACCACTTACCTTCTGCCTGTTCCCCTCACCGCCCTCCCACTGGCCCCGCTCTCCAGTTCTCACGCACGCGAGGCTCATGCCAACCCCTGAGGCAGCACCGGGTCTCTGCAGCCGGGACGAAGGCCGAGCACAACCCCGGGATGCCCAGGGCTGAGGGAGCTGCTGGGGCTCGGGGGCTGTGTGCCAGAGGCTGCAGCACGGCCTCGAGCTCCCCGCTTGGTGCAGAGCCCAGCCATGCCGGGACTGGTGCTGACGGGCCGGGGCAATCCCTGCCTGCTCGCTCAGCCCAGCCGTGCCTTGGGCTGGGACACACAGTGCTGTTGGCCGGGGAGACCCCCTCCATCTGTCCACCCACAGAGGCCACGTTCTCCTACATAGTGCAAGCCCCTGGTCCAGCCTGAGGCCAGCAGCCTGCCAGCACCAGAGCTTTCCTCCTAGGCTGAGGACCAGAGCTTGGTGCCAGCCCCGGGCGTGTGCTTGTCTGTGAGGGGAGCACTGGTCCTCGTGTACCTGGAAGGACTTGATGAAGGTCCACAGGAGGGTCCTGACACCTTCCCCCCGGCTCAGCAGCTTCACCAGCCGCATCACCCGGAACAGTCGGAAGAAAGTGATGGAGACGCGGGCGTTGTCATCGGGGTCCTGCGGGCAGAGCACAGCACTTGGAGGGCAGCGGGCACTGGTGCCTCCAGACAGGCAAGGGGGGGTCCAGGTCCTGGAGGTGGGGGGAAGGGTAACGAGATTCCCCTCTCCAACACCAGCCACAGTCACAAAATCACAGAATCACAGAATGTTCGGGGTTGGAAGGGACCTCTGTGGGTCACCCAGTCCAACCCCCCTGCCGAAGCAGGGTCACCCAGAGCAGGCTGCACAGGACCTTGTCCAGGCGGGTCTTGAATATCTCCAGAGAAGGAGACTCTTTCTCCTTCTTTACTCCTCTTTTTTTCTCTTTTTACTCCTCTTTCTGATTTTCCTTTAGAGTTATACACAGAGGGAAGTAGTTGCATATCTGGAGGAAAGTGATGTGCTGCATACGCAGTAGTAACCAGAGACCACGTTACAACACCTCAGCCCAAAAAGCGGAATTGATTGCTTACTGCAAAAAGAGCAAGTCCCCATAGCCCTTGCCTGCACGGAGGACCAGACTGCGACGGGGACGTGCTCCAGCCTTCCCAGTGAGCTCATCTCCCCAGCCCCACTGCCTCACATCTCTGTGAGCTCTGTGAGCCCCCGGGCTGCTCATTATGGGTATGAGGGCAATCCCGTTAGCCGGTGGGACAGGACACTGCAGGGAGACAGGCACGCTGTGGCACAGGCTGGGCCAGGGTCTGGTCCCTCCGGGCTCTCTGACGCTCCCAGCTCGGGGCCAGTCCGCAAGGTGAGCCGCAGGCCAGGCACCAGCCACACGAGGGGTTAGCGACGGCGGCTCTTCGAGCATGGAGAGGTTGGTTTGCCACGTTCTCATGGGCCCAAGGAGGGACTGAAGGCTGGTGGCCCTGCGGGTGCTGCCTGGAGTCACCCCTGCCTGCAGCGATGCCTGTTCCCTTGGGGAGGCTGCGGGACCCCCTTGGCAGGGTCAACAGCCGTGTCCCGCGGCTGGGGACTCCTGGGGTCAGGGCAGGACGGGCAGGCAGCAGGGGAGCCAGCAGGCACAGCTCCTGGGCTCAGAGGGCCAGCTTTTGTCTGGGAGCACCTGGGACATCGGCAGCTGGAGATGCTGGGGACTCGGTCACCTGCTCCCTTGGTTGCTCCAGCACGGCACAGCCTCAGACCCAGCCTCTGCCACCAGGAACCACGAGCAGACCCTCCTGGCCCCTGCCAGGCACTGTCCATCCCAACTCCATCACCGCTTGGGATGATTTCCCACCACCCCCTCGGCCTCCCAGAGCTTTACTGCTGCCACGGGACCCCCGTCACTTCCATCACCCAGCCCACCCACTCCCAGCTATTCCAGGGCAACAAAACCCAGCTGCAAACACCCCTCCCAGCAGCTCCAGCTTCCCCAGCCTGACATTTCTCAGTTCCCAGGGCTGCACTGGAAAACACCATCTCCTCTCTCCACCCCTTCCTTTTGCCTTTTGCTCTCCTGGCACCTGGCACCTGCCCAGTGAGCCCGGTGGTCAGGAACATCTCAATCAGCTCCCGCGCATCACGTCCCCACCGCCGGGACCTGGGCAGTGCCCAGCGAAGGCCAGCTTGCCCTCCGCAGTTCCCAGCACCGGGGCCCTGGGACCCCTGGGAAAAGGCCCCAGCGCATGGGACCCTGCAGCCAGCCTCTCCCCATTTCCAGAGCTCCTACGGGCCAACGCAGGGCACCCCCACCTCACTGCACCTCCACGGTGGTCTCAGCCACCAGCGCAGGGCTTGGCCCACTCAGCCCCCCTGCACATCAGGCCAGCAGCCCCAGGACACAACCAGCTCCCCTGGGAGCACGGCGCAAGCCCCTCTAACCATTTTGAGATGCCAGAGAGCAGCAGGGTCTGGTGTGTCCTAATGACATGCAGGACACGTGCGAACGCCAGCCACCAGCACGTTGGCACGGCCGTGGGCAGTGAAGGGCAGAGGGACGCGTGGCAAGCACACGCAGCTGATGCTTACCGTGCTCTCGCAGCCTCCGCCGAGGCAGTACAGTCCGCCACTGGAGGCAAGAACAGTCTGTCAAGAGAAGCAGAGAGTCAGCGGGAGAGCAGAGGCAGGAGCGAGAGCGAGGGAGGGATGGGTGGCTGCAGAAGAAGACACAGACACAGCAGAGAGAGTAAGATGGAAATCGGGGACAGGAGGAGGTGGCTGGGAGAGGAGCCCAGGGGAAGGACAGGCAGAGACTCGCTGTCACTCAGGCTCACGGACAAGGCGACGTGACTTTGGAGGGGTGGAGGCAGCAGATGGATGGCCGGGGAAACACACTGATCAGGAGGGACTTACAGAATCCCAGAATCCCACCATGTTTGGGGTTGGCAGGGCCCTCTGTGGGTCACCCAGCCCAACCCCCTGCCCAAGCAGGGTCACCCAGAGCAGGCTGCACAGCACCGCGGCCAGGCGGGGCTGGAATATCTCTAGAGAAGGAGGCTCCACAACCTCCCTGGGCAGCCTGGGCCAGGGCTGCGTCACCCTCCGAGGGAAGAAGTTCTTCCTCATCTTCAGCTGGAGCTTCCTCTGCTTCAGTTTATGCCCGTTGCCCCTATTCCTGTCGCTGGGCACCACTGGAAAGAGTCTGGCCCCATCCTCTTCATGTGCCCCACTGCGTCCCACCAGCTGTGACATACACCTCTGAGGCAAGGGTGCACGGGCCAGGAAACCTGGGCCAAACCTCAGGACTGTGTAATCCTGCTGCCCCCCATGGACCCCCCCAGGTCGGGCCCTGGTGGGTCTGGAGGCGAGCTGACCCGCTCGCGCCAGCCCACGGCTCCTCCGCAGAAGGCCGGGCTGCTCTCGGCACGGCTGCTTGGACACCAAGGCAAACCTGGTGCAGGCTGCCTGGGAGCGAGCACCGGGACTGGGAGCCCCACGTGTCGGCAGGAGGCCGATCGCTGCCCGGTGTCGTCCAGCCACTGACCGAGAGGCAAGACCTGGTGGTCTGCGTGCCCGTCGGCACACGCGGGGCACACGCACTCAAACGCAGAGGAGGGCTCGCACCCCCCAGCCCCATGCACACAACCCCTGAGGCTCCTCAAAGCCACCCCGAGACGCGCTCCTCTCTGTAGAGAGCCTGGGATTCTCCGGGGCAGGGGGCTCCAGACCCCAGCACCCCCTGCACCGACCAGGCTCGCTCCCGGGAGCCCAGCCAGCGACCGCAGCACGGACACTGCCAGCGCCCTGCACGCCAGAGTCTGGGGTAGCACTGCCAGAGGGGACCCCAGCCCTGCTTCCCTCCTACCCCAGATCCGCCAAAACGCCCTGGGGTCCGGGGGAACTCAGTGACCGAAGCCGTGAGGATCTGGCTGTGGTGGCTAGCAGAGGGCTCCTGACGGCACAGCTCTCCCTGCCACTTCACCCTGGCAGCCACACACAGGGGCACGAGGGAGGAGGAACGAGGCAGAACAGAAAGAGGAGGAGAGGGCAGACTTTGCAGAGCAGCATCGCTTGCCTGGATGCCACCAGGAACGGCTCGGCTGCTGCCGGGTGTCACCCGCCCCCCCTGCACCTTTGTGAAGGCCACCCTGCTGAACACACCACAGCCCCCAAGGTCTGACTGCACTGGGAAGGTGATCTAGGATGGGTGCAGAGCTTGCAAACAGCTCCTGAGGACCAGAGGCAACAGACCCACCTTGTGCTGGCCTCTCAGCAGGGAGGAGACTTCTTGGAAGGGTAGACAAGGTTGCCCCCCGTCTCCTAACCCTCATCCCCCTGCACATCACCAGATGGCTGGGAAAAGCTTGGCAACGCTGGGAGAGATGTGGGCTGGATGGAGAAGAAAGCACATGGAGGAAGGGTGAGGCAGCCGTGAGGGGCTCTGCTCTCTGGGGGGGGCCGGATATAGATGGTCACTGGGGCATGAGCAGGACTGCCCGAAGGTCCCTGAAGAGCTTGGGCCTCTGGGAGGGGACACCAGCACTCTTCGTGCCCTGAAGGTCCCAGCCCTGGGGAAGAGGACCAGGGAAGCTCAGGCCACACAGGACCATTCTTGAAATCCCTCCTGGCCTTCTGCATAGCCCTGCCACTGCCAACGGCACCTGGGTCAGACCCTGCCAGCCCAGCCAGGGCACCCGACTCCTCTGGGTGCCTGCAACCCATGTCCCCAGGCAGCCCCACGGACCCTTGGCCGAGCACAGCAGCACCTTGGCATCTGTGCCAACGGACCCGGCCTCTCGCACCACCGGCACTGAAAGCCTCTGCCCAGTGCAGGGCCTCGAGCACCCTTCGAACTTCATTTCTGGGTGACAACAGGATGGGGAAGGAGGTAGCGCGCTAGGACATGACACCCTGCAGGCAATGGGAAACCAGGCCACAGGTGTGGAGAGCTGGGGGGCCAAGGATGGGGTCCTGGAGGACCTGGTGACAGATGAAGGCTGCTGGCGCTGGCACGAAATCTGGGAGCTCGTCAAGGCTGGGAAGCCCAGAGGTCAGAGGACGGCGGTGTCGGCGTGCAGGGCTGTGCAGGGAGGAGCCTGCTGCTCACACAGGGGAGGAAGGTGGGTGGTTTTGCTTGTCCCAGCTCTGTGAGGCCTGGACCACCCTCCAGAGCAGAAGGCGACCGCCACCAAGGGCCTCTGGACACCCTCTCCTCCCTGGCACGGAAGACAGCTGAAGGTCTCCCTGTGCAGGGGTGGTGGCGGCAGCAGCTCTGCCAGACGCAGCCCTGCGGTGCAGCAGAGATGGCCAGCCCTGCCCCTGAGAGGAGACGGCACGCGGAGCCCCAAGAGAGGGTTAATCCACAGCCCAGCGGGTCCTGCAGCTGCTGCCAGAGCTCCAGCAGATCTGCCCAACGCAGCACACGGCGTCCCGGCACTGCCAGACACAGGCTGTGGGTGTCCCAGCGCCGCGAAGGGCAGTGGCACGCTGGCTTCCTCGCACTGCTCCGAAAATGCTCCCAGGAGAGCGCTGACCACAGCCACCGCCTGCAGCCACCCAGCTGCGCAGTCTGCGTTCAGTGCCTGTGTGTGGATGGGCTGCCGGACGACGGGACACACGCAAAGCAAATGCCTGGAAGTTTGGTGCATGAGATGCTCCCCTGACATGGGACAGCAGTGTCCTCTGGGCGCAGGGAGCTGTGGGAACCCCTTTTCTTCCCCCCTGCACTGATCTGCGGGCTGGACACGTGGGTGACTGCCTGTCCAGTCGCGTGCAAGGGGAAGACAGGCAGGGTGAGCGGGGCAGGGGCTGGCACGTGTTCTGCTGCTCATGGTCCAGTCCTGAGCGAGTAGACTGCTCTCCATAGGATCCCGGTGCCTACAGAAGCAGGTGAAGGGAGGGGAGGGGGCACTCTGACATGTCGGCCAGCTGGGGATGGTCCCCTATGTTTAAACAGTGCTCTAAGGTTCACAGGGCCACAGCTGTGACCTCCACACACCCATGCCGTGGGCTGATCCCAGGGGACAACTCCTCAGAAGCAAGCAGAGCAGGGAGGGAGGAGAGGACACCAGCGCTCTGCAGAGATGGACACCACACCATCTCACCCCAGGTGCTCTGCAGGGACACCCTCGTGCCCGAGCAGCCTGACACTTACGTCAATCTCACTGAGGATGACGTCAATGATGCTGCCGATCACTATGAGGAAGTCGAAGACATTCCAGGGATCCCCGAAGTAACCCTGCCAGGGAAGAGTCGGAGAAGAGGAGTGACTATCCAAGGGTTAAATCATGGACGAGACAGACGATGGAGCCCAGAGGAAGGAGTGTCTGAAGGAAGTGACCTCTGGCACCTCAGGGAGAGCCAGAAGAAGGGGTGGTGGTCAGACCTTGTACCTCTGGTCAATTGTTTGGGCCTGTCTTGCAATGGTGTGAAAGGAGCAGGGTAGACCAAGGTGGCTAGAGCTATGACCCCACCAGTGACAGATGACCTTGAAGATGGGAACAGTGGCTGGCTGGACTGGGTTGGATTTGGCTAGCAAGGTAGCCCTGACAAACAGTTGTCCTTCCAGAAATTTACAGGTCCTGCACATGGGGGTCCCCAAGGGTCTCAGAAAGAGAAGTCCTCTGGAGTTGCAGGCCTGGGGGTGCTTGTACTCGGGAGAGGCAGGGTAAACGGATCCCCCCGGCCTAGCCTGAGGCTGTCTCCTGCTCTCCGGACCATGCCCTCCTCTCACCTTGGCTTTAAAGGCCATGAGCTTGAGGATCATCTCCAGGGTGAAGAGGACGGTGAAGGCCACGTTGAGGATGTCTGAGATGTGGTTCATTTCTGCAGACTGGTTGTAATGCTGAGGAGAAGACAGAAGGAGCCATGTTAGCCCACGGCAGGTCCAGCCCCTGTTGTGAGCTCCAAGGAGTGTGCTGGTTGCAGACCCCCCCTCCCACAGACCTGTGGCTCAGCAATGGTCAGCAAAAAGGAAATTCCGCCCCCCTGCAGCCCCTCCTCTGGGCTCCCAACATCCAACCAGCCCCGCTTCACCCCTAGCCCCAGCGATGCTGAGCACACACCATGAGCTTTGCTGTGTAGGAGAGACCTCCTCCCCAGAAGCTGTCATGGAGATGACAGGGCTGAGCTCGCCCATGCACTGCCACTGACACCCCTCCACCACCCGTGGTGGGCACTCTGCCCCTTACCTGCATGCCCAGGCAGATGGTGTTCAGCAGAATCAGGAAGAACATGAGGTACTCAAAGTAGGAGGAGGTGACCACATACCAGATCTGGTACTGGTAGGGATTCTTGGGGATGTAGCGCCGCAGCGGGCGAGCCTTCAGAGCATACTGCACGCACTGGCGCTGAGGAGGGGAGGGCAGGTGTGATCCCACAGTGGGGCACACGGCAGTGCCAGGGGCACAGGCACGGAGTCAGCACCACCGGCAACACCACACGTCCCCACAGACACAAGCTGGATCCCCCCCTTAGAATCATAGAACCATTAAGGTTGGGAAAGACCTCTAATATCATCAAGTCCAACCATCAACCCATCACCACGATGCCTACTAAACCATGAACCAAAGTGCCATATCTACATGTTTTCTTGAACCCTTCTCTCTCAGCCCAGTTGCATGGGTCAGGGACAGCGATTGTTCAAATATCTGCTGTGCTTTCTGAAATACACCCCCAGAGCACCCACACGGGACCAAGCTTCCCAAGCCAGCGCTTGCCTCCAGATGTTGCCATGCTGCCCTTGGACCAAGCTCTCCAGTCCTGAGCCTGCCTGGTTATCACGGCACTTTCCCAGGGTCTCTCAGGACTGGTCAAGAGCAGCCTGAAGACATCACACAAACCAGGGGTGAAGGGGGCACTGGATTTTCTCTCTGCTCCTGAGAGGTGCCGACCAGGCCCTGCCCTCCCCAGCAGGCCAGGGCATCTCTGCTGGGTTCACGTGCAGCTCACACCACCCACGGCACCCTCAGCTCAAGGTGGCCGTGCTGCCTCTGCAGACTTGCCCAGCACACGAGCACGCCAGCAGCTCCTCTGGGCCAGCTGGCATCCCTGACTAGCTGTCCTCCTCAGTGCGTGCCACCTCCTCTGCCCATTCCGATCTTGCTTCTGCTGTTTTCAACCTGCATGTCCCCAACCAGAATCACAGCATGACAGCATCACAGAAGGGCTGGCAGTGGAAGGTGCCTCTGGAGATGGTGTAGTTAGTTCCCTGCCCAAAGCAGGGCCAGATAGAGCATGTTGCCCAGGACCGTGTCCAGTTGGGTCCTGAATACCTCCAAAGATGGTATGTGAATATCAGAGAGGTATTCACAACCTCTCTGGGGAATCTGTTCCAGTGCATGACCACCCTTACCATAAAAAAGGTATTTTTTAATGTTTAAACAGAATTTGTGTTTTTCTTCAGATTGTGCCCATTGCCTTTCATCCTGTCACTGGGCACAACTGAAAAGAGCCTGGCTCCATCTTCTTTACACCCTACCATTAAGTGTTCATACACATTGGTAAGATCCCTATGAACCTTCTTCTCTCAACAGCAAACAGGTCCAGCTGCCCCTGCCTCTGCAGCGAACAGACCTGGGGCAGGTTCAACTCATCTGCACCAGCAGTGCCACCACTACGGGCTGATCCAGATCAGCCAGCCCAAGCAGTGCCAGACCCAGGGCTGTCCCTCTCCCAACAGCCCCATCACCTGGTTCTTGTCCAGCTCACAGTTCTTGTATTCGCTCTCCCCTTGCTCCTGGAAGGTGACAATGACAAAGCCCACAAAGATATTCATCATGAAGAAGGCAATGAGGATGATGTAGATGATGAAGAACATTGCAATCTCCACCCGGTAGTTGTAGATAGGGCCTCTGTCCTCAGCATTAGTGTCAATGGCCATGTACAGCAGCCTAGAGGAGGGAAGCGAGGCAACAGAGATCCTAATTAGGTGGGAAAGACCATCTCTCCTCTTGAAGGTTACAGAGAGCTCTGGGGACATCCCAAACCCAACAACGGTGGGACAAGGCTGCTGGGACGACCCTGTCAGCTCCACAGCCACTGTCAGGATGGCTAGCCCTGCTGCTCAGCCTGCGCAGCTCTTCTTTCTTTACCGTGGTAAAGACCTGTGGCAGTGACCGGCTCCCAGCACAGACCTGTCCCTTGGCAGGCCCCGCGTGCAGCCAGACTCACTCCGGCCAGCCCTCGAAGGTGGAGACGGTGAAAAGTGACATCATGGCTGAGAAGACGTTGTTGAAGTGAAAGCTGCTGTGCAACCAGATGCGCTTCTGCAGTTCAATCTGTGTGGGGTCCCCGTCCACGTAGTTGATGAAGTAACCCCTGCGGCAGAAGGGATGTGGTGCTCACCGGGCAGGGTCCCCTTCAAGCCCACCCGCCGCGGCGCTGGCCCAGGGCTCTGGGGGCCCTGGGAGGGGAGGATAGCCCTGTGCTTGTTTCTGATTTACCCCAGGGTGAGGGAGAACAGCACGAGACCTCAGGTCCATTTTGTGGATGCGACATCCCCACACAGGGACACAAAGCCCCACCACACCCCCTCCTCCCCCCTGGCCATTGCCCTGCCAGGGCTGAGCTGCGGAGAGCTCCTACCTGCACTCCTTCTCCGTCATCTTGGATGGATCTGTGCATCTATAGAACTTGCCCTGCATTTAACAGAGACCAGAAGGGGCTATGATTTTGCTGAGACTTCAGAAGTGCTGGGGAGTTTTGACTTTTTCACGGCCCGCAGTCAGCCCCCACCCTGCCTCCACGCTGACTGCGGCCGCTGCCTCGCACCACGGCCAGCCTCCCCACGCTGCATGCCAATGCAGCCCAGTCCACGGGGTGTTTCAGGAGCCACAGCAGACCCTGGGGTCAATCCCAAGCTTAGACAAGGAAAGGTTACCTAGTGATGGGAACAAATCTTCCAGGGTCCTGAGCTAAGACAGATCTTAGCTCATCCTATTTGGGAGCCAACTATTTGGAAAACAGGCAAGAAAGCAGTAACCATAGAATTAAATAAAAGGGAAAGCATGCGGACAGGTCTGCTCAGTCTGAAGGGTGTCCTGAAAACTCTCCCCACATTGGCTGGGAATTTAAGCTCAATTATTAGAATAAAGCTCAATTATTAGAATAAAGCTGAGCTCAGCCTTGGAGCAGCCAAGGCACAGAGAGCAAGAGCAGAGCTGTGAAAAAGGAAACACTTTGCATCCAAAGTGCAGAGGAAGTCAGAATCCCCTGCTGCCTCGGAAAGGGGAAACTGAGGCACTAAGTGGGGTGAGGCAGCCGGTCCCTTTCCATGTGCTGTCAGGATCTGACAGTACCCTGGGTGCTTCCTGCCTGCCTCCCACTGCAGGCTCCTCTGCCCGGGAGCTCCGGGGCAGGCAGGTCTTCTCACAGAGCACAGAGAGTACGGCTTGTGGTGACCCCAACACAGGGAGACACCATCCCCAAGCACTGTGCCTAGAAGGGCCTGTCCAGGACATGTGTGAGCAGAACATCTCTCCTGCCCACCTGAGACACCTCTCACCTTGAAGAGCTGGACCCCGATGCAGGCAAACATGAACTGCAGCAACGTAGTGACGACCACAATGTTACCGATAGTCTTGATGGCCACGAACACGCACTGGACCACGTGCTGCGGAGGTCAAGGACAGTGCACACGTAAGCACGCCTGGAGCAAACCCCTGCTGAGTGTCCCACCCCCTCTCACCGCAGGGATGGGCCCCAGGAGGAGCAGGAGCCTGCCGAGAACGGTAGGATGGAGCAGACCCCTTCCACAGACAGGGAGTGGGAATTGGGTTCCCGGCCCCGCAAACCCCACGGGGCACAATGCCTGCCACAATGTCCCGTGAGGACCCTCAGCCTCAGCCTCCCTCTTACCTTCAGCCCCTTTGCCCTGTTAATGGCTCGCAGAGGCCTCAGCACCCTCAGCACCCGGAGGATCTTCACCACTGAGATGGCACTGGACCTAAGCAGGAAGGCAGAGCTGAGAAGGGGCGATTCCCCTGCCCAAGACAGCCTGGCACAGCCCCACCAAGCAGCCATGGAGGCCAGGCTGGGACCAGGGGTGAGAGGCAAGGGATGGCAGAGCCATGCGAATGTCACCAAGCCACCATCCCACATAAGGTCACAGGGCACTGGCAGCCAGTGAAAGCAGCGCCAAACTGAATTCCTACCCAGATCTTCGCCTTTGACATTCAAATAGTTTGTCTCCCTGTCTCCCAGTTGTCCATGCCCTGTCCTCCTAAGCATGACTTCATGGAGACGGACACATGGGCTAACGCCCAGCCCTTGGGCTGGCTGTTCCGTCTCCATCCAGCACAGATTGCTGCAGCACCCAACTGTCCTGACAGGCTAAACAGACCAGGTCCCACCCCGCGAAGCGTGGAGGTGCTTACTCGATTCCCATGGAGATGAGGGAGACAGCGACCACCAGCAAGTCGAGGATATTGAAAGAGTTCCTGCAGAAGGAGCCTTTGTGCAGGAAAGCACCGTAGGCTGTCATCTGGGGAGCAGAAGGCATTAGGAGCAAGGCCAGGCAGGTCTTGGGGGCATGGTCCCTCCACAGCCCTGGGCTGGATGAGGCACAAGGGGCTTCTCACAGCTCTGGGGCCTGGGGACCCGATTCTGCTCAGACCTCTACCTCTGCAGCCAGGCAGGCAGCTGCCTTCAGCTGGAAATCTTCAGTACTGCACTGGCTGGAGGCAAAACACTGCCCAGTCACTCAGCAAATTAAAGAGGAGAAGAGTAAAGACTCTTGGAGTAGGAGCAACATGCAGCAGCTGCTTGAACTACTGGTTTACCCCACAGATTTCCTTTGCTTTCTCTTTCTCAACGTTTTTCTTAAGGGCATGTCAGAAGGCAAACATTGGTGCCATGGCCCATCCATCCCTGTGTCACAGCACAGCTGACTTGGCTGCCTGACCTCACTGGAGAGGACATGTGGTCTCTGGGGCAGGTCAGGCACCACCCAGACTGCATGAACTCCAGGGACACGAGGATCAGCCAGCAGCTTCTCCTTGCTGGGACCCTGAGCTTCTGCCCAAAGAGCATGAGTACCCACAGCCAGAACAGTCTAGACCCATGCGCTGGGTCGTGCACACGGCCAGGACCATGGGGTAGAGAGACTCACCTTCAAGACGATTTCAACTGTGAAGACAGAAGTGAAGCCAATGTCAAAGTATCCGAGAATCTGGGGAGAGAAGCACCAGAACTGGATGAGATTTGGGTGACACGGGAAATGCTCCAGTGTGTTCACATATCCTGGCACTGTGGTTTTGCCCTCCACTCTGTGGCCTAGGGAGCCCACCTAGCTCAACACAGCCTGCAAACCCCGTGCCAAAAAGACTCCAGAACTTCCCTCAGCTGCGCTGGTTTTCCCCAGTGCATGATCCGAGCTGCAGCCTGCGACCACGCTCTGTTTCCAAGTGAGTGAGCCTTGACCTGAAAGCATCTGATCCCCAAAAGCACTGAGTGCCCTGGGAAGCTGTCTCATGTGAGACCCCCAAGTCCCTGCCAGACCCTGCAGACCCACGTGTGCCTGGTGTGGCTAGACCTGTGGGCACCACTGCTCCAGACCAGCAGTATTCCAGGGGGCTGCATGCACCAGTGGTCCAGTTTGCCACCTCACAGGATGTCCCTGTCCCCAGTAAGCCACCGCAGCCTCGAACCAAGGTAGTCTTACACACCCTGTCAGGTGGATCTCTTTACCCAGAAGTAAACTGAGACACGGAGCAGTAAAAACTTGTCCTAGCTGTGCCCTGAATGGAAAACACAACCAGCCTCTCCTCCTAGAGCATATCGCCCTCCCAGAGGTAGGGATGAAATCACAGCTACCTGCCTAGGCATGGTATCTGCCAAGCAGGTCTCTGCCTACTGGGAAGCTGGGGGCTCCATGAGGTCTCCCCCAACCATCCCAACCCTCCACAGCTACATGGGCACCTGGTTGCGGAAGGACTCAGCCCGGATGGGATCCTCCGCTGCCAGTGAGATGCTGCTGAGCAGAATGAAGAGCAGGATGAAGTTGGTGAACCAGGTGGCATTGACGATTCTGTGGCACAGCATCCGAAACCTGTCAGGGACAGAAATGGTATGAGACGCTGTGAGGGACCAGAAGGACATCAGATAGGGTGATGGCAGCCTGGAAGAGGGTTATGGTTAAACCTTGAGGGCAGGAAGGCCCTAGGCATGAAGGGATATCTGTGGAAGCCCTTCCACAGAGAAGACTTTTCCAGTGAGCTGGCTCCCTTCAGAACTTGCTGATATGCACAAGCATCCCCCATTGGGAAGGGTCGGTGCCAGGCCTGGCTCCACAAGGCAGGGAGAAAGGTCAGTGCCTACTTGTTGGTTGGGCTGAAGATGAAGAACGAACTGGCTTCAGGCATGGGCACGGCCTTCTCTTTCAGCTGTAGCTCTGCGAGGGGACGTGGCCGAGGACTCAGGGGGATTTCAGGCTCATCTTCCTCATCATCACCTGCAGGGTGGTCACAAGGAGGGAAAAGGAAAGAATCACCCAGAGAGGGAGAGGGAATGTGACCTTATGGACAATTCCCCAATCCTGCGATCCCAATTTGGCATCTGTGGCAGAAGGACCTCAGTATCCCAAGGCTGGCAGAGAGTCACCACCTCCTTCGCTCCTCACACAGCCAGGGTTCTGGCACCATCCCTCTGCAATGCCTCCTCAGCCTTCCCGCTGCCATGCCAGGGACAAGGCTTACCTGGGAAGTCTGCAGAAGGGTAGGGGTCTTTAATCTCATTGACACTGGATTCAAATTCATCCACTCTTAACTGAAACAAGTGAGAAACAGAGAAGAGGACATGCAGCTGCGTGTGCCACTATTGCTGCCAAATGTTGCATGTTAGCGAGACCCCATCATGTTGGAAGCCACGTGGGGCAAGCAGTATCTCTGCATTTGGCCCATACAGCACCAAGCACATGGAGTCCTGGCCGAGGATGGAGCAGGGCGAGGGGAAACATCTCAGGGATGCTGCAATCTGAGCCAAGAGCAATGCCAAGAGGATGGGACAGGGAAATGTGTGCTAGGCAAGAGCCTGAGGCCATGTACCTATATCATGGGTGGAATAAGACATGAAGTGACTCCTGGGTGAGTTCCCATGGGGCATCTCTGGAAAGTGGAAGTGAAGTAGCTGCTGGCCAGATGCTTCTAAGAGGCAGCTCAGCACACAGTCAGCACAGCTCAGTGAAGGGTTTTGCATACAGGAGGTGCTGGTGTGGACATAAAGGAGGTCTGTAATACTGCTGACCTGCTCTGCTTCTCTCCACACTGCTGTGCACCAGCCCTTCTCAATCACTGACAACTGGCTACGGCTAAGGAAATGAATCAGAGGAAAAGCATCCCCAGCAATGGACTTGTTTCACCAGGCAACATGTCCTGCCTGGGCCCAGAAAGCCCCCATCACCAGAGGATGCTATGGCAAGGAGCGATTCTGGTCCAGAGGAGTCCAGACGCAAGCTGGCTCCAAGTCTTTGGCAGCCCTGGCTGGTGGGAGGGGGAGCCTGGTCCCTCACCAGGAGCTCCCCAAGCCCAGCCCCACCAGCACTGACCTTGGCTGTTGTGGGAATCACTTCTCCCTTTGCTTTCTGCTCAGGCTTCTTTGCCAGCATCTGCTTCTCATCTTCAGACTTCTCTGGGTAACCTCTGAGTGGAGAGGAGGGGAGAGCAGGCACTGAACCCTGGGCAGGGGCACGGGCGATGCCGTTCTGCCCCCTCACACCAAAGCACCTGATCTGGGAGCTCCCACTGCCAGGGACTGCAGCACTCACCGGGACATCTTCCGCCGCTTGCGTTCCTCCGCTTTGGCCTTCTGGGCTAAGGTCAGGCTCTCAGCCTCGGCCAGGTTATCCACTGCGATGGCCAGGAAGACGTTGAGGAGGATGTCTGAAGGGACAGCGATAAGGACACGAACTAGCTGCTTCCCGTTTGGAGGAAATGGCCAGAGCTGTCCATGGACTCCAGGGTGCCCTGAGAAGCCTTCCCGGAGTTGAGCTGGTGATCCCTGACCCTGCTCCCATCCTTGTGAGCACGGAGCTCTGGGCTGGCTGCCCTCTCCCTGCCTTAGCTCAGTCCGTCCAGCTCCGTTACCGCAATGACCGATGGCTCAGTCAGTGCTTCTGTGATTCTGCTTGCCGCTCATCCAAACCCACCCTATGGTGTGCTGCCTCCAGACCCCAGACCCCAGCCACCACCATTGCAAGCCCTGAAGCCCGTGGTTTGTTCCCCTGCTGTTTGGAACCAAAAAGCTTTAGGCAAGCACAGAAAAGCCGAAGGAAGCCCCCCCTTCCCCCTTCCCAGTCCTGTGTCGCTGATGCTGTGCGGCTGTGTACAGGCAGCCTGGGCCTGGCTTCACAGGCAGAGGATACAGTTCCCACAAACGAAGAGGATGATGAAGTAGATGCAGACCAGCATGCCAGGAAAGGACGGGCCCCCGTAGGCCATGATCCCATTGTACATGATTGAATTCCAGTCCTCTCCGGTCAGGATCTGCGAGCAGAGCAGAAACAGGGACTCAAGAGCCCCCACAGCAGAGCACGGCAGAACCCCAAGCTTGATCCTGCCCTCCTGGCTCCAGCCCCAAACCCTCGCAGCCCCTGCAGTCCCACGGCCAAAGCCCACCTCCCTGCTCAGCCCTGAACCTCACTACCGCTCATGTGTCATTGCCCTGCTCCTGCCCCAAAGCCACATCACCTCCCGCAAACCCACGTGGCCCTGAGCCCCAGCTCTTCCCAGGAGACCCATGGCTGCCAGCACCCTGTCCTCCAGCTCACTGCTGCCCTTCCCATGGCCCCCGACCTGGAAGACACTGATGAGGGCCTGGGGGAAGTTGTCGAACGTGCTGCGCCGCACTTGCATGTCCTCGAAGTCAAACTTGCCCCCAAAGAGCTGCATGCCCAGCAGCGCAAAGACGATGATGAAGAGGAAGAGAAGGAGCAGCAGAGAGGCAATGGAGCGGACCGAGTTGAGCAGGGAGGCCACCAGGTTGCTCAGGGATGTCCAGTACCTGGGGAGAGGAGAGACGGGAGTGTGCAGGAGGGGAAGGGGTGGGAAGGCTGTGGGCAGGAGCGGGTAGCTGAGACATGCTGCTGCCTGCACAGGGCACCGGCAGGCAGGATGGGGAAGGGCGACGAACACACGGTGGGTGGGTGCCAGAAAGAGAAGCCGGGAGTCCTGGCCCACAGCACTCCTGTTTACAACACCCCAGAACCCAGAGTGAGAGAGGGATCCCAGGAGATTTCCATCAAGCCCTGCTCTGTCCTCCTTGTCACTCCCAGATCATGCCCTGGAGACAGAAATCCCCAGCCTGGCCTTGTTCCTCCACCCAGGAGCCACCAGCCCTGCTCATGCTGCAGCCCACCCCAGGGCCAGGGCCAGTGATGCCCGGGGACTGTGAGCCCCAGCACCCCCAGAGATCCTTCCCCAACCTGGTGATCTTGAAGATGCGGAGGAGCCGGATGCAGCGCAGCACCGAGATGCCCAGGGGTGACAAGGTGCCAAGCTCCACCAGGATGGTCTCCAAGATCCCTGCGCACACCACGAAGCAGTCGAAGCGGTTGAAGAGCGACATGAAGTACTGGCGCAGGCCCAGCGCGTACATCTTCAGCAGCATCTCGGCCACAAAGAGTGCCAGCAGCACCCAGCTGGCAGTGTCTGGGGAGGGGGATCCAGCCCATCAGAGCACAGACCCCTTCATCTCAGCATGGCACAGCAGGAAGGGAAGGCGGCCAGTGCTCCTCACCTCCCTTTGCTGCCCACCGCTGAGCCCTGAGCTGCAGTTGCAGCAAACACTGTTTTTCAGGGAGCACGGAGGAGAGGAAGACGAGGAGAAGGGTGATGTGCAACTGCGTGCTCGTACATACGAGAGTGCGGCGTGTGCATGTGAGTCCACGCAGCCCACGCACTGGTACTGGGCTGTGCGTGTGTGTGTGTCCATGTGGCTGAGCCGTGCACACGTGTGCGCAGCTCTGTGCGTCCGCGTGTGCTGGTGTGGCGGGGGGTGCAGGTGGTGTGGCTGCATGCACGTGTGCGTGGCTGTGCCGCGGGAGTGCATGCGATGTGTGTTTGTGTGTAGCGTGCACGTACAGGTGTAACTGCACACATTCCATGTGTGTTCACCATGCGGTTCCGTAAGGACATACACGCGGTGCATGTATGTGCCACACGTGTTCCACGTGCAGCTGTGTGACAGTGCAGTGGGGACGGTGCACACACGCTCCTGAGTCTGTGTGCGTGAGCACGTCTGTGTGTGTCTAACATGCCAGGGTGGCTGTGCATGCACAGAGTTCACGCATGTCTCCAGGGCAGCAGGGTGTCCCAGGCCCTCCCTCGCCCTCCGGCTCTTTGCTCACCTTGCACCCGTGTCAGCCATTCGGGCTGGAAGTGGTGCTCAGAGGCGATGGAGAGGGTATTCAGTGCCACCAGCAGGATGACAAGCCAGTAGAAGAACTTGGACTTCACCACATCCCTGCACTTCCTACGAAACACTCGGTTCCAACGCCTCCACCGACGTCTGCAGAGACAGCCGCAGGGTCAGCAGGGCCGGCCGGCGGGTCCTGCCCAGCCCAGGGCTGTGCCTGCAGGCTGCAGAGCAAAGCCACCCCTGCTCCCTTCTCCAGGGCCTTCCCTGAAAAGGGCTGAGGAACACGACCCTGCCCCTGGCCCTTGGTGCACTCTCTCCGTCATTGCAGTTCAGTCACACAAACACCTCCTGACTCCTTTTGGGTCTACAGTCACCTCTGCTTGGCTGCTACAGGCCCAGCCCAAATCACAAAACGTGTTGCATGGGCCACGAGAGGATGCTCGGAGCCTGGTCCCCAAGTGAAGAGGTTGTTCACCTGGAAGTGGCTTTTGGCCAGTACCAGAGCAAAATTCCCTGTTTTCTGTCTACAATGTTTGCTTCTCCTCCTGAGCACACAGCTCCTGGCTCTCCTCCAGAAACCAGCGGCTGACAAGAAAGCCTGGCCCAGCCAGGACAGCAAGCGAGAGACTGTGCAAGCCCACACGCAGAGCAGCAGATGGGTCAACAAGTGCATACTTACAAGTAGAGAATCCACTTGTTCATGCCCTCAATTTCATACAAGCTCTCTGTCTCTGACCCTCCTTCATCTGACGGCATCATACCTACAGAGGAAACAACACCCCGGGCTTTCCTTGGAGCCCTTGGGAAGCACATCCGGGAGGGAACCTCTGCCAGGAGCACATCAGGAAGAGCTTCCCCATCAGAAGTGAAACCAAGAAATGCCGTCCCAGGGAGACAGCAGCAAGAGTCTGGGCAGAAGGTTTTGAGCGTCAGGTGCAAACCAAGCAGGAGGCACCAGGACCACGTGCCCCACAGCAAGGGCAGCAGCAACCAGAGAGGCAGCCTGACGGGACAGCAGCGGCCACGCAGGCTCCCCCAGCACGGGGCAAACTGGGACCAGCTGTGATCTGAGCAAATGCTGAACAACAGGAGGTTTGTAAGAGCACTGGCCGCAGGTGTTTTGTCTTTCCCACTGTTTCCCAAGGCTCTTTGTGCAGACGTATCAGCTCAGCTCGAGGCATCAAATGTTATCTCCCTGGGCAGGGTGGCACAGCAGATAGCGTGGCTCAGTGGCAGAGCTCTCTGCGCCCTGCTGAGCCTTTGGCTAGATGCCTGTATATTCACCTCCTTCCCTGAGCCACTTCCAATCCCTCAAAATTTTCAAGCCATGGCAAGAAATTCACGCATCTGTTGGTGTGCGAGGCAGTAACCCTGCCCTCTGCCCCTGCACACAAAAGGACACACGCTCCACGGCTTCTCACAGCCGTTTCAAGTGCGTTCTGCCCAAAGGGACCTAGGCCTTGCTAGTAGTCTGCAAATATTAAATACAGTGACTGAGGTGGAGGTTTAGCATGAGGGCCAAGTTATTGCTAGTTTGGGTCAGATTCAATAAAATGATTCAGGAAAGAAAAAAAAAGAGGAAGAAAACCTTTTCTGCAGAAGTCCATTTTGTTTCATGAGTTTTCAAGCAAAATGAGTCTTTGTGACTTCTCCAAAGGCCTCCACCCTGCCTCTCCAGGATGCTCAGTGTTAGGAACCCAACCCTTTGACCAAGCAGAGCTGGTACCTTGTCCCCTGGCCCGGTCACTGTCCATGACCTCTGCGTGGGTGATCCAGTCCATGTAGCCCTTCAGATCCTCCTCCAGCTGCTGCTTCTCCCGCAGCTTCTGAAATGTGCCCCGTGACTTGGCCTTCTCACGCTCCTTGGTGAACTCACTGGGACAAGGCAAGCAGCAGCGTGAGACTCAGGAGGGGGATGGCGCAGAGATCAGGTACCACAGCCCTGTGCCAGGCCAGTCCTTGCAGAAAGATCAAAGCCTGAAATACCCAACCGCCCAGTGCTACCACTGGGATGCTCCAGTGACCTTTCTCTTCCTCGACCCTGTTCCATGATGCAAGATCATGGGGGATCATCACCTGATGCCTGAGGGCAGGCAGGGTTTCTCCCCCACCCATGGCTGCTCTTTGGGAGCTCCTCGGGCAGGATGCTGTGGTTGAACAGACCAACTACCGCCAGAAGTTGGAGGCTGTGTGAGTTCTCTAGTCCTGCGAAGGATTAGAGTAAGCGGGGGTCTCACCCATCTGGGAGGCAGAAAGCTGTCCCAAGCTCTCCATGTGGGGAAGGTGAGCTCATCACATCACAAGGAAAGAGGACACTCTTGTCATGGTAACATGGAAAAGACAGGTCTCATATTTTTTTATTATTCATTTCTTTTCTCTCCTGGTACCTGGTGGGACTGTAGATCTGCTGCCCAGCCAGTCTGGTGTTGCCTTGTAATAGGTCTCAGACTTTATAATAATAATTAGACATACTGAGACTTGGGACTTGTCAGGCCTTGTCTGGATTTTCCTGACCTTAAGCACATTTTAGCTACATTTGCAAAAATACTTCAGAAACTTTCGCTGTGCCTGCAGCTTACTCTGGGATCAGATGACTGTTGTCCAGCTCATCCCGCTGTTACAGCCAACTTCACGCAAGGGTCAGGTGCCTGTGGTCTGCCTTGTGGTTTTGAGCTTGGTTTAGTTATATTAATAACCAATTTGTTTTAACCTTCTGCAGTTGCCTGGTCCTTGCCATAGAAAAGGACATACAAATCCAAGTAATCAGGGTATAACTAATCCTCTGAACTATTAGAGCTGATGAGTGCAATCCACTTGCACACACACAGGACTGAGACACGTAAAAAAGACCCTGAGCCTACACAGAACAGAGGAGAAAAGCCCCTCTCTCTCCCCGGGACAACACACACTTCCCAGCAACAAAATCAGGATGCTGGCACCTCACCAGAGCAACACAGAACAGGTTCACTGTTGCACCAGGGATATTTTGTGCCTAGCAGCTTTAACTGCATTACTATGGGAATTAGCACTAATTAAGCCATTTGGCATAGTGTTGGGATCCTTGTAATCAGACTGCTTATAGCTCATTGTTGTATTTGAATGAGACTGATGAAGCATTAATTAGACTAACAATGATTCTCTTGGATCCCTTGCGGTCGTATTAAAGGTGTTTTCCTTAGGCTGCCCACAAGGAAATTGTGTGTGCTCACAACTGGACGGCAGCGCTGTGGGTCCCAGTGGGAATCAGTGTCTCGACCCACAGCCATGGGGTAGCGACTGCTGCTTTGAGCTCCCTGCTCAGCTGCTTTTGCTGCAGCCACTGGCAGACTGCACTGCAAACACCTAACAACGTGCTCCATGGCTGTGTTTTCTGACACTTGTGCTACAGGGAGAAGATTTCTGTGTTGGGTGTTGAGCTGAAACCTCAGACAGTCATGGACACTAACGTAAAAAGTACCTCAAGGCTCAGCGTTTCTAAGCATGCAAAAAAAGGGGAGAGGAATAGGAGAGGAAAATGAGCAGAAACTTTTCCAGGCTTTCTTCTGGAATAGTTAAACCCAGCCCACATCCACAGTCTGAGCACGCTCACTGATCTGCTGGCAAAGAGAGAGGACAGGGTGGCACTTACCCGCTGAGCACCCCCAGCACCAGGTTGAGAACGAAAAAGGAGCCAAGCAAGATAAGGCTGACGAAGTAGATCCAGGGCCACTCATTCCCAATGGCATCATTTACCTGGCAAGGAGAGAGGCAGACTCCTGAACATGCTGTCTGCTGTCTGTCTCCCGTTAGGGTCCTCTCAACGGGCTCTGGGAGCTATGCCCCCTCTAAAGTGAACGCTTGGGGTGGCAGCAGATAAACCTGACTCTGAGCCCTGTCTCCTTATGACTTTGCATCTGGTTTTAGCAGAGGCAAAGCCAGTTGAGGAAGAACTTCTTCCCTCTGAGGGTGACGGAGCACTGGAACAGGCTGCCCAGGGAGGTGGTGGAGTCTCCTTCTCTGGAGATATTCAAGACCCGCCTGGACAAGGTCCTCTGCGGCCTGCTGTAGGTGACCCTGCTTCAGCAGGATGGTTGGACTGGGTGACCCACAGAGGGCCCTTCCAACCCCGAACATTCTGTGATTCTGTGACCCAGGCATTTTGGGAGCAGATATAAACGCCAGCCCCATGGCTAAGCCTCAGCAAGACAGTCTCCCAAGGACTGGAAAACACGGGGTTTTGCTGGAGCACCCACCAGCCAGCCACTGCTGCGCCTGGCCTGCTCCCCTGCACAACGGTGGGAGCTGGAGCACCCTCACGTCTATCTGGAGAGCATGGGCAGCTTGGGCAGCGCCTGCAGAGATGCAGAAGACATGCCTGGTGCACTGAGGGATGTGCATCACAGTATGAAGCTTGGTGGGGGCAGGATGTCTTTCACTGTTGGAGAGACCTAGTCCTGCCACGGGGTCCTGTGTCCTGGAGGGAATTCCCTATGCTGAGGCAGGACCAGCAGTGACCTCTGTTGAGCTGAGCACCAAGACCAAGCTGTGGAGCCTACCCAGTAGAGGACTTCGGTCCAGCCTTCCATGGTGATGCACTGATAGACAGTCAGCATGGCAAAGCCAAAGTTATCGAAGTGAGTGATGCCATTGTTGGGCCCCGGCCAGCCGCTTCGGCACTCGGTGCCATTGATGGTGCAGTGTCGCCCATGGCCAGAGCTGGTGCATGGGGCTGGCTTCTCTGACGCCACCGTGGCAATCACATCTGAGGGGGAAAGCCATGGTGTGAGCAGCACATCAGACCAAGCAGAGCAGGTTCCAGCACCTCCCAGACTCCTGCAGAAGCTTTCCAAAAGGTGGCCCTTTCACCACCTCCTTACACCACGTACCATCACCAAGCTATGTGCTGCACCAAACATCCTTCTGTCCTGCCACACTCCCAGGCCCGACGCTGGCAAGACCAGACTTTCTGCTGCCCCCAGAACCTCTGTGTTCCCCACAGCAGCCACACAGAGACATCGCTGCCACATCGATCCCCTGCCACAGCCCCACCTGTCCCGAGGTAGTAGCAGGTCTTGTGCATCTTGCCCTTGAAGAGCTCTTGCCCAACAATGGCATAGATGATGATCATGAAGAGGACCAGCAGAGCGATGTGGAGCAGGGGTACCATGGCCTTGATGATGGAGTTCAGGACGACCTGAAGGCCTGCACCAAGGAGAAGGGAGGGGAGGTCAGCCAATTCCTAAACAGCTTTGGGTACACCCTGCATTCCTGTCACCCCTCTGACAAGCAGCCTCTGAAACCCCCCATGCCAAGGGAAGAGGGGCACAGGTGGGTTGGGACTCAAATCTCTGAAGCAAGAAATCCTTTCTCTACCCACTATGCAAGCATGCAGAAGACCTCAGCAAGGCCAGGCACCAGGCAGTGCTGGAGGCTGCTTCATGCCTCTCCGTTTGTTCTGTTGCTCTCACCCTGACTGTATTCGCATGAGTTATGGGAGAAGGAGACCCCTGCCCTGAGGGATCCTTTCACACTGGCCACCCAAAGGTGCTGACGCTGAGCCATGGAGGGAGCTGACCTGCAGATCCCCACTGCTGACAGCTGCAAGCTGTAGGGATGAGCAAGAACCTGTGGCTCCTCCACACCCACCTGGTGGCTGGACATGACCCAGCAGCAAGAATCCAGCCCTACGGCCCCCGACCCTGCCCAGGCTCAGGGGTTCAATCTACCCGCCAGCCCTTCACGCTGGCGGAGCGCCCAGCACCCACTTGGCACTCCGGACACCAGGCGCAGGGGTCTCAGCACACGGAACGCTCGCAGGGCCTTCACGTCGAAGCCACCTTTTCCCCCTGAAGTCCCTCCCTGTTTCGCATTGACCTGCTCCAGGGTCATGGTGATAAGCCTGAAAGAGCGGGGGCACAGAGCAGGGAAGAAAGGAGGAGAAGCAGCAGGAAGGACATGAAGAAAAAGAAGGGCATGAAGATGGAGACCACGAAATCTGTGCTAAGGATTCAGAGCTCTGCAGGCAGAAAAGCAAGGGATGTGACTTTACTCTACCAACCATGCTTAGCCTGGCGCAGGGAACTGCTCTCAGCTAAGTCCAAGTTCTGGGCGTGCTCATGGGCCGGCACCCCTCCACTGGGTGCCACCTCCACTGCTGAGCAGCCGCGGGCCCACCACCCCCTGGGTTGCGCAGTGGACCCTCTCCCTGTGTGCCAAACCCAAGAGGACCCCATGCCACTCCCATTCTCCAGGGCAAGGAGACCTGAGAGGCGTTGAGGAGTCAGACAGGAAGAAACAGGAGTTAGGATCCCAGGGGATGTCAGGGCATGAACAAGGGGCCCATGGGAGAAGGCCATGAAGTGAGTCTACACATTGCCCCCAAACCCACTGCAGCCACTAGAAAAATCGATGTAGCTGATGGGCTATGGACCAGGCCTGGCACAATCTGAGCACCAGCAGCTTCCCCTTCTTGCCTCACCCTAGGGTCACGATGGAGAAGTCGAGCACATTCCAGCCATTTCGGAGATAGGCATCCGTATGGAAAAGAAACCCGTAGGCAATTATCTTGAGCATTGCTTCAATGGCAAAGAAGATCAGGAAGGCGTATTCCATCTTCTCCTGGGGATGGGAAAGGCAAGCAAGAGAGGATGCTCCGTTAGCACAGACTGTCAGCTCCTTTGGCATCACAACCACGCATGGGTGCCCGCTGCGTGCCAGCCCACCCGTGATCTCCCCCACAGCCCAGGCAGCACTGGGGCTACCCCGCACAGGAAGGGGTGGCATGCTGAGCCGCCACATGCCGCTCTCTGGCCTGCAGTATGATCCCTGCATCCCTTCAATGGGATGCGGCCAGCACCATGTCCCTGAGCTACGAGTACCTGCTCTTACAAACTACGCCAGCAAAGCCACCACTTCCCAACCCAGCACCCAAAGTGCCTGGCCCAGGGCACTGCACATCTCTGATTCTCCTCCCTGCCTCCTCATCCCCCCATTCTCCCATAGCCTTCCTCCCGCAGGCAGCACTGATGCCTTCTCCTCACCTTCTCCAGCTGAGGGCTTGCTAGGTCTGTCCCGGAGACAACACACAGCCACCACGGGACAAGCCAGCAGCGTTGTGGCTTCCCTTGTTCCCTGGGCTCCTAGGAAACTGAGGCCTTGGGCTCAAGACCTCCAGCCTGATGCCAGACATCTGCACAGCGCAGTGAGCTGCCGGACACCAGCCCGAGGGCTCTGCTGGGCAGAGATGTTGTGCCCACCCCCAGCGGGACCTGGCACCCCACCACAGGGGCTCAGCACAGCCCTGCAGCCACAGGGCCCCAGATAGCTCATCTTTCCCCGGAGCGTGGCCAAGAGCTGCCTGTGCCCACCTGGTTCTGCCTGTCACTGCCATTGCTGCCCTTGCTGCTGACGGCCCTTTCCAGACTGGGATTAAAATCTCTCCAAAGCAGTCAGATGGATGAGGGTATTTATATTTCTGGTGTTCCATGGCCCCTCTCCTCCACCTGTGTCCCATGAAGGGCAAGGAGCATCCCTACTTGGGCTCTGCAGGGAATTGCACCCCGAAAGGCAGAAACGTCTCTCTTGCACCAAACTGGGAGCAGGTCTCCACTGGGGAAGGCTGCAGTGCTGTGAGCACACATTTCCCCCAGGGTCTGTCTGCATTGCCAAATGGAAAATGCTGTCTATTTAAGTTAAGAAACCAGGGCCAGCACTCAGACAGAAGCATTGCTTGCTCAGTCACCACATCCAAAAGCAGCATCCATGCCAAGTGTCCCCGTATGACTGTCACCCAGACACAGGCCAGTTCCTTGCTGGATCTGAGGGCAGCAATGGTAAGAGCAGAGACGTAAGCGCTGCGATTATCAGTGTTATCAGGGCTCTGTCCTCAAAGTTTTAGCTAAGGCAACTCAATGCCACTCACCTCCTCCCCTTATCAGTGACTGCCCCCCAGTCTCTCCCCAAAAGCCTGTCCTTGCAATCCCAGACATGTAAACACAGCTATCGTGAGGATCATTTCAGGTACGGAGGGACGGCAGAGCCGTGCTGGCAGCCCGTGGCGTGCTGGGGTATCTCCCCTGCTGCAAACGAAGGAAAAAAGGGGGAGCCCACTGCAAGCTACAGCAGCCCTGCAGCTGCCCCAGCCTCGGCTGGTGGCTATCAGGATCCAATGTGGAGCCCAGCATTGCAAAAGCCAATTCCTTGCCCTGCTTCATGCAGCAGGACAGAATCAGGCTCCAGGGTCTCTGACAAGCAGGGATCTCACTCTAAAAACCCATTGGCCAGAATCAAAATGTGACTTGCTGTTCCTTGGAGGTCCCTTTGACAAGCCCAGACCAGACGAACGGTGCTTTGGCCAGCTTCAGCAGTATTTGCCCACCACGCACAGTCAGTGAGCAGCAAGTTTCTGATCTGGGCCGAGGCAGCCCCTGCGAGCTGGGAGAGGCAGTAACCACAAAGTTCCTTACAGCACCAGCTCCCCGTTGTGCTTTGCAGACCCAGCCACCTACACGGAGCTGGATCATCCTGATCTGACCTGCTGGTGCAACCCCTCTAGCACAAGGAACAGTCTTGGCATGGCCACTATGAAGGTTCTCTGTGCTGGCTGGAGGGAAACCCCCTCCCCTGTCCTACAGCTGTGGGTCCAGTGCCCCCAGCTTACCTGGCTGCAAACCGTGGGCAAATGCTGATGTTAGCAGAGCAAAAGGAGCCAGGCCCCTGACTACCAAGATGTCTCACAAGCATCTTTGTCAGTGGGCTGAGGTGGGGCAGGTCATGGCAAACTCCCTCTGGATTCTCCCAGTGGTAGGTGTAGCTGTGGGACACATACGGGCAATGAAACTCCTGGGGCCACCAAGCAATCTCCCGAGCCAGGGCAAACTTGCTGCCACCTTCGGATAGCAGCAGGAAGAAGCTAAGGGATATTTCGTCCTGCTTAGGGAAGAGCGGCAGGGCTGCCTGGCAGAGCTGGGATTGGGTGTACGAAGAGCCCAGCCCTCAAAAAGCCGCTATAAAAAGATGCAGGTCATTACAACATGCCGCGCTGCTCCACACACACATGCTTCAACCATGTAGGGGACAGGGAGTAACCTGACCCGTGGCTGCTGAGTGAGCTGCAGAGCAGCAGGACTAACAGCATGCACCATGCTGACGCAATGCAACGTGACACAGCTCCAGCCTGCTCGGCAATGTCAGCTCCCAGCCCCTACAGCCACGCAGGGCCCTGATTCTGGAGGGGGGAGCAGGGCTTGGATAAAGCCTCCCGGCTGGCCGAAGTGGGGAAAGATGGTGAGGGGACAGCCAGACAGCTACCCCTGCTTCCCAGCAGAAGACATCCACGTGCAGTGGGACTCACAGCACCCGCACTCCTCCCTGACCCCTCCAAACCCTCCCCAGCCTCCTGCCCTCCTCCATGCCCTCCACTCCTGCACCATCGGCCCCTGTCTCCCCTAGAGCCGCTCGGTCCCAGCCAGGCCCTGCTCCCCTTCCGCCCACAGCTCCAGCCCCCATCACCTCCGCCGTCTCACACTGCCCTGCGCTGCAGGGCTGAGGGACAGTCATTGCCATGGGTGAGACAGTTGTCACAGGTCACAGGAGGTGACGCAGGGATCTCTGGAGATCGCCTAGTCCGAGCCCTTGCTGCTCAAAGCAGGGCCAGCTTATAGTGGCCGTATAGGCCACTATATTATTATTAAATTATTATAATTATTATGAATAATTGAATAATCGAATATTATAATAGTTATAATTATTAATTAATATTAAACAATAAGAATAATAATTAGAATATTAATCAAATTACTATTATTAATGATATTATTATAATATTATCATTAAAGTGGCTTATAGGGCCAGCTCCCCAATAAAAATGTTTTCTGTATGTGCACCAATGGGTGGAGCAGGATGCATGCGTGGACTGCCAGTGCCAAGACAGGCTGGGCAGGTAGCTGTGCTGCTGAAATATTTCATAATGGCTTTTTAAACATAAAACACCCATAAGGGTGTGCCTGAGGGGCTTGCAGCAACCATGCTTTGCAAAACAGCACCTCTGTGTCTTTCTTCCGTTCCCCTGAATGCAGGTGAGACAAGCCCTGCAGATGTGAGAGGGAGAAGGGGACAGGACAGCTAATGGCTGTACGGGAACACGGTTATAGCAATCTACAGGCTCCTCTTCCTTTGGAAATCAAGTTAAAAATGAGGGCTGGAGCAGGGGAAGGCTGCTTTGAGTAGGTGGTGGGAAGCCTGGTACCCAGCGCAGGAAAGGCGCAGTGGAGGGCAGGCAGGGCCCCAGGGCTGCTGCGAACCGCGCCCGGGGAGAGACCTCGAGAGAAACATTTCTGCTTCTCACAGCAGCCTCTGTCAGAGCATGGGGAGCGCTTGGGATGGAAAGACATGCAGGAAAGAACCTGGGAGAGTTTTTGAGTCGTTTGCACAAATTTTTTAGAGCAGGGGGTTGGACTAGATGATATTCAGAGGTCCCTCCACCTTCAGCTGCTCTGCGATGCTGTGATTTTCCTGCCATATCCCCCAGCCACAGCTCCTCCTTTCCCATAAACATCAGACAGACCTGGGCTGACAAACCCCAGGACTGCAGAGACAGGAACCGAAAAAGCAATAAACCTCTCCAACAGCTACACAAGCATCGAGGGTTCAGGCCCTATGACAAGTTGCTCCCCATTGCATCTCCCTCACTTGCTGGCCAAAGCTCCTCATTGCTCCTTGTCCCTTCCCTGTCATACCAGCTGCCCCACGTCTGGTCAGGTGCCTGTGGGACACCTTGGTGGTATTCCTCAGGGTTGTCCCTGGGCTAGATGCCCCTAGGTCTTCTTGGTTGGAAAAGGCTTTGCTGAGTGCTACCACCTCAGCCATCAAAACCATGGACAGGAGAATGCTGTGAAAGGACAAGAGGTAATGGGTTTAAACTAAAGGAGGGTAGATTCAGACGAGATATAAGGAAGAATTTTTTTATGATGAGGGTGGTGAAACACTGGCACAGGTTTTCCAGGGAGGTGGTAGATGCCCCATCCTTGGAAACATTCAAGGCCAGGTTGGATGCAGCTCTGAGCAACCTGATTGAGTTGAAGATGTCCCTGCTTATTGCAGTGGGGTTGGACTAGATGGCCTTTACAGGGCCCTTCCAACTCAAACTATTCTATGATTCGATGATCTGGACGCAGTATGGACAAGGGCTCAGTCAGAACCAGGCTGTGGAGAGCCCACCTTAGGTGAAGAGAAAGCCAGGGGAGCTGCAGCTAACCCGCCCTTCTCCGAGGCTGGGAGCAGATGGTCAGAAGCAGCCTTGCTGTGGAGCTGGGGACCACAGGGCATCCTGCTTGATGGAGCAGGCTTTGGAAGCTGCTGTATTTGTACTGGCATTCAGGACGGGCGGTCAGCTCTGCTGGCCATACTGGAGGGCAAGAGCTGTGCACCAGCCATGGGCAGCAAAAGTGATCACTGGGATCTGTGCAAAGGGCAGGTAAAATCTCGCCAGCCCTCTCCACAGGGGAAGCAGCTTGAAAGAAGGCAACCTTGTGATGGAAGGGCTCCTGCTGTGGTCGAGCACCCGTGAGCGGGGCCAGGAAGGGACAGTCACGGGGAGATCGGAGGGGCCTGGCTCAGCCGCCCACCCAAACCCCAGGCTGAGCCAAGCCGGCTGCCAGGCTTGCCAAGGCACAAGCTGGGCAGCGTGCCGGCCCCGGGCAGCCCCCCCAGCCCCGAGCGAAGGGGAGGACTGCAGCAGGGGAAGCTCATACAGCTGCACCTCTGCCTGCGTCCCTCGAGATGCTGGGTGAAAGAGCAACAGCAGTTTCTGAAGTCCCACGTACTGAGGCTGTGCATGGAGGTCTGCGGGCACGTGATCAGGGTGACCCCAGGCTCTGGGAAAGCCACGTGTAACCAGGACTTCCCTGCAGTGAGTGACCCACGCCAGCCTCACGGACAGGCACATGGCAGCACGTACTCGCTCTCCAAAACCAGCGCTGCACCAGCAACCTCTACTCAAGGACAGCGAGACACTAGTCCGTGCCCAAGCGTAGCTGGAGACGCCCTGGGCGACACCAGACAGTCCTAGGGTGGCAGATGGCATACAGGACCCACAAGCAAGTCGCAGCCCTCCAGAGCAGCAGATGGAGGTCTGGGACATAGAATAGAACATAGAATGGTAAGGGTTGGAAGGGTCCTTACAGATCATCTGGTTTCAACCCCCTGCCATGAGCAGGGACATCTTCCACCAGATCAGGTTGCTCAGAGCTCCATCCAACCTGGCCTTGAACACTTTCAGGGAGGAGGCATCCACAGCTTCTCTGGGCAACCTGTGCCAGTGTTTCACCACCTTCATGGTGAAGAATTTCTTCCTAAAATCTAATCGAAATCTGCCCTCTTTTAGTTTACAGCCATTCCCCCTTGTCGTGTCACTACACATCCTTGTGAAAAGCCCCTCTCCATCCTTCCTGTAGGCCTCCTTCAGGTACTGGAAGGCTGCTCTAAGGTCACCCTGGAGCCTTCTTTTCTCCAGGCTGAACAGCCCCAGCTCCCTCAGCCTGTCCTCGTAGGCGAGGTGCTCCAGCCCTCTGATGATCTTCACGGCCCTCCTCTGGACCCACTCCAACACATCCACGTCCTTCTGATGTTGGGGGCTCCAGAGCTGGGTGCAGGACTCCAGGTGGGGTCTCACGAGAGAGGAGTAAAGGGGCAGAATCAAGTTCTACATGCATTTGTTGCCAAAACTAGCACAAGCAAATTTAGTCACAGAAAATTAGCTATCTAAGTAAGAAAGATTTTTCCTTGGATTTAGTAATAATATAAAAAAGTAGTATTCCACTGATTTTTACCAACACACAAAAGAAACCGAAATGAAGAAAGAACATATGTATATTGAAAAAATATCCTGAGCTGACAAAAGTATTTCAAGTATAGATGAACATCCTAGTTTCATATTGAGATAGCTCTATTCACTGTATTGTTACAGCTTCCTGATCAAAAGAGATACTAAAAAAGTACAAATACACGCACATGGTGCATTAAACAAATATCCCAAGTTTCCTCAGGTGTCATTATTGCAACTTCCTCATTTCACAAAAGATGTATTTTTAAAGTTATTTTGATTAAATAGTGGTATATCTTAAAGCACACTTTTACTTCATATAAATTCACATTTTAAGAGGGAAAATTTTCTAAATTTTTGCTTTATGATTAACTGACCTCAAAATGAAATCCAAGAATAATTTCCATTTTCAGGCAGACATGATCTACAGCTACAGACACCTGCAAGCACATCAGATGCCCACACTCCTGTAACCGAATTGAGCCTGGGGCTGCGTTCAGGCTTTACAACACAGGGGGCTGAGGGACAACCCAATGCAACCCAAACTGGTGGGATTTTTGGAAGCATATTCCTTTGCATTAAACATCCATTCTACCTAAACATAAAGCCGTTTTCTGTGATACTACCAGCGTGCCTACACATAGGCCATCCCCTGTGCTATCAAGAGTGGTTTCTGCACAGCCTGAGCTCCAGCTCCGTGCCCCACGCAGCAGGCCCCGCGCTCTACCCGATACGCTCACAAAGCACAGCGGGCTCAGCCCCAGCTGCTTTTGGCTGCTCTCAAAGGGTGGCCTCCCTCTGCGCAGTCACCCTTGGGTCCCATCAGTGGGGAAAAATGGGTACGTTAGAGCGTGCAGCACATCAGACCTCACCCAGCAGAACTGCAGGAGGAGACCAGCTGCCCTAGGAGACAAACCCTACTCAAAATTCGCCTTTATTTCTCCGTTGACCATAAACGGAGCCTAGGCAGTCAGCTCACATGCAGACATCTGTATTTTCTCCAGTGAATAACCTGCCTTGCTAAACACATTTCTGAACTTGCTTGGTCCTGGAACAAGGCTTCTGGTGAAAGACAAGCAGTGTGATTTGGAGCGCACTGACAAGTTTGGAAACTCAAGTCAAAGTGAAAATAAATGCTGTGAATTTTTGCTCAAGACTAAAAGTGAAAATCATTTCATCATGGTCAAAGAAAATATTTTGATTTCATCAGACAAAATTAAACAAAAACAGCATCACAAAAAACACCTTCTGGATCAGAAGAAATCTGATCTAGAAGAGAATAATAATTAAATATATTGAAATTAAACAACTGTATTTCTTCCAGGATAAAGAAAAATGGATTCATAGAAGATTTATGGGTTATTAAATATACTTTTTTCACTTCCCAAAATGAGTTCTGGTTAACAAAGCTTTCATGAGACTAATTTTAAGTCTAGTGCAAACCCTGTGTGCCAGTCTTCCCTCGGGTGGTACTGGAAAGACAGATTCACAAGCGTGGCTGCTCTCCAGCTTTAGATCAACTCAATTCTCTCTAGAGAGGACTGGGCAATGAAAACGGGCAATTAAAAAAGTGACAGGGAGAGATTAAATGCATTGCAGCTTATCTCTGCTGCCGGCAGAAACGCCCCCCACAAGCCTCCGTGGCACTACCTGCGGGTGATGAGGGTCCGGCTCAGTTCTTAGCGGGGGTTGCTTGTACAAAGCCACCAGAGCATGATGACAAAGGGACATGCGGAGCAGGGATGAAAGAACAGAAGCCTGGGGCTGCCACACTGCTGATGCAGCGGGCCGTTGGCATGGCAACAGGCTGAAAAATCCCCCAATAGGATATAGCGTAAGTAATCTAATACACCATAAATATAAATAGATGACATTTCTTTCATACGTGACATTACTCAGCACAAGCCTGCCTGCCTCCCATTAATGGGAGAGGCTGTTGGTCCTCCTGGGCAGCACCAGGCCCTTGCAGGGGGGGCTGCTGCCAGGCTGTCTCCCGGCACCCCACGCTGCTGGGCGTTCTCCAACCCCAAACCCCCTCCCAGCGGGAAGCCCCCAGCCCCGCTGTCCCCACCTCCTGCTTTTCACGCTCAGCCTGCGCCAGTCTTGCTTTGCCTCTTCCATCTCTCAGCCGAGATAACCGCACCTTGCCAACCCGGTTATGCCCCCTCAACAGGGAAAAATCCAGAGCCAGCGTCTTGCGCTTAACTCTGCCCCGAGCTCGCAGGCTGGAGAAGCTGGTCACACTGCTGAGTGAACGCCCCAGGAATTAACTCTCTGTGGGTATTTTTAATTCCCCTTATCTGTGGACCTATCTTGGTCTTCTTCTTAAAAGACGTAATAACACATTGCCAAGAGTGACCCCTCATCTTCTTTTTCCAAGGAAATGAGAAGCAAACACTATCTTCCCTGCCACTAAAAGCCTGTGGAGAGGCAAAGAGACAAAAGCAGTTCAAAGAAATAAAAATCGCACCAGTAAAACCTTGCTTTGTATTTCGTATCTCAGACTCTTTGACTGCTTTAATATTTTTCCCTGCAGAGTTTCTAAGGAACAGGAGAGAACCAGAGAGGTGCTTTTTTAAGTCATAAATTGCCAGCAATACCTGCACACAAGACACCCCACCCCACCACTGAGGAGTCCTGAAATTAGGAGAAGAGAACATTTCACTAAAAAAGGGTGTCTTTAGATGCTTTGATTCAGTCATCAAACTCAGACTTGCAATGGAAATCAATGTGGATTGAACCACAGCAGGGATCGGAAGAGGGGAAAGGGGCAGCAAGCTAAAAATAGTGCAAACTATTGATTTGGATCACATCAAAACGTCATATTCCACGCAAAATGGAGTGATTGGGGAAAAAAATGGAATAACTGATGGGAAAGAAGCAACCTCTCTGCGTAACAGAGACAGGTTTTTTCCCTTTTCAGTAAAAAGCACCAAAATTAAAATACATTTTTGAAATGAAAGGTCAGAAAATCTTATTCCAAAAATGCTGAAACAAAACATTTGAGCCTTTCTGGAACAGGATCTTTCCTTTTGGAAGTGTCAGGATAGAAAAATGAGGGAATTTGTTCTTTTTTTGACGTCAACCCTTCCTTCCTGGGTACTGCACACACCAATCTCCTGCCCTTCATCTCAGCCCGGGGGGGCTTCAGCCCCTCTCAAAACCCATTTTGCAGCGGTTTATCCTTCACTGAGTTCCCTCCGACTTCGCAGCATCTCTCGCCGGACCGATGCCGCCTGACTGCGGCCCACGGGACCCCCGCTGCGGGCATGGCCGCCCCGCACCCACGCCACGCTGAGCCACCAGCGCCGCAGAGCCCTCGAGGCCGAGCCCCCGGCTCCGCACTGGCACCGCAGGAAGGGCCAGGCCTTACCAGGCTGGAGTTGGCGACATTGGTGTCGTCCTCAGGCATCGGCAGGTAGATGGCCAGTGCAACGCAGTTGGCGAAGATGGTCAGGAGGATGATGATCTCGAAAGGTCTGAGGGGAAGCGTTAAGGAGCGGGGACAGGAACGAAAAGGCAGGTACAGCCCAGTGACTATGGGGAAACAGCCTCCCACTGGGGCAGAGCACCGGAGAGAGCGGTCAGACTTCACCCTCTGCACATCCCCATTTCTTGGCTCCCCAGGAGGGAGAGAATGGGCCAGGATGAGACGCAGGGCCTGGACACTCAGGGAACGGCTGCTGGACAGGGGCAGCTTTGGCACAGGACATATGGGGAGGGGGTGCAAACTAAAGGGCTGCAGCGGAGGAATAATGAGGGGATGGGAGAGCTGGTAGTTTCCCCCTCACCATCCTTCAGTGAACCCTCCTGAAGGGTCAGGACGCTCTCGCACAATGTAGGCACTTAACCACAGCATCAGCCTTTGAACTGCGCTGGCCCTGGCTCCCTCCGCACTCAGCATCTGTGAGGGAGATGCTGCTGAGCAGCAGATCTCAGGCGGGCCGTGTCTCCCCGGCTGGAAGGTATCAAGGGGCCAGACAGCTCAGCCAGGGTCTCCTCTAGCAGAACATCCAGCTGCTGTCACCCCCGCCTGTCCTGCAGCCCCAGCACGGTCACTGCTCCTGCCACTGTCCCCAGGACCGCCACAGGCTGGGAGTAACCGGGATGCTCAGCCTGAGCTCCGTCTCACTCCCCAGAAGGCGGAATTGTGCTGTTTAGACCCTATGACATCTCTGAACAAATAGGGCGACTTGCTATTTCCCCCTGAAGGCCCTAGGACGGGCACTTGGCCACTCCCACGCTCCTGCCACTGTCACTGCTCTGCTGGGCCACTGACACCTCACGGCCTAGCTTCAGCTATCACGGCCCTGAAGCCCCAAAGGAGCTGAAACTCTGGCTCCAGGACCTTGTCCACGGCCAGGCCCTCGCCCCACGGACCCAGTTCTCTGTTCCTCCCAGCATGGTCCAAACCTGCCACGCTCCAGTACCCTGGGAGTCTCAGAGTTTCCTGGCCAGTAATGTTTCTTGACGAGGACATCTCAGCTGTCCCTGATTCATTTGCCTTGCCTGTACCCCTAGAAGCCACTTGAAACTCAAAACAGATGGAGGAAATGAAAATGTTGGTCCAGCTGCCCACTGGGCCAGACCCACCCACAGCGCAGGTCAACAAACAGTGATGCAAATCACCACGCTCCCCTCCAGCCCCTTCTCCGCTCCATTGTCCCACCAGCCAACATCCACACTTGTGACCACAGCCAGCGTCTACCCGCATAAACTGTTCCCAGATCTCTCATTCCCATCCCCACCTGTAACTACCATCCTGCCACCAGGGGCAAACTGGTAAATCTCATCCAGCAGGTACAGAGGCTCCAGTCCAAGATGGGATTTCCCAGCACCCCCATCGCACTCTGAGCAGACCTTCCCAAGGAGAACAGCTCCCAGGAACATGCTCTGGGGGAAACCTACAGCTCAGCCACGCAGACTGATACCACCACAGAGCCCAGCACAGCCCTCAAAACTCAGTACCCCGGCAGAGAGGCCCTGCAACCGTACCGATGCTTCCCTGCACCAGGGTTAATCAAGTGATTAGCTCAGCTTTCAGATAATTATGCTGAGGCCTGCTGTGGGAACCCATATAATTTGAGACAGAACAGCACTGTCTCGTGACCCTGAAGGATCAGTGCATCCTATGCCTCCCTTCTCCGTTCTCAGGAGATAAGCTGTTTGCACACATCCAGCTGCAAAAGATCCTGGAAAACAGCAACCGTGAACTGGCATTCGCAAAGCCGCGAATCCAAAGCTGATTGGCTCTAGTAACTATTGCATTAAATAGAAGGTATTCACTTGAGCAATAAAATGATTCTGATCGAGCACAAGATCGGGGTCCGTGAAGTCATTCGCCACAGCCTGCCTTGGTCTGCAGTGGCCGTGCCACTGTCCAGCCCAGCGTCATGGGGCAAGGGGCATGGAGGGACCATTCGCTCCATATTGGCCTGCTGACCCAGCTGAGTGCTGTCAGTCGTGTCCTACGTTCATCACAGGTTGTTTTGCCTTGTCTGGACCCTTCTGTCCATCAGCTTGGTGACACTTCAAAGACTAAAATGGATATAGGGCAGAAGTGCTTAGGTCATAGTGACACTCTTTCATTTAGGCCTGACTACTGCCTACAAACAATGCATGCCTGACTAACGCCTGTGCCCTGGAAGAGCTGACAGACTGAGAAAAGGGGAATATCCAGCCCAGGAGGGGTTGAAAGCTGGATGACTGCCAAAGAAGCACGAAGGCAACAGAAATCCAGGGCAGCTAGGGAAAAGGTAGAGGTGGCAGGGGGAGATCGCGACCACTGACTCCATTCAGACCCAGAAAGACTGCACCCCGGCAGCTTGCCAGAACGCGTGGTTAAATACAGAAGGAATATGCCTTTGAGAGAAGGAATTTGCCTTTAAGGTAAGGAATATATCTTTAAGATAAGTGCTTATCTTAAGGTAATGAATAATTTCCTTGTTTTCATAGGCGTAGACAGTCCTTGTGGCTTTGCTCAGCGGTGTGCTGGCTTTGTGGAATTATCACCTAGCGCCCACGTCTGCACAAATACGCAGTAAAGACCATACCTCTGCTGCGTGTGTGTGTATTGGCACACCGCACACTGGTAAACGATCCCACTTTTGGGAAAACAAAACCAGCTGGAAACGCTCTTCCCCTCTGTGTTCCAGGGAGTGGGGCAGAGCCCAGGGCCCAGAGGCTTCCCCGCCTGCTCTCTCAGGGTGAGAGGAGCAGCCCGCCTTGCCAGCACCCACCCAGCCTCCACGCAGCTGCAATGGCGGAGGGGTGCCGGGACCATCTGGCGTCACGGAACAAGTTGGAGAAAGCTGTGGAAAGAGAAGCAGGAATCGTGGCTCAGGTCCTGCCACATCAGCCGCTGACGTGCAGAAGGGAAGGCGCCTCTGCCTGTCCCCCTGCTCTGGGAAAACAGCCACAGACTTCTGTCCTCCTCCTTGTAGGGTGACCGATCTGGTAACTGCAGCTGGAATCAGCTTGCTGCTTGCGGGTCTGTGAGTCTGGCACTGTTGTCAGGTAGAAATGCAGTGGGACAGACTGAGCCAACAGGAGGCATGTAGTGTCACTGGGCATGGCACCTCTGCCACTGAGCCAGCGCCTCAACATCCCCCTCGTCAAATCCTCCTGCAACCTCACTTCTTTCTCTCCAGCAGCCACACAGCATCCAAGGGTGCCAACATCTGCCCTGCCACAGGAATTAGGCCCTTAAGTGCCATGCAGTTCTGCAGTCCTCCAGGGTCCCCAGACGCCTCACCCATCTGCCTTGAAGTCCTCCTGGCTGCAAAATGACCTGCAATACCAGGGTGACACCACAAAGCTAGACATGTCCCAACAGCCATCAGCTTGCCAGGCTGGCTGTGGAGCACACGATACCCAGCAATTTGCAGAGAGTATCCAGATTTCCTTGTGCTAACAAATGCGTTTTCTGAGCTGTGACCAAACTTCAGCAGAAAGCCCCCGCCGCCTCAAGCCAGCCTGAGTTTCGCTCAGCCTAGGCTGAGGGCGGCGACACTCCCCACTCTCCAACTGCCTGGAGAAGACCTTGTCCCACTCCCGTGGCTCAGCTTTGTGCTCTGACAGCAGAGATGGGCCCAAGGAACAGCGATGTGTACTGCCGCACTGAACCCAGATGGCAGGTATCCCCACAGAAAATGGTCACGGCTCATCTGCCCTGGGCAGTTTGCCCGGCCCTGGAGACCACAAGAGCCCACAGGAACTGGCCCGGCCCTGTCACGCCTTGCAGACCCCGATCCCTGAGCGAGGGCAGCCAAGCGCATTTGGGTATAAATACAGCCAGGCGCGAGAGAGGTGCTGGGGACACCGGATGCCCTGGATCATTTGTCCCGCACGGGTCAGAGCCACTTGCACTGCAGCCTCCCTGGTGGGACACCCACCTCTCCCCTCCATGCTCCCCACCCAGGGCACCAACGTGGGAAAGACCCCCACTGCGCTGTGCACTCTCTCTGGCACGCGTTGGCCCAGGAGGAGGAATGTGTTTGAGCTCGCTGGGAGATGTAAGTCCTATTTCCAGCTCTTCCCCTGCCGCACGGGTGTAGGCACAAGTTGCTTCCACACTCAGCGCCTATTTAGGACGCAGACACAGCTCCCTGCCATGTGCTTGTGGAACAACCCAGTTCTCATGCCACAGCAGCAGAAATGCAGAATTCCCCAATTTCGGCTCTGCTTCCTCTCCTCGAAGGACAGAGAGTCCCTTTGCAGGGAAGGAACGAGGGCTCAAAATCTGCGGCCAGCACAGCAGCACCAGAAGCCCCGAGTGCCTGCAACCGGGCACGGCAGGCTCTGAGCGAGACGGCATCTCCGGCAGTGCGGGGCAGGGTCCTGGTGTCCCCGCGGCACTACGCACACAGCAACACAGCCAGCCTAGGGTGACCGAGCCACCTCCAAGACAAGCGAAGCCTGGCCAGGCCTGAGATGATCCTGCCAAGGCCAGGAATACGCAGACAGGTTCAGCAACTGAAACGAGAAATGTTGGGGTGGAAGGACTGATTTGCTGGAAATGTCCCCAAATTCCATTTTTTTTCGCTTGAGCCCAAATGTTTGCTGAAGCCAAAGTGAAATCTTTCGTCTCCCATCCTCTTCCCTTCCACAAAGTACAGGTGAACGAGGCAACATCTAATGGCCTACAATAGTTCCTGTACGGGTGGCAGAAAGACGACATTTTGGCATTTCCGAGCTACAACGCCCCGTTGCAAAGATGGCGAATCAAAGAGCAACCACCCAAATCACGCCGGAGACACGGGGAGAGATGTCCCTCTGAGCAGCATCACCCAGCAGAGCCTTCCCCTGTGACAGCAGTGCCGGGGAGGGACGGGACAGGGGGGCTGAGACCACAGTGGTGTCAGCAAGGATTCGGGGGATGCTGGCCAGCCCCCCCGGCCAGGGCAGGGAGCTGCTGCAGGAGCAGGCAAGCGGTGACACACGCCAAGAGCCATCCCAGGCAGCTCGCCACGGTTTCGCTGCCCACCCCCAAACCTCTCACCGGGGCAGCCTGCTGTCCCCAGCTCCATCCTCTGCTCCTGCTCCCCCAGGCTGGCCCTCCTCCCCCCGCCCGCACCCCGGGATGGGCACCGCGCCCCCTCCTCACACGCCAAACCCTCGGCCCTCCCAGCCTGCTGTCCTGCGTCGCCCCAGCCCAGCTCCTGCCAGCACAGAACATCTTCACTCTCACCAGTCCCTTGTCACCCAGGCTGTCCCTGCCCGGCCCCGCAGCACCCTACCGAGGGTCCCCACGGCCTGAGCTGCCTCTCAGCCCCAGCTGCCCCCACGAGCCTGTTCACGCCCCCAGTCTGCACAGCCGTTGCCTTCACCTGGGCTTGCCTCGCGCCTCGCTGCCTTCCACAGACCCGATGAGACAGCCAGTGCAGGCTGGAAGCGGGCTGAGAGCTCTCCTGCCTGCAGCCCATGGGGTCCCGCTCCCCAGCACCCCACCCCAGCACCCCTGCTCCCAGCCACACGCGCGGCTTCTGCCGAGCCCGCGCAGCCAGAAGGATACTTCCACTCCACGATGCTGATGCACGCCTTCCGCAGTGGGTTGTGCAAGGTTAAGCAGAACAGAGCCCTGGCTGGCCGGGGGGCTGCTGGCGGCACTGCCTTCTTGGACTTCTCCTTCTGTGGCCTCTTCGTCACGTCATCCTGGGGAGAAGCAGGCTCCATGGTGTTTCTTCCCTAGCCGTTTCTGCCCCTCCTGCCCCACGGCCGAGCCCCCCTTCCCCGGGTCCCAGCCAGCTGGAGCTGCTCTGGATCTCCCTTCCCGCGGAGCCCGTCTCCTCCGAGCACGGGGGGAAGGCGGGGGGCAGGGGGGGCTGGAGCCTGCGCTCGCATGCACAAACACACACAGCACGAGTTTAAATTTAGACCCCAGCCTGGCTCCTGGCAGTGGTCACAGCTCTGGAGGCAGCAAAAGGGCCCCTGCAGCTGTCGCTTCTCCACCCGGCATCGGGCAGCCGGCGAGTGCCTCGCGTGCCACCGACCCGGGCTGGGCAGGGCTGCCGGGCGCTGGGCGCACCGTCTCTGCCAGAACAGCGCCTTCGTCCCAGGCCAGCTCCTTCCCAGCTCCCCCGGCCCCCCCGGCCCGAACCGGCAAGCCCGGCCGCCCGGGGCAACGCCTGCAGCCCCTTTGGCTGCATCACAGCGTCATCGGGGCGAGACGGAGAACCCGGCTCTGGGCGGTTCCCCACGAAGGTTGCCCCACAAACGGATCAGTGCCCTCTCTCTGCAGGAGGTCACCTTCAGCTGGTGCAAACTGCTCCGCTGAGCCCTGGACCCGGCGATCCTGGGGCTGGGGGGCCAGCGGGGCTGGCTCCGTCTCACTGGCAGGGACTTTGACCCCAGCCTCAGAGCTGCAGGGAATCACGGCCAGTCCAGAACGCGCTCTGGCTGGCTCTTCTGGAGAGGCAGAGGAAACCCTCGGCCGGCAGCGGTCACTCAGCCAGCTCCTGGCTCAGCCTCTGCTCCCCAGTCCTGCTTGCGGGGCGCAGAGGGTGCCTGGGGATGCGGGAACCCAACGAGCCTGGGCCGGGCCGTGTCCTGGCAAGGCCGGCTGGGCTTGGGCAAGCCCAGCTGGATGGACTGGTGTGACCGGTTACGGTGACTCCTGAGCCAGAAGGCAGGGAGGGAGAGAGGCAGCTCAGCGGGGGAAACTGAGGCAGCGGGAAGGGCGGTTCTGGGGGTTTTCTGGGATGAGGCACCAAAGTAATTGCAGCGATCTGATGACTTCCAGTTACGTCCCGCGGCAAACGGTGTCCCTGTCCTGCGGGGACGTCACTGGCACTGACCAGCTGTGCCCCAGCCGAGCCCACGCACCCCAGGGAGCTGCTCCAGCCGCTCGCGGCCTTGCTCAGAGCTTCCTCTCCTTCGCTTTGCAGGGTCATCCCACGGCGGAGGAGACGGCCGCCCCGTGCCGCAGGCTGGGTCGGGGGCCAGGGGGGCCCGATCCCTTCTACCCGCAGCAGGCAGATGGCACGGGGGAGCAACGCCTGCAGCTGCTCCGGCCAGCTCTGCTGCGCTTCGGAGGAGCGGGCCCGCGGCTGTCACGGGCTTCAGTCGGGAACCCGACCCCTCCCGCACCACTCGGCTGCGTTCGGTGCAACTCGGAGCCAAACCGTCCCCGCCGAGGGCTCCGGCCCTGTCCCCACGCGAGGCAGCTCCACGCGTGCGCCCGTTGCTCATTCCGTCCTCGTCTTTTCCCCCGAACCCTCCTTCCCTTGCAGTGGGGCCCGGCGACAGGACAGGACGAGGGGCACCGGGCACAGACAGAGACGCTGCAGCGACCGCGGCCCCGAGAGCCCCGGCCCCCCCCGCCGCCCCCGCCCTGCCCCAGCCGGCCGGACAGACGGCAGCCGGCCCCCGGCCCGCCCGGGCCCGCCCGGCCCCTGCCCCCGGCCGGCGCCAGCCAGAGCCCGCGACCGCCCCGGGCCCCTCGGCCGGAGGCGGAGTCCCGGCAGCGCCCGCTCCGCGCCCTCGGTGCCCGGGCAGGGAGAGGCAGCCGGGGGCCGGGCCGGGCCGGGCCCAGTCGGGCCGAGCCGAGCCGAGCCGAAACGAACCGAGCCGAACCGAACCGGGCCGAACCGAACCGAACCGGGCCGGGCCGGGCTGAGCCGAGCCGAGCCGAACCGAACCGAACCGAACCGAACCGGGCAGGGCCGAGCGGCGCTGCCGGCGGCGGGGCCGGGCGTTCGTCCCCAGCCCGGCCCCGCTCCCGCCCCTTGGCCCCGCCGGGAGCCGCTGCGGCGCGGGGCGGACCCGGCCCTGGCGAGCTCCGGCCCGCGGGAGGGGGAGCGGCGCTCGGGGCTGCTCCGGGCCTGGGGGTTCCGCAGGCGCTGCCGGGGAGTTCGGGAGCTCGCGAGGTGCGGGGGGGGGGGTGGAGAGGCGCGCGCGCGGGTGGGAGGGGGGGCCCTGTGGGGAGGGTGGGGCTGGCGTGTGCGGGTGCCGGCAACTGGGGAGACTGGGCGGGCTGCGGGGGTGGCGGCCGTGTGGGGGGTGCGTGTGCGTGTGCCCTTCCCTGTGAGTGTCACCAGTGTAACCCGGAGGGGATGTTCTCGCTGCGGGTCAGGATCATGGCACAGCCCGAACAGCCTCGGTTCTCTGTGAGTACTTGGGGCGGGGCGGGGGCAAGGTAAGGGACTCCTGAATAATCCCCTGAGGCGGCTGGGCCTCGGGAGAGCAGGGGTGCAAACTGCGGAGATAAGGAGGCTGCGGGTAATCTGGAGACCCCGCCGACCACCGAGAGACACCAAACAAACGTGCGCGACGGACGTTACCATATGCTAATGAGTTCTCGGTAAAACTGTGATAAGCATTTCTTGCAAATGTAATGAATGTGTACGTTAACAGAGCATAAATACCTAGTAAGTGTGTCCTTTCGGTGCACGCGTTCGGAGGAGAGATCCACCGTGTGCCCGGCGCCGCAATAAAGAATCCCTGCTGAACAGTCTGCCGACTCGTGAGTCTGCAGCTCCGGCTTTTCACGGCATCAGTACTGAACTCGCAGATCGGATATCTCGGACACTGGCTCGTTAACAGACCCATCAGGCATCGTAAAACCGGCAGCTGAGTGTGAATGAGTGTGAATGTGAGTTAGCTGGTGAATGAATGAGTGACTGAAAGGCGGTACGGCTGTAAAGTGGGGGTGAGGAAAAAAAAGGGGCAAAAAGTGCCCCCCCAAAAACCAGCCTTGCACCGTGAACGTCTTTTTTCGTCATCAGAATATTAATTGTGACATTTGTGGAACGTGGTCAGAGTGGGATAGAAGGGGACGACAGGTTAAAATTGTTAATATAATCTGTAGAAAGACTAACAAAAGTACAGAATCCGCAAAGTAAAATGGGGGACGGCAAAGCAGTGGTATTTTAAAGAAAAGCCCCTTAGGATGTATCCTAGCACGTTGGAAAGATTGTGTGACTGTGTGTGAAGCCTCTGTGTGAAAGACAAATAAGTAGAAAAAAAAAAAGTGAAAATAAAAAAAAAAACCAAACCCCACCACGTACGTTTGGTCCGTTCTGCTGATTTCCGGTTTTTGACCTGGGACTGTTGTATTTGAACTCTGATTCATCGGGGCCGTGGTTAATGATTTCTTAAGTATCAGTGCAGGGTCTTCCCGCGGGGGGGAGGATTTTGAGAGTCTCTCCCAGGATCTATATGGAAACATTGGGAAAAGCAGGGGGAGACCCCTCACTCGACAACATCTTAATAATGTATGGGGTTTGGTTTGCTTAAAGAAAATCGTCATGATTTAGGAATTGAACTGGGAATTTGGGGATTGGTTTTAAAATACTTACAAGTTGGTAGATATTGTGGGGTTACAAGTTCTCTAGTTATTTGGCACTGATCGATCACTTAGGGACTCTGGTTTTGGGGTATGTATCAAATAGACTGTATATATTGTTTTAAATGAGGTCTATGTGTCTATATATATAAACATGTTAACTGAAGGAGTTTGCCTGTATGTATTCTTGTACTTAGGTGATACAGTTTGCAAACAGAAGGATTTTAAAAGATCCCTTCTGGTTTATGTGTGTGTGTGTGTGTTTTGTGTTTACTGATCTGTGGAGAAGTTGTGAAGTTATTTTATTGTAACATGAGCTTCAGAGGGAGATGATTCCCTGACAAACAATTAATTGAATCACGATGCGCTGTTAGAATTGATACGGTTTTGTAGACAATTAAAAAGTATAGGAGATGAAAAGTTTAACGGGGTATTGAGAAAAAAAAACAAAGGAAACCCCCTCTAGAATTTACCAAAGGTTGTGTCAAGTGATTAGAACAGAAAGGCATCAAGTTACAAGCTGCTGTGCTAGCTGCTGCTCTAAATGAAGGAAAAAAAAAAGCAAAGTTCTTAGAAGTTACGCAACAGAAAAACAAAATGAAAAAGAGGGGAAACAAGGTAACTTTTTACAGTATGGACTACTAGTGGAGTGTGAATCAGAATGCAATACTCCTGTGTTACTAGAATGAAAAAAAAAAACCAACAAATAAAACCCAAAACAAAAACAAAAAACCACCACAAAACCGATGGAAGTTATCAGATAGTACAGGATTTAAGAGAAGTGAAGGAGATTGTTAAGGACATACACCCTGTGGTAGCAAGTATGGTTTGCGGTATTGGATTTAAAGGATGCATTCTTCTGTCTGCCTTTAGCCAAAGAACGTCTGAATTTATTTGCATTTGAGTGGGAAAATCGTACCATGGGTAGAAAAACCCACCTTGCCTGGACAGTGTTACCCCCAGGTTTTAAGAATAGCGCAACAATCTTTAGAAATCAATTAGCACGAGAACTTGAAGCATGGAACCCTCCCTCCAGGGATGGAACCCTTTTACAGTATGTAGATGATTTATTAATAGCAACTGAAACAAAACCTGACCGTATACAGTGGCCTATCAGTTTGTTGAACTTTTTGGGATTAAATGGGTATCGAGTCTCTCAACAGAAAGCTCAGATGGTGCGGCAACGGGTAACCTACCTTGGCTGCAAGGTGTCTGGACAAAGAGCACCAGGAACAGAACAGAATGAAGCCATCTGCAGGACTCCCCTCCCTCAGACGGTAAAAGGGCTCAGGACCTTTCTGGGACTGACAGGTTGGTGCCGGTTATGGATTTATAATTACGGAATAATAGTGAGACCTTTATGTGAGCTTTTGAAAAACAACCCCACCTGAATGATCTGAGCCAAAGAAGCTCAAAACGCATTTCAGATGCTTAAGAAAGATCTAAGGAAGGCCCCAGCTCTGGGCCTGCCTGGTGTTACTAAACCCTTCTGGTTGTTTTCTTATGAGCTCTGGGGATCCTAGCTCAACGGCTGGGACCCTAGAAAAGAGCTGTGGCCTATTTTTCTAAATAGCTGGATGGAGCAAGCAAAGGATGGCCAGGATGCCTGCGAGCTGTGGTGGCGGTGGTCTTGAATATTCAGGAAGCCCAAAAATTCACCTTGGGCCAAAAGATCACAGTACTGAACTCCCACAGAGTATCAGCTGTACTGCAACAAAAAGGGAACTACTGGCTTTCCCCATCCCAATTTCTACGATACCAGGCCATTCTAATTGAATCAGACGATATTAATATTGTAGTAACTAATATTACAAACCCAGCTTCTTTTCTCAGCGGGTCAATCTCTGAACCATCGGCACATGATTGCTTAGAAACCATAGAGACTGTGTACTCCAGCACACCAGGTTTGAAAGAGGAACCCCTGGAAGATGCACAGGACTCCTGGTTCACGGATGGAAGCAGCATTGTCGGACAAGGTATTTGAAAGGCCAGGTATGCGATGACAACAACAGACGAAGTAGTTAAGTCTCAGTCACCGCCTGCTGGAACATCAGTTCCAAAGGCTGAAACTATTGCCCTAACTTGGGCTCTGGAGTTAACAAAAGGAAAAAAGGTAAATATATGGACAGATTCCAAATATGCCTTTGGAGTTGTCCACATTCATGGGACAATTTGGAAGGAGCGAGGACTACTAACTGCACAAGGGAAGCAGATTAAATATGCTGAGGAAATTCTTTGCCTGTTAGAAGCTGTTCAACCACCAACAAGAGTTGCCATCATGCACTGCCGAGGACACCTGAAGGGTGACACTGACCAGGAAAGAGGTAACAGGTTGGCTGACTCTGAAGCTAATCAGGCAGCAGAGAGAATGCAAGAGATTTTAGCCTTAATTCCAGATAACAGAAATAGAAACCTGAGTGATCAAGAAAATGTTGAGTATTCTAAAGCTGATGAAGAGTTAATAGAAGGATTAGGAGAACAAATTCCATCCCAGGGATGGGACTATTGAAGTGATGGCAGAATCATAATCCCTGCTAAACAGATATGGGGGGTGGGTAAAGAAGAACACAATAGGACACACTTGGGAGCAGACTCCCTGTATAAATTTTTAAAATCAGAAATTAATAGGGAAAAATTTGTGTACTACAGTATGACAAGTAACCCAACAATGCGAAACATGTTTAAAAATAACCTCAATACAGGTAACCAGGTACAATTAGGAAGTATTGGGAAGGGAAGTGTACCGGGAGAACACTGGCAAACTGATTTCTCTGAACTTCCAAGAAAAGCAGGGTACAGGTACTTATCAGTACTTGCGGATACCTTTTCAGGGTGGCCAGAAGCATTCCCTTGTAGAACAAACAGAGCAAGGGAAATAATGAAGGTATTATTAAATGAAATAATACCTCGTTTTGAGGTACCAGCAATTATCTTCTCAGATAGGGGGACACATTTTGTGCAGAAATCATGCAACAGGTCAGCAAACTATTAGGAATCGATTGGCAGTTACATACGCCCTGCAGACCACAAGCCAGTGGGCAAGTAGAAAAGATGAACCACATGATAAAACAACAGCTAGCAAAAATATGCCAAGAAGCAAACCTATATTGGTACCAAGCCTTGCCTATTGCACTACTGTGGATACGTGTAAAACCTAGGACCAAAGAAATCTGAGCCCTTTTGAGATACTGTATGGGAGACCATAGCAGGCTAAATATCAGGGGGAAGATTTGAACCAGCTGGGAAATCAGCATCTACAGAATTATCCTATATCCTTGGGAAAACTATTAGGAAAAAATTAGTCAAAATGTTTTGGGTACCAGGGCTAAGGGGTTAGATCACTCAATCCATCCATTTAGCCCTGGAGATTGCGTTTATGTTAAGAGAATTTTTCAGGTGACCCACTGAGAGAGAAGTGGAATGGGCCTTACCAGGTACTGCTGACCACTTTTACTGCAATCAAGAACGGGAACAACCGGCCTGGATCCATTATTCCCGAGTGAAGAAGACTCCTAAACAAGGATGGATGGTCGAAAAGGCTGGCAGTTTGAAACTACTGATTGTGGCGGTAACTTTGTTAAACTTAGGCTATTAGTGAACACTTGGAGTGAGAACTTCTATTACAATGCAATTCAGATGATAGCGAATGCCACAGGAGCTAAGGATTGTTGGATTTGTACTGCCTTACCAAAAGGTGACATGAGACTCCCTTTATACGGGGTAGGGTCTACTCATTGGAACTGTGACAATAATACTTGGCCCGAGTTTTGGAGGAGACACGATGGAGGATACTGCGATCACGACAACTCGACCTACATGACGTGCGGAATCAAACTTCACAACTCAGAGAGTTATAAAGCAGGTACGTTTATTGCGGCGCCGGGTGCAAGGGGGATCGCTCCTCCTAACTTGCAGACCGAGTCACGAAGCATGCACCTATTTATTACAAAGCTTATCTAAGTAGGCTGGACTATTGTAATTATTTCTAGGAATTCATTATCATACTCCACCCCCCTTTAGCACTTGCGCAGTGTCGTCTGGTGGTCGTCTGTGGGGGTCTTCTGGATGAAGGCTCGTAGTCTTCCTCGCTGTGTGCTTTCACCTTTGGCTCAAAAATTCCTGAGTTGTCTGTGTTGGCTGAGTCCCAAACCATAGAAGCAGTTTCAGCTGGAGAGTTGCTTCTTACAGACAACAAAGTTCTGGTTATCAGTCCTTGTTTCTCTTCGTCTGTCTCGCAAGCAGCCCTTGTTAGCTACATTTGAGCCACAACAGTCCTTGTTAGCAAGATTACAAAGAACAGAACTAAACTGAATAACAGTGTTTAACTCTTACTTTAACATAGATGCAAAATTATATAACAAAATTAAACTAAAGCTATAGCAAAATCGAACTAATTGTCAATTCCCCACATCATACATAACAGGGCCAAGATTTGACCTACAGATGTTAGATAAGAACACCCAGATATTGGATTCAGTTGAGACACACAGTGATTGGAAAAGGAACAAGATTAGGCACCAAATAGAAACCGGAAAATACTTTTCCCGGACCCTTGGCGTGAAAGACTGAAGAAATTTGAAAATAATACCTACAATATAGACTAGTGAGGATTCATAGCTCTCTAGCTACAAATCCTCAAAAGAAAAGGAGGGATTGATAACTGTGAATGTAACCAATGTAACACGTAGGGGATGTTCTCACTTCAGGTGGTCAGAATCATGGCACAACCCAAACAAGCCTTGGTTCTTTGTGAGTAATTGGGACGGGGCGGGTGCAAGATAAGGGATTCCTGAATAATATTCTGAGGCAGCTGGGCCTCGGGAGAACAGGTATACCAACTGCAGAGATAAGGAGGCTGCAGGATAATCTGAAGACCCCGCTACCAGCGAGAGACGCCAAACAAAGGTGCGCGACGGACACTACCATATGCTAATGAGTTCTCGGTAAAACTGTGATAAGCATTTCTTGCAAATGTAACGAATGTGTACACTAACAATGCATAAATTCCTAGTAAGGGTGTCCTTTCGGTGCACGCGTTCGGAGGAGAGATCCCCCGTGTGTCTGGCGCCGCAATAAAGAATCATTTCATAGTGTGCCGACTCGTGAGTCTGCAGCTCCGGCTTTTCATGGCATCATTTCGTTTGTGTGTGCGCGTGTGTGCATGGATGCGTGTTGCGTGTGTGTGTGCGCACCTCTGCGTGCGTGTAGCTCACAGTAACAGAGTGCTCTGGGCGGGAAGGGACCTCCAGGGGCCACCCAGCCCAGCCCCCGCAGCGAGCAGGGACATCTTCCCCTGGGTCGGGATGCCCAGAGCCCCGTCCAGCCTGGCCTGGAATGGTTCCAGGGACGGGGCATCGACTGCCTCTGCAGGCAGCCTGGGCCGGGGTTTCACCACCCTCGTCCTAAAACGTTTCTTCCTGATACCCAGCCGAAATCTGCCCCCCTCAGTGGAAAGTCGTTGGTCCTTGTGTAACCAAGGGGATGAAATCTGTTAACCATAAACATAAACCATGTTGCTAGTTATGTCCCTTGTATAGCCCCTGCCCATCTGGACGTTAGGTGCAGCAACAGAGAGTTTGGTTTCCAGGTAATTATCAATGTTAAACAATAACGGTAAAGGGGGATTTTTAATAGGAATAGCATTACTATGGTTGCAGGTGTGTTTGTGGCTTTTATCTATTGTCTAAATTAACGGAAACGAAAAGTCCCATGTTTCCCACCTGAAATGTTAGCGGTTGCCTAGACCCAGTCAAGGCGACGTAGCTACAGCGACATAGTTACAGCGACCTAGCTACGGGACAAGAGCCAGAAGAGGACTGCGCATGTGCAGAAGCTGGGGTCAACCAGCGGACACTGTGATGAAGAGGATGAGCCTTCATCTTGGGACCCCCGACGACCACCACTAGGAGGCACTGCGCAAGTGCGGGTGGGAGGAGTGTATGAAAATGAACTAATTTTATTATGAAAGGGATAAGTTATGTAACCTAATAAATATGTATATTTTGATCTATATAGACTATACAAAAAAGGTATGAGGTATGCACATTTGGTGGAATTATCCCCCGTGCATCCAGCGTTGCAATACAGAATGCCTGCCTTTTAACACTACAGTGGTGTGACGAGGTTTTATTCCTGGATTTTCGGTGACAGTTTCTGGCGACCCAGATGGGACCCTGCTTGTGAATACCGACGGATCCGCGGGATCACGGGACCTCCAGTCGGCATCAAGGGATTCTCGAGGAGAACCTCTGATCCCTGGACTGTAGGATTCCAAGTAAGTCCCCTGTAATCTAATTAAGGCATTCTTTAGGTATAATAAATGCCTGCTCATAAATCACGGTGAAAGCCTCGTAGAGTTGGGCTAAAAAGGTACCTTGTGAAAAGTCTCTGCTCTGTGAAAGCCGGTGGAGCGGGGCCCAAGGGGGAGGTCTTCAACAGGGGGTTGAAGTCTCCAGGATCTCAGCAGGGGGCTGGGATCTGAGAGGGAAATCTCACAGAGGGTGGGATCCCTCTGGCTAGTGTCTGTGATATAGTGCACAATCACTGCCACTGGTCGTTTGAAGGATGGGCACTTTTCCGAGTAAGAAGCCCATCCCACGGGGCACACCTTTGGGATGTATTTTGAAACACTGGAAAGAGCTGGGGGGGCACCCTTTAACTCGGAAACAGTTAATTGAGTATTGTAATCATCAGTGGCCGTTATATACCCTGGATGATGGGGAGAAGTGGCCAGAGAATGGGACACTGCGTTATAACACCATTTTGCAGTTAATGTTGTTTTGTGAAAGGGAAGGTAAATAGGAAGAAATGACATATGTAGATTTGTTTTTCTCATTGAGAAATCATTCGGAATGGCAAAGGCAGTGTGGGATACATCCGCGCGGTTCTATGGTAATGACTTTAAAGAAAGGAAACTGCGAAAAGGGTTCAAAGAAATCTTGCGCCGCTTGTAGTGTTGGCAAAGAGTGTTTGAAATATGAGCCTGAGGAGGATGATGTTGAATTAATGGTTGCACCTTGCCAGAGATGGGGAGGTGATCAGGAGGGCTGAAAATCTGAGACTGATAGTCCTTCTGTTTCTCCTATGGGGGGGGAGGCAGGAGGATTTAGCCCAGTTTTGGGAAGGACACGGGGAAGGACGGGGCGGGGGGTAGCAGAATCGGCTTCTCCCCTCCAAGCCCCTCTCTGAGAAGCTAGGGAATGAGGAAGTAAAATTTTTAATAAATACAAGGACCACTTATTTGGTATTAAACACATGTAAAGGGAAATGTACTCATAAATCTGTAGATGTTGTTGGTGCGACAGGGTAAAAAGAAAATTAACCTTTCTTAGAGCTGTTGAAATTTAGATTGAGAAAACAGTGGGTAACTCACCAGTTTCTATATATGCCTGAATGTCCGTTGCCTTTGTTAGGATGAGATTTATTAAGCAAATTAGAGGCACAAATAACTTATAAAAATGAGAAAACTGAATTATTGATACCAGAATCAAAAGCCGTAGAGGCAAGGGTGTTTATGTTACAGGATTCTTTTAAGGAGGAACAAATTCCAGAAGAGGTGGAAAACGCAGTAATCCCCTTGGTTTGGGCAAATGAAGTTCCAGGACGGTCCAAATTGGCAGAACCGGTAAAAGTGACCTTAAAACCTGGATCCAAACCGGTAAGACAAAAACAATATCCTATTAAGTGGGAGGCTTGAAAAGGATTGGAGGGGTTAATCACGAAATTTTTGGAACATGTAGTTTTGGTAGAATGCGAGTCAAAATATAACACTCCTATATTACTGGTAAGGAAATCTGGAGGAAAAAAATATCGGCTAGTCCAGGATTTAAGAGCTATAAATCAGATAGTTCAAGATATACACCCAGAAGTAGCCAATCCCTATACTTTACTGACATCTCTGAAAGAGGAACATAAATGGTTTACTGTACTAGATTTAAAGGATGCCTTCTTTTGCATATCTCTAAACATACAAAATCAAAGCATATTTGCTTTTGAATAGGAGAGCCCTGCAACAGTACGAAAGATTTGTATCTGACATGGACACCTGAATGCCAAAAATCATTTAAGGAACTTGAAAAGGCATTGATGATGGCCCCTGCTTTGGATTTACCCGATTTAACCAAACCTTTTGAACTGTTTGTCCATGAGGAGGCAACATCTGGCCCTTGGAGTGCTGGCACAACGTCTGGGATCCTGGAAGCGGCCAGTAGGATACTCCTCTAAACAACCCGACAATGTCAGTAAAGGATGGCCGGGATGTTTACGCGCTGTGGCAGCAACGGTATTGCTGATTCAGGAAGCCCGAAAATTAACTATGGGCCAAAAGATGGTGGTGTATGTACCACACATGGTAGTAACTGTTTTAGAAAAAAAGGGGGGTCATTTGCTATCCCCCAGCAGAATGCTGAAATATCAAGTTGTCTTGCTGGAGCAGGACGATGTGGAATTGAAAACCACAACCATTGTAAATCCAGCAATGTTTCTGTCGACGGAAAATCCGACAGAAAATCCAGAACATGACTGCCTGCTAACTGTTGAACAAGTCTATTCCAGCAGACCGGACCTGAGGGATGAGCCTTTGGAAAATCCTGATTTGGAGTTGTTCACGGATGGAAGCAGCTTTGTGAAAGAAAGAAGACGAACGGCCGGATACGCTGTTGTCACCACCACCGAGGTACTGGAGTCAGGAACGCTGCCTGCAAATACCTCGGCACAGAAAGCAGAACTGGTGGCATTGCAGCAAGCCTTGCGAATGGCAGAGGAAAAAGGGTAAATATAGGGACTGACTCTAAATATGCATTTGGTGTGATTCACGCTCATGGAGCCATCTGGAAAGAAAGAGGACTGCTCTCAGTCCAAGGATCATCGATAAAACATAAAGAAGAAATCCTTCAGCTCCTCGAAGAGGTGCAAAAGCCAAAGGAGGTGATGGTAATGCATTGTAAGGCTCATCAATTTGGTCAGACAATTATAAACATAGGTAATCGATTGGCGGACAAAACGGCAAAGGAGGCTGCGGAACAAGGTATCCTTGCACTGGTACCAGTAAAACAAATAAAAATCCCGAATCTGAAACCAAAATAATATTAAATTGGATGAGCAATTGCTGGAACAATTAAAGGCATCACAAAATACAGAAGGGTGGTGGGTAACACCAGAACAACAGGTAATAGTAACCCCGCAAGTCATGTTAAAACTTGTGAAAGAAAAGCATGCACAGACACATTGGGGTGTAGATGCCATGGTCTCGAGCCTAAAATCATCTGCAGTGTGTGTAAGAATGACAGGAGTAATTAAATCGATAGTGGCCAAGTGTCCAATTGTCTCAAAAATAATCCCTTAAATCAGAAAAGGGCACCCTTAGGAATCACAAAGCAAGGTAACTCCCCAGGAGACTATTGGCAAGTTGATTTTTCTGAACTGCCCAGGCAGAATGGATTCAGGTGTCTATTAATATTAATTGATACTTTTTCTGGATGGCCGGAAGCCTTTCCTTGTCGCACCAACAAAGCGAGAGAAGTAGTTAAAATATTGTTGAAAGAAATAATATCAAGGTTTGGGCTACCAATCGGCATGTCTTCTGATAGGAGACCACATTTTGTAGCAGAAATAGTTCAACAAGTAAGTAAAGTCTTAGGAACAGATTGGAATTTATATACCCCCTGGAGGCCGCAATCAAGTGGGAAAATTGAAAGAATGAACCAAACATTAAAAAGACAAATAAGTAAAATTTGCCAAGAGGTGTCTTTAAAATGGCCACAAGCTTTACCATTAGCACTTCTAAGAATCAGAATTCAACCAAGATCTGAAGACGGTGTAAGTCCATATGAAATCTTGTATGACAGACCTTATCAGACTCCTTTAATCCCAGGGGATATGAAAATAGCAGGGGAAACAGATTTAAAAATGTATTTGATTTCTTTAGGAAAAACCTTCGAGGCACTCCGAAAATATGTTGGGCTGACCAGATCGCTTGCCTTGGATACGCCTGTGCATCAGTATCAACCAGGTGATTTTGTGTACATAAAGACTTGGAACTCTGAACCACTGGAAGAGAAGTGGAAAGGACCTTCCCAGGGACTGTTAACAACTTACACTGCTATGAAAGTAGAAGGAGTGGAACCATGGATACACTACACTCCAGTGAAAAAGACCTCTTCACAAAAAGTCATCAATAAAGGTCCAGAGACTGCAAAACTAATTTAAAAAATATGTCTAAAACAGGGGCTATCATTATAAAATATGAAAAGAATGAATTCTGACCTGAAGACTGATGATGATGGGAACATTGTTTAAAGTATTAAAAGTGAAAACAAAAAGTAATGATTGACTGTCAATAAAAGCAGGACAGTTAATATACTTCCCAAGAACTCTGCAGGAAAATTGGCTTGACAAAATTTTTAATGGATTAGGGTGGAACATTATTTCTTGGGTCAAATCTTTAATCAGTACCGGACTGCTTTTATTGGTAGTAGTTGTAGTAGTAATGCTCATATATTATTGCCTGAAAAGAGAACTCACCAATAGAACTGCTTTTAATCGGAAAATTATTCAAGCTGTAGTTAAAAGACAAAACCCTGGTGAATCAGCTGTTACACCTCCACCACCCTGTAGCGAAATGAATGAATTATAAAACGAATATAACAATCAATAACTATCTAACCATTGCGATTGAAATAAAGTTTGATATAGAATAGAATGGAAGTACTGAAAAGATAATTATTTCAAAACTTCCAAAGGGGGGAAATGTAACCAAGGGGATGAAATCTGTTAACCATAAACATAAACCATGTTGCTAGTTATGTCCCTTGTATAGCCCCTGCCCATCTGGACGTTAGGTCCAGCAACAGAGAGTTTGGTTTCCAGGTAGTTATCAATGTTAAACAATAACGGTAAAGGGGGATTTTTAATAGGAATAGCATTACTATGGTTGCAGGTGTGTTTGTGGTTTTTATCTATTGTCTAAATTAACTGAAACAAAAAGTCCCATGTTTCCCACCTGAAATGTTAGCGGTCGCCTAGACCCAGTCAAGGCGACGTAGCTACAGCGACATAGTTACAGCGACCTAGCTACGGGACAAGAGCCAGAAGAGGACTGCGCGTGTGCAGAAGCTGGGGTCAACCAGCGGACACTGTGATGAAGAGGATGAGCCTTCATCTTGGGACCCCCGACGACCACCACTAGGAGGCACTGCGCAAGTGCGGGTGGGAGGAGTGTATGAAAATGAACTAATTTTATTATGAAAGGGATAAGTTATGTAACCTAATAAATATGTATATTTTGATCTATATGGACTATATGAAAAAGGTATGAGGTATGCACGTTTGGTGGAATTATCCCCCGTGCATCCAGCGTTGCAATACAGAATGCCTGCCTTTTAACACTACAGTGGTGTGACGAGGTTTTATTCCCGGATTTTCGGTGACACTTGTCCTGTCGCAGCAAGCCCTGCTGAAAGTATTTTCTGCCTCTTTCCTACAGCCCCTCCAGGCACTGGCAGCTGCTCTCAGGTCTTCCCGCAGCCTTCCCTTCCCCAGGCTGCCCAGCCCCAGCTCTCCCAGCCTTTCCTCCCAGCAGAGGGGTTCCAGCCCTCGCATCATTGCTGGGGCCTCCTCTGGCCCCGCTCCCACAGCTCCAGCTCTGTCCTGTGCTGAGGGCTCCAGAGCTGGACGCAGGGCTCCCAGGGGGTCTCAGCAGAGCAGGGCAGAGGGGCAGAAGCTCCCTTCTCACCCTGTGCCCTCGCTGCTGGGGATGCAGCCCAGGTCACAGCTGGCTTTCACACTGCTGAGTCATGTCCAGCTTTTCATCCCGCAGCACCCCCAAGTCCTTCTCGTCAGGGCCGCTCTCCATCCCTGCATCCCCCAGACTCCTGCGGCGAACAGAGAGGGTCCCGTCTTGGTCGCCAGTTGATTCCAAGACCCAGCAGTGACCCAGCAGCACAACGCACACCGCTCAGTGGGTATGCTTTATTGCGGTGCCGGGCACACGGGGATCTCGCCTCCAAACGTGCACCAAACACCCTTTTCATGCCAGGATAATTACAATCCCAAGATACAGATTCATTACATTTCCGAGAAATGCTTGGCATATTCATGCTTGTCCCGTGAACCAATTAGCAGATGTTAACGTCTTTTGCTCGTGTCTGCTGGTGCCTCCAGGTGGTTGTCAGGGAGCTTCAGATGAAGGCCCGTGCTCTTCGTCGCAGTGTCCGCTGGTTGACCTTTGTGTCTGCACCAGCTCAGCTCTAAGATCACCTATGCCGCGTCCCTCCAGGTTGCTTTGCTCTGGTCTCGTTGCCCTCTTGGTGCCTCTCTATCTCTGGAGCTTGGTGCCTCCGCCCTCCCAAGGCCGAGCTGTCTGGAGTGGAATTATTTAGGCGTCCCATATCCTACAGCTACCCCAGTTCTCCACTGGGAACCAAGACGTGCTTTGGTTTTACTTCTTTTGTTGCTCCATCAGAGCCTTGCACTCGGGCTTGTTGAGCCTCCTGAGGTTCACACGGGCCCGCCTCTCCAGCTTGTCCAGGTCCCTCTGGATGGCATCCCGTCCTTCTGGTGTGGAACCTGCACCACTCAGCGTGGCGTCGTCTGCAGACTCGGTGAGGGTGCACTCGATCTCGCTAAGTCATTGACGAGAACGTTAAACAGCCCCAGTCCCAGCACGGACCCCTGAGGGACACCGCTTGTTACCAGTGTCCATCTGGACATCGAGCCGTTGACCACTACGCTCTGGCTGTGACCTTCCAACCAGTTCCTTAGCCGCCGAGCAGTCCGCCCATCCAATCCGTGTTTCGCCAAGTTAGAGAGAAGGATGTGGCGAGGGGCTGTGGGATGTGTTTTCGCCACTCGAGGAGTAAGGGAGCTTCACTCTGCTCAGCCAGAGAGGGGAACAGGACGAGGCCACAGCTGCTGCTTTGGTTCTGCTGAGCGCGGTGTGCGTCTGTCTGCACGCGTGTGGCCAGTCGTGTCTGTCTGTGTGTCTGTGCAGACGTGTACATGTGTGTGGGGGTGTGCTGGGGTCTCTGTGCGCGGGAGTGCATGCGTGCATGTGTGTATGTGCGTGTGTCGTGTGTGTGCGTGTGCCTGCCGGGAGCCCGTGCTCGGCCTTGCTCCCGCTTGGAGCTGGGCTTGCGGAGCTGGAGCAGGGCTCAGCAGCCCCAAGCAGGGACGCGTTCCGTTTGCAGAGGGTTTACTTCCACAGCCCCTGGGCTTTTCTGGCTGACCATGTCCCTTGGAGATGCGTGCGTGGCCTTAATTTTTAGGTAGACAGAAAGCATCCCTTTACCGGGCTTGAACCGCCAAGCCAGAACCCCAGAGAAGAAGGTTTGTTCACATCCCCGGACGGTGGGAAGTACCTGCACTGAAGACAATGAGAAGGTAAGGCTCTGACTCAAGTGTTTGTGAGTTTTCTCAGAAACCTCCTGGATGCCAGCGTGTAAAATATCTCTGCTCTGAGTTACTCCATCAGAGACTGGAGTCTCCTGGGTCACTGGGGGGGAAGGAGCCCCCTTCCACCCTGCAGCTGGGAAGAGGGTGTTCCGACAAGGCCGCTGGGAGCATTTTCATTCTTTTTAGATTCAGCCATCTAGACAAACATGCCTTTCCTCCTTGGTTTATACATTCACATACGACAGGAGTTAAAGCATCCCTTTATTGCACGAACGTAAAAGCAGCCACTGCTCACCAAGCAGCAGAACAAAGCTTATGAAGGAGCAAACACCGTTCCAGTATTGTCACCTTCCGTTTGTGCACCATTTCTGGATTCAGCCTGCGTTTAAAAATAGGACTCGTGACCTAAATGGCAACACATTTCCCTTTCCTAATTGGCTTCCCAAGCCATTATTTCCTCACAGAGATGCGCCCTGCATCTTCCCTGGAATGTGTTTGATCTGAGGCTTCAAGAGGTGAGAAGAAAAGCCGTGTTCAGCCGGGCCAGATGTCCGTACGGGTCAGTGCCCTATCTCTCACGCCAGCCGGGAGCAGGTGCTCAGATGAATGGGAGGAGCAAGGTCGTCTTCAGCATAGTTGTTTCTCTTTGTCAACTGTACTACCCAGCTCAGTCAGAGACTGTGTCCTACTGCTACGGCAACTGCCAGTATGCAGGTTTTGTACCAAACATGGCATTCATGGATTTTCATATTCTCTGTACTCAGATAAGAAAGAACAAAAGAATGGAAAAAGGTGAGGGAGGGAGGGAAGGAGGAGGGGGGAGGACAGGAGAGATGAAGGAGAAGAGGAAAAGAGACAAATAGAGAGAGAAACCCTAGACGTTGGCAAGCCCTGCTAGTCAGGACGACAAAACAAACCTCGAGACAGGATCATGCAAGTAAATGGCTGAAACTCCAGCTGTAATGCACTTTTGCTAAGCTTTGTTTCTACTAAGCCGCCAGCCTTTAAGTTCTCTGCTTGCGTTGCAGTAGCGCAAAGTCCTCATAGCGTTAACAGTAGCCAGCACCCTTTCTACCAGAGCAATGCGCTGCCTTGAATTCCCCACACCCATCCATTTTCGCTAGCCTCCGCTCCATACACCCTCCCTCTTCACCATGGGTGGTCCCGAGATCAAGTGCTGCTTGCGGAGTCATTTAGCAGCCCTTGACGTAGGAACTCAGGTCTCTGCCCTCGCAATGGTTTTTCCAGCCATACCTGGAAGAGAAATACATGATGTCAGCTGAAGGGATAGGCAGTGATTGAATCCGTTCAAAAACCACACTTATATACAGACAGCTGGCTGGGCATGAAAGGTAGGAATCAGAGAAAATTCTGATGAGCTCAGTCTAGGGAGCTGGGGGAAGGGAACCATGGGGAGAGCTCTGGGAGGGGAGGGAAAGTTAGGGTGTTAGGGCAGATGCTGGGAGCCAGGACGCCTTTCAGCTCTAGGAGAAGGACTGTGCTAAACTTTACCAAATACAGCTTCCCACCCATTGGCCCCCCCAAGCCCCAGTCAACAGCAGGATTTTCTTTTGTCTGCTCTGCCCACTCTTCCCCAGTGCCCACTGCAAATATCCTTACCAGGGAGTGAGGCCGTGAGCATCTCTAGCAATCTTCTTGGCACACTTAATATCATCCTCAAGATCATTTGTCATAAGCTCTGTGGGGGCGGGAGAAAACGTCAGTATGGAGGAAAGAGGGGTAGAGGGAAGCAGGGATAGATGGGCAGAAGGAAAGGTGTTCATTCATCAGGAAGGCTAGGAGGGATACAGAGGAGATGGATGAACATGGAGAGAAATGCCCAGAGCAGCTGCTAGGCGGATGTGATGGACAGATCAGGGTGCTTTCATCGAGAGGATGAGGGAAGGCTCGTTGTTCTGTCCCACCACTTACCTGAGCAACTGATGTGGCAGCCGTCGACGGCTCCACTGGTCTTGCCATCATTACACCAGTACTTGCTGTTGATCTGAAAGATCCCGTAGTCCCTGCTTGGACCATTGTTGTTATACGCTTCGGTGTTGTAATCGCTCTCGTGTTGCACCAGGCAGATCCCTGCAGGGGGAAGAGAGGAACGTCAAGGGATGCTCGGGGTAAATAAGAGGTAAGAGATGAAGAGATTAAGGATGAATGAAGAGCTGGAGAAGTAAACTGGTGATACAGTAAGTCTGAGGAATGGATGGAGAAGTGCTTGGAAGGAGAAAGTTCTGGATGGGTATTTGTTGTGTAAGCCATAGAAGGGGGCAAGGAAGGGGATGGGGCAAGGAAGGGGATGAGGCAGAGAGATGGTGAAGTCAAAGGACTGGAGGGACAGAACAGTACTGCTGGAAGGTTGCAAAGAAGCTGAGAGGGACAAGGGTGGTATAGGTGGAGAGGTGCAATGGGAGCTCATTATACTCACAGTCAGCTATGGTTGTGCCCTCGAAGCCCTCAAAGCCATGCTCACGCAGGATCTTCACCAACTCACATCGGGAGATGATTTCTCCCTCAGTGCCTGGCACAGCCAGGCTGAGGAAGGCCAGAAGAAAGCCGAAGAAGAGCATTGAGTTTCTCATAGTGCAGTCCACAGCAAGGAAGTGCCAAAGCGACTTCAGCTGTCTGTCTGTCAGGGCTGCCTTCAATGCCAGGCTTTTATTCCTGCTCCCAGGAGGAGGACCTACCAGCTAGCCAAGCATGTCTGGGAAGTGTGGAACGCCTTTATGGTAATGAGCCCATAAGGAAGCAGGCCAAAAGCCAAAGACGTGTCCTGGAGGATGCCAGTGCCTGCTCCACCAGCCCTGCAAGGCTGGGACTCGTGCACACACAGGCAGTACAGCAATCCCCAGTTGCTCCAGGAATGAAATTTAGGGGTAGCATTGAGCTTGTGGTTATAGTTGCCATAGGAGTTGAGCTGGGATTTACCTACGAAGTAAGGCTGGGAAGCCTGAAGAGTCACATCTACAACAACACAAAAGGCTGAGTTTACAATTAAATTATAGTTACCTATGGGTAAGAACCAGCCTTCGGTTTAGTCTGTTGATGCAGTATAGCGTTGTCCTATGGTTTCAGGGTAGGGTTGCTATAGGGACCGCTTTTTGGTAATCGCAAGAACTGAGGTCACCCCAGGTTCCTTTAAATGAGGCTTTGGCTGCACATGCATTAATTTTAGGATACCGTCATTTGAAAATCTTGAGGCGGTCACCAGCTTGGCTTTTGGGGTTATGGACGCTTCATGGATCAAAGGCTGTAGTTGCCTTGTGTGGGTGTTGTGGTTTAAACCCAGTAGGCTGCTAAGTTACGGAATCATAGAATCACAGCATCATGAAGGGTGGAAAAGACTTCTAAGATCATCAAGTCCAGCCGTCACGTCAACACTACCATGCCTGCTAAACCATGTCCTGAAGTGCAGCATCTACACGTGTTTTGAACTCCTTCAGGGGTGGGGACTCCACCACTGCCCTGGGCTGCCTGGTCCAATGCCTGACCACTCTTTCAGTAAAGACATTTTTCCTCATATTCAGTCTAAAGCTGCCCTGATGCAACTTGAGGTCATAGAAGAAACTTGAGGCTCGATCTCCGCCCCCCACCTTGGTGGGATGAGGGAGAGAATCAGAAGGGTAAAAGTGAGAAAAATGCTTGGTTGAGATAAAAGCAGTTTAGCAGGCAAAGCAAAATCTGTCCTCACAAGCACAGCGAAACAGAGGATTGATACACTACTTCCCATCAGGAGGAAGATGTTTAGCCACCTCCAGGAAAGCAGGGCTTCATCACACAGAATGGTTACTTGGGTAGGGAAATGCCATCACTCCAAACATCCTCCTCTTCCTTCTTCTTTCCCCAGTTTTTATTGCTGAGCACGATGTCGTATGGTGTGGAATGTCCCTTTGGTCAGTCAGGGTCAGCTGTCCCGGCTGTGTGCCCTCCCAGCTTCTTGTGCACCCCAGCCCAGCTGCTGGCGGGGCAGCTTGAGAAGCCAAAAAGGCCTGTGGAAGCACTGCTCAGCGATAGCTAAAGCACCTCTAGATCACCTTCACTGTTTTCAGCACAAATCCAAAACCTAGCCCCATACAGGCTGCTGTGAAGAAATTCAACTGTATCCCAAGGGCTACATTTCAAGGTATACTCAGTGACATTGAGACTGGTAAAAAAGACTTTATGTTTGTGTAGTGAGATTAGGGAAGGTGATTCTGGGTCAATAAGGGAAGGTTGTCCAGGCGGACTGTAAACACACTCACGGGACTTGCAGTTAAGGTCTTGAAAAACATGTATATCCTACTAATCACTATTTAGTCTTGTGTGCTTGACACTTGTGTTTAGATAGCGTAGGCCTGTGATAGACTCAAAGGCACCTTATCGAATATGCTTGAGATTCCTGCCCTGCGGTGGGAAGCACAGTGGAAAATTACGCCTGTGTGAATTCCCGATACAGACAGGTGAAAGTCGCAGGTTTGGTAGCTTTTTCTCTCGCTAGCAAGGACTGAGCTCTGCGGTGCCTGCATCGCCGCTCTGTGTGTGTGCCCCTGCAGAGCACCAGGTGCTGCTGCAGAGATCCCCTGGTTCGCGAGGTAGCAAACATAAATTTACTCTTTGCATTTCATCCGGGGCTTTGCGGTTGTTGCTGCGTCCTGCCTGTGTCGGCAGACACAGAAGCACACGCTCGTAGTTTAGAAGGCAGGACTGGGAGCCACCCTGGCCCATGTTTGTTCCCACTGTGGAAAGTTTACAGCCTGGGCTTCTGGCTTTCAGATACCTACTAAATTGGTCATGTGCAGCTTTTAAGGGCATTCGCACTTGGGTTCACACACCATTTGCATCTCCAAGGGCAGACACGTGGACGCAGCAAAATGTCCAAGTGCCAGAACACACCTCTTTGCAGATGCCTCGAAAAAGGAATTTTACTGAAATCTCATCCTGCGGGCATCGCATTTGCTTTCTTTACCAGTCACCAAGAACCTCTCAAAGTACCGCTGCTTTCCAGACATGTTAGAGAGTAGCCACAATGATACTGGCTACATCCTGCAGCACCTTCACAGGCATCCCATGAGGTGTCATGGACTGGTGCATGTCCAGCATCTCCAAGTCATTCCTGCACGGGGCTTCATTGACGATCATCTCGTCCAACTGCCTGGCCACTTCAGGGCTGACCAAAAGTTACAGCACGTTATTGAGGCCATTGTCCAAATGCCTCTTAAACAGCGACAGGCTTGGGGCATGGACCACCTCTCCAGGAAGCCTGTTCCGCTGTTTCCCTACTCTCTTGGTAAAGAAATGCCTCCTAGTGTCCAGTCTACAGCCTGTGTAGCTCTCCCAATCTCACTGGCAGGTGTGGAGACCTGCAAGCAGCTCTTGCCATTGAAGCCCAAGGTACAGGCGGCATAGATTCTCCTTCTGTGGCCTCTTCGTCACGTCATCCTGGGGAGAAGCAGGCTCCATGGTGTTTCTCCCCTAGCCATCCAGGATTCGATGTAAAGATAGAGCACTGGCCACTTCTCTCGACTGGTGATGTCTAAAGCCAGCTGGATGGCTTTCACCTCTGCAAACTGGCTCGACTCACCTTCTCCCTCGGCAGTTTCCGCGACTTGTCGTGTAGGGCTCCGTACAGCAGCCTTCCACCTCCGCTGCTTCCCCACAATGTGACAGGACACATCTGTGAACAGGGCATACGGTTTCTTATCTTCCTACAGCTTTTTATACAGTGGGGCCTCTTCAGCACGTGTCACCTCCTCCTCTGGCGATGCTCCAAAATCTTTGCCTTCTGACCCGTCCATGATTACCTCCAGAATTCCTGGGTGACTGGGGTTTCCCATTCGGGTGCGCTGGGTGATCAGCGCGACCCACTTACTCCACGTAGCATCGGTGGCATGATGCGTAGAGGAGACCCTCTCTTTGAACATCCAGCCCACGACCGGCAATCGTGGTGCTAGGAGGAGCTGTGCTTCAGTGCCCACCACTTCTGAAGCAGCTCGAACGCCTTCATATGCTGCCAGAATCTCTTTTTCAGTGGGAGTATAGCGGGCCTCGGAGCCTTTGTATCCCTGGCTCCAAAACCCCAGGGGTCGACCTCGAGTCTCCCCTGGTGCTTTCTGCCAGAGACTCCTGGTTGGGCCATTCTCCCTGGCTGCGGTGTAGAGCACGTTTTTAACATCTTGCCTTGACTGGACTGGACCAAGGGACACAGCATCAACTATCTCCCATTTAATTTGTTCAAATGCCTGTCGTTGCTCAGGGCCCCATTCAAAATCACTCTTCTTCCGGGTCACGTGGTACAGAGGACTTACAACCTGGCTGCAATTTGGGATGTGCATCCTCCAAAAACCGACAAAACCTAAGAAGGCTTGTGCTTCCTTTTTGCTGGTTGGTGGAGACATAGCTGCTATTTTGTTGATGACATCCATTGGGATTTGACGGCACCCATCCTGCCATTTTATCCCCAAAAACTGGATCTCTTGCGCAGGTCCCTTGACTTCGTTTAATGGCGAAACCGGCTTTCAGAAGGATCTGAACTATTTTCTCCCCTTTCTCAAAAACTTCCTCTGCTGTGTCACCCCATACAATGACGTCATCGATGTACTGCAGATGTTCTGGAGCTTCACCCTTTTCCAGTGCAGTCTGGATCAGCCAATGCAAATGGTGGGACTGTGTTTTCACCCCTGGGGCAGTCGATTCCAGGTGTACTGGATGCCCCTCCAGGTGAAAGCAAACTGTGGCCTGCACTCTGCTGCCAAAGGGATGGAGAAGAATGCATTAGCGATGTCAATTGTCGCATACCACTTGGCTGCCTTTGACTCCAGCTGATATTGAAGTTCTAGCGTGTCTGGCACGGCAGCACTCAGCGGTGGTGTGACTTCATTCAGGCCACGGTAGTCTATTGTCAGTCTCCACTCTCCAGTAGATTTTCTCACTGGCCATATGGGACTATTAAAGGGTGAGCGAGTTTTGCTGATCACCCCTTGACTCTCCAGCTGGCGGATCAGCTGATGAATGGGGAGAAGGGAGTCTCGGTTGGTATGATACTGTCGCCGGTGCACCATTGTGGTCGTGACTGGCACCTGTTGTTCTTCAACCCTCAGCAACCCCACAATGGAAGGATCCTCCGACAGACCAGGCAAAATGGACAGCTGTTTAATTTCTTCCGTCTCCAATGCAGCTATGCCAAAAAGCCCACCGATACCCCTTTGGGTCCTTGAAATACCCTCTCCTAAGATAGTCTATACCAAGGATGCACGGAACCTCGGGGCCAGTTACAGTGGGGTGCTTCTGCCACTCCTGCTCAGTGAGGCTCACTTCAGCCTCCAATACACTCAGCTCTTGGGACCCCCCTGTCACTCCCAAAATGCAAATGGACTCTGACCCTTTGAAATCTGATGGCATTAAAGTACACTGTGCACCAGTGTCCACTAGAGCTTTATACTCTTGTGGATCTGACGTGCCAGGCCACCGAATCCACACCATCCAATAAACGCGGTTGTCCCTTTCCTCCACCTGGCTGGAGGCAGGGCCCCTCTAATCCTGGTCAGAGAATTTGCTGCTCCCTTGCTGTAAGAATGACTTGGAGGTCCCTTCCAGAGGATCGGAATCAAGATCAAACTGCCTACCTGGTCTGGAGAGCTGGCTGCTGGAAACTGGAGCGGCATTTTTCCTAAGAGAATCCCCTTTTGTGATTGTTTTACCTCGCAACTCACGCACTCGTGCCTCTAGACTTGAGGTAGGTTTTCCATCCCACTTCCTCATGTCCTCTCCGTGGTCACGCAGGTAGAACCACAGGGTGCCCCGTGGTGTGTAGCCTCTGTATTCCCTCTCCTGAGCAGAGAAACGCTTGCCCCTAATAGCTGAGATGCTGGCCCGTACAGGTGGGGAGTAGGACATATTCTCTTTGAATTGCTGGAACTCCTGGGACAGTTTCTCCACAGCTGAGATGAGGGAGGAAGAGAGACTTTCCTCATATTGCTGGAGTCGGACAGCCACCTTATCCACTGTTGGTGCCTCTTCACCTCTCCACTCTACTACTGCCAGTGAGTTGGCATATGAGGATGGCGCACTCTGTACAAACTTCCTCCACATGGATCATGTGCACTGGACTTCATCTGGGTCTGTGGGTACCTTGCTCATTGTCTGGGTCATAGTAAACCAGCTCCCGCACAGCTCATTCCCTCGAGTACTGAATACCCCTTTCCATATTGGTCCACTTGCCAGGATAGCATACAAAATCGTCACTGAAGGGGTATCTCTCCCTCACGCCTGACAGAAGTCTCCTCCAGAGGCTGAGGACTTGTTCCTTTTTCCCAACAGCCTTGTCAATGCCCCTATCCCTGGCCAGAGATCCCAGGTGCTTGGCTTCCTTGCCCTCTAATTCCAAGCTGCTGGCCCTGTTATCCCAGCACCGCAGCAGCCAGGTGACAATGTGCTCGCCTGGGTGGTGGCTGAAATCTTTCCACATGTCTCACAGCTCGCTCAGGAACAGGGACTGGGTGATGATCTCTGTCTCTATCTCCTGCGATGACCCTGGCTCATCGTCATCCCTCCCGGAGCGATCTGCTCTCTTTGCATCTTTCTTTAGTTTCACAGGGGTGACTGCTGCTGGCACAGGTTGGTCATTGGGCTCAGTCGCAATGGCTGCGACTGGAACCGGAGCTGCAGCAACTGCCGTGCCCGCCGGGGAAGCCAGGACAACGCCAGTGGCTGCAGCAGTGTTGGTGCTGGTCGGGGGGGCTGTGACTGCCTGCTGGGCTGGAGGGGCTGCTAGGCCGGCTGGGGGGCAGCGCCAGTCGCAGTGCCTGCCGCTTCGCTTTCCCCCCTTTCCCCTTTAGGGCACTGAATCAGGTGGAACAGGGCTTGGTAGGCATGGGCCAGGCCCCAGCACGTTGCGGTGATTTGTGTCTCTCTGGAGTTCCCAGGGTGGCAGCACACTTTTTGCAGATATTTTACTAGTTTGTCGGGATTCTGCACTTGCTCAGGGGTGAGTTTCAGAAACATCGGGGGTGTCCACCCCCCAAGACACCTGCCCATGCTGTCCCACACACCCAGCCACTCCGAGCTATCCAGCCCCAGGGCAGGTCTCTGCACGATGTTGTTAACTACTTGTTTAACCCTAAACAAAACCTGAAACCCATTCAGGAGGCAGAACAATAGAAACACGCTGGCCTGAGCATCCCACGGGTACTCGTAATTCTCAAAAACCATTAGGACCACCCTGAAGGAGAGAGGAGGGGTGAAAGAGTGGGGTAAGGTATCCCCTCCGGTTTTCCCCACAGAGTGGGTTCGATTATTAACAAATTCTAAGACATAGGATCCGAGGTATGGAGATGACCGCAGTGCCACTTGCAAATACAAGCCTAATCTCATGTCCAGTGATATTATCGTGTCATAAGTCGATATCGTACAGTAGAGCAAAATCATCATCCTGATCCTTTTCCCAGTGATGACGAACAGCATGGCAGCGAACACATACAGCAAGTAAGGATTCAAATACCAGAGCCATCTGATCAAATTCAGCAACATTTTTTACCGTCGACTATTTAACTAACACAGTAAATGCATACAAAAATTATAATAAAATCTATGCTGTTTTAACACCCGCTGCTCAGCCCTGCCGTTACCCCCGCCCCACGCTTGGGCGCCAAATTTAATGTTATAGTTTGGCTGCGGCCAGCAACAAAAGTGCCATGTGGCTGCCCCTCCCCCCACTGGGGTGCGGAGGAGAATGGAAAGAAAAAGGCAGAAAACTGGTGGGTTGGGATAAGGGCAGTTTAACAGAACAACAAACAAAGGGAACAGGAACAACAACGATACAGATAAGGGGAAAACACAACACAAACCGCACAACCCAGAGAGCCGCCCTCCACGACCACCAACCGCCGCCGGGCGCTCCCGAGCCACGAGTGAGTTCCCGCCACCCAGCTCCCCCCCACCGGAACCCAGCATGATGGCACATGGTATGGAATACCCTGCTCTGTTTGGCCAGGTTGGGTCAGCCTGCCCAGCTGTGTCCCTTCCTGGGTTCTGGTGAAAATTAACCCTGTCCTGGCCAAACCCACGACAGTGAATCCATGTTGACTATTCCTGATAACCTTCTTTTCCTCCACTTGCTTGATGATGACCTCCAGAATGAGCTGCTCCATCATCTTTCCCAGGATGGAGGTGAGGCTGACCGGCCTGTAGTTCCCTTGGTCCTCTTTCTTGCCCTTTTTGAACATTGGAGTGACATTGGCTTTTCTCCAGTCCTCGGGCACCTCTGCTGTCCTCCAGGACCTCTCAAAGATGATGAAGAGTGGCTCTGCAACGACATCCGCCAGCTCCCTCAGCACTTGTGGGTGCTTCCCATCGGAGCCCATGGATTTGTGGGCGTCCAGATTGCTTAAGTGATCCCCCCCACAGTCCTCCTCGACCAAGGGATGATCATCCTTTCTGCAGGCTTCCTCTCTTACCTCCAGGGCCTGGGATTCCTGAGGGCTGGCCTTAGCACTGAAGACTGAAGTAAAGAAGGCATTCAGTAACCCTGACTCCTCTGCATCCTCCATCACCAGGAAACACACCTTGTGCAGCAGCGGCCCCACATTGTCCCTAGTCTTCCGTTTGCTGCTGATGAAGAATCCCTTCTTGTTGTCTTTGACATCCCTTGCCAGCTTCAATTCCAGGTGGGCTTTGGCCTTCCTCGTTGCATCCCTGCATGCTCTGACAACATTCCTGTACTCTTCCCAAGTGGCCTGCCCCTCTTTCCACATTCCATGGACCTTCCTCTTCCACCTGAGCTCCGCTAGAAGCTCCTTGCTCATCCATGCGGCTCTCCTGCCTCCTTTTCTAGATTTCTTTCTCAGGGTGATGCACCGCTCCTGAGCATGGAGGAAGTGATGTTTAAGCAGCGACCAGCATTCTTGCACCCCCCCTGCCTTCTAGAGCCCCAAGCCACAGGATTCCTCCCAGTAGCTCCTTGAAGAGGCCAAAGTTAGCTCTCTTGAAGTCCAAGGTTTTGATCCTACGTATCACCCTGCTTCCTCCATGCAGGATCCTGAAGTTCGCCATTTCATGGTCACTGCAGCCAAGGCTACCTCCAACCTTCACATCCTCAACCAGTCCCTCCTTGTTTGTTAGCACAAGGTCCAGCAGAGTGCCTGTCCTCGTTGGTTCCTCCACCACTTGCATCAGAAAGTTATCATCGACGGTCTGCAGGAACCTTCTGCATTGCGTGTGGCTGGCTGTGTGGTTTTCCCAGCTGATGTCAGGGTGGTTGAACTCCCCCATGAGAACCAGGGCCTGTGACTTGTGAGGCTGCTTGCAGCTGCTTGTAGAAGGCCTCAATCAACTTCCACCTGCTGGTCAGGTGGACTATAATACACACCCACAATAATATCACCCATATGAGGCTGTACCTTAATTCTATCCCATAAGCTCTCGAGTCGTTCTTCATCCAACCCCAGGCAGACCTCAATACATTCCAGTTGCTCTCTCACACACAGAGCACCTCATAAGTGTTTTAAACAAATTGAAACTCATGCTTTGTGTGTTTGTGCATGCAAGTGCAGGATCCAGCCCCCACTCCCCCCTCACCGCCTTCCCCCCATGCTCGAAGAAGACGGGCTCCACAGGAAGGGAGACTCAGAGCATGTCCAGCTGGCTGGGACCCAGGGAAGGGGGGCTCAGCCATGGGGCAGAAGGGGCAGAAATGGCTAGGGGAGAAACACCATGGAGCCTGCTTCTCCCCAGGATGACGTGACGAAGAGGCCACAGAAGGAGAATCTATGCTGCCTGTACCTTGGGCTTCAATGGCAAGAGCTGCTTGCAGGTCTCCACACCTGCCAGTGAGACTGGGAGAGCTACACAGGCTGTAGACTGGACACTGGGAGGCATTTCTTTACCAAGAGAGTAGGGAAACAGCGGAACAGGCTTCCTGGAGAGGTGGTCCATGCCCCAAGCCTGTCGCTGTTTAAGAGGCATTTGGACAATGGCCTCAATAACGTGCTGTAACTTTTGGTCAGCCCTGAAGTGGCCAGGCAGTTGGACGAGATGATCGTCAATGAAGCCCCGTGCAGGAATGACTTGGAGATGCTGGACATGCACCAGTCCATGACACCTCATGGGATGCCTGTGAAGGTGCTGCAGGATGTAGCCAGTATCATTGTGGCTACTCTCTAACATGTCTGGAAAGCAGCGGTACTTTGAGAGGTTCTTGGTGACTGGTAAAGAAAGCAAATGCGATGCCCGCAGGATGAGATTTCAGTAAAATTCCTTTTTCGAGGCATCTGCAAAGAGGTGTGTTCTGGCACTTGGACATTTTGCTGCGTCCACATGTCTGCCCTTGGAGATGCAAATGGTGTGTGAACCCAAGTGCGAATGCCCTTAAAAGCTGCACATGACCAATTTAGTAGGTATCTGAAAGCCAGAAGCCCAGGCTGTAAACTTTCCACAGTGGGAACAAACATGGGCCAGGGTGGCTCCCAGTCCTGCCTTCTAAACTACGAGCGTGTGCTTCTGTGTGTGCCGACACAGGCAGGACGCAGCAACAACCGCAAAGCCCCGGATGAAATGCAAAGAGTAAATTTATGTTTGCTACCTCGCGAACCAGGGGATCTCTGCAGCAGCACCTGGTGCTCTGCAGGGGCACACACACAGAGCGGCGATGCAGGCACCGCAGAGCTCAGTCCTTGCTAGCGAGAGAAAAAGCTACCAAACCTGCGACTTTGACCTGTCTGTATCGGGAATTCACACAGGCGTAATTTTCCACTGTGCTTCCCACCGCAGGGCAGGAATCTCAAGCATATTCGATAAGGTGCCTTTGAGTCTATCACAGGCCTACGCTATCTAAACACAAGTGTCAAGCACACAAGACTAAATAGTGATTAGTAGGATATACATGTTTTTCAAGACCTTAACTGCAAGTCCCGTGAGTGTGTTTACAGTCCGCCTGGACAACCTTCCCTTATTGACCCAGAATCACCTTCCCTAATCTCACTACACAAACATAAAGTCTTTTTTACCAGTCTCAATGTCACTGAGTATACCTTGAAATGTAGCCCTTGGGATACAGTTGAATTTCTTCACAGCAGCCTGTATGGGGCTAGGTTTTGGATTTGTGCTGAAAACAGTGAAGGTGATCTAGAGGTGCTTTAGCTATCGCTGAGCAGTGCTTCCACAGGCCTTTTTGGCTTCTCAAGCTGCCCCACCAGCAGCTGGGCTGGGGTGCACAAGAAGCTGGGAGGGCACACAGCCGGGACAGCTGACCCTGACTGACCAAAGGGACATTCCACACCATACGACATCGTGCTCAGCAATAAAAACTGGGGAAAGAAGAAGGAAGAGGAGGATGTTTGGAGTGATGGCATTTCCCTACCCAAGTAACCATTCTGTGTGATGAAGCCCTGCTTTCCTGGAGGTGGCTAAACATCTTCCTCCTGATGGGAAGTAGTGTATCAATCCTCTGTTTCGCTGTGCTTGTGAGGACAGATTTTGCTTTGCCTGCTAAACTGCTTTTATCTCAACCAAGCATTTTTCTCACTTTTACCCTTCTGATTCTCTCCCTCATCCCACCAAGGTGGGGGGCGGAGATCGAGCCTCAAGTTTCTTCTATGACCTCAAGTTGCATCAGGGCAGCTTTAGACTGAATATGAGGAAAAATGTCTTTACTGAAAGAGTGGTCAGGCATTGGACCAGGCAGCCCAGGGCAGTGGTGGAGTCCCCACCCCTGAAGGAGTTCAAAACACGTGTAGATGCTGCACTTCAGGACATGGTTTAGCAGGCATGGTAGTGTTGACGTGACGGCTGGACTTGATGATCTTAGAAGTCTTTTCCACCCTTCATGATGCTGTGATTCTATGATTCCGTAACTTAGCAGCCTACTGGGGTTAAACCACAACACCCACACAAGGCAACTACAGCCTTTGATCCATGAAGCGTCCATAACCCCAAAAGCCAAGCTGGTGACCGCCTCAAGATTTTCAAACGACGGTATCCTAAAATTAATGCATGTGCAGCCAAACCCTCATTTAAAGGAACCTGGGGTGACCTCAGTTCTTGCGATTACCAAAAAGCGGTCCCTATAGCAACCCTACCCTGAAACCATAGGACAACGCTATACTGCATCAACAGACTAAACCGAAGGCTGGTTCTTACCCATAGGTAACTATAATTTAATTGTAAACTCAGCCTTTTGTGTTGTTGTAGATGTGACTCTTCAGGCTTCCCAGCCTTACTTCGTAGGTAAATCCCAGCTCAACTCCTATGGCAACTATAACCATAAGCTCAATGCTACCCCTAAATTTCATTCCTGGAGCAACTGGGGATTGCTGTACTGCCTGTGTGTGCACGAGTCCCAGCCTTGCAGGGCTGGTGGAGCAGGCACTGGCATCCTCCAGGACACGTCTTTGGCTTTTGGCCTGCTTCCTTATGGGCTCATTACCATAAAGGCGTTCCACACTTCCCAGACATGCTTGGCTAGCTGGTAGGTCCTCCTCCTGGGAGCAGGAATAAAAGGCTGGCATTGAAGGCAGCCCTGACAGACAGACAGCTGAAGTCGCTTTGGCACTTCCTTGCTGTGGACTGCACTATGAGAAACTCAATGCTCTTCTTCGGCTTTCTTCTGGCCTTCCTCGGCCTGGCTGTGCCAGGCACTGAGGGAGAAATCATCTCCCGATGTGAGTTGGTGAAGATCCTGCGTGAGCATGGCTTTGAGGGCTTCGAGGGCACAACCATAGCTGACTGTGAGTATAATGAGCTCCCATTGCACCTCTCCACCTATACCACCCTTGTCCCTCTCAGCTTCTTTGCAACCTTCCAGCAGTACTGTTCTGTCCCTCCAGTCCTTTGACTTCACCATCTCTCTGCCTCATCCCCTTCCTTGCCCCATCCCCTTCCTTGCCCCCTTCTATGGCTTACACAACAAATACCTATCCAGACCTTTCTCCTTCCAAGCACTTCTCCATCCATTCCTCAGACTTACCGTATCACCAGTTTACTTCTCCAGCTCTTCATCCGTCCTTAATCTCTTCATCTCTTACCTCTTATTTACCCTGAGCATCCCTTGACGTTCCTCTCTTCTCCCTGCAGGGATCTGCCTGGTGCAACACGAGAGCGATTACAACACCAAAGCGTATAACAACAATGGTCCAAGCAGGGACTACGGGATCTTTCAGATCAACAGCAAGTACTGGTGTAATGATGGCAAGACCAGTGGAGCCGTCGACGGCTGCCACATCAGTTGCTCAGGTAAGTGGTGGGACAGAACAACGAGCCTTCCTTCATCCTCTCGATGAAAGCACCCTGATCTGTCCATCACATCCGCCTAGCAGCTGCTCTGGGCATTTCTCTCCATGTTCATCCATCTCCTCTGTATCCCTCCTAGCCTTCCTGATGAATGAACACCTTTCCTTCTGCCCATCTATCCCTGCTTCCCTCTACCCCTCTTTCCTCCATACTGACGTTTTCTCCCGCCCCCACAGAGCTTATGACAAATGATCTTGAGGATGATATTAAGTGTGCCAAGAAGATTGCTAGAGATGCTCACGGCCTCACTCCCTGGTAAGGATATTTGCAGTGGGCACTGGGGAAGAGTGGGCAGAGCAGACAAAAGAAAATCCTGCTGTTGACTGGGGCCTGGGGGGGCCAATGGGTGGGAAGCTGTATTTGGTAAAGTTTAGCACAGTCCTTCTCCTAGAGCTGAAAGGCGTCCTGGCTCCAGCATCTGCCCTAACACCCTAACTTTCCCTCCCCTCCCAGAGCTCTCCCCGTGGTTCCCTTCCCCCAGCTCCCTAGACTGAGCTCATCAGAATTTTCTCTGATTCCTACCTTTCATGCCCAGCCAGCTGTCTGCACATAAGTGTGGTTTTTGAACGGATTCAATCACTGCCTATCCCCTCAGCTGGCATCATGTATTTCTCTTCCAGGTACGGCTGGAAAAACCATTGCGAGGGCAGAGACCTGAGTTCCTACGTCAAGGGCTGCTAAATGACTCCGCAAGCAGCACCTGATCTCGGGACCACCCATGGTGAAGAGGGAGGGTGTATGGAGCGGAGGCTAGCGAAAATGGACGGGTGTGGGGAATTCAAGGCAGCGCATTGCTCTGGTAGAAAGGGTGCTGGCTACTGTTAACGCTATGAGGACTTTGCGCTACTGCAACGCAAGCAGAGAACTTAAAGGCTGGCGGCTTAGTACAAACAAAGCTTAGCAAAAGTGCATTACAGCTGGAGTTTCAGCCATTTACTTGCATGATCCTGTCTCGAGGTTTGTTTTGTCGTCCTGACTAGCAGGGCTTGCCAACGTCTAGGGTTTCTCTCTCTATTTGTCTCTTTTCCTCTTCTCCTTCATCTCTCCCGTCCTTCCCCCTCCTCCTTCCCTCCCTCCCTCACCTTTTTCCATTCCTTTGTTCTTTCTTATCTGAGTACAGAGAATATGAAAATCCATGAATGCCATGTTTGGTACAAAACCTGCATACTGGCAGTTGCCGTAGCAGTAGGACACAGTCTCTGACTGAGCTGGGTAGTACAGTTGACAGAGAGAAACAACTATGCTGAAGACGACCTCGCTCCTCCCATTCATCTGAGCACCTGCTCCCGGCTGGCATGAGAGATAGGGCACTGACCTGTACGGACATCTGGCCCGGCTGAACACGGCTTTTCTTCTCACCTCTTGAAGCCTCAGATCAAACACATTTCAGGGAAGATGCAGGGCGCATCTCCGTGAGGAAATAATGGCTTGGGAAGCCAATTAGGAAAGGGAAATGTGTTGCCATTTAGGTCACGAGTCCTATTTTTAAACGCAGGCTGAATCCAGAAATGGTGCACAAACGGAAGGTGACAATACTGGAACGGTGTTTGCTCCTTCATAAGCTTTGTTCTGCTGCTTGGTGAGCAGTGGCTGCTTTTACGTTCGTGCAATAAAGGGATGCTTTAACTCCTGTCGTATGTGAATGTATAAACCAAGGAGGAAAGGCATGTTTGTCTAGATGGCTGAATCTAAAAAGAATGAAAATGCTCCCAGCGGCCTTGTCGGAAGACCCTCTTCCCAGCTGCAGAGTGGACGGGGGCTCCTTCTCCCCCAGTGACCCAGGAGACTCCAGTCTCTGATGGAGTAACTCAGAGCAGAGCTATTTTACACGCTGGCATCCAGGAGGTTTTTGAGAAAACTCACAAACACTTGAGTCAGAGCCTTCCCTTCTCATTGTCTTCAGTGCAGGTACTTCCCACCGTCCGGGGATGTGAACAAACCTTCTTCTCTGGGGTTCTGGCTTGGTGGTTCAAGCCCAGTAAAGGGATGCTTTCTGTCTACCTAAAAATTAAGGCCACGCACGCATCTCCAAGGGACGTGGTCAACCAGAAAATCCCAGGGGCTGTGGAAGTAAACCCTCTGCGAACGGAACGCGTCCCTGCTTGGGGCTTCCGAGCCCTGCTCCAGCTCCGCAAGCCCAGCTCCAAGCGGGAGCGAGCCCGAGCACGGGCTCCCGGCAGGCACACGCACACACACACACATGTGCACAGACACACACGCAGGCACACATACGCATGCAATCCCGCACACAGAGACCCCAGCACACCCACGTGCCGTGCGGTTGGCAGCGCGGGGGCAGTTTCCATTGGGGTCGGTGCCGATGACTTACGAGGCCGCGCGCGTGTGCCGGCGGGCCCAGCCCCGCCTGCACATTATGCAGGGGAGGGGGGAGAAGATGAAGAATTTCAGCAGGGGTTGACCTGAAACGACATTTTGCCACTGCTGTTTTTCTCACAGCTTTCGCAGCAGTGTGAGGTCCCCGTCCCTGCAACCCGCTCGCTCTTCACGTGCACACACGTTCCTGCGTGTCATTCTGGGTTAGCTGAAGTGGTTGCTTTGATTTGAAACAGGAACTGTTGTTTCATTTTTCGGGTCTCCTGACCCCTCCTAACTGTAATCAACACGGTGATTAAGGCACAAAAATATTACCCTGGAGGAAGGGGACCAAAAGCTTGGGAAAGTATGAAAGGAACACTCTGATTAATCCTTTGAAAAATATGTTTGTTTAGCTGAAGCTGCAAAGTTTGACTCAACTGTACACACTGGCAAGGTTTTGCAGTGGAGTGTTTTTTTTTTTTTACAGTGAATAAAGTTTTTTCCTCATAAATACCCCCACCAACTCTCGGGCCGAGTGATGCAGTTTTGATGTGTCACGGAGGCAGGGTTAGCTCAGATCCCCCTCTCGGGAAGGTCGGTGTAAACCCCAAAACACGAGACTTTGGTCTCGAGCCGGGCTCCAGGTCCCTGAAACCAGCACCTGGCCCCCCTCGCTGTCAGAGCACGGGTAGGGGGTTTTGGAGGAGGCCTGGGAAGGGACATGTTTCACCCCGGCTTCGTGCTGAGAGGGATGCAGGGCTTTGGTCTCAGTTCCTGGAGGACCAAATCCCCTGCCCGGGGGACACTGGGGATCTGCAGCTGGGAGCTCCTCCGCAGCCGGTCCCAGCCCGAGGAGGGATGGGGCAGGGAAAGGCAGGCAAGCCCAAGCTCCACTGCAGAAGATCTCCAGTGAGTCAGGTCACCGTGCCTCAGTTTTCTCACGTGCCCCGTGGAGATAATGCTATGGCCACACAGCCCGTCGGTGAAAAGCATTCGGAGACCGACTTCCACGAGGATTAATTATCAGGGAGCTGGAGCCGTGGGACACCTGGTTTTCTGATCATTCACCTTGTCCTAAGGCAGGTGTTGAAAACAGCTCCCCTGACTCACTGTGCCGAGAAGGGCCAGAGGGTTCCAGATGCCGCCTCGGGGGCAGCTGGATGTTTTCCTTGCGACAGGACGCAGGGTGAGATACCACCTCCAAGTCTCCAGCTCTTCGGGTCCCTGCAGCCCCGGCTGCCCCGGGTCACTTTTCTCCTCGGTGCTCGTCCGTGTTTTTCCAGCCGTGGCAGACGTTTGGCGGTTGCTCATCTCCCATTCCCAGAATTGGACTTGGAAAATAAAACTGTCCCTTTCACTGTGGCTCCAGGCTCCCCTGGCCAGTCCTCTCTGCATCGCCAAGCGCCTTAGCTGGAGGTGGATGTGCTCAGGAAGCCACAGGTGTGAGGAGTGCTGGCCCTTTGCAAGCCCTCCGTCATCCATGGGACTCCACCACTTCCACAATGGGAGGTCCAACAGCCTGAAATCTCATCCTGGCCCTGTTTCATCATTTTTTTCAGCTTTCTGAATTGCAGGTTCTTCCCCTGCTGACACCGTGGAGCGATAGAAAGTTGTGAAAGGGAGATGGGAGAGCGATGCTGGCATGGAATCGCTTCCCACTGGCTAACTCCTGCGGCTGCGTCCTCTCCTGAAGGGCAGTGAACATCCCCCCACCGAGGAGAAACGAGCGGCAAGAAGGCCTTTTGCTTTCCTCCAGCCCCTGTGTGCAGTCCCCGTGCCACAATGCGATGGTGATGGGCATCACGGAGAGAAGCAACGGGCAGCTGATGCCGTGGCTGCCCATCTTCGGGTCTCCCGTCACATCTGTTATGGTCCTTTCGCCGTGGCAGAGGTCTGGGACACGAAGCTGGCTGCTCCTTGCCAGGAGAAGGTATCACCGCGCTGAAAGGCTGGTGCACAGGGGATCAAACATGCACCGATCCTTTCCCAACACCCAACCCTCGGCTGCAGCCGGTGGCCCTGGCAGGACAGGACAGTACCAGGGCAGCGGGATCTTGCCGGGGGACATGATGGCACCGTTCCCCTCCTGCAGAACGAGCCCAGAGCGGACAACGAAGCGTCTGTCAGCACCCCAGCCCCACGTCGGACCTGCTCGGCCTTTCTGCGGTGGGTTTTCTAAGAAACACTGCAGCAGTTAGCCAGCGTTTACGGGAAGGGTGGGCCGAGCTCAGCCCGCAGCCCGGACGGCCAGGACAGCGTTTCGGTGGGGCCGGGGAGGACGGTGGCCACCCGAGGGGCTCGGGCTCCTCGCAGGTGGCGTGACTGGGAGGTTTGCTTTCGTGTAAGAGCAGCTTCCCGGATGGTGCGGGGAAAAAAAAGCGAGAGAGGAGGTGAAATACAAACCACATCTCAAAATAGGCCTCGACTTTGAAGGCGCTTGGAGCTGCGCTTCCTGCTTCTGGCAGCCGAGGAGGAGATGAAAGATGCAGCTGAGTAAAAACTAAAAAAATACAAAAGAAAAAAACAAACCAAACAAACCGAGTTCACACTTTCTGCTGAAGGTGGAGGCACAGCGGTGACACAGCACACCAGGTCACCCCACAAGGCTGGGACTGGGCTCCAGGACCCCCGGTTCGCTCCGACAGCAGCACCAGAGTGGGCAAGCGAGGATAACCCTGTTCGGAGTCACATCTGGCTAGGGGACGCAAAGTAACCTGCGGAAAGGGAAACGTGCCCCTTCCTTGGAGCAGACACGCAGCCCCGCGTGTGCACGCAGCAGCAGGTGCTCCATGAGGCTGAGCAGGAACAGAGCTTCAAAATGCAGCCCATTAAGTTAGTTTTTTAAAAAAAAAAACATTTAAAAAAAAATATCAATTTAAAAAAAGTGCTAAGGAAAAAGAAACCCCAAAACCCAACACCCCTGAAGCCGAAGCGCCGCGGAGCTGGGAAAGTGGAGTTTGACAGTTTGGAGGGTAAAAGCTCAAGCGAAGCGTTACAACTGCTGACTGATAGCGACCGAATTCTCGTCATCTGAAGATTGACTTCCTCTCGCTCCGCGTTCGCCGCAGCCGAGCTGGAGGTGGGGACAGCCCGCCGGCGTCTTTCTTCACCCACTGGCACCCGGCATGCAACACCTGCTCTGCACAGGCTAAGCTGGAGCAACAGGCTCTGCCTTACCAAAATTTAGTTGGGCTGACAACATCTGGCGTTTCGTCAGGTCACTTTGATCTTTGTTTCCTCACCGTCCCCAGCACATGCTCCACACCAGCCTGCGGATGAATGGCAACGGGCTCCGCACCCCTTTGCTCTCTCCCAGGAGCAGTTGGCGCTGCAAACACGCCACCAAGGGCCGGATCCAGCCTTCCCCGCAGTGCTTTCGGCCGCCCGGTCCTGGTTAATGCCGCTGGTGGGACCTTTGGGGTGAGGTCTCGGCTGCAGACACACCGGGCTTCCCTGGGGCAGCCACGGTGCGATCACCGGCACCCAGCGCCCTCGCAGCATCTGTCATCCTGCCCTGCAATAAAGGAATGACTCCATCACATCAAGTAGTTTGTTTTTATTGAAAAACGCATAAAAAAATAAGATTTCTCAATTCCCCTGTACAACATTATTAACAAAAAAACCCCCCGCCAGCTACGCAGTTGGTGACATGTAAAGACGCGACAGTATGGACAGCCCAGGCCGGCTGCCCCTCTCCAGCCCCGAACAAGACACCTGGGAGGAAAACCCAAACTCAGCTGCGAACGGATCTGCACGTGGCAAGGAAACCCCAGTGCCCAGAACAGCTGGGGAGCAGGCAGGCGCTCCACACCTCCGCCAGACACCCGCCAGAAACACCACGGGCCCGGGGATGGACACAGGACAGACATGGAGGGAAGACCCGAACGGAAAACCGGGGGATCGGCAGCTGTAGCAGCAAGACATGGGTTGGAAACCCACCGGAATTATAAATAAATAAATAAGTTATCCTACTGGCTAGAACTCTTTCTTTAAAAAAAAACAAGAAAAATTCGTGAAAATAAATTAAACACCAAAAAGTAGAAAAGAGAAACAATGTAAAATCTTATCACTATTAACAACTGGATATCAAACTTTGCTCCTATATAACTTTGTACATGTTTCTAGCTCTGTTGCTTTGCATTGTTTGTGCATTCGGGAGGGCACAGAGAAGCAAAGAAGCCCAGAAATTCCCCACGAGATGGAGGCACAGGAGGCGAGCCATCGCCCGCTTGGCTCCCCAGCATCTTCTGACCTGTTTTTTCTTGAAAAGGGAAAAGGAACGGTATACCCAGGCGAGTCTTGGAAAAGCAGCAGTGCAGGAACATTCAAGTATTTCCTCCAGCGTGGCCCTGATCGCAACTGAAGGCACTCGAGCATGATGACAGCGGAGAAGAGACAGCCATTCGGCCGCAGTACCTGCTCTCCACCCCAACCAGTTCCCTCCCCCCTGGCCCCATTGAAGCTTTTCTCGCAATAAGGTGTCCGATCCTCTTGCAGTCCCAAAATTCAGCAGGTCAGGAAGACACTTGGGAGCCTCCAAAAACAGAACCAAAACTCAAAAATGAAAAATTGACTGGCAAAACACCAGATGAGACAGGGTCATTCAGATGGAGTCCAGGACAGCTGGGTTGGATGGTGGCCACCAGGTCTCCAGCCCAGCTCCAGCACAAGATGTGCGTGTTTCCATCTGATGATCCCTGCTCAGTGCTGCGCTCACAAGGAAAAAATCTGGTACTCTTTGCTTCTTATGGCCAGGAGCTGTGTGGAGTTGTTACTTGCCAGGCTCCTGGATCCAACTGTGCAGGTGGATCCCTGATGACTCCTAGGGCAGGTGAATCCCTTGCAGTCAAGAATGGCGGAAGATGTCTTCCAGAGTTGGCCTGTCCGAGGGGCACATGGACAAACACCATCTGATGAGCTTCTGGCACTCTGGGGAGAGAAACCAGAAAGCGCCGGTCAGTCAGAGAAGGCTCTTGTCCACCTTGTGCCACCATCCACGTTGCCCAGGCCATACTGAGTGTGCTCAGAGCTGCACCCAAACCTCCCAAGTGATTATCCATTTTGGAGGAGAGCAAGATGGCAGGACGTGTGCCATCTCGTCCAACTAACTGTGGGAGATCAACCTCCTCCTGGGCCATCTCCTCCAACCATGGAAGATCAACATCCTCCACAGCCATCAAAGCGGGATGCTCATGTGCCTGGTGCCATCTCCCAAAACCCGCGATCCCCCCCTCGCCGCGGAGCTGGGTACCCACCTGGAGAAACCCTCCGCCGGAAGCAGAACTGCCCCTGGGCGATGTCGGCATCGTGCTCGAAGGGGATGTCCCCGCAGACCATGGCGTAGAGCAGCACGCTCAGGGACCAGATGGTGGCCGTGCACCCATGGTAGCGGTGGTAGCGCACCCACTCCGGCGGGCTCTACACCCGTGTTCCTGCTGGATACAGGCGGAGCTCGTCAGGCAGACGCTGCCGGCTCCCGGCCCGAGCATCCTCCCCCCCGGGGAGGGACACGGGGGACACCCGGTGTCACCACGTGGCTCTTGTTTACGAACTTTGGGTTGGAAAAAGCAGCCGCTGGTGCCCGAAGAGGGCAGCACGCGCACGGGGAAGGCCCGACCTTTACGGGGGGAGGGGGGGGGGGGGGTGGTGCCCCCTAGTGCCAGGTTCGCGGAGCCGCCGTGCGGTGGCTGCTGGCGCTGCGGGCTGTGCGGTGCCGGAGGGGCTGCGCGGTTTGATGCTGGGATTCACCCTGCTCTGATCCCAGGTCCGGTGCGCCAACTGCTGCAGAGGGACCCTGTTGGACACTGTCGGGGTGCCGGATTTTGCACCCCGCTTCCCATTTCTCTGGGTTTAAAGGATCGTCAGGTTCTGGCGGATTTACCTCCTGCATTGCTCGTGTTGGGTTAGGAATTGCATCGTGTGTAGGGTTAAATATTTCGAAAAACTGCGGCTCTGTCCTTGCTTTGGAGATAACGTTGGAGGAGCAGCAGCCACTTCTAAGATAGTTTCTGCAGGTTTTAGAGCATTTCAAGCTGTATGCACTCATTTCCAAGTAATGATTTCCTCAAGGATTTGAAGCTGCAAGACTTTGTTCTTTCAAAATTCTCTGTAAAATCTTTCAATTGAGCTTTCGTTCCTTTCAGCTGATCATGCTTTTGACAGCTCGAAAAACAGGGGCTAATTATCGCTCCTCTTTGTGTGGCCGATCTGCACGCACAGAGTCCCTGATTCTCTCCACACATCCAAGTCGAACAACTGCTCTGTTTCCCGATTTTCTGCATTCGCTGGGATTGTGGTTATCCCGCTCACAGTTCACGCACCAGTTTCTTCCCCCCTGGCCAACCGCTCCTTTGGCTCCACATTCCTTCCGAAAGTGACCCTTTTTTCCACAATTGAAACAACTCCTGTCCTGTTTTCTCCTTTTCTGTTTTGCAACCAACGGTGGCACCGCCGCCCCAGCTGCAGCTGCCGTCACTGCAGCCATCCCTCTCCACCGCACCCCCGACCCTCCCCCGGTTCCCAACCCCCATCCCACGGCACGGCGCAAGGTGGGGCTGGAAGAGAAAACAGGTTACACGGGTCAGGGACTGGTGGCTCTGGCAGCGAAATGTCCGTCACCTTCTCATCTGCGCAATGAGTCCCGGGAGTCCCGGGAGCCAGCGGCGTGGGCGGAGGAAGTGGAGGACACCGCGGTCCAGGATTCCGGGACGTGGGACGATGGAAGGGGCAGCGGCGGCAGCTCAGCGCAGCCCTCTCCGCGGCGCGGTGGCGGTGGCAGTGGCGGTGGCGGTGACTCTGGCGGCGGGAGTGGAAGCTCCTGCGCCAGCGGTCACCCCGTGCGTGCTCCTGCTCCAGGACCGCAGGGTCCCTGGCCTCCACGGGCCGCTGACTCGGGCCCCTCCTGCTGTCACAGGCGGCGCAGGGATGCTGGGACCCCGGAACAGCAGGCTGGTCGCCGAGCAGGACTGTCCCTCGGGGGTTAACGCAGCGAAAGCAGAGGCAGCGGCTCCCCTCTCAGCTCTCACAGCTTTTAAAGCCTCATGTATCAGCCTCCACAGCGTGGAGAATTGGCTCGCTTCCTTGGATCCCGTACTAATTTCTTCCCACAGTTTCGCTCCGATATCAGCCCATGTCTGAACTTCAAAGGCAGCGTTAACACAGGGGATGAAGTCCTTTCTCCGTGCCCAAAGCAGCAGAGACTTCAAGGTAGCCGAGTCATATTGTAGCCCTCTCACGGAGAAGATCTGTTGGAGGAGCTTAACCACTGCTGACTCTTCCTTCGTCAGAGTGGACCCCATCTCCTCCCTGGCCGCCTGCTTGATCAGGGCAGGATTTCCGGGTTTTCTTTTCCCAGTTGTGCGCTAGCGACTCCCAAGTGCTGGGGCAGCACTCGCCTTCGGCTGGCGTCCGCTCCCTCAGGGTTTGATCTCCCTGGAGAAATCAGCCGGCGATGCTAATGCCAATCTGAGGGTCCCTGTTCGGGCGCTATTTGTTGCAGCGGGATCAAGGACTCAACCAATATGATCCATAACAGTCCACTTTATTAGCAGAGAATCTGGATTATATAGACAGCACTCAGCACAGCAGTCGGTTATGGTTGGTCACTATTCCTGGAGCATCTGTTAACAGAACTCCTGTTTATCCTCGGCAGCCTCTCGATGGCCTTGAGGCCTGTGCTGCTACAGACCGATCAAGTCCATATCAGAGTGTCTGGGTTGCTCACAATATGTCCCTGTTCCTCCAGAAATCCCACAGTCCCCTGTCAGAAGACATGCCTACTGGTACTCCAAACCTTGGTATTATTTCTTTTAACAATATTTTAACCACTTCACTTGCTTTGTTGATGCGACAAGGAAAGGCTTCTGGCCATCCAGAAAATGTATCCATCAATACTAAGAAATACTTGAATTCATTTTGCCTGGGCAATTCAGAAAAATCAACCTGCCAATAGTCTCCTGGGGAATTGCCTTGTTTCTTAACTCCTAAGGGTGCCTTTTTCCGATTTAAGGGATTATTTTTGAGACAAATTGGACACTTGGCCACTATCGATTTAATTATTCCTGTCATTCCTACACACACTACAGATGATTTTAAACTCGAGACCATAGCATCTGCACTCCAGTGTGTCTGAGCATGCTTTTCATTCGCAAGTTCTAACATAACTTGCGGGGTTACTATTCCCTGCTTTTCTGGCGTTACCCACCATGCTTCTGTATTTTGTGATGCTTTTAATTGTTCCAGCAATTGCTCATCCAATTTATTATATTTTGGTTTCAGATTCGGGATTTTTATCTGATTTACTGGTACCAGTGCAAGGATACCTCGTTCCGCAGCCTCCTTTGCCGTTTTGTCCGCCAATCGATTACCTGTGTTTACAGCTGTCTGACCAAATTGATGAGATTTGCAATGCATTACTGCCACTTCCTTTGGCTTCTGCACCTCTTCTAGGAGCTGGAGGATTTCTTCTTTATTTTTTATCAATGATCCTCAGGCTGAGAGCAGTCCTCTTTCTTTCCAGACAGCCCCATGAGCATGAATCACACCAAATGCGTATTTGGAATCAGTCCATATATTTACCCTCTTTCCTTCTGCCATTCACAAGGCTTGCTGCAATGCCACCAGTTCTGCTTTCTCTGCCAAGGTATTTGCAGGCAGCGTTCCTGACTCCAGTACCTCGGTGGTGGTGACAACCGCGTATCCGGCCGTTCGTCTTCTTTCTTTCACAAAGCTGCTCCCATCCGTAAATAACTCCAAATCAGGATTTTCCAGAGGCTCATCCCTCAGGTCCGGTCTGCTGGAATAGACTTGTTCAACAGTTAGCAGGCAGTCATGTTCTAGATTTTCTGTCGGATTTTCCGTCGACAGAAACATTGCTGGATTTACAATAGCTGTGGTTTTAATTCCGCGTCATCTTGTTCCAGCAAGACAACCTGATATTTCAGCATTCTGCTGGGGGATAGCCAATGACCCCGTTTTGTTCTAAAGCAGTTATCACCATGTGTGGTACATACACCACCATCTTTTGGCCCGTAGTCAATTCTCGAGCTTCCTGAATCAGCAATGCCGCTGCTGCCACAGCGCGTAAACATACCGGCCATCCTTTACTCACGTTGTCAGGTTGTTTAGAGAAGTATCCTGCTGGTCGCTTCCAGGATCCCAGACGTTGTGCCAGCACTCCAAGGGCCAGATGTTGCCTCTCATGGACAAACAGCTCCAAAGGTTTGGTTAGATCAGGTAAACCCAAGGCAGGGGCCATCGTCAATGCCTTTTGAAGTTCAACAATGTTCCCTTTTCCTGGTTCTGTTTCTTCCATATTTCTAATTCTTTTGCCAACTGATTCCCAAATATTGTGAGGCTATTTTTGAATCCTTGTGGAAGTACAGTCCATGTCAGTTGCATCTTTCGTCCTGTTGCAGGGCTCTCCCATTCAAAAGCAAACGTGCTTTGACTTTGTATATCCAGAGGTATGCAAAAGAAGGCATCCTTGAAATCTAGTACAGTAAACTATTTATGTTTCTCTTTCAGAGATGTCAGTAAAGTATAGGGATTGGCTACTACTGGGTGTATATCTTGAACTATCTGATTTATAGCTCTTAAATCTTGGACTAGTGGATATTCTTTTCCTCCAGATTTCCTTACCAGTAATATAGGAGTGTTATATTTTGACTCGCATTCTACCAACAGTCCATATTCCAAAAATTGCGATTAACCCCTCCAATCCTTTTCGGGCCTCCCCCTTAATAGGATATTGTTTTTGTCTTACCGGTTTGGATCCAGGTTCCAAGGTCACTTTTACCGGTTCTGCTAATTTGGACCATCCCGGCACTTCATTTGCCCAAACCAAAGGAATTACTGCATTTTCCACCTCTTCTGGCATTTGTTCCTCCTTAAAAGAATCCTGTAACATAAAAGCTCTTGCCTCTGCGGCTTTTGATTCTGGTATCAATAATTCAATTTCCCGATTTTAAAAAGTTATTTGTGCCTCTAATTTGCTGAATAAATCTCGTCCTAACAAAGGCAACGGACATTCAGGCATATATAGAAACTGGTGAGTTACCCACTGTTTTCCCAATCTAAATTTTAACAGCTTGAAGAAAGGTTGATTTTCTTTTTGCCCTGTCGCACCAACAACATCTACAGATTTATGACTAAATTTCCCTTTACCTGTGTTCAATACCAAATAAGTGGCCCCTGTATCTACTAAAAATTCTCCTTCCTCATTCCTTAGCTTCTCGGAGAGGGGTTTGGAGGGGAGCGGGCTCGGCCACCCCCCCCATTCTTCCCCATGTCCTTCCTGAAACCAGGCTGAATCCCCCTGCCCCCCCTCCCACAGGAGAAGCAGAAGGACTATCAGCCTCCAAATTTCGATCCTCCTGATCATCTCCCCATCTCTGGCGAGGTGCGACCATCAATTCAACATCATCCTCCTCAGGTCCATATTTTAAGCATCCCTTGCCAACACTACAAGCAGCACAACATCTTTTCAAACCCTCTTCAGATTTTCTCTTCTTTAAGGCCATCACCATAGAATCTTGTGGATGTATCCCACACTGCCTTTGCCATTCCGGATGATTTCTCAACGAGAAGAACAGAGCTACATATGCCATCTCCTCCTGTTTACCTTCCCTTTTACAAAACAACATTCATTGCAAGATAGTGTTATAACGCAGTGTCCCATTCCCTGGTCATTTTTCCCCACTTTCCAAGGTATACGTTGGCCACCCATGACTGCAGTACTCAATCATTTGCTTCTGAGTCAAAGGATCACCCCCCAGATCTTTCCAATGTTTCAGAATACATCCCAAAGGTGTACCCCGTGGGATGGACTTGTTACTCGGAAATGTGCCCATCTCCCAAACGACCAGTGGTTGTGATTGTGCACTATCACAGGCACTAGTCAGAGTGACCCCAACCCTTGTTGGAGCTCCCTCTGGGATCCCAGCCCCCTGCTGGAGATCCCAACCTTGGAGACTTCAACCCCTCGTTGAAGACTCCCCCCTTGGGCCCCGCTCCACAGGCTTTCGCCTAGCAGAGACTTTCCAACCGAGGTACCTCTTTAGCCCAACCTTGCATGACTTTCGCCGCGCCTTACGAGCAGGCTTCAGTGGGACTCTAACCCACCTCCTGTGGGACTCTAACCCACATCCTACCAGGAGCTCTGTTACTTGTTAAAAGAATGCCTTAATTAAATTCCAGGGGACTTACTTGGAATCCTTCGGTCCGGGGATCAGAGGTTCACCTCGAGAATCCCTCGATGCCAGTTGGAGGTTGATACCTGCAAATGTAAAATTTCCACTTCCCAGAGGGATTGTAATTAAACTAAACTAGATTCTTGCTGTTTTGAGAAGACACGAAAGCTTTAAGATAAAGAGGCCCCTCAATAACATTACTTAGACAAACTTGATTTGCTGTTTTGAGAAGACAGGAAAGCTCTAAGAGAGAGAGGCTCCTCAATAATTCTACCTCAGACAGCTCAGCCTTGGGAGGGCAGAGGTACCAAGCTACAGAGAGAAAGAGGCACCAAGAGGGCAACAAGACCGGAGCAAAACAACCTGGAAGGACACGGGATACGTAATCTTAGAACGGAGTCTGCGCGGAAACAAAGGTCAACCAGCGAACACCGTGGTGAGGAGTACAAGCCTTCATCTTGAGACCCCCAGAGACCACCCGAGGATGCTGACAGACATGCGTGAAAGATATTTACATATGCTAATTTGTGCTTGGAAAAGTAATGAATATGCTAAGCATTTCTCGGAAATATGATGAATATGTATATTGTGATTGTATTTAACCTGAAATGACGGGGTGTTTGGCATGCACATTTGGAAGAGAGATCCCCCGTGTGCCCAGTGCTGCAATAAAGAATCTCTGCTGAACAGTCTGGCGACTCGTGAGTCTGCAGCTCCGGCTTTTCACGGCGTCACTTCTCGCCCCCCAGGTGGGACCCGCTCTGCTCGGGCACAGGACCCACTGGGAACAGGATCCCTGGGGTACCCCCGGGCTTCCCAGAGGGACTCCTCGCCTCCCTCGGATCTCTGCGTGAGCAGACAAGGACCATCTCAAGAGTAGAGGTATTGTTTAACTTTCTTCTTCCTCTCTTTCTCTGTTTTGGAATGTGAGACCGGTCCTTTGGAGAGTTCTCGTCAGTCGCAGGAGCCGTCCTACTCTGAGTGCTGTACCCAGGCTCCTGGTGCTGCGGGTGTGTGGCTCGGTGCGGTGGTGCGGGCACAGGCTGGGCTCCGCACTGCTGTAATAACGCGCTGTCGGTATTGGTGTGCTTAGGAAACCCGCGGGAGTTGTCCTGCTGGCGATTCGGATTTGTTGGTACTGAACGCGGATCCCTTTCCCTTGGTCGAGGAGGACTGTGTGAGGGATCGCTTAAGCGATCTGGACGCCCACAAATCCATGGGCCCCGATGGAATGCACCCACGAGTGCAGAGGGAGCTGGCGGATGTCATTGCTGAGCCACTCTCCATCATCTTTGAGAGGTCCTGGAGGACAGCAGAGGTGCCCGAGGACTGGAGAAAGGCCACTGTCACTCCAATCTTCAAAAAGGGCAAGAAGGACGACCCAGGGAACTACAGGCCTCTCAGCCTCACCTCCATCCCGGGAAAGGTGATGGAGTAGCTTATCCTGGAGGCCGTCATCAAGCAAGTGGAAGAAAAGAAGTTTATCAGGAGTAGTCAGCATGGATTCACCAAGGGGAAATCATGCCTGAGCAATCTAATAGCTTTCTACAATGACATGACTGGCTGGGTAGACGAAGGGAGAGCCATTGATGTTGTCTACCTTGACTTCAGCAAGGCTTTCGACAAAGTCTCCCATGATATCCTCCTAGGGAAGCTCAGGAAGTGTGGGCTGGATGAGTGGTCGGTGAAGTGGATAGAGAAGTGGCTGAATGGCAGAACTCAGAGGGTTGTCATCGGTGGTGCTGAGTCTAGTCGGAGGCCGGTAACAAGTGGTGTCCCCCAGGGGTCAGTACTGGGCCCACTCTTGTTTAACTTCATCAACGACCTGGATGAAGAGTTAGAATGTACCCTCAGCAAGTTTGCTGATGACACCAAACTGGGAGGTGTGGTAGACACACCAGAAGGCTGTGCTGCCATTCAGCGTGACCTGGATAGGCTGGAAAGCTGGGCAGAGAGGAACGTGATGAGGTTCAACAAAGGCAAATGCAGGGTCCTGCACCTGGGGAGGAACAACCCCAGGCACCAGTACAGGCTTGCGGTGGACCTGCTGGAGAGCAGCTCTGCGGAGAGGGACCTGGGAGTGCTGGTGGACGACAGGTTGACCATGAGCCAGCAGTGTGCCCTGGCTGCCAAGAAAGCCAATGGAATCCTGGGGCGCATCAAGAAGAGTGTGGCCAGCAGGTCGAGGGAGGTTCTCCTTCCCCTCTACACTGCCCTGGTGAGGCCCCATCTGGAGTACTGTGTCCAGTTCTGGCTCCCCAGTACAAGAAAGATGAAGAGCTACTGGAGAGAGTCCAGCACAGGGCTACAAGGATGGTGAGGGGACTGGAGCATCTCCCCTACGAGGAGAGGCTGAGGGAGCTGGGCTTGTTCAGCCTGAAGAAGAGAAGGCTGCGAGGGGACCTAATAAATGCTTATAAATATCTGAAGGGTGGGTGTCAGGAGGATGGGGCCAAGCTCTTTTCAGTGGTGCCCAGTGACAGGACAAGGGGCAATGGGCACAAAGTGAGGCACAGGAAGTTCTGTCTGAACGTGAGGAAGAACTTCTTCCCTCTGAGGGTGACGGAGCACTGGAACAGGCTGCCCAGGGAGGTTGTGGAGTCTCCTTCTCTGGAGATATTCCAGCCCCGTCTGGACGCGGTGCTGTGCAGCCTACTCTGGGTGACCCTGCTTGGGCAGGAGGGTTGGACTAGATGACCCACAGAGGTCCCTTCCAACCCCTACTATTCTGTGATTCTGTGATTCTGTGATATCAGATATCTCGGACACTGGTTCGTTAACAGACCCATCAGGCATCGTAAAACCAAAAAAAACCCACCCAACCTTGCACCGTGAACCTCTTTTCTCGTGACCAGAATATTAATTGTGACATTTGCGGAGGGTGGTCAGAGTGGGACGGAAGGGGATGACAGGTTAAAATTGTTAAGATAAAGACTAACAGAAGTACAGAATCCGCAAAGTAAAATGGGGGACAGCAAAGCAGTGGTATTTTAAAGAAAAGCCCCTTAGGATGTATCCTAGCACATTGGATAGATTGTGTGACTGTGTTGAAGCCTCTGTGTGAAAGACAAATAAGTAGAAAAAAAAAAAAGTAAAAGAAAAAGAAAAAAAAAAAACCCACATCGTATGTTTGGTCCGTTCTGCTGATTTCCGGTTTTTGACCTGGGACTGTTGTATTTGAACTCTGATTCATCGGGGCCGTGGTTAATGATTTCTTAAGTATCAGTGCAGGGTCTTCCCGCGGGGGGGAGGATTTTGAGAGTCTCTCCCAGGATCTATATGGAAACATTGGGAAAAGCAGGGGTAGACCCCTCACTTGACAACATCTTAATAATGTATGGGGTCTGGTTTGCTTAAAGAAAATCGGCATGATTTAGGAATTGTACTGGGAATTTGGGGATTGGTTTTAAAATACTTACAAGTTGGTAGATATTGTGGGGTTACAAGTTCTCTAGTTATTTGGCACTGATCAATCACTTAGGGACTCTGGTTTTGGGGTATGTATCAAATAGACTGTATATATTGTTTTAAATGAGCTCTATGTGTCTATATATATAAACATGTTAACTGAAGGAGTTTGCCTGTATATATTGTTGTACTTAGGTGATACAGTTTGTAAACAGAAGGATTTTAAAAGATCCCTTCTGGTTTCTGTGTGTGTGTGTGTGTTTTGTGTTAACTGATCGGTGGAGAAGTTGTGAAGTTATTTTATTGCAACATGAGCTTTGGAGGGAGATGATTCCCTCACAAACAATTAATTGAATCACGATGCGCTGTTAGAATTGATACAGTTTTGTAGACAATTAAAAAGTATAGGAGATGAAAAGTTTAACGCGGTATTGAAAAGAAAAAAAAAAAAAAGGAAACCCCCTCTAGAATTTACCAAGGGTTGTGTCAAGTGATTAGAACAGAAAGGCATCAAGTTACAAGCTGCTGTGCTAGCTGCTGCTGTAAATGAAGGAAAAAAAAAAAGCAAAGTTCTTAGAAGTTACGCAACAGAAAAACGAAATGAAAAAGAGGGGAAACAAGGTAACTTTTTACAGTATGGACTACTAGTGGAGTGTGAATTAGAATACAATACTCCTGTGTTACCAGTAAAAACAAACAAACAAAAAAGCAAAAACCAGATGGAACTTATCAGATAGTACAGGATTTAAGAGAAGTGAATAATATTGTTAGCGACATACACCCTATGGTAGCAAGCATGATTTGCGGTATTGGATTTAAAGGATGCATTCCTGTGTCTGCCTTTAGTCAAAGAACGTCTGAATTTATTTGCATTTGAGCAAGGCTTTCGACACGGTCTCCCATGATATCCTCCTAGGGAAGCTCAGGAAGTGTGGGCTGGACGAGTGGTCGGTGAGGTGGATTGAGAACTGGCTGAATGGCAGAACTCAGAGGGTTGTCATCAGTGGCGCTGAGTCTAGTCGGAGACCGGTAACTAGTGGTGACCCCCAGGGGTCAGTACTGGGCCCAGTCTTCTTTAACTTCTTCATCAATGACCTGGATGCAGAGTTAAAATGTACCCTCAGCAAGTTTGCTGATGACACCAAACTGGGAGGTGTGGTAGATACACCAGAAGGCTGTGCTGCCATTCAGCGTGACCTGAACAGGCTCGAAAGTTGGACAGAGAGGAACGTGATGAGGTTCAACAAAGGCAAATGCAGGGTCCTGCACCTGGGGAGGAACAACCCCAGGCACCAGTACAGGCTTGCGGTGGACCTGCTGGAGAGCAGCTCTGCGGAGAGGGACCTGGGAGTGCTGGTGGACGACAGGTTGACCATGAGCCAGCAGTGTGCCCTGGCTGCCAAGAAGGCCAATGGCATCCTGGGGTGCATTAGGAGGAGTGTGGCCAGCAGGTCGATGGAGGTTCTCCTTCCCCTCTACACTGCCCTAGTGAGGTCTCATCTGGAGTACTCTGTCCAGTTCTGGGCTCCACAGTTCAAGAAAGATGAGGAGCTACTGGAGAGAGTCCAGCACAGGGCTACAAGGATGGTGAGGGGACTGGAACATCTCTCCTACGAGGAGAGGCTGAGGGAGCTGGGCTTGTTCAGCCTGAAGAAGAGAAGGCTGCGAGGGGACCTAACATATACTTACAAATATCTGAAGGGTGGGTGCCAGGAGTATGGGGCCAAGCTCTTTTCAGTGGTGCTCAGCGACAGAACAAGGGGCAATGGGCACAAACTGAAGCAGAGGAAGTTCCGTCTGAACATGAGGAAGAACTTCTTCCCTCTGAGGGTGACGGAGCCCTGGCACAGGCTGCCCAGGGAGGCTGTGGAGTCTCCTTCTCTGGAGATATTCAAGACCCGCCTGGACAAGGTCCTCTACAGCCTACTGTAGGTGACCCTGCTTCGGCAGGAGGGTTGGACTAGATGACCCGCTGAGTTCCCTTCCAACCCCTAGCATTCTGTGATTGTGCGATTCTGTGAGTGGGAAAATCCTACCACAGGTAGAAAAACCCAGCTTGCCTGGACAGTGTTACCCCCAGGTTTTAAGAACAGCCCAACAATCTTTAGAAATCAACTAGCACGAGAACTTGAAGCATGGAACCCTCCCTCCAGAGATGGAACCCTTTTACAGTGTGTAAATGATTTATTAATAGCAACTGAAACAAAACCTGACCGTATACAGTGGCCTATCAGTTTGTTAAACTTTTTGGGACTAAATGGGTATTGAGTCTCTCAACAGAAAGCTCACATGGTGCGGCAGTGATAACCTACCTTGGATACGAGCTGTCTAGAGGAGAGAGAGAACCAGGAACAGAACAGAATGAAGCCATCTGCAGGACTCCCCTCCCTCAGACGGTAAAAGGGCTCAGGACCTTTCTGGGACTGACAGGTTGGTGCCAGTTATGGATTTATAATTACGGAATAATAGTGAGACCCTTATGTGAGCTTTTGAAAAACAACCCCACCCGACTGATCTGAGCCAAAGAAGCTCAAAACGCATTTCAGACGCTTAAGAAAGATCTAAGGAAGGCCCCAGCTCTGGGCCTGCCTGATGTTACTAAACCCTTCTGGTTGTTTTCTTATGAGCTCTGGGGATCCTAGCTCAACGGCTGGGACCCTGGAAAAGAGCTGTGGCCTATTTTTCTAAATAGCTGGATGGAGCAAGCAAAGGATGGCCAGGATGCCTGCGAGCTGTGGTGGCGGTGGTCTTGAATATTCAGGAAGCCCAAAAATTCACCTTGGGCCGAAAGATCACAGTACTGAACTCCCACAGAGTATCAGCTGTACTGCAACAAAAAGGGAACTACTGGCTTTCCCCATCCCAATTTCTACGATACCAGGCCATTCTAATTGAATCATACAATATTAATATTGTAGTAACTAATATTACAAACCAAGCTTCTTTTCTCAGCGGGTCAATCTCTGAACCATCGGCACATGATTGCTTAGAAACCATAGAGACTGTGTACTCCAGCACACCAGGTTTGAAAGAGGAACCCCTGGAAGATGCACAGGACTCCTGGTTCACGGATGGAAGCAGCATTGTCGGACAAGGTATTTGAAAGGCCAGGTATGCGATGACAACAGCAGACAAAGTAGTTAAGTCTCAATCACCGCCTGCTGGAACATCAGTTCCAAAGGCTGAAACTATTGCCCTAACTTGGGCTCTGGAGTTAACAAAAGGAAAAAAGGTAAAAACAGGCACTGATTCCAAATATGCCTTTGGAGTTGTCCACATTCATGGGACAATTTGGAAGGAGCGAGGACTACTAACTGCACAAGGGAAGCAGATTAAATATGCTGAGGAAATTCTTTGCCTGTTAGAAGCTGTTCAACCACCAACAAGAGTTGCCATCATGCACTGCTGAGGACACCTGAAGGGTGACACTGACCAGGAAAGAGGTAACAGGTTGGCTGACTCTGAAGCTAATCAGGCAGCAGAGAGAATGCAAGAGATTTTAGCCTTAATTCCAGATAACAGAAATAGAAACCTGAGTGACCAAGAAAACGTTGAGTATTCTAAAGCTGATGAAGAATTAATAGAGGGATTAGGAGAACAAATTCCATCCCAGGGATGGGACTATTGAAGTGATGGCAGAATTATAATCCCTGCTAAACAGATATGGGGGGTGGGTAAAGAAGAACACAATAGAACACACTTGGGAGCAGACTCCCTGTATAAATTTTTAAATCAGAAATTAATAGGGGAAAATTTGTATACTACAGTCTGACAAGTAACCCAACAACGCGAAACATGTTTAAAAATAACCTCAATACAGGTAACCAGGTACAATTAGGAAGTATTGGGAAGGGAAGTGTACCGGGAGAACACTGGCAAACTGATTTCTCTGAACTTCCAAGAAAAGCAGGGTACAGGTACTTATCAGTACTTGCGGATACCTTTTCAGGTTGGCCAGAAGCATTCCCCTTGTAGATCAAAGAGAGCAAGGGAGGTAACGAAGGTATTATTAAATGAAATAATGCCTTGTTTTGAGGTACCAGCAATTATCTTCTCAGATAGGGGTACGGATTTTGTGCATAAGTAGTGCAACAGGTCAGCAAACTATTAGGAATCGATTGGCAGTTACATACGCCCTGCAGACCACAAGCCAGTGGGCAAGTAGAAAAGATGAACCACATGATAAAACAACAGCTAGCAAAAATATGCCAAGAAGCGAACCTATATAGGTACCAAGCCTTGCCTATTGCACTACTGTGGATACGTGTAAAACCTAGGACCAAAGAAAATCTGAGCCCTTTTGAGATACTGTATGGGAGACCATAGCAGGCTAAATATCAGGGGGAAGATTTGAACCAGCTGGGAAATCAGCATCTACAGAATTATCCTGTATCCTTGGGAAAACAATTAGAAAATGTTAGTCAAAATGTTTTGGGTATCAGGGCTAAGGGGTTAGATCACTCGATCAATCCATTTAGCCCTGGAGACTGGGTTTATGTTAAGAGAATTTTTCAGGTGACCCACTGAGAGAGAAGTGGAATGGACCTTACCAGGTATTGCTGACCACTTTTACTGCAATCAAGAATCGGGAACAACCGGCCTGGATCCATTACTCTTGAATGAAGAAGGCTCCTAAAGCAGGATGGATGGTCAAAAAGGCTGGCGGTATGAAACTACTGATTTCGGGGATCTACTCATTGGAATTGTGACAATAATACTTGGCCCGAGTTTTGGAGAAGACACGACGGAGGATACTGCGATCACGACAACTCGACCTACATGACTGGGCCGAGATTTGACTTACGGATATTAGATAAGAACACTCAGATATTGGATTCAGTTGAGACACACAGTGATTGGAAAAGGGACAAGATTAGGCACCAAATAGAAACCGGAAAATACTTTTCCCGGACCCTTGGCGTGAAAGACTGAAGAAATTTGAAAATAATACCTACAAAATAGACTAGTGAGGATTCATAGCTCTCTAGCTACAAATCCTCAAAAGAAAAGGAGGGATTGATAACTGTGAATGTAACCAATGTAACATGTAGGGGATGTTCTCACTTCAGGTGGTCAGAATCATGGCACAACCCAAACAAGCCTTGGTTCTTTGTGAATAATTGGGATGGGGCGGGTGCAAGATAAGGGACTCCTGAATAATCACCTGAGGCGGCTGGGCCTCGGGAGATCAGGGATGCAAACTGCGGAGATAAGGAGGCTGCGGGTAATCTGAAGACCCCATGGATCACCAAGAGACAAACGTGCACGACAGACATTACCATATGGTAATGAGTTCTCGGTAAAACTATGATAAGCATTTCTTGCAAATGTAATGAATGTGTACGTTAACAGAGCATAAATACCTAGTAAGTGTGTCCTTTCGGTGCACGCGTTTGGAGGACAGATCCCCCCTGTGCCCGGCATCGTAATAAAGAATCCCTGCTGAACAGTCTGCCGACTATTGAGTCTGCAGCTCTGGCTTTTCACGGCGTAATTTGGTTGTTTATTTTCCTGGTATGTTGGAAATCTGTTTGGTTTTCAGTAACAAAATTTGCCAGTGGGAACTTTTAACATGAGAATACTCTTGTAAAATATATCTTGGTGTTAGGCTTCTCCTGCAGAAAGAGTACAGGGTTACTTAAAATGCAAATACTTGAGCATGTTTCAAATTTCTCACAGAAACAATCAGTCTTTTTAAACCAGAATTAGCTATTTAAGTTAACAGTCTCACCTCAAGATAACTTATGCTACATACTATAGCAACTGTTTGGGGCAGATGCATTAGAACCTTGGTTGTAGAAAAAGAACTGCCCAGATCCCGGAGCAGCAGGTAGCCGCGTCTTGCCGTGCACTGCGTGTCGGTGACGGGACGTCCTGCTGCATGCGGTGGGGAAGGAAGCATAAGGTTCCACTCCGCTGCCTTTTTATCTCTAAACCTGGAGTCTGGTTTCTTTTCTCCGTAGGCGGTTTACCCACTTCTCATGTTTTTGATCTGACTGAACTCGCAGACCGTACCTACTCTCATTCCCAGGCGTGCGTAGATCAGTTACGGAACCGTCCAAAACGGAAACGTCATAAAGAAAAACAAAATCACAAAAGGAACTTCAGTTCCCCAAAGCCACCCCTCTGTGGGGTTCGCTGCTGTGGAGCAAGACTTGTAGGCCTTGCTTGACCAAAATCAGGGATCAAGGGATGCCCTGATGAAAGAATCAAGGACTGTGGAAAAGTACAGAAAGAAATAAACAAGAACAGAAGCAAAGATTCATAAAGAAATGGGACTGAATGATCTGCCAAGAAATGCAATTGGCAAATAAAGATGTTACTGTGAGGAAGTTATATCCTGTACTAATGAGAAAATTGATATCAAATATAATCAGTAGCTGTCACCATAAATATCAGGTATAATCTGTAGTTGTCTCTAGAAAATTGCATGTTTCGATGAGATAATCTTAAAAATAGTATATAAGGAACTGAATCTATGAATAAAGTTCGACATTTGCAGCATTCGTATTGTATGCGTATGCTTTGTGCATCTTCACCACGGAAACATCGCAACACCCCTCGAGCTGTGGCCTTGGGAGGGGGACACCAGGTTCCCCCCCCCTGGCGCGGGGAAGTGAGTGTGTAGGTCGAAAAGCCCACCGGGATCAAATCCGACCCAGATGACTCCCAGCCCACTCGCTGACCCCGCGCTGAGTGGGGGAATTTTTACCCTGTATAAAGAGCCGGGCTCTGCGGTGCTCTCGGCAGCTCGACCGAATGACAGAGCACCCCGAGGCGGGGCGCATCTGATTCCCATGAGCTGAAACACCCTCGTTAGCCTCCCCCCCCTTCCCCCTTTATTTTTATTTTTTCCCCTCCTCTTCCCTTGGGAAGTGGCAGAGAACACCCCAGCCGATCTGCGGAGCCGAGATGGAGCACGAGGAGAGGTCAGGGTAGGGTTTGTTTAAGCCCAAACCAGCGTTCCGGAATTACAGAAAGAAGCCCGGAAGGCAAGCGCAGTCTTCAGAGCCACGGGGGTTAAGTCCGCTCTGGGCGGGACGGCCGCCGAGCGAGCCAGCCCGTGTGGTTCTGCCCGGCCTAAAGCGCCTGGCAGCATCCGCGGGTCCGGCGTGGGTTTAACGGGCGAGATCCGCATCCGAGAGAGAGAGGAAAGGTCGCAACTTCCTCCGCCAGGCGAAGATGAAAAGAAGCGCTTTTGGCTGCTTGCTTGTTCCCCGGGAATCCGGGAACAGCCCAGGATCTGGCAGGAGAGAACCCCTTGTTTGCAGACGGGGCAGGCAGATGCCCACGCACATCCCCCCGCCACGGGGGAGCCGATGTTTCCCCCATCCCGCCGGCGTCATGGTTTTATTTTGGGTCTAAACTTGGACTGAGCTAGCTCTCGTCAAGCCCAGTCTCTGCTAAACTCTAGCAAAATAACAAACCTAAAAATATAAAAACTGTGACTCCACCCTCTGAGGCCAGTGAAAAGAGACTTTGAGCCGGGAGTTTGTTGGCGTAGGATGGCCGTCTCTCCCCGTAAACCGGCCTCTCATACACGTGGAACAGGAGGGCGAGCTAAAAACCCTGCGGTACCCCACAGCAGAAAGAGAGAGCCCTCGGGGCGGACGAGGTGCAAACCTCTGGGATCTCTCAGCACAATTAAATTTAAAAATAATTAAAAAAAAAAAAAATTAAACCCCCAAAAGACCGGGACCACTCAAGTGCAACTCCATCTACCCCTGCCAAGGTCCGCAGGCACGTCCACATCTCCTCATGATCAACGGTATCAAAGGCTGCCGGCAGATCAAAATGAGTCAGCACGGGCACCTGACCTTTGTCCATCGGCAGGAGGAGATCTTCGGATTCATCCCAGCAGGGGCTCCGTATCATTCCCAAGGTGCAAAACCAGCCTGTGAAAAGGGGTGGAGGAAAATCTGAGGATTCCAGGTAACGCCAAGAGCCGCCTCGCCATCAACGTCCTCGGCAAACCTTCCGCCAGAGAGGAAGGCCGGAGACACAGGGCAATTAATTAAGCAAGACTTGGCCGCATCAAGAGATGATTTCTTGACCATTGGCCTTAACGATTCCTCCTCGGACACCTTGCCTTTCCCAAGGGAAGCCGTGACAGTCTCCACCACAGGTGGACTTCACATCCCCTGGTAGATTTTGCCGGCGATAACGTATGTTGGGGTCCAGATCGCGAGGTAGAGCCCGATATTTTTTTGATATTCCCCGCTCCTCCGTGATCTCCGTAGGTCGTGATCCTCGGCCCGAGAAGATGGAACGTTGAGGTTTCTGCTCCACCTGCATGGATCTTCTCACCTGGAGGCAGCCAACCTGGTCTGAACCTCTGATCAAGGCAGATGCTGACCCCAGGGTGGGGGGAAAAATCAAGGAGGAAGGGTCTGGAGAGCTTCCCCCCCTACCCCCCAACCTCTCGCTTGCCGAAAAAAATCGAAAGTCTCCCCGCCCCGCTGTGGCCGATCAGATCTCAGGCGAGGTTTCTGCCGCCGTCGGGCGCTGCCCTCCTTTCCCTGCCCCTGTTCTCGCCGCGATGTCGTGGTGACCTGCGAGCAGGCGGCGGCAGGGGCAGAGGGGGGGGGGCAAAAAAAGGGAATCTCACGAAGCGCGGTTTGTCCTCGGATTGCAGCAGCGGGGGTGCGGGGCATGGCCTCTCTGGCGAGGCTGTCGGGCGGCAGCACCCCTACTCTGCCCTACGAGCGCTCGCCCCGCGCCTCCTAAGTCTGGGAACGCAGGCAGAGCTCCCCGTGAAGCGAGGGGGAGCGGGGCTGGGATCCGCTGCTGGCCCGGACGAAGGTAACGAGGTCAAAAAACCTTCCTCAAAACCCACTTCAAAAGCCAAAACTCCGGAGGGTCTCGCTGTCCCCAAGAGACCCCCCCTCCTGCTAGGACGCAGCACGGGTGCCAGGTTACGACCGCGTCTGGATTCCTCCACCCCCCCCAAAAAAAAAAAAATAAAGGCGAGGTGAAACCGTGGAAGCGTCGCCGCTCTTCCCAGTGAGGGGAAGGGGAATCCGGCCGCTGGCGGCTTGAAACCGGCGCCGGAAGGTTGAGGAATTCCTTGTGGATTTTAATCCTCTCGGTTAAACCCAAATTTCCTCCCGGGCGAGGAGCGCAGCCCAGCGATCCCCGCACACTCTCGTGGCGACGCCGGCGCCGTTCGTCCGTAGCGGACGCCCCGCGGGAGCTTTGGGGTTTTATTTCTTTTCACCGATTCTTTCCACTCCTGCCCGGCGTGAGATCTTTTATTTTTATTTTCCTGGGGATCTTCTCTCGCTGCAAATCCTTCGGGATTTTCCACAGCGGACGGTTTGGGGGCCAGGATTTTTCCCCCCGCCGTTTTAAGAACCGTCTGTCGCCGAGCCGATTTTCGCTCGCCAAAAAACCCCCACGACCTCTCCCGCGGTTTCACGGCCGAGATTCCCTTCGCCTCGCCGCAGCTGGATGACTCCTCGCCTCTCTCCCGTCTCCTTTTTCCGCAGGGAGAAGATCCCTTCACGGATGAAATCACGGATCAGGACGTGGATGAAGCTTTGGAAGGCGGAGACGGCGCAGGGGAAGGAGCCACCGAAGCCGCCGCCGAGGTTGCCCAGGCAACCGGTACGGCGCGGTGCGGGAGTGGCGAGGGGGAAGGGAGGGTCGCTCCCTCCGTCCCCGGCGGCGGAGAGAGCGGGGAGCGCCCTCCCGCCTGCGCCAGCTGGGTTCCGCCGCTTGCGTAAGGCCGGCAGCGTTTGCGTACGGGGGCAGGTGGGCCCAGCGTAACCTGCGCGGCGCAGCCGGTTGTGCCGTTAGCGTAGGTCCGGGTGAAGGAGGGGCGAGTTGCACCGTCGCCGTAGGTCCGGTGGTGGCGGGTTACGCCGTTGGCGGGACGGTACGCAGAATGCGTGCGGTGGGGCCGGGCGGGCGGCTCGGGGGCACTTGCTGCCGCCGCCATTTTATCGGCGGACGGGAGGAGGAAGCGGCGGCCAGGCCTGGTCTCGTGGCCCGCGGTGAGTGACCTCCGCCTTCCCCCGCCTCGCCCCTCACCCGGGGGACAGCGAGAAGCGATCGGAGCCGGGGTGCTGAGGCGGGCTGGGGGCGGAAGCGGGCCGTGCGTGCGCCCGCCGGGGCGGGGGCCGGTGCCCTTGGAGGGGGCAGCCCTGAGGCACGGAGCCGCCCGCCCGCAGCTTCCCCGCAGCTTCCCCGCCGCTTCCCCTCGCTCGCCGTGATCGCTCCAGCGCTTCTGGAGCCGCTTTTAAGGTTCCAGCGGGGCGATTTGCTCACCTGGTCTCCAGCTGGCTCGTTTCTTTACATTTTCGAGCTAAATTTTACTTTTCCCCCCTCAGGGTTGTGTTTTTTTTTTTTTTTTTACTTTTGTAGGAGTTGTTTGGCAGTGATAAAGCTGGAAGCTGTAGGAGAGGGGGGTAAAACTCCCAAGCCGCTCTCCTGTAGTTTTGGGCAACGGGTTGGGTGGGAAGGAGGAAAGCTCGGTGCCGCTGGAAGCCGGAGCCAGCCGGGGAGCGAGCGCTCTTTCCCTGGGGATTTCATGTGTGGAATGCTGGAGGAGCGAGGTCCGTTCGCGCGGACACTGGGTTCCTGCGCTCATTAATGCGGTAATTAGCTGATGGTGTGAAAGTGAAGACTGCTTCGGCTCGCTTCAAATGCACGTTGGCTGTAAGAGAGACAGCTTTATGCAACTGATTAACACCAGGGAGTAAAAATCTGTTTGTTATCAACTCAGGCTGTTCTCACCTTGATTAATGAGCCCGTCCTTATCCCCCCCTCTTGGTCTGGTTTTTAACTTCACCGACACTTTTCAACCTTAAACCTACAAATAGTTTTTACTCCAAATAAGATTAAAGCTTCCCCGTGCTCCTCAGCAGAAGTTTTCCCAAGAAAGCTCTTTAAAGCCCCGTTATTCTTTGGGTGCGTACTGTGTACTCTGTCAAACAGTTCCCAGTGTGGCTTTAAGAATAAATATAAGCAGCGCCTTTACTTGCAGGGGTGTGTGTTATAACATGAAGAATGCAGCCGGTAATGAATTTGTGTCGCCTGGTAGCTTGGCGGGGCGGCGAAGGGACCTCCCGGTTGCGTGAGGTGCCGCTGTGTCGCCGAGCTTGGGTTGTTGGCTTCTGGTTTTCATATTTCCATCGTCCGACAAAGTTTTTGGGGTCGTTTGGGTGACTTTAAACGCTCGTTGTGGTTTTAGGGGGGGCTTGGTTTTACCTGTTTGTGGCACGGTTGTGTGCTCTGTTGAAGCTTCTCATGGCAAAGTTTAGCTCGATTTAGGCAAGGAGATGAAGCAAAATATTGAAGATTTCAGCCTTGCAAGCGCTTAAAACGTTGCTGTTACTCTGCCGCAGAAGTAATTCATCTTCGTTGAGATTATTGCTAATGCAAGTGTTTGCAGAGATTAATGTAAATGGAATTTATGTTGCTACAAGTTCCTGGTATTCAATTTAAGGCCAATTAAAGGGGTTAAAGGTCGTGCCGAGCCATTTTCTAGTGTTATGTGAGGCCCCCTTTGTGTTTGAAAACACGAGGTGAAAGAAAATATTGGAGTTCTCTGCACCAGAACTCGAGGAACCGTGATAGCGACCGCAGATAAAGGGGGAAAACTGACCCGCGCGAGGCCGGCTGTTCCCACGCAGCCTCTAATCTTTGCACCTTGGCAGAGGACGGGGTTACTCATTTGAAAGTAGTAAAACACGACTTTCCTGATGATTTTATTCGCCTCCAACTACAAGAATTACTTAAAGCTGACTAACTGTTGTTGCTGTGTTATCTGATGATACTCTGAGTGCGACTGCGGTGGAGGTGACCGGCTATTTGCTAAATTACCGCAGGTGGCAAAGCCATCGTTAGCGTAAATCCCGTTTCTGTTTTAAGAGGAAACTGGGATTGTGGTTTGGTTGGAGACTGGCGCGGGTAGGAATCGATCTCACCCTGGCAAACAACGTGCCGGTCGCTCCGGTGCTGCTAATTACTTTTGATTAAGTTTTTTTCAGTCTTCCACGCATGAGTCGAGGGGAGCTGTGGTTGAAGGTGTGTAATCCAATGGCCCTTGTTACCGTTTCTTGATAGCTTGGAACAGTTTCTCCAAATTAAACTCCGTAGTTTGGTAATTATCTACTGGCACACGGCGTTTGCTCTAAAACTTCCAGTTGCGAACTCCGGGTAGTTCGCAGCGATGGCAGAAGGACTGGGATTCTGCTGTACAGGCACACAAATGGATTTATCTGTATCGGATCAGCGACGTGGGGAGGTGAAGGGTTTATCCCCATCGCTTGCGCTGCTGAAGCTCCCGTCGGGCGAGCTGGAGCGTTTTGGGGTCGGTTCATAATAAAAACTCCTGGGTTTAGTTTCGAGCAAGCTCTTATTTTTATTAAAGAGCTCGGAAGGGTTCGATATTCGTTAAAGATCAGTTTGGAGCAAATATCGAAAGGTGGTTTTGGGTCGAGAGTGAAAGTTACATCCCAGTGCAGGGGTTTTCTGCTCCCATTTCTTGCGGGAACTCTGGGAGACTTTGGTGGTGTTTGGGAAAGGTGTCGCAAAACCAGCGTCGTGTTTCTCTCCGCTTCAATGACCGAAAGGGTTAAGGACATTTTTTGGTGTACGACGAATTTGCGGTGTCTTGATTTACCTCTCCTGCATTATAACAGACGCCTCGGCACGGGGAAAGCTCCGTTGGGACAGGAGGTTTTCCGTACGGCTCCAGAGATCGCATCAAGGGAACGGTGTCGGGATGCGGAATTCCTTGGAGTGAGACTGGCATTCCCAGCTGGGGCCTGGAGAGGAGGACCCAGACCCCCAGAACTCTTCCTTTTAGGCACGTTTCATCCCTCTTTCGTGATATTTTGTTAACTTCTCTTGCAGAAACTTTACACTGTGCGTTGCCTTCATGTGGAACGGGAGGCAGATTGGGAGGTTTGGTCCAAAAATGTGGAGACCAAAGTATTTGGGAAGTGCCGGTGTGTGTTTGAGGAGAAAAACTCATCTCCTGGGTTTTTCTGGTCCCTGTTTTAATGGGAGGAAGCAGCTTCGTTACTGTTCCTGGTATTTTTGGGTGAGGGAATTCTGTCCCTTTGTTAACCACTCACGTCCATGTCGCCGCTCGTTAGCTGCGAGCGGGAGGAGAGTTACTAATTATAACTTCTCCAAAAGGCTCGAGATAGTCCTGCCCCGGCGCTCACTCCGAGGCGACAGCGAAGCTCGAAGGAGGAGTGAGATGGCGTGGATCCAGAGAAACATAAAACATGCTTTTAAAAAAAAATAAAAATTAGAACCAACCGAAAACAGGAACTGGTCGGTAGCGGTGAGGACTTGGGCAAACATCCTGAAACGAGAAACTCCGTCAGCGATAGCTGGGAAATGGGAAATTGTCGTTTTGCTTGGAAATTTGAGGGACTTGATGTTGGTTTGTTGCCTGCTGAAGAAATATTCCTGATTTAGGAGAGGGAGGGAGCCGGGCGCTTGTGGCTTTTGTGGCCTTTGTTAATCAGGGCTTAGCCCAAATGCTGATTTTTTTGTTTAATGAAGTTGTTGTTATAAGGTATTTCAAGCCTAATTAGGCTTTGCAAGCTTGTAACGCAGCTCAGCAGTGTTCCTCTGATGACAATATCTAATCTGCAAGCTAGCAAATTCATGTTTTCGAGACAAAATACCCCAAAACCTGTTGTCCCATGGGAGGCAGAGGGATCTTGGAGCCTGCAAAGCCAACGTGGTCAACATCAGGCAGCTGCTGGGCAAAAGAAGAATTTCCTGGGCAGGGTCTGTGTTCCCCAATTAAAAATTATTTGGCTTTTTTTTTTGTAGTGTTTTGAACTGGCTGGCTGGGTGTGCTTGCGGGTTTTCCTTGGTAAATCGGCTCAAAGCAGAGATTTCAGTAAATTGCCGAAAGCGAGGATTTGGGGGGGGGGTTTCCTCCCAACTCAAGAGGTGGCTGGCGTGCAGCACGGCGCGGGCTTAGTGAAAAATAGATGTAAATCCGGCAGAATTCTTGGCGATCAGCAGAATTCTTGGCGATCGGCAGAAAGGGGCTTGCAGTATGTTGGTTTTCAGTCTGAGTGGACTGGTGGGAATTCGTTGTAGGGGTGGTTGGAGCAAAACCACCTCCACCTGACTCAAAAATCAGTTTATTTGCCTTGTAAAGTTGTGCTTTAGTGGCATGGGTCCTCGTTAGCGCTGCTGAATAATGAGACTGAGTGAGGGGGTCAGAGCAGCGCTAACGAAGCGGTGTGCGTTTTATTTGAACGGATGCTGAATTAAATGAAAACTTGAGGTTTATAGGTCAGGTTTTTGCCTTACTTATGTGATGAGCGGCGCACTTGAAAAATCTGAATAATGTTAAATGAATACATGTATAATTAAGCACTTACATGTTTAAATGAACCTGGGTACTTCAACAGTTAGTCTTTTACAGTATCATGTTAGCTTAATTTAATGATCGTCTGCCAGCACGTTGGCTTTAATAACCAAGATATGAAAGAAAAGGTGAGAAACTTAAATTATGTCATAGCTGCTAATTAAAATGGCGTTTAAAACTTCCTTGGGCTTTTCTGAGTTGATTTATCCTGGAGATTCGCGGTGCGCTGGGAGCCATCAGCCAGCAGGGTTATGGAGTTACAGAGTGTTTATTTTTATTATTTAATGTTATTATTTAAAGAGTAATCCTGAAGTTTATAATAAAGGAATGGTAGGAAATGAGCTGCAATAAGTGGACTATTTAACGAGCTGGGATCTCCTGGACTGTTGAAACATTTGTGATTTGCTGTTGGGTTTTTTTGCCCCACCCGTAAGTAGCAGCCTCTTCTCAAGCGCCGAATCCTCGTGGTGAAAATTAACTGTAACGAAGAGTGGAGAAGTAGGAAGGATGCTGCGGTTTCTAGGGAAAAAAATGGAATATTTGAGGTGCTTTCGCAGCTCATTTTCTCCAATGTGAGCGAAAGGGTCGGACGTTTGTCTTAGGAATGTGCCTTTTGATTTCTTTTATACTAAAGCCTCTGTTTGTAGAGATGCTGTGCCCGCGGGTGTTGGCACACCCCAGGGCTCGACCGGAGCTCTGTAGGGAAGGAGTCTGCAGGCAAGCGGAGCCCCACGCCGGCGAGCTGCGGTTTTGTGGGGAAGTTTTGGCTTAAAAAGAAGTGGAAATGGTGCAGAGCAAGTGTCGCTTTTTATCTTACTCTGATTGCTGGAGTCACGAGCACAAGTGGGTTCATCTTTGGGTAGATCTGAACTTTAGGTACGGTCAGCTGAACCCCAAAAATACTGAATTTTAGTGAAATAGAGGCCCCGGGGGGGGCGGGGTTCTCCCTGCTCTGCAGCAAATCCACACGTTGCTATTTGTGTCAACGAATGTTTTCACGTGATAATTCCGTGTATAATTTCTCGGATACCGAAGGATGTTTCCTGGTCTAAAGCATCCCCTCTTGCTCCGGGCTTTCACGGCGGTAAGGCCATTTTTTCCCTCCTGCTCAAGAAGGTTTGTGCAGCCACGTGGGGAACGGTGTTTTTATTTTTTATCCTGGGATAAAAGATATTTTTTGGGCTGGGAGAAGAGCTGGGCAGCACCACAGCCATGTGAATAACTGCGTCTTGTCTTTTTTTTTTATTTATTTATTTTTGGACAAACGAGGAGAAAGTTCGTTTTCACCTTGTTTTGGGTTGATGCGATTTGCCTTTGTAAAAAAGAAAAGGCTGTGTTCGCTGCGTAGAAGCCCGGGGAACCCGTCTGCGCGTGGTGTGGGGGTCTTGGTTTATGGTAAAGATCCTCGGTTGACGGTTACAGGTTGGCTTTTGAATGCTTCTCCCTTTTCCTCGGCTGCACCCCCAAAGCTCATTTGATACCCGGTTGCGTTGCCGGTTGGTCTTCGAGAGCAGCCGTGGGCTCCGTCACGCCAGAAAACCAAACTTCAGCAGCCCCCAAACTTCTCAAAAGAAGCGCGTCTTCCTCATTTCTTCCCCTCTCCATTATTTCTGCTGCCGGAAGGTCTTCTTCCACATTTCTGGCCGCTGCGGACCCGGTGGGGAGGCGATCCGACGGGCACAGCTCTTCTGCCGCTGTCTCCTGGGGTGGGAGGACGTCGCGCCGTGGTCTCGCCTGCTTTGTGCTTGGCTCGAGTTGGGGGTTTGTGGAGTCAGCCTTGGCTTAACCCCGCAGCCACTCGTCCTGCGGCATGGAGACGTTTTCCTTGGGGCTATCCTTAACACAGAATGCTTTTTGCTGGATTACCTGTGCAGTCCCCGTCCTCTTTACTTTGAATTTGCAAAACCAGAGCGCAGAATGTAGGCTTTGCGCTGTTTAAGTTAAATGCAGGGATAGAAGCTCAGCCAGGCTGGGTAGGAGTGCTCAGGTTTTCACGCTTGGTGGGTTGCAGAGCTCCTTTTATTTCCGCGTCTTTGCTGGGAACAGGCAGTGCAGCGAGTTAAAACACTGAGCGGGGCAAACAGAGCCACCTTCCTGAAGCTCTTGGAAAGTCATGAGACAGCGCTTAATCACCCAGTCATCCTTTTTATGCTAATTTGACGAGCTGAGGAAGTATTACAGCGAGAGGAATAACCCTTAAAAAAATAATATGCTTGGGGCTGCGAGACGGCCCGGCTGTGCTTGGCTGATCTGCTCCTGCAACTTGAAGCTCAGCTGAAAGCTCTGCGGCGCAAAGTTCCTTTTACTCCACGCCTACGCCCCTTACTTGCATAAGACCAGCGCGATGGGAAAGCAGACCCATTAATTAACGTCTTTAATTAGCGGTGATCAATCAAATGGAAGATACTCAACCAGAAAAAGAGAGTTGAGCTGCAGGCTTGCTAAAAACCGGTACTAAATAACTGCTGTGAGACTCTTTGTCCTCAGAGCTCCAGCTTTCCCAAGCTCAATGCACCTCTTTTTTTTCCTAAATTAGCTAAAACCAGTCATTCTTCATCTTTTCCATATGAACTCTTGTTTTGGAAGAGAAGGATTTGAAAGGAGCATAATTTATAGGAGCTTTGTTATTTTTTTTTGGCTGGCAGGTCTTGATTGTAATTACAAAAAAATACATAAAACATTAAATTGCTTATCATGATTCCTTTTTTTAAGGAGCAAAGTGCCCAGCAGCTGCGGATGGGTCAGGGCTACCACCATCCCGGCTTTGGAAAGGCTTTGCCGGGCTGGTTTATCTGGTTATCCGACTGCTCCGGGGAAAGGTAGCTGCGGAGGCAGGGTGAGCTTGGGTCCCGCGGAGCTGAACCTCGCAGGGTGATGATGAAATAGGCAGCAACTGCGCTTTGGAAACATCCCAACGTCACAGCCCTGGCTCGCCAGCGACCCGGCGGAGACATCAGCCTCGTAGCAAGGCTGCACATTAAATTCGTCTCCTTATAAAAGCTCTTCTGCCTCCTCTTCCTACTGACAAAAATCTTTAAAAGCATCGTATTTCGTATGTGAAGCCTCGTTTTTTGGGAAGAATCAGAATTTTAGGTTTAATTTTAACGTTCCTCTTGCAGCATTGCTGAGTAGGGTTGAAAACGGCTGAGTTTCAAAAGCAAACGGTGAGCTGAAAATCGTATTTGCTTCCATCTGGCTGGGCTGCGCCCGAGAGGCGGAACAACTGGTTCCTTGTGATTTGGAGACGGCGCCGTAACGGGGAGCTGCAGTCGGCACCCGCGGACAGCTCTGAACCCCGACGCGCTGCTTGTGTTCAATTTATAACGAATTTCTGCCTCGGAAGTAGGAACTTGCGCTGCTTGTGGTATCTCCCAGTTAATTACGTGGTGTAGATGGGCTGTGGCGCGGTCGGGGTTGAGATTTGTGCTCAAATTGTCTGTAAGTAGCTTTTTTTTTTTTTTTGGAAGGTGAAACTGTAAGAAATCCAAGCTGGGGAGCCCTGCCGAGGTGTTGGAGGGAGCTCGCTGGCTCACGTGGGGTTTTCCCCGACTCCTCTGGACTGGAACGACTTGACGGTGCTCATTTTCCACGTAAATCAGAAGAAATCCATTTAAATCACTCGCCCTAATCCTCTGAGTCGAGGCGCTCGCTGCCCTCCCCTGTATCTCATCCCCCGATAAGGGAGAGGGGAAAAAAGAACAGGGAGAGAGCAGTGGAAATTTTCTGAAACTCAGCACAAGGAATATTCTTTCCCCCGCTGCTGCAGTTAAAGGTTTCGGTGCCAGAGGCGGGTTCTTTGCTGGCACAAAAGTCACCAGCAGTATAAATTATCATGTCAGGCTGGATGATGTTTGCTTTTATAAAGTGTTTTTAATTCCTCTCCGGTAGGTATTTCCCTGTTTGGAAGATCTGGGTGATAAAACACTCGTATTTCTCTACTGGAAGAACAGCGGCGGGAATGCTCAGGTCGTAAGACCTCGAACCCGCTGCGTGCCGCAGCAAATATATTTTGTTTTTACGATACGAGCAGCAAAGCTGCGTCTTCATTCCGTTGCCGAGCGTCAGCAGAGTCGGTTCTCGGAGCTCAGAGTTGAATACCGGTGGGGGGAGGACGGGATTAGAGTGCAAATCGCCTGTCCAAAGGTTACCCGAGATGTTTATGGTTGTCTTTTTCAAATTTGTTTCTAGGTTGTATGCGCTGGCCCCGCCAGTCAAACCCGAGCGTTGAGAGCCCGGGTGCATCGTTAGATGCGATTTAATGTCCTTCTGTTCTAAGCCTGGCAGCTTTGCTTTCAGCTGGTTTAACCATCCTGCTGGGTTTAACGTGGTTTTTTTTGTGTCTCGGGATGGATTTAACCAGCTGAGGGTGCCAGATTTTTCACATTTTACAAACACACTTGTTTTGCCTTCTCTTTTTTTATTTTATCAGCTATTTTCGGTCTGACCTTGGCTCGTCCTTTCTACCTCGGCTTGTAGTGAGGTTTCTCCGGGAAAGGCGGCTGTTCGGGAGCCCCATGTTCTTGCGGCCTCTCGATAGCGCCTGAAAAACGTGACACTGAGCGGTTGTGGCTTCTCGGTATCGGCAGACGTGGGCTGAAGAGGAGCAGGACTTCAACTAGAGCTGTGGAGCTGCGCGTGGCTGAGTTTGAAAGGTTCAGAGCCCAAAATGTGCTGCTAAAAAAGCTTGGCCTAAAGGTGAGAATATTTATACTTGGCGTTTGAGTATAGGTTTGTAATCCTTTTGGTTAACCTGACTGCTGTAGAAGAAATTTGTCTTTTTGATGTTTGTGTTAAGGCTGCTTATTGATAAAATACGCTGAAGCATCCCCCGAGAGCTCAGGCCGCACTGTTTTCTTGAAGAACTAAGCTTAAGGAGGTTGAAAACCCCTCCGTGGATTAACGACTTGCGAAGAGACTCAAGGTAGGAACGCACAGCAGTGGGGGGAGATCCAGCTGCTTACACGCGTGGTTTTTCAGTGCGCTTGGAAAAATAACGTAGGCAAAGGGATAAATGAGCTTGCTGTTTGCAAAACAAACCCAGAAAAGGTCCAGAAAAGAGCCGAGGTGCGACTTTTTACCGGTAGAAAGGAGATAAACAGTCAGAAAGTCCCTACTGAAGACTGGGATCTTTAATTATTTTGAATAATAAGCATTCTGGAGTGTGTCTTGCATGTGTGGAGGATGGATTTGCCAAGGGTCACTCTTATTTTTTTTACTGGAGATGGGATCGTTGATGTTTCATGTGCTCCCGTATGGCCCCGTCTACTTCTCCTTCCTGCTTTTCTCCTGTCACCGGGATGGAGACGGCCTTTGGAAACCCGTGGACTTGTTCCACGCCGTTAAGAAACTGCTTGATGAACCCAAAACCACATCGATACTCCGCTCTGGACTGTTCCCGGTGTTCGGCGGGGCGGTTGGAAGGTCGGTCCGCTCCTTGGGAGGGTGTTGATGTGGTTGAACCACGACCTGAGCTTGACATCTCGGGGAGGATTCCGCTGTTGTTCAGCGCGGTGAACGTGAGTTCGGGGCTTTTGCCACGTTGTGTTTTGGAGTTCTCTGGCCTCAACTACGAGCTAGTTTAGGCTGAAAGGATTAATTTACTCCATGGTAAGGATTAGCAGGAATATCTCGGTGCCGAGTAACCTTCCTGCAACTTGGAGCGTACCCAGGAGGACATGTCCCTCCGCATCTCGCCCGAGAAAGTTTTATTTTCTTGTCAGTGATGGAGTGATTTACAAACGAGTTTGGGTTGCTGGTTAGTCTGCTGGTGGTGTGAGAATCCCTGTTAATTTGCGAGGAGCTTGGAGCTGCCTGCAGCCCCAGCTCTCCTGTAACAGCACCCTCCTGCTTGGGGCACGCTGACCCTGAAGCGGATCGCCGGGTTTTCTTCTCCGCCGAGACGCTCGCTCCCATTTTCGTTTGAAGTGGGAGTAGAAACGTGCTCTCCATGTTACGGCCGGGCGTTAGTCACGCTGCCGGCACCGCCGCCTCTTGCTGCATGAAAAGTCTTCCCGCTTGGAGAAATGTTGAGGTTGGGGTCGATTGCTGTGGCTGTGAACTCTTGAATTCCATTTTTACATGGTGGGTAAGATGTTGTGGGTCCGTACGTTCGACTCTGAGAATCGTCGGTACCAAATTAATCAAACAATGGATTCAAAGCTGGCTTTTCTGGCTGCGGCCTCACGCTAAAGATAGCTTCTGGTCATGAGTGAGCGTGCCAAGGGAGGGAGGAGAAAGTCCCGCTCCTCTGCTGGCTCCCTATCAGCCTTGTACTAAAACCAAAACCAGCAGCTGCTGATACTTTCTAAACTTCTGATTCTTTCCGGTCTTTCAAGGCTGTCTGTGCGATGAAGAGAAAGGAAACAGCTCGTTTCTGGGGTCGGTTAGACTGTGAGACTCTTGACCAGACAGAAATTTGAATATCAAACCACCTCTCTGCTTTTGTTTTTAATGTGATACTTTTGAGTATTTGCATCTAGTTTTCCTTTCACGGCTTTGTTTCAGCTCCTTAATCCTTGAAAGAGAAGAGCTGGGTCGTTTCCGACTCTGAGCCTCGTGCTGGGAGTCCGCAGTGTGTTTCTGAGGTGTGGTGTGGCCGTAGGTGGGGTAAAACACCCGTTTTGGGGTCACACCTGGGGTAGGGCTGCTTTGAAAGAGCCCGGGGCTGAGTTCGGGGTTGGAGGACATCGCCCTGCACGGCTCCGTCGCGCGTGAGGGTGGCTTGGGAAGACAAAACGCCGTCGTTCCCCACATCCCCCCTCTTCCTCCTCCTTCTCCCAGCTTTTTATCACCGAGCACATCGCCATACGGCGTGGAGCCACCCCAGCCGCCGCGCTGGTGGGGGGAGAAGCTGAAAAGGCCTTGATTTCTTAGCAACAACTAAAACATCAGGGCGTTATCAACATTCTTCTCATACTGAATCCAAAACACAGCAGCTCCTGGGAAGAAAATTAACCCTATTCCATCCGAAACCAGGACGATGCTCTGAAAATACAAACACACGTGGGATTCTCGGGGCGCTGAGCGGCTTGGGGTGACCGAGGCTCGGTGTTTGAAACACGGCGGCTTCATTTCGTAATTGCTTTGCTTGTTCATCAGAAATTTGTTAGAGATATATCTGTGACTTCCACTTTGTGGTCGGGGCATGTGTGCTTGGAAGATCCGAGACTGATTACATGGCGCCCTGAATTAAGCCGAGATCAACTTTTGCTATTTTTGCAGCCCTTCGGTAGCGTTCAAGGTTAAAAGGAATTCAAGACTGAGGATGCGTGGAGGGTGGTGGAGTCTGATTTGGATTGGGGGAGAAGAATATGGGGGGACGCAAACCCTTCTCGGATACAAACTGCTTAATTCTCGAGGTGAAACCTCGTCAGCCGGCAGCTCCGGGAAGCACCCTGCGACTTTGTTCCGTCCCTGGGGCTTAAGCGCACGTTGAATCTGCGGATCTTGGGTCGGAGCTGGAGACTCCGCTTGTCCAACCGCTAATTAAGGGATTTGAGGCTAAATTGTTCTTGTTGAAAAACTCTTTGCAGGCTTCGGAGCGCTGATAGGTGCTTGCAGGATCTAAGCTGGTTCGATGACCTGGATTAAATCTTGGACCTAGCCCGTTGAAGCAGTTTATTAAATCGACGTTATTAACTTTAAATTATGCTTCTTGTGGGCAGGATGGGGGTGAAGTTTGTTCCGTTCATCTCAGAAGTGAGAAATGAGTCTCTGCTTTTGCAAAGACTTCAAGTATCTGTGTCTAACTCGCTGGAAAAGCGGGGAAAATCTGATCGCGGGGCTGGGCAATGTGCAGATTCAAGTGGGAATTTAGAGGGTCTACAGGAGATGAGAGTGCTAAAAACAGGAGAAATTTAAGCAAATAACTTTCTGAAAATGTATTTCACACTAGGTTTCCCACTTATTTTAGGCAGAATTCTTGGCTTCGTAGATTGGATTTCCCTTGCGTGGCGTATTGGATATTTGTTTTTGCCTGGCGTTGATGGAAGTACCTGTTATTTCAGCCATAAAGACGTACTGCGCTGCCTGCATGAGCAAAAACGTTGCTTTTTGAGTAGGATCTGCCAGGTTCAACACCAGTTTTAACTGCACCTCTGACTCTGCTTGTGGGATATCGCTCATCCATGTCCTCCCTGCCCTGGAATACCCCAAATCCTCGACTCGGAGAAGCAAACCAGTTCGGGCACACAGCCTGGCCACGTTTGTCCTCGATCCATGTTGGTTTTGTTAAACCAGCTGATTATTCTGTGTATTTCCTTGGGTTAAAATCAGCCCTTGCAGAGGTGTTAAGGTTCTCCCGCTGTAGAAAATTGCGGGTTTTTACTCTCAAATAGAAAGGCCCCATGGTATTGGGGGCTGGCACTGGAGTGTTGCCTTGGGGTTTTTGGCAGCTCTTTGATGTTACGTGGGTCTCGGTGTTACGGAACAGAAATTAGAGGTGCGATTCGATGCGAGTTCACTCCTGTTCAGGCTTTATCCGTTTATTGAAATGCTTTAGAAGTGTTTAGTGCTGGTGGCTGGCAAAGCTCTATGAACGCAGGAGTCGGCTGAGACTAGGGGAAGGAGGAGGAAAACCTTGGCCCGTATCCAAAACACCTGTAACTCTCTATTTTATTTTATTATCGGCTGTTTTGCGAGCTCTTCCTAGGAAAAGCCTTATCCTCGGCTTCAGCCCAGGCTGCCTGCCCTCAGTAAGCAATAGCCAACGTACGGACTCGGACTTTGGATCGTCGAAATAACGTTTGTGGGCTTGCGGCTGCTGTTGGCTTGGATGCTGATGCGGGAATTCGGATATCCAGGTGAATCGTGTACCGAAAGCGCTTGGTTTTTATTCTCTTACCGCAGAAGAGCGTGAGAGCGGCTGTTGTGGACTGCGACAGCGATGGGTTTAGTTAAATCCTCCCCGTTTCCTTCAGCATCGCTTCTCCTTTTGGGGTTTGTGGGGTTTGTGGAAGCAAACGGGGGAGAGATGGGGCTGCTTTCGAGTCACCGAATCCCAGCATAGTCGGGGTTGGCAGGGACCTCTGGGGATCACCCAGCCCAATCCTCTGCCGAAGCAGGGTCACCCAGAGCAGGCTGCACAGCACCGCGTCCAGGCGGGGCTTGAATATGTCCAGAGAAGGAGACTCCACAGCCTCCCTGGGCAGCCTGGGCCAGGGCTCCGTCACCCTCAGAGGGAAGAAGTTCTTCCTCGGGTTCAGCTGGAGCTTCCTCTGCTTCAGTTTGTGCCCATTGCCCCTTGTCCTGTCGCTGGGCACCACTGCAAAGAGTCTGGCCCCATCTTCCTGACCCCCACCCTGCAGATATTTAGAGGCATTTCTAAGGTCCCCTCTCAGCCTTCTCTTCTCCAGGCTGAACAAGCCCAGCTCCCTCAGCCTTTCCTCGTAGGAGAGATGCTCCAGTCCCCTCCTCATCCTCATAGCCCTCCGCTGGACTCTCTCCAGTAGCTCCTCATCTTTCTTGAACTGGGGAGCCCAGCACTGGACCCAGTACTGCAGATGGGGCCTCCCCAGGGCAGAGCAGAGGGGGAGGAGAACCTCCCTCGCCCTGCTGGCCACACTCCTCTTGATGCACTCCAGGATCCCATTGGCCTTCTTGGCAGCCAGGGCACACTGCTGGCTCATGGTCACCCTGTCGTCCCCCAGCACTCCCAGTCCCTCTCCGCAGAGCTGCTCTCCAGCAGGTCAGCCCCAGCCTGTACCAGTGCACGAGTCGTGCAGTCAGATGGCGTGCTGGTGTCCATCGGTGTGGTGGCTGTTTTCGGTACAGAGCAGCCTGGTCGTGGAGTAAAAAAAGCAGTGCAAAGCGGTATACGGAGCAAAACTGGCTTTGATTTTCCCTGAAGTCAACTCTTCCCGTCGTGACCAGCTTGGCAGCGACGTTACGAACAAACCAACTTGTACTGAAGCTTTCAAATTCAGTTTCCGGATCAAAGTCGATATTTTTCTTTCCTTTGTTTGCGGTGTTTGCAGGAAGGGTTCTTGGATCAGAGGTTGCTCGGTTGCTGCTTCTCTTTCGAGTGTCAGACTCGGGGCGTTACTAAAGGAGTGCTGAGGTCCAAAGAAGTTGAACTTTGAGTATAAACCACAACTATGGAGAGGGAGGGGAAAAAAGGGCTACGCACAAGAAGTTAGGAAGCATTAATTAATAGAAAAACCTGGTATGGGAGTGTCTGAGCCTCCGGAGTGAGGCTCGTTAGGTAGATGAATGAATTCAGATGTGGAGGGCTGAGACTCCGTGCTGGCTCCAGGGCATCTCCGAAGAGAAAGAGCGTGGCCGCAAGCCTAGAAAAAGGTCTAGAAAAGGTACATGCGTCTATATGGAACTGAAATTTTGCTTTCCGCTGTATTGTGGCAGAGCTGCCCGGGTTGTCGGGGTCTTAAAAAATTGGAGGACGCTTGCTGGACGAAATCAGTGACCACCGGGCTACATGGCACTGCCTGGAGCCATGTTCTGTACTCGCACAACTTCTTGGACCCGGCGCGACCTTGGAATTTATTTTGCGGATGGTTATCACAAAACGAGATGCCTGTGTTTCTTGGATGCTTATGCTAATTGTTCTCCCTTCTGGGGCTTCCTTGAGGTGGGTTTTCCCCACCCCATTTGCTGGGAAATGGAGGTTTTGATGCGAATTTATACGCACGTTGAAATCCTCGCTGGGGATCTCTGTGGTGGAGAATCACTTTTTTTTTTTTCATATTTCAGATACTACAGGAGTCGTTTGCTAGCATAGCAGTGGTTTTTTTCTTGGTCTTAGCCTTTGTTTAGGGAAAAATCTGTATTTTCACTGTTTCTGGGGTTTTTAGAACATCCTTTACACCTTGTAGTCTTCAAGGCTTGACTTCAATCTTGATTAATACATGAAATGGAATATTTTCCCCCGGAGTTAACGTCATTCCCAGCCTGTGAGTGGTACCTGCTCATTCAGATTTATCCTTATGGGGAGAGTGGGAAACCAGCAAGAATTATTAGCATAAACCGTTTAAATCGCCAATTTTTAGTTTGTTTTTGTAACCGCAAAGCTGATTGGGAGATGTGGTGTCTGCCTCGTGTAAGTCAGTGGTGTTCTTGGCGGTACAGTGCAGAGGATGCTGGTGAAAGCTTCATCAAATAAGTCTAAAAACTGAAATTACCGGCGCTGCGGCTTTCAAATTGTGTAGATTTTTGAGAAGGCTGAAAATAGCGATTTATTTACTTCAGTACTTTGCTATGGGAGTGGTTTTGGGGTGAATTCTGCTAATGAAGGAGGATTTGCTCTTTGGAGTTATTCTTCCCACGCCTCCCAAGGAATTTAAAAGCCACTGAAGGCACAGAAGGTAAATTACATTGTTAAAAAAATAAGTGTTTTAAGTAAATGGTCCCTTCCTCCAAGCTTCTGAGTTGGTTTGTTGGGAACCAGAGGTGAAAGCAAGTCCCTTGTGCGTCGGCTCGAGGCTGGGGCTGTCGCTAGCTGGAAAACAAATAGTATTGGCAAGAAGAAAACCAGCCCGTGTTTGCGATTTCACCTGGTTTGTGTTAGCAGATGAGCATGGTTCGTGATACAGTTGTCACTCATGATGCTCACGGAGCAGGTCTGTTAATGGAGATAGCAAAGCTAACAAAATTAGGGATTTTTTTAGGTTTAGAATGGCTAAAAAGAGCCAGAAGTGGCCAGAACGGATGATGAGTTGGATCAGAAAGCATGGATAGGCAGATAAGCGCAGTGCCATTGGGTGCCTCGAGCTTGCAGTGGATCTTGCTGCCCGCAGGGAGGTTCTCCCAGAAGAAACAGCGGTGGGAGTAATTAATGAGCTCGTTTAGCCGGAGTACAGCGCTTCCTACGTGTTTCATCCTTCGAGCTGCTTCGGTGTCCACCTCCCTCCAGGGTGGGCTTCGTTTGGAAGCCGAACCGGCAGCGAAAAGCGAGCACAGCACCCGTAAGATCAGCTTCACCACTGAAACACCAGCGCTAAAATAGCAATTAAAACCCAGCAGGAATTCATGCGGCGTGCCAAAGCCCTGAGCAACCGGTCTGAACTTCTGAAGTCAGTCCTGCTGCGAGCGGGAGACCTCCAGATGTGGCTTTGGTATTTCTTGCCCCCGGGGGCAGGTGAGTCTTTGCTTTGCTTGAGCTGAATTTTCCACGCCCACTTGCTAGGTCTTAGCTTAAAGTTAGGCAGGGCTGTGAAGCCGGGCCTCGTTTGGCCACTTAAATTCCGTATGCGTTAGTACCTGCTGAATTCTTTTTGTTGGGGAGGGGGGAACTGTTGCCTTTTGCCTATCCTTGATGGTCTGTGCTGCCCCTGCAAATGAAATGAAAAATTTTATTTTTTGTAAATAGTTTATTCTCTTTATTGGTTCCAGTGCAAGCCGGCTCCGGAGGTGCAGCGGGTACTTCACAAGCGTGAGTGAGGTTAAAAAGGTGTTGGTTGTGGTTACAGTCTTCTTCCCAGAGATCGCCTTTGCGGTAGGAGCTTAAATCACTCGTTTGGTGCCTTTTTTTGGGGGGTAATTTGTGTGAAAAGCTGGAGCGTGAGCGATTGCTGTTCTTGCCGTTGGGGCTGCCAGTGAGTTCGAGATGTCTCACGAGCTGCAAAGCCAGGCTTTGAGGTGCCTAAAGCTGGGCAGCGCTCCCAGGTGATGGGTTAAACCCAGGTCTTGGAACCAGCTTAAAGGACTTTTTGGGCTGGAAAGACCTTTTTCGGTTAATCGGCCGGTTATTTTTCCTTGTTTGGGGAAAGCGCAATGCGAGGGAATGGAGCTGTGCTTATTGGAGCTCCCAGAAGGAGGTTTGTTGGGTTGGGTAGCTCAACTGAAATCCTTTTTTCTCCATATATTTCAATTTTTGAAGCATGCGTGCTTTGGCTCATGGTCTGGAGCATTGTCTTGGATCCCTTCGCCCATCCACATCTGCCATGCGATGCTTTTCATCATCAAGGGTTTTTGGTTTGCCGACTCGCGCGTGGCGTTTCCTGTGAAGAGTAGAAATCTGGAGAGCAAAAAGGCAAAGGAGAAAAAGTTAGCGATGTTTTTTTGGCTGTAATTCTGAATTGACGTGCGTTTCTTTCCCTTGCAGATCTTTCTTTCGATAGGAGCTTCGAAAAGGAAGGTCAGAGGATTCGGCTGGTGAAGAAGAACCGAACACCTCGAAGGGTCAGCTCTGATTTCAGGTAATTATCCTGAATTTTACTACTGTGCCCGTAGATGCGTGAGTTACGGGGTGCTGCTTATTTTCAGCATTTTGGGGCAGTAACGTCTCTTTTTGGGGGTGTCACTGGAGAGAAGGCGATGTAAAGCAGATCTGCAGGAATTAATTACAACCGGGGTGAGCCACGCTCGTTGCCTTTGGGTGCTTTGGTTTGGGTAAATCTCGTAGGAGCTGCGGCGAAACGTGTCCCTGGATTTACCAGATGTACCAATAGGCGTTTGCGGGTCAGTAGGGAGTGGGTTATGTGAACTTGCAGCGTCGTTAAGCCTGGATCGAACTTGATTGTCCTGATACTTCGTTAGATGCCAAATTTAAATCCGTTTTACCAAGGGAGCTGATTCCGGCAGGGAAAAGAAGAGACAGAAACAGCAGAGAGCCAAGGCGACAGCGCGAGGTCGGGGAGAAGCTTCACACACGTGAAATAATTCAGAGTTTTCTGTATCTTGGTGTATTTCTCTGGTATTTAATAACGTCAGACACAAGTTCTTTTGCTCCCCTTCGCATACGCGTCCAGCTGTACCTCTCTCCCACACCCCTTGGCCAACGCTTTGAGTGAGTCCGGGTGGTCTCCCCGCGGCTGCCACCGAGTGGCAATTTGGCCGCTTTCTGCTCAGTCAGGCGCTCTGGGGAGCCGCCTTCCACCTCGGACGCCGATCAGACAGCGCTGCCTTCTCCTGGGGCTTTGCATTGCACCCAGCACAGGGGGACAGGCTACAGATGGGACGGTTTTGGTGTCCTTTACCCAAAATTTGCTCTTCTAAGCATCTCCAAGTTGTGTGTGGTTACGGACGTAGCCCAGACACGACGAGCCATCGGCTTTCTGAAGTCTCGGGTGATGAAGTGCGTATTTTAAATATCTGGCTGCTCTGGGAATGCCTTGACCTCAGAGGATTTTTTGTTAGTGGACAGCAAGAGGCAAAATGGGGGGTGGAAATCCTGCACCTTTCCAGGAAAAGAGCAGCTCTTGGGAATATTAGGCTGGAGTAGAGAGTGGGCCTCAAATCGTTTTTGTTCTCAAGCTGCGAGGGTGGAAATAGCCTCACGCTTGGGTTGTACCTATAGGATGCTTAACTTTGGCAGTGTGGTTGGAAACTGGTAGTAGAATGGGTAAAAATAGACATTTTTCTGGTTGAAAATAGACAAACTTCAGCAACTTTTCTCGGTTGCATAGTCGCCTACTCCCAGGGCTTGGCCTCTTCTCCATCCATCTTGGTGCGCCGGGTGGTCGGGGATGGGTGGAGTTGAGTTTGGGATAACGATGTTGGGTGCCGCTGTCTGCAAATACATCACTGGGGGAAGGCTCAGTCTTGATAAGTTAACTACGAAGATGACCAGCAGCCAACTAGTTGGGACTTTGGTCACAGGGCAGGTACGGTGAGACACGCTGCCATGCAAATCCGTGTCCTCCAGCACCATCCATCTGCCGTAACAGGAGCCGGTGGCAGTTTGGGATGTGCCAGCAAGTGGGGACATACTGCTGAGCTCGGACGGTGTCGTAGAGTGGTGGTGGGACCTTCGGTTGCCGCCTCTAGATCCCGGGCCAGTGGATGGAGGAGCCATCACTCGGTGGTGCTGGGGATGTGGGCGTTGATCCCGCTGGATGGGGACGCTGTGGGTTGACGGGGGGACGGGAAATGGGGGTTGCAGTCAGTTCATCACGCGTTGTCTGTGCTGCTCCTTCCTCCTCATGCTCCTCCCTGGCTCCAGCGTGGGGTCCTACCCACGGGAGATAGTTCTCCATGAACTTGTCCAACATGAATCCTTCCCACGGGCTGTAGTTCTTCACCAACTGCTTCAGCGTGGGTCCCCTGCGGGGTCCCAGGACCTGCCAGAAAAGCTGCTCTGGCACGGGCTCCTCTCCACAGGGTCACAACCTTCTTCCGGCATGTCCACGTGCTCTGGCGTGGGGTCCTCCATGGCTTGTGGGGTGGATGTTTGCTCCACTGTGGACCTCGGTGGGGTTGTAGGGGGACAGCTGGCTCCACCTGGACCTCCTTGAGCTTGCAGAGTGTGAACATTACCCCACCGTGGACCTCTCACGGGCTACAGGGGGGACAACCTGCTCCACCGTGGCCTTCCCCACGGCTTGCGGGGTGGGCACCGGCTCCACAATGGACCTGTCAGGTAAGCACACGGTGTCGAGCTTGCAGGAGGTTGGGCAGCCGATGGACGGTGTCGTGGAGTGGTGGTGGGACCTCAAACTCACCTCTGGGTCTTGGACAAGAGGACCTGTCGCTCGGTGGTGCTGGGGCCATCTCTGTTGAGCCCACTGAAGGGAGGAAGGTCAGGCTTAAGGCAGCGCCTCTTCATCCCTTAAGTCTAGCTTGATGTTGGATAGTGAGTAGTTGTGGTTGAAATTACTCTTCGGAAAGGTGGTGCGGGTTGTGGGATCGTTGGTTTTTCAGCAGGAGCGGATCTTGCCCGGAGTTATCGTGGAAACCGCACGTGGGTGCGGAGAGGAGCTGTTGGAGTTGTGAACTGAAATACGTGACTGAAAAAAAAAATAAGCCACTCATTCACGGAGAGTTTCCTTTGGCTCCAAAACTGCCTCAGAGCTGGGAGGCTGAACCGAACGGGAGCTGCTTGAGGCTTCAAATAATTTATGTGCCAGCTTACGCAGCCGTCAGCCTCGAACCCCTGCGGTGAAGCGACGTCTGAAACCCTGACGCTGCCTAAAACCCCCTCGGGATGTCTCCTGCTCGCTCGTTCTGCGCTGGCTTTGTAACCAGATTGTGAGACAGCGATCGATGGAAGCGAGTGACTCGCCGCTCTTTGAGATCCGGTGACATCTTTACCCCACGGATGGTTTTTGCAGGTGGGGCTTGGTCGCTGTTCAGCAGCTGGGAGTTGTAGTGCAACACCGCGTGTGTCTGTGTCTATTTTGGCTCTTACATCAGGTGTAAAACTGCGCAAATTCTACTTTACCCTTACCTTTTTTCCCCCAAAATCAGCCTATAAATAGCTTCTCCCCCCAAAAAGACAGCAGGGACAGCGGAATAAACTTAGGTGAAGACTTTTCTTGCTGTCCTAGTGGTGTAGACATCCCAAAAAGCAGAGGGAAGCCCTGTGGTTTAGGGCGCAGGAGTAAATAAACTCTCCTGGCATGGAAACCTGTATTTAGGGCACGGAGCAGAGCGAAGCGATGGTGGAATTCGGCGTCTGACTCCCGTGGGGCACCAAAAGGAGCTGGGAAACGCTGGGCTAATATCTGCGCGGACAGAGGGAAGTGAAAAATAAGCCGGCGTGGGTAGCTGGGGAGTTGAGCACGTCCCCGTCGGCAGAGGGGTGGGGGTCAGGGATGCTGAGAACGGCTGCCTGCGTCGCTAGGGTTGGGTCAGACCCAGGCGATGCCGGCTGGGAAGAAGTCCATCCCCTTTGTGCTTCCCCGCTGACACAGATCGCGTCATTAAAACGGAACAGCGATGATGAATTAACGATGAGCGGATTTTTTCTTTAGAGGGATCCAACTAGGAAAGGCAGCAACAGGCGCCGACTACCGACGGCAGGCCGCAAAGCGAGGATTTCCCGCTCCCGTTTCTGCGGGGAACGGTTAAAAACGAAAGTGGAAAACAAAAGGCTAAGAGCTCGGAGGTGGGAGGCGACGCTGTGGGGCGAGGGCTGCAAATTCTCTTCCTCTGGGTGTAAAGACACGAACTTGGTGGCGGCGGCGGCGAAGTAATTTCTGCGCTGGAAACCACCCCAGCAGGTCAGGTAGGGCTGAAGAAATGGAAAGCGCGGAGCGTTGGCTGGACTGTACCGAGGGAGTTTCGGCAAGAGCCCGGTGAAAACGCTGTCGTGCCACAGGCGAGCTCGAGCCTTTGACCCTCGAATTTTACAGGGTGAGAGGAGATACTGAGGGGGCACTTCTCTCTCTCTTTCTGCGCCGCTTGGGGCGTCTCTTTTTTCAGAATCGCCCTAAAATACCCAGCCCCCACCGTGTGTGTGTCGAACTTGGGGTAAAATACTTCTCCCCGGCCCGAGTCTGGTCTGCGACGGAGTTGAATTCCGCCAGGGACCTGGATTCTGTTCATGCGCTGCAGCATCCAGCGCGATTGAACGTTGCCTAACGTTGCCCGGTCTGATGTTGCGGGTACCTGCCAGGAAAAAAGGGTTTTCTTCACCGCCGAGTCTGGGAATTTGGGAATTCGATGTCTTGGGTACATCAATCTGATTTAACTTGGGTGTACGAGGTGTCTGGACCGCTTCAAGATCCCCAGTGCTGTGGAAACACTCCCCAGTCTTCTGTTTTTTTAAGAAAAGCGTACATACTGCTGCGTAATCAAAAGCTAAACCCTGAAAAATTCAATTAATACGGCATTTTTTTTCCTCAGTATCCTGCTGCACGTTGTTCCTGCTTTATTTCCCCCCCCCCCAAATAATCGCAGCGCCGGGGGCGAGGGAGCGAACCGCTGAGCCGAGGTTATTGATGCCCATCTCCGCGTGAACACCGGGGCACAAGGGCAAGCTGCGCCCTCCTCACTTGTGGTTTGTTTTTTTTTTTTCCCCAATCCCTTCCTAAATGACGTTAATTCGACATCATTAATAATGATGACAGATGGAAACGAGTTTCCCCTTCAGTCTCTAATAAATATTTTTGGGTAGCAGGGCTGCACGCGGGTGATTTCTGCGGAGCGATGCATAGCTTGGCAAAACCTGCAGTTTAGAGAGCGGGATCCCGGGAGGGGCTGCAGTGAAGGCTTTGCGGATGTCCGGATAGATCCCAGCCGCCGCTTTTCCCTTGTCCCCTGATCTTGCCACGCTGGCAGAGAAAGCCCACAGGTTGGGCAGGCAGGAATTGTCCTTGGCGAAGCTGTGCTGGCTTTCTCGAATCACGTCCATGGGCCTTTATCCTATTAAAAACGGAATGTTTTCTGGTACAGAGACACCACCGCTGCCTTTTCCAACTAATTAATCCCTGCTGCTCATGTGTAAATAGCAAAAAACCTTCCTGCTTTGGGTCTTTCCACCTTTACCTTCGTTAAACCACCCCCATTGCCCCCGTGGAAGCGGCATTTCTTAATTCTGGATGATCCCGGAGGACTCCGGTCCCCGTTTCCACGCATTAAGGGGGATAATTAGCATCTCTTTAATAGGGGTTCAAGGGGAAAAACAGGCACACGCCAGCGCTAATCCATCTCCAGAAATGTTTTACGAGATCTCTTTATGGTGTGTACACAGGTCTTTGTCGCCGTCGGCTGCGGCGCTTTGTCTCTCTCTCCGGGAGGTTTCCCAGCCGGCTCCCTAAGGAAAGGAGGATGCGCTGACCCTCGCGCCGCTTTATCCACTGGGATTTTTGAGCCAGCTTCACGGCAAGTTGCTCGCAGTGCTTGGGGCACTTGGGGATGCGATGCAGCAGCTTCAACCTTGGAGCTTTGAGTACAGGGCAAATTCATTTCATCCCAGGAGTGAATTTGGGGTGGGGAATTTTCCCCTCGTGCGGGTTTTCTGGCTCAGGTTGTGGCTTCGGGATGTGGCTCCAGAAATGGAGGACGGGAGATGTACGAGAGAGAGAGACTCTTTGAGCTGGGATTCAAACTCCACTTTAAACCGATACCAAGCAGGTCTTGAGGAGCGGACGCTGCTCTTCATCCCTTTCCCTTTTTCATCACGCTATACATAAAAAAATAACGCTTAATAACACGGGAGCTGGGAGCAAACCTCTTTTTGGCGTTTTTCAAATGAAAATGGAAGTGGCACGGTTGCTTTGTTGGTAAATTCTTCCGGCGGGGAGCAGCACCTGTGGGGCTGGCTGCTGGGAAGGCTCCGGGTGTAGGTTTTTTTGGTAACATCAGCTGAACGTTGCTGTCTCGGGTTAGGAGCAAGCCGCTGCGTTTTCCCCGCGGCCATCACCGGAGTCATCAATTAAAAATAGGCTCAAATGTCATCAATTAAACCTTCACCCGAGAATTTGGAGGTCAGGAAGCGTTGGAGGCGCCGTTAGCTGTTGCCGTCACCTCTCTCGGTTCCGTGTTGCCTGTTGAAGGCGTGGGATGCTTGTGGCACGTGTTGATCCCCGGCTCCTGGCTCAGCAGGGCCAGAATTAAAGGGAGTGCTGGCCACCACAGATTTTCTAGTTATTCTTTTCAGCGGCTGGATTTTCTGGCTGAGCCGCCTTTTCCAGGCTGTTTGTAGATAACACGTCCTGGGGGGGGACCCGTAATGATGCAACTGAACCACGAATTGCAATGTTACCGCTCGTAGCTCGGCGTTTTCCCTGCTGTAACCGCCCCCAGCTTGGATTACGCCGCTTGGCTTTGCCTTCCCAAACCAAATCCCAGCCGTCCTCTCCTCCTGCGCCCCGGCGGGAGAAACCTGCGGCTTTATTTTCCCTGGAAAACGCAGCTTTCGTGTGCCGCAGAGGGTTGAGAAGTCGCCTTTAGGCTGTGGGCGGAGTGAATCAGCGCGAGTGCCGCCGGATACGACTGCAAGGAACATGAGATTCCGAAACCGGAGGACGATGCCAATCCTCTCTGGTTTGTACTTACCCATCACTAACCCCCGGGGAGCAGAACGTCTTGCTCCACGCACGAATCAACGCGGACTGCTGGATTTTTAGCCCTTTCTCATGCGCGATGCTTTCTCTGCTACATTTTTCACCGCTGATTTTTGCGTCTTACCCGCCAAATCGTGCTGATTTTGGAGTACGCGTGCGAAGCGAGCTGGTTAGTGTGGAGAACGGAGCAGCAGTGATCCGGTTATTGGAGCAGAAATGGCGTTTAGGATTAAATTCAGTCGCTAATCCACGTGCGTGCCTGCCTCGGCTGCTCCAGCGAGACCGTACCGGCTTCGTTTTGCTGCTTGGGTGTCCTAAACCTTGTGTGTCTTCTGAAAGCGGGGTTTAAGCATTTCTGTCTTGTTGAAATTCTGATGAAGTTGCTGTGGATGGATTCCACCCCACAGACGTTGCTGTAAGCTGCGTCTGGCTGTCTGCGCGCTAGAAAGAATTGGATTTAATATCCTCAGTTCAATGTCACCGACTCAAAATCGCCGTCTCAAAAGCAAAGAAAATCCTTTCTGCCAAGTTTCAGCATCCGTGCAGGGACAGGAGCGACTCTCACACATTGATGCAATGCACAGTCGATTCCCTTTATTGCTCCCCTTGCGTGGTTATATACATTTTTCATATCTGTACACGCGATCACGCTTATTCGGATAGGCTACAGATGTGAATCACACGCTGTTCACGCACCCCATATTCCCTTATGATTGGTAACTATGCACTAGTGCTAATAGCAACAGACTGCCTCCACGTCCTTGAACACATCTTGTTTTTGGTAGTGCACATGATGTGGGTTATCAGAACTTTCTCAATTGCTATTCTTAGCTGTCCTTTCCAGCGGCCTGTTCAGTTATGCTAACTGTTTTGCTTAAGCGGCCTAGTTGTGCTGACGCTCAAGCTACATCGACCCCAACACCTTTCCATGTCCGCAGTTCAACGTCGCTGGCTCAAAAGCGAAGAAAATCCATTTTCCACTTCAGCAGGGCGGGCAGATAACCTCCAAGTAAAGAGTTTAAAAATAAAACCCACCTACAAAATTGCTTTTTAACTTGATAACGCTCATTTCTCAGGGTTTTTTATTTTTGAAGACTGATCTCTAAATCTTTTTCTTTAGGCTGAGGCAAGAGAGGAGGAGCGTTTGGGGCGGCTTCTTGCAGCCGCTCACGTTCAGCATCTTTCTCGGTCGCTCCCCTGAGGTGGGGGGGAGAGTCATCGGCAGGTTTTCGCCCCTGTGAGGGGTATGAGGAGCTGAATCCTCGGCACGACTTCTTTTACAGCCGCTCTCCTCGTGCAGCTCTGCCTCTGATTTCAGTCTTCGGCGTCTGCCCTTTGAAGCCAGCCTGAAAGAATCCCAGAATCCCAGCGTGGCGGGGGTTGGCAGGGACCTCTGTGGGTCACCCAGCCCAACCCCCTGCCCAAGCAGGGTCACCCAGAGCAGGCTGCAGAGCACCGTGTCCAGGCGGGGCTTGAATATGTCCAGAGAAGGAGACTCCACAGCCCCTCTGGGCAGCCTGGGCCAGGGCTCTGTCACCCTCAGAGGGAAGAAGTTCTTCCTCGCGTTCAGCTGGAGCTTCCTCTGCTTCAGTTTGTGCCCGTTGCCCCTTGTCCTGTCGCTGGAAAGAGTCTGGCCCCGTCCTCCTGACCCCTACCCTGCAGATACTGGTCAGCATTTCTAAGGTCCCCTCTCAGCCTTCTCTTCTCCAGGCTGAACAAGCCCAGCTCCCTCAGCCTCTCCTCGTAGGAGAGATGCCCCAGTCCCCTCCTCATCCTTGCAGCCCTGTGCTGGACTCTCTCCAGTAGCTCCTCATCTTTCTTGAACTGGGGAGCCCAGCACTGGACCCAGTACTGCAGATGGGGCCTCCCCAGGGCAGAGCAGAGGGGGAGGAGAACCTCCTTCTACCTGCTGGCCACACTCTTCTTGATGCACCCCAGGATCCCATTGGCCTTCTTGGCAGCCAGGGCACACTGCTGGCTCATGGTCACCCTGTCGTCCCCCAGCACTCCCAGTCCCTCTCCGCAGAGCTGCTCTCCAGCAGGTCCACCCCAGCCTGTACTGGTGCCTGGGGTTGTTCCTCCCCAGGTGCAGGACCCTGCCCTTGCCCTTGTTGAGCTCCATCAGGTTCCTCTCTGCCCAACTTTCCAGCCTGTCCAGGTGTCGCTGGATCCAGCACAGCCTGACAGTGCATCCACCACTCCTCCCAGTTTAGCATCATCTGCCCAAATAAAAAGCAGCCGTTTCTTGCATGTACCACCCTCCTCAAGTCACCAGGAGATTTCCCCCCCCCCCCTTAAGATGTTTTTTTGGCACTCTGACAACCTGTTGTGCCTTCCCGGTTATTAATTTCTCCTGCTTTTCAGCTGGAAAATATCCCTGCTCTTGTTTCCACATGAGCGTTGGCGCCTGCTGCCCTCCCAAATCGGACGTGCCCGCGCTCCCTCCGTCCCTCGCCGGTCCCCCTGTCTCCAGGCTTTGTCCCCATTGCTGCTCTTCCGCCAACGCGTAGAGCGAGGAGTTTCTCTCCTTCCCACATCCCAACCGCTGCCTCGAGCCCGGCGAAGCCGTGGAATGGATTCTCTGGTGATTCCTCTGGGCAGTTCCCATCTCCGGCGTCCTCTGGAGCTGACCTCCTCCCCGGGCCCCGTGGCCGCCTTCCCTTTACCCCAGCAACACAGGGAGTTTTCCAGACCTGCCCTGCCCTGCCCCTGCCCCTGCCCGTCCCCATCCCCAGGGGGGGAAAAATAGGATTATTATTTTGGCAGGCAGCATTAAAATCACATGGATCCGGGCGAGCGCAGTCCTGGTGAATTTGAGCCTCGCTCCACCAGACTCTGTCCCAGCGAGCTCCGTCCTCCTGCAGCTCACGTGGAGCTTTGCCTAACAAAGCGCCGAAATGTTCATCGCAGTAATCAGCAAAGCGGTTTTCCCATTTTTTTGCCCCGTTGCCGTGAAGGAACGTGGTGTTTTCTGCCAAACAAGAAGGTACGGTGTGGAGTGGTCAGTCCGGCAATGAGCGGTGAGGTTAACGAAGGCATTTAGGTCACTGTGTTCCGAGGTGGTGCTACCGGCGGGTTTTCTTTAGCTATAGATTAATTATTCTTAATTATAATTTTCTTAATCTGTAGGTTAATGTGCATCTACGTTTGAGTTTTCTTAAGCCGGTGTTGGTTTGAGGCCGGTAAAAGCAACGGACCACAGACTTTAAGCAGGGGTTTAAGACTGGCTGAGGTTTTATGGGCGCTTGGAAGCAGCTGGGAGACGTGGCAGGTAAAATTGCAGAGACGCTGCATCTCTCTGGCTGTTCGTCCCTTGCTGCGTTACGTGCGGAGACCACGTCTGCAGGTCCAGACCGCGACCCGAGACGCGGGGCTGCTCTACGGCAGCAGAATAAGAACCCAAACTTGTGGCCAGACCCTTGGCGTGAGCGTATACACACCTATCGACCTAGATGATCTACCTAGATTACCTGGTAAAGATCGTTGACCTAAATGATCTACCTCGATTACCTAGTAAAGATCACTGACCTAAATGGCCTACCTTGATTACCTAGTAAAGATCACTGACCTAAAGATTGTTTACTTGAAGATTATCTGCCTAGATTATCTATCCCATCTACCTAAATATTATCTGCCTACATTATCTCCCTAGATGATCTACCTAAAGATCATCCACCTGAATTTTCCACCTAGATTATCTACCTAAATTAACCACCTGAAGATGTTATCTGCCTAAAGATTATATACCTAGATTATCTACCAAATTAAACGTGGGTTTGCCCGCTGCATGGTTCAGATGAAGCATCCCGCGGAAGCTCAACATTCACCTGAAAGACAGTCTTTGGCATGACGTTGGGGTGAGCTGACCCTTGATGGCAGGATGGGGGCTACCCAGAAGCTGAAAGGAGGTAAATTTGTCAGCCTCCGCTCATTTAGCTGGAGCTAAAAGTTGGCCAGTGCCAAATTAACGTCTAGTCCCAGTGATGGCGAACCCAACCCTGGAGCTAAAGCTGGTACCTGCTGAGAGCGAGCAGCGTTTTGGTCGTTAGAGCCTCCTCAAGAGGTAATGAAGGCTCTTGATGGAGACCATTCCCTTGTTGACTAGATTAGACAATAACAGGGATAAAACTCACTCACTAAGGAGCAGAGACAGCCAGTTGCCTCAGAATATCCTTTCTTACCGCAGGATGCAGAACCCTGACATCGTTTGTTGGGAGGAGACAACGCTGTTGTTCAGCGAGCGGGGCGCAAGGTCTAGTTGCCCGAGCTACTCTGGCGGAATCCGCCCATTTATTTTTAAGCTACGCGTTGTACCAAAAGCCTGGGGTTGTAGTGAGCTCGTCTCCCTCGTTGTTTTGCAGGGTGTCCAGTGAGGAATGCAATGGGATCAATAGCATGTCGGCGGAGAGCGGCCCTCGAACGAGACTGAGAAATTTGCCGGTAATGGGGGATGGACTAGAAACCACCCAAATGTCTATGACACAGTCACGGGCTCAACCCCAACAAGGCAGCGCTGTAAGCGTTAATCCCCCTCCGCCGGAGACCTCCAACCCCAACAAACCCAAGCGACAGAGCAACCAGCTGCAGTATCTGCTCAAGGTGGTGCTGAAGACGCTATGGAAGCACCAGTTTGTGTGGCCTTTCCAGCAGCCTGTGGACGCCATCAAGCTGAACTTCCCTGTAAGTAGAGGCCGAGAGACAGGACGATGGTTCTCAGTGGAAGGAGTGAGACCATTTGGGTCTGGCCTGTGTCTGTCCTTCTCCTGAAATGATAGGATCCACCACCAGGCTCTCTCCCAGTAGCACCAGTGCTCCCAGTTTCTATCCCGATACCCTTGGTCCCTCCCCCAGTCGCTGCCAGTGCCCCTAGGCTCTTTCCCAGTTCCCCCCACTGCTCCCAGTCCCTCTGCAGGCCCCCACGGGCCTCTCCCAGTGCTCCCAGTCCCCCTAGTCTTTCTCCAAGGGCTCCCAGTCTCTCTCCCAGTCCCCCTAGTACTCTCAGTCCTTCTTCCAGTGCTCCAAATCCCTTTCCTAGCCCTCCTGGTCACAGAATCACAGAATCACAGAATGTTCGGGGTTGGCAGGGACCTCTGTGGGTCACCCAGTCCAACCCTCCTGCCGAAGCAGGGTCACCCAGAGCAGGCTGCAGAGCACCGCGTCCAGGCGGGTCTTGAATATGTCCAGAGAAGGAGACTCCACAGCCTCCCTGGGCAGCCTGGGCCAGGGCTCTGTCACCCTCAGAGGGAAGAAGTTCTTCCTCGCGTTCAGCTGGAGCTTCCTCTGCTTCACTTTGTGCCCACTGCCCCTTGTCCTGTCACTGTGCACCACTGCAAAGAGTCTGGCCCCGTCTTCCCGACCCCCACCCTGCAGATATTTAGAGGCATTTCTAAGGTCCCCTCTCAGCCTTCTCTTCTCCAGGCTGAACAAGCCCAGCTCCCTCAGCCTCTCCTCGTAGGAGAGATGCTCCAGTCACCTCCTCATCCTTGCAGCCCTGTGCTGGACTCTCTCCAGTAGCTCCTCATCTTTCCTGAAGTGGGGAGCCCAGAACTGGACAGAGTACTCCAGATGAGGCCTCACTAGGGCAGTGTAGAGGGGAAGGAGAACCTCCCTCGACCTGCTGGACACACTCCTCCTAATGCACCCCAAGATGCCATTGGCCTTCTTGGCAGCCAGGGCACACTGCTGGCTCATGGTCAACCTGTCGTCCACCAGCACTCCCAGGTCCTTCTCCGCAGTGCTGCTCTTCAGCAGGTTTGCCCCAAGCCTGTACTGATGCATGGGGTTGTTCCTCCCCAGGTGCAGGACCCTGCATTTGCCTTTGTTGAACCTCATCAGGTTCCTCTCTGCCCCACTCTCCAGCCTGTCCAGGTCACGCTGAATGGCAGCACAGCCTTCTGGTGTATCTACCACACCTCCCAGTTTGGTGTCATCAGAAACTTGCTGAGGGTACATTCTAACTCTTCATCCAGGTCGTTGATGAAGTTAAAGAAGACTCGGCCCAGTACTGACCGCTGAGGGACACCACTCGTTACCGGCCTCCAACTAGACTCAGCGCCGCTGACAACCCTCTGAGTTCCGCCATTCAGCCAGTTCTCAATCCACCTCACCGACCACTCGTCCAGCCCAGACTTCCTGAGCTTCCCTAGGAGGATGTTATGGGAGACAGTGTCAAAAGCCCTGCTGAAGTCTAGGTAGACAACATCCACGGCTCTCCCTTCATCTACCCAGCCAGTCATGCCGTCATAGAAAGCTACCAGATTGGTCAGGCATGATTTCCCCTTGGTGAATCCATGGTGATTACTCCTGATAACCTTCTTTTCCTCCACTGTCACCTGAACTAACGCCCCCCCTCACCTTGCTGAGGATGATTTTGGGTGCTAGGTACTCGGGGGTGCCGCACAGCGTCCAGGAACGGCCCTTTACTCGCTTGATGAAGCCGAAATCTGTCACCTGAGGTCACAGGGACATCCTGGGGGGGTGGTGGGGACCACCCCAGGGACCATGCTGGGGGTGGTGGGGACCACCCTGAAGTCATAGGGACAACCTGGGGGTGGTGGGGACCATCCCAGGAGCAATGGGGACCTCCTGGAGGTGATGGGGACCACCCTGAGGTCATGGGGACCATCTTGGGAGTGATGGGAACCATCCCAGGAGCAATGAGGACTACCCCGAGGCCATGGGGACCTCCTGGAGGTGATGGGGACCACCCCATGGCCATGGGGACCATCTTGGGAGCGACAGGGACCACCCCAGGGACCATGCTGGGGCCCTGCGGCCACCGTGGGAGGGTGACGGTGGCCTTGGTGCCCACCTTGAAGGAGTACCCGAGGTGGATGAGGAAGGGGAAGGCGACAGCTTCTCGTTCAGTGTGTGCTCGATCTGCTCCAGCTTCACCACCTGCGAGGACATTCCGTCACCCCCAGGGACATCCGATGTCACCCCTCCCTCCCCGGGGACAGTCGGGACACCTCGGGGTACAGCCCATCCCACCAGGCTGGGAACACCGGCGTGTCCCCCCATCAACGCTGGGGACACTGAGCTCTCCCCAGGACGGAGGACACTGAGGTCACGTCCTGTGACTGAGGGTACCGGGGTCCCCCCTGCTTTGGGGACGCTGAAGTGCCCCCAGAACCAGCACCACCAGTGTCCCTGACACCAGCATCCCCCCGTGTTGGGGACATCAAGGTCCCCTCAAGATCAATGATATCAACATGAGTCCCCCCAACTTTGGGGACACCAAAGTCCCCCCAGATCTGGGGACACCAAAGTCCTCCCACCCTGGGCCCATCACAGTCCCCCCAGATTTGATGACACCAATGTCCCCCCATGTTGGGGACACCAAGGTCACCTCAAGGCCCACGACATCAACATGTGTGCCTTCATTCTGGGGACACAGACTTTGTCTCCAGGGTGACACGTGGCCCACGCTGGGATGGGCTCCCTGCCCCTCTCAGTATGGTCTGAACCTCCCAGTACCCGCAGTCTGGGGGGGCAAGTACCCCCCCCTTTCAACCAGGGAAACTGAGGCTGGGAGGAGTTGAGCGCCTGGAGGACCCAGGCGTCTGGAAACAAGCACTCCCGCCCCCAGGTGAGCCCCAACTCGGGTCCACCCCCCTCTAAACAGCCCAGGGGTTGGCGGGGGGACCCCTTTGCCCCCCCCAGTCAGGGCTGACCCTGGGGGCTCCCCGCCGACCCTCCCTTTCGGGGTCCCCCTGTCCCAGGCGGTTCCCGGGGAGGTCTCCCCAGTCACGCCCCCCCCCATCGCGGAGGAGCCCCCCCAGTGATCCCTGTGAGTGTCACCAGTGTAACCCGGAGGGGCTGTTCTCACTGCGGGTCAGGATCATGGCACAGCCCGAACAGCCTCGGTTCTCTGTGAGTACTTGGGGCGGGGCGGGGGCAAGGTAAGGGACTCCTGAATAATCCCCTGAGGCGGCTGGGCCTCGGGAGAGCAGGGGTGCAAACTGCGGAGATAAGGAGGCTGCGGGTAATCTGGAGACCCCCGCTGGTGATAAGCATTTCTTGCAAATGTAACGAATGTGTACGTTAACAATGCATAAATACCTAGTAAGGGTGTCCTTTCGGTGCACGCGTTCGGAGGAGAGATCCCCCGTGTGCCCGGCGCCGCAATAAAGAATCCTTGTTTCATAGTGTGCCGACTCGTGAGTCTGCAGCTCCGGCTTTTCACGGCATCATTTCATTTTTGTGTGCACGTGTGTGCATGGATGCGTGTTGCGTGTGTGTGTGCGCACCTCTGCGTGCGTGTAGCTCACAGTCACAGAGTGCTCTGGGCGGGAAGGGACCTCCAGGGGTCACCCAGCCCAGCCCCCGCAGCGAGCAGGGACATCTTCCCCTGGGTCTGGATGCCCAGAGCCCCATCCAGCCTGGCCTGGAATGGTTCCAGGGACGGGGCATCGACTGCCTCTGCGGGCAGCCTGGGCCGGCGTTTCACCACCCTCGTCCTAAAACGTTTCTTCCTGATACCCAGCCGAAATCTGCCCCCCCTCAGTGGAAAGCCGTTGCTCCTTGTCCTGTCACAGCAAGCCCTGCTGAAAGTATTTTCTGCCTCTTTCCTATAGCCCCTCCAGGCACTGGCAGCTGCTCTCAGGTCTCCCCGCAGCCTTCCCTTCCCCAGGCTGCCCAGCCCCAGCTCTCCCAGCCTTTCCTCCCAGCAGAGGGGTTCCAGCCCTTGCATCATTGCTGGGGCCTCCTCTGGCCCCGCTCCCACAGCTCCAGCTCTGTCCTGTGCTGAGGGCTCCAGAGCTGGACGCAGGGCTCACGGGGGGTCTCAGCAGAGCAGGGCAGAGGGGCAGAAGCCTCCCCTCGCCCTGTGCCCTCGCTGCTGGGGATGCAGCCCAGGTCACAGCTGGCTTTCACACTGCTGAGTCATGTCCAGCTTTTCATCCCGCAGCACCCCCAAGTCCTTCTCGTCAGGGCCGCTCTCCATCCCTGCATCCCCCAGCCTCCTGCTGCGAACAGAGAGGGTCCCGTCTGGGTCACCAGTTGATTCCAAGACCCGGCAGTGACCCAGCAGCACAACGCACACCGCTCAGTGGGTATGCTTTATTGTGGTGCCGGGCACATGGGGATCTCTCCTCCAAACGTGCGCCAAACACCCTTTTCATGCCAGGTTAATTACAATCCCAAGATACAGATTCATTACATTTCCGAGAAATGCTTGGCATATTCATGCTTGTCCCGTGAACCAATTAGCAGATGTTAACGTCTTTTGCTCATGTCTGCTGGTGCCTCCAGGTGGTTGTCAGGGGGCTTCAGATGAAGGCCCGTGCTCTTCGTCGCAGTGTCCGCTGGTTGACCTTTGTGTCTGCGCCAGCTCAGCTCTAAGATCACCTATGCCGCGTCCCTCCAGGTTGCTTTGCTCTCATCTCGTTGCCCTCTTGGTGCCTCTCTATCTCTGGAGCTTGGTGCCTCCGCCCTCCCAAGGCCGAGCTGTCTGGAGTGGAATTATTTAGGCGTCCCTTATCCTACAGCTACCCCAGTTCTCCACTGGGAACCAAGACGTGCTTTGGTTTTACTTCTTTTGTTGCTCCATCAGAGCCTTGCACTTGGGCTTGTTGAGCCTCCTGAGGTTCACACGGGCCCGCCTCTCCAGCTTGTCCAGGTCCCTCTGGATGGCATCCCGTCCTTCTGGTGTGGAACCTGCACCACTCAGCGTGGCGTCGTCTGCAGACTCGGTGAGGGTGCACTCGATCTCGCTAAGTCATTGACGAGAACGTTAAACAGCCCCAGTCCCAGCACGGACCCCTGAGGGACACCGCTTGTTACCAGTGTCCATCTGGACATCGAGCCGTTGACCACTACCCTCTGGCTGTGACCTTCCAACCAGTTCCTTAGCCGCCGAGCAGTCCGCCCATCCAATCCGTGTTTCGCCAAGTTAGAGAGAAGGATGTGGCGAGGGGCTGTGGGATGTGTTTTCGCCACTCGAGGAGTAAGGGAGCTTCACTCTGCTCAGCCAGAGAGGGGAACAGGATGAGGCCACCGCTGCTGCTTTGGTTCTGCTGAGCGCGGTGTGCGTCTGTCTGCACGCGTGTGGCCAGTCGTGTCTGTCTGTGTGTCTGTGCATACGTGTACACGTGTGTGTGGGTGTGCTGGGGTCTCTGTGCGCGGGAGTGCATGCGTATGTGTGCGTGCGTGTCCTGTTTGTCTCTGCACGTGTGTGTGTACGTGTGTGTGTGTGTGTGCGCATGTGCGTGCATGTGTGTGTGCGTGTGCCTGCCGGGAGCCCGTGCTCGGCCTTGCTCCTGCTTGGAGCTGGGCTTGCGGAGCTGGAGCAGGGCTCAGCAGCCCCAAGCAGGGACGCATTCTGTTTGCAGAGGGTTTACTTCCACAGCCCCTGGGATTTTCTGGCTGACCACGTCCCTTGGAGATGCATGCGTGGTCTTAATTTTTAGGTAGACAGAAAGCATCCCTTTACCGGGCTTGAACCGCCAAGCCAGAACCCCAGAGAAGAAGGTTTGTTCACATCCCCGGACGGTGGGAAGTACCTGCACTGAAGACAATGAGAAGCTAAGGCTCTGACTCAAGTGTTTGTGAGTTTTCTCAAAAACCTCCTGGATGCCAGTGTGTAAAATAGCTCTGCTCTGAGTTACTCCATCAGAGACTGGAGTCTCCTGGGTCACTGGGGGAGAAGGAGCCCCCGTCCACCCTGCAGCTGGGAAGAGGGTCTTCCGACAAGGCCGCTGGGAGCATTTTCATTCTTATTAGATTCAGCCATCTAGACAAACATGCCTTTCCTCCTTGGTTTATACATTCACATACGACAGGAGTTAAAGCATCCCTTTATTGCACGAACGTAAAAGCAGCCACTGCTCACCAAGCAGCAGAACAAAGCTTATGAAGGAGCAAACACCGTTCCAGTATTGTCACCTTCCGTTTGTGCACCGTTTCTGGATTCAGCCTGCGTTTAAAAATAGGACTCGTGACCTAAATGGCAACACATTTCTCTTTCCTAATTGGCTTCCCAAGCCATTATTTCCTCACAGAGATGTGCCCTGCATCTTCCCTGGAATGTGTTTGATCTGAGGCCTCAAGAGGTGAGAAAAAAATCCGTGTTCAGCCGGGCCAGATTTCCGTACGGGTCAGTGCCCTATCTCTCACGCCAGCCGGGAGCAGGTGCTCAGATGAATGGGAGGAGCGAGGTCGTCTTCAGCATAGTTGTTTCTCTCTGTCAACTGTACTACCCAGCTCAGTCAGAGACTGTGTCCTACTGCTACTGCAAGTGCCAGTATGCAGGTTTTGTACCAACCATGGCATTCATGGATTTTCATATTCTCTGTACTCAGCTAAGAAAGAACAAAAGAATGGAAAAAGGTGAGGGAGGGAGGGAGGGAGGAGGGGGGAGGATGGGAGAGATGAAGGAGAAGAGGAAAAGAGACAAATAGAGAGAGAAACCCTAGACGTTGGCAAGCCCTGCTAGTCAGGACGACAAAACAAACCTCGAGACAGGATCATGCAAGTAAATGGCTGAAACTCCAGCTGTAACGCACTTTTGCTAAGCTTTGTTTCTACTAAGCCGCCAGCCTTTAAGTTCTCTGCTTGCGTTGCAGTAGAGCAAAGTCCTCATAGCGTTAACAGTAGCCAGCACCCTTTCTACCAGAGCAATGCGCTGCCTTGAATTCCCCACACCCGTCCGTTTTCGCTAGCCTCCGCTCCATACACACTCCCTCTTCACCATGGGTGGTCCCGAGATCAGGTGCTGCTTGCGGAGTCATTTAGCAGCCCTTGACGTAGGAACTCAGGTTTTTGCCTTTGCAATGGTTTTTCCAGCCGTACCTGGAAGAGAAATACATGATGCCAGCTGAGGGGATAGGCAGTGATTGAATTCGTTCAAAAACCACACTTATGTGCAGACAGCTGGCTGGGCATGAAAGGTAGGAATCAGAGAAAATTCTGATGAGCTCAGTCTAGGGAGCTGGGGGAAGGGAACCACGGGGAGAGCTCTGGGAGGGGAGGGAAAGTTAGGGTGTTAGGGCAGATGCTGGAGCCAGGACGCCTTTCAGCTCTAGGAGAAGGACTGTGCTAAACTTTACCAAATACAGCTTCCCACCCACTGGCCCCCCCAGGCCCCAGTCAACAGCAGGATTTTCTTTTGTCCCCAGTGCCCACTGCAAATATCCTTACCAGGGAGTGAGGCCACGAGCCTGTTCAGCAATCTTCTTGGCACACTTAATATCGTCTTCAAGATTATTATTCAGAAGCTCTGTAGAGAAGGGAGAAAAAGTCAGTATGGAGGAAAGAGGGGTAGAGGGAGAGCAGGGATAGATGGGCAGAAGGAAAGGTGTTCATTCATCAGGAAGGCTAGGAGGGATACAGAGGAGATGGATGAACATGGAGAGAAATGCCCAGAGCAGCTGCTAGGTGGATGTGATGGACAGATCAGGGTGCTTTCATCGAGAGGATGAAGGAAGGCTCGTTGTTCTGTCCCACCACTTACTTGAGCAATTGATACGACAGCCATTGACGGCTCCACGGGTCTTGCCATCATTACACCAGTACTTGCTGTTGATCTGAAAGATCCCGTAGTCCCTGCTTGGACCATTGTCGTTATACGCTTCGGTGTTGTAATTGCTCTCGTGTTTCACCAGGCAAATCCCTGCAGGGGGAAGAGAGGAACATCAAGGGATGCTCGGGGTAAATAAGAGGGAAGAGATGAAGAGATTAAGGACGGATGAAGAGCTGGAGATGTAAACCGGTGATACGGTAAGTCTGAGGAATGGATGGAGAAGTGCTTGGAAGGAGAAAGTTCTGGATGGGTATTTGTTGTGTAAGCCATAGAAGGGGGCAAGGAAGGGGATGGGGCAAGGAAGGGGATGAGGCAGAGAGATGGTGAAGTCAAAGGACTGGAGGGACAGAACAGTACTGCTGGAAGGTTGCAAAGAAGCTGAGAGGGACAAGGGTGGTATAGGTGGAGAGGTGCAATGGGAGCTCATTATACTCACAGTCAGCTATGGTCGTGCCCTTGAAGCCCTCAAAGCCATGCTTACGCAGGATCTTCACCAACTCACATCGGCGGATGGTTTTTCCCTCAGTGCCTGGCACAGCCAGGCCGAGGAAGGCCAGAAGAAAGCCGAAGAAGAGCACTGAGTTTCTCATAGTGCAGTCCACAGCAAGGAAGTGCCAAAGCGACTTCAGCTGTCTGTCTGTCAGGGCTGCCTTCAATGCCAGCCTTTTATTCCTGCTCCCAGGAGGAGGACCTACCAGCTAGCCAAGCATGTCTGGGAAGTGTGGAGCGCCTTTATGGTAACGAGCCAATAAGGAAGCAGGCCAAAAGCCAAAGACGTGTCCTGGAGGATGCCAGTGCCTGCTCCACCAGCCCTGCAAGGTTGGGGCTGGGCCTGGGCTTCTGTCTTTCAGATACTTACTAAATTGGTCATGTGCAGCTTTTAAGGGCATTCGCACTCAGGTTCACACACCATTCGCATCTCCGAGGGCAGACACGTGGACACAGCAAAATGTCCAAGTGCCAGAACACACCTCTTTGCAGATGCCTCGAAACTCGAATTTTTACTGAAATCTCATCCTGCGGGCATCGCATTTACTTTCTTTACCAGTCACCAAGATCCTACATCTCAGCCACACATACTGATACCACCACAGCCCTCAAAACTCAGCACCCCAGCCGTACCGATGCTTCCCTGCACCATTGTTAATCAAGTGATTAGCTCAGCTTTCAGATAATTATGCTGAGGCCTGCTGTGGGAACCCATATAATTTGAGGCAGAACAGCACTGTCTCATGACCCTGAAGGATCAGCGCCTCCTGTGCCTCCCTTCTTCGTTCTCAGGAGATAAGCTGTTTGCACACATCCAGCTGCAAAAGATCCTGGAAAACAGCAACCGTGAACTGGCATTCGCAAAGCCGTGAATCCAAAGCTGATTGGCTCTAGTAACTATTGCATTAAATATAAGGTATTCACTTGAGCAATAAAATGATTCTGATCAAGCACAAGATCGGGGTCCGTGAAGCCATTTGCCACAAATGGTGCCCGAACATGGGTTTTCGAACATGCAGATGTTCGGACATAAAGATATTTGGATATAAAGATATGTAGACATGAAGATATTCAGAGTTGGAGATTATTACCAGTGGTGAACTGCAGCTGGGACCAAGAGAAGAGACATATGCACGCGTGCGCACACATAAGGGGAGACATCACCCTTCGCTGGAATGATTGAGGTGAGCGGCTGCGGATTTATAAGATGGGACAGTCAGCTACAAAGGAGCAAAAGCTCCATCAAGAGATTTTACAGAGAATTTTGAAAGGACAAGGGCCTGCGGTATCAGTTACAAAGTTGGTTAAATTGTTAGTGTGGATAAGAGACTATTGCTCGTGGTACCCTTCCTCAGGTTGATATGATAGCTTGTTGTGGCCAAAGGTGGGGGAGGAATTGCACACAAAACAGGACTTGCAGCTTGAAGTCCCTGAGGAAATCATTATTACTTGGAAAACAGTGTACACAGCTTTATATATTCTACAGCTCGCAGAGACTATCTTACAAGCATCGGCTGCCCCTCCTCCGTTCTTTGCAAAAGCAGGAACAGACTGAGCTGCAGTCTTCTGAAATATTTAGTCCTGCGTACGATGAAACCCCTAACTCCACACAGGGAATGCGGGGGGTAGATCCGCCAGAATCTGACGATCCTTTTGATCCCGGAGAAATAGACACCGAGGATGGAGCTGATTTATACCCACCACTAACTCCGGTGAAGGTTACGGCAACCCCTGCCCCCACAGCAGATGAAATTTTACAGGCACAATGACAAAAATCAATATCGCGTATCTCACTCATTAACCGCCCCCGGATTTGCTCCTAAAGTGCTCCCTTCTGCTTCTACACCCCCACCCCCCTTTGGCTCCTGCACAGCCTCTGACTCGTACGGGACCACTGAATGTTGTCAGACAGTTGAACGTATTGTTAGATAGATGTAGGATTGATGCACTCTGCAAAGGAGATGTTTCTATCCTTCAAGCTATGCCTGTAGTATATAACCCTAACCAAGCCCCAGAGTATGCTTATTTACCATACGAGGCTATTAAGGAAGTTTGGAAATCCATACAAGACTATGGTCTCCAGGCTTCGTCTACTATGAACCTCATACATGCTATAGGAGAATCTTCTGTCATGACCCCTTCTGACTGGCGATCAGTACTTCGCATGGTTCTGTCATCTGCACAATATACTGTCTGGGCATCAGAATATAAGGAACTTGTGATTGTGCAAGTTATGGAGAATATTTCTGCTGGATTAGGTATTGGAGAAAACGAGTTGCTGGGTCAAGAAAATTACGCCATGGGGGGAGCACAAGTGACACTGCCAGTCCGGTATTTCTGCAAGCCAGGGATTTAACTCTCAAGGCCTTGCGAAAGGTGCCAGATCCTGGCCGGCGAGAAACATCTTTTGTATCAATTCGACAGCGATCTCAGGAACCCTACGTTCAGATTTTAGATCAGCTACAAACTGCTATTATGAGGCAAACTGAACAAGAGGAAGCCGCTGAGATCTTGCTATCTCAGCTTGCAACCGCAAAAGTACATCAGGGTCCCTCTGCAGCAGTTGGCGAACCAGACCTGAGATCAGAGCAGGGTGAATTCCAGCCTAAAGCCGCGCAGCCCCTCCGGCACCGCACAGCCCACAGCACCAGCAGCCACCGCACCAGGCGGCTCCGCGAACCTGGCACTGAGGGGCACACGACCCCCTGCGCGCTGCCCCTTCCTGCTGAGCCAGCGGGCTCCTCTCAACCGGCAAATGGCGGCACGGCACGGCGCCCCCCCCTGCCCCACTCCCGGCGCACCCATCCAGCCCGGCGCGACCCAGAAGCGGCATGGCGAGAACCATTTTCCTTACGTCCAAGCCCTTGGTTGGAAAAAGTGTGTACAATTCAACTACTGCCGTAGAACTCCTTGTGGACAAGCAGCTGGCATTAGGTCACCTGGTGCCATCTACCAGCCCACGGAACACCCCTAGATCTGTCATTCCAAAAAAGTCTTGTAAATGGAGATTATTACAGGATCTGCAGGCTATAAATGCAGTGATGACCCCAATGCAGCCACTACAACCTGGTGTCCCTAACCCAGCTGTGATCCCAGAAGATTGGCCTCTTTTTGTTATTGATTGAAAGGACTGGGTTTTTACAATTTTTTTACACCCTGATCATTGTGCTCATTTTGCATTTTCTGTGCCTTCATTTAACAACAGTAAACCCATGCAGCGATACCGCTGGGTCGTTCTGCCACAAGGCACGATGAATAGCCCCATGATTTGCCAGGTAGTCATGGATGCAGCACTAAAAGAAGAGCAGCAATCTTTCAATCAGATCTACTTATATCACTATATGGACAACATCCTGTGCTGCTCACTGCTTTTGCTAAATTAGAATAGTCATTAAAGATCTAGAGGTTACAGATAGCCCCGGAAAAGGTGCAGACAGAGCAGCCCTGGAAGTATCGAGGATGGAAACTTTTGACTTCACAAGTGTTCCCACAACCATTGCGTATTGTTGATCAGGTCACCACTCTTCATGATTTACAGAAATTATTAGGAACAATTAATTGGGTACGACCTCTTTTAGGCATCACAACTGAAGAGTTGTCCCCTCTGTTTACCTTGTTGAAAGGGGACTCAGATTTCCTATCTTCCAGGAGATTGACACCAGAAGCAAAAACTGTCTTGCAGAAAGTTTCTGATAAAATCGCAACTTCCTTTGCCTCCAGAATCAATCTCAAGTTACCCATAGATTTGTATATAATTTATGCTTTTTTCCAGCCTTATGCTCTTTTAGGTCACTGGTGTGTTAACACGCAGGAGTTGAAGACTCTGCAATGGATCTTTTTGTCTCATACGCCCACGAAAACATTCACCACAAAGGTAGACATGATAGTGTCCTTAATAGCACAAGGTCGGAATCGCTGTCAGCAACTGACAGGATGTGATCCTGATGCTATTTACCTGCTGCTGGCTGAAGATGACTTTGTGGTATTAAACAGGGAATCCTTATCGCTGCAAGCCGCTCTAGCTGATTATTTGAATGACATACGTTACACCCTTCCACAACATAAGCTCTTACATTCCCTCTCTCAAATTCCATTGCAGCCAAAAAACCGATGTGTTCCTGTTCCTATTAAAGGACCGCGAACAGTGTTTCTGGACGGATCAGGGAAAACACACAAAGCTGTAGCTGTGTGGAAACAAACAGATTCGTCAGATTGGCAATCATCTATTTTAATCGTTGAAGGATCCACACAAATTGTTGAACTATCAGCGGCCTTGCACGCCTTTGAATTGTTTTCGACTGAACCACTCAATGTTGTCACAGATTCTGCATAAGTTGTGGGTATTGTTCAACGCATTGAAGATGCAATGATAAAAGAGGTCAATAACAAACAACTTTTTTCCTTGCTATTGAAATTAGCTACACTACTTAAAAATCGTGTACATTTATATTTCATAGTGCATATACGGTCACATACTTCTCTACCAGGACCAATAACTGAAGGAAATGCTGTAGCAGACAAATTGACATTGGCAGCAGTACTGCCATGCAGTTTTGAGCAAGCCCGATTATCTCACGGCTTCTTTCATCAGAATGCCTCTTCCTTGCTTAAACAATTTGCTTTGTCTCAAGGGCAAGCCACAGAAATTGTTTGTGCATGCCCTGATTGTCAACGTTACACCCGTATCATCATGTACAGGAGTGAACCCTCGTGGTTTACGAACTAGTCAGTTGTGGCAGAGTGACGTTACACAGTCTGGTCATCAGTTATTTATAACAGCAGCTGACCACCAATTCGGGATGGTCCCCTCATTTGTGGCTCGACCAAAGGTATGGTATAAAGAATTTGGGGAATCACAGTGGACAGGTCCTGTAGAACTAGTAACGTGGGGAAGAGGGTATGCGTGTGTTCTCCTTTCAACAGGCCCTCGATGGTCACCAGCAAAATATGTGAAACCATATCAGGAGCTGAAAGAACACAACACAGAATCCGATGATGACCACGCTCACTCTCAAGGAGCAATCTCTGACGTGGAAGCAGAAGAGATCCACTCTGGATGATCCTACTACACAGGGAAAACTGAAAAAATTACAGCAAACGCAAGTACTCTGATGGCTGCAGTGGTTGCACCACCCACTCCGATTAATACATTCCTTGCATATTTGGCAATTATCTCCCACAACAGCTTTTGTATAACGAAGCAATCGTGGAGGACACGGTATACGTGATTTTAGAACTGAGTTTGCACAAGAGCAAAGGTCAACTAGCAGACACCGTGAGGAAAACTATGAACCTTCATCTGAGGGTTCCTGACAACTGCCCAGAGGTGCCAATAGACATGTGCAAAGGATATTAATATATATGTATTTAAAAAAAAGCGGGGGAAAATGATAAGCACTTCTCAGAAATGTAATGATTATGTATGTTAACATGGCATAAATATCTAGTAGTGGTGTCTTTTCGGTACGCACATTTGGGTGGAACTATCCCCGGTGTGTCCAGTACTGCAGTAAAGAATGCCTGCTTTCTAGAACTCCAAAGTTAAGTTTTAGAGAGTTAATTATTTTGCTGCTTTCCGGTAACAGATTTTGGCACCCCAGATGGGACCCTGCTCCTGAACCTCAACGATCCGAGGGATCGCAGGACCTCCAGCCGGCACCGAGGGATTCTCAGGGAGAACCTCCGATCCCTGGGCCGAGAAGTTCTGAGCAAGGATCATCAATAAGCTAAAGGCATTCTTCTAGTATTATTTCTTGTTGCTTGCCCGTTAGTTGTAGTGAAAGCTTCACAGCATTGGGCTACATCCCTGGGGAGAAGGGAAAGTGCCCTTCCTAAAACAGAATTAAAAAGAGAGAACTCTTCCTGAAACCGAGGCTCGGGAATTTGTCTGTTAAATGTTGAATATTATTGTAAGTCTCTGTCTATTTGTAATATTTGGATTTATGTTGAAAACTTGGTGTGCTTGTGCGTGCGCGGTCGTGACTATGATTGTGTGGTTTTATGTGTTTGTTGTCGTGGTGTTTGTATTTCTGTGTTGTGATGGATTTATTTGGTTTCTGTGATCTAACGGATTTGTCTGGACTAAGTAACTGTCTTTGCGTCTTCTGATTTGGTGAGTTCTGCAGGTATTGATTATTTCTGGTTTTTGACTTTGGATTGTTGTATCTGGATTCTGATTTCTCGGGGCTGCAGAAGCACTTCATGCAGCAGGGAACAGATGGGCTGAAGTTTGCAGATTTATGCTTTTGACTTTAGCTTATGTAGTTAATCAGTTATACCCTTAGATACATTGATATTCGCCTAGGTGATTAATATGAATAGCCAATACTAACTGTGATGGATGTTTATATGTGTGATGAGTATACCTATAACCCAAGTGCAAATTTACTGAGCTTATATCATTGATCCACCATTATTATGACTCCTGACACAGTGGGATGCATTCCCTCTGATTGGCAATAATGATACGTTGTGGTCAGGCAGTGCTTGGGTCTCACCATCCACACAGGAAGAAAATTGGATACAAGTAAATCAATCTACATCCATATGTTAGATACAAGATTTGCCATCAATATGTATTATTCTCAGGCTAATTTGATGTTTCTTTACACCCAGCAGGTCATGGTATGCACTTCACATCTCTATGTCTTCCATTAGCATTTGTGTTCTTATGTCTGTTTTTAATATTGTAGTTTGTGTGGGCCTCTGAGAAAGTGGTAGCAAGCTGAAGGCCGAATTATGTCAGCTCTTATCATCAACAGTGTCTGGCTAAACAAAAAAGGGGGAGATGTGGGAACCCATATAATTTGAGACAGAACAGCACTGTCTCATGACCCGGAAGGATCAGCGCCTCCTGTGCCTCCCTTCTCCGTTCTCAGGAGATAAGCTGTTTGCACACATCCAGCTGCAAAAGATCCTGGAAAACAGCAACCGTGAACTGGCATTCGCAAAGCCGCGAATCCAAAGCTGATTGGCTCTAGTAACTATTGCATTAAATAGAAGGTATTCACTTGAGCAATAAAATGATTCTGATCGAGCACAAGATCGGGGTCCGTGAAGTCATTCGCCACAGCCTGCCTTGGTCTGCAGTGGCCGTGCCACTGTCCAGCCCAGCGTCATGGGGCAAGGGGCATGGAGGGACCATTCGCTCCATATTGGCCTGCTGACCCAGCTGAGTGCTGTCAGTCGTGTCCTACGTTCATCACAGGTTGTTTTGCCTTGTCTGGACCCTTCTGTCCATCAGCTTGGTGACACTTCAAAGACTAAAATGGATATAGGGCAGAAGTGCTTAGGTCATAGTGACACTCTTTCATTTAGGCCTGACTACTGCCTACAAACAATGCATGCCTGACTAACGCCTGTGCCCTGGAAGAGCTGACAGACTGAGAAAAGGGGAATATCCAGCCCAGGAGGGGTTGAAAGCTGGATGACTGCCAAAGAAGCACGAAGGCAACAGAAATCCAGGGCAGCTAGGGAAAAGGTAGAGGTGGCAGGGGGAGATCGCGACCACTGACTCCATTCAGACCCAGAAAGACTGCACCCCGGCAGCTTGCCAGAACGCGTGGTTAAATACAGAAGGAATATGCCTTTGAGAGAAGGAATTTGCCTTTAAGGTAAGGAATATATCTTTAAGATAAGTGCTTATCTTAAGGTAATGAATAATTTCCTTGTTTTCATAGGCGTAGACAGTCCTTGTGGCTTTGCTCAGCGGTGTGCTGGCTTTGTGGAATTATCACCTAGCGCCCACGTCTGCACAAATACGCAGTAAAGACCATACCTCTGCTGCGTGTGTGTGTATTGGCACACCGCACACTGGTAAACGATCCCACTTTTGGGAAAACAAAACCAGCTGGAAACGCTCTTCCCCTCTGTGTTCCAGGGAGTGGGGCAGAGCCCAGGGCTCAGAGGCTTCCCCGCCTGCTCTCTCAGGGTGAGAGGAGCAGCCCGCCTTGCCAGCACCCACCCAGCCTCCACGCAGCTGCAATGGCGGAGGGGTGCCGGGACCATCTGGTGTCACGGAACAAGTTGGAGAAAGCTGTGGAAAGAGAAGCAGGAATCGTGGCTCAGGTCCTGCCACATCAGCCGCTGACGTGCAGAAGGGAAGGCGCCTCTGCCTGTCCCCCTGCTCTGGGAAAACAGCCACAGACTTCTGTCCTCCTCCTTGTAGGGTGACCGATCTGGTAACTGCAGCTGGAATCAGCTTGCTGCTTGCGGGTCTGTGAGTCTGGCACTGTTGTCAGGTAGAAATGCAGTGGGACAGACTGAGCCAACAGGAGGCATGTAGTGTCACTGGGCATGGCACCTCTGCCACTGAGCCAGAGCCTCAACATCCCCCTCGTCAAATCCTCCTGCAACCTCACTTCTTTCTCTCCAGCAGCCACACAGCATCCAAGGGTGCCAACATCTGCCCTGCCACAGGAATTAGGCCCTTAAGTGCCATGCAGCTCTGCAGTCCTCCAGGGTCCATGTCCTCCGGGCACGGGGGGAAGGTGGGTGGCAGGGGGGGCTGGAGCCTGCGCTCGCATGCACAAACACACACAGCACGAGTTTAAATTTAGACCCCGGCCTGGCTCCCGGCAGTGGTCACAGCTCCGGAGGCAGCAAAAGGGCCCCTGCAGCTGTCGCTTCTCCACCCGGCATCGGGCAGCCGGCGAGTGCCTCGCGTGCCACCGACCCGGGCTGGGCAGGGCTGCCGGGCGCTGGGCGCACCGTCTCTGCCAGAACAGCGCCTTCGTCCCAGGCCAGCTCCTTCCCAGCTCCCCCGGCCCCCCCGGCCCGAACCGGCAAGCCCGGCCGCCCGGAGCAACGCCTGCAGCCCCTTTGGCTGCATCACAGCATCATCGGGGCGAGACGGAGAACCCGGCTCTGGGCGGTTCCCCACGAAGGTTGCCCCACAAACGGATCAGTGCCCTCTCTCTGCAGGAGGTCACCTTCAGCTGGTGCAAACTGCTCCGCTGAGCCCTGGACCCGGCGATCCTGGGGCTGGGGGGCCAGCGGGGCTGGCTCCGTCTCACTGGCAGGGACTTTGACCCCAGCCTCAGAGCTGCAGGGAATCACGGCCAGTCCAGAACGCGCTCTGGCTGGCTCTTCTGGAGAGGCAGAGGAAACCCTCGGCCGGCAGCGGTCACTCAGCCAGCTCCTGGCTCAGCCTCTGCTCCCCAGTCCTGCTTGCGGGGCGCAGAGGGTGCCTGGGGATGCGGGAACCCAACGAGCCTGGGCCGGGCCGTGTCCTGGCAAGGCCGGCTGGGCTTGGGCAAGCCCAGCTGGATGGACTGGTGTGACCGGTTACGGTGACTCCTGAGCCAGAAGGCAGGGAGGGAGAGAGGCAGCTCAGCGGGGGAAACTGAGGCAGCGGGAAGGGCGGTTCTGGGGGTTTTCTGGGATGAGGCACCAAAGTAATTGCAGCGATCTGATGACTTCCAGTTACGTCCCGCGGCAAACGGTGTCCCTGTCCTGCGGGGACGTCACTGGCACTGACCAGCTGTGCCCCAGCCGAGCCCACGCACCCCAGGGAGCTGCTCCAGCCGCTCGCGGCCTTGCTCAGAGCTTCCTCTCCTTCGCTTTGCAGGGTCATCCCACGGCGGAGGAGACGGCCGCCCCGTGCCGCAGGCTGGGTCGGGGGCCAGGGGGGCCCGATCCCTTCTACCCGCAGCAGGCAGATGGCACGGGGGAGCAACGCCTGCAGCTGCTCCGGCCAGCTCTGCTGCGCTTCGGAGGAGCGGGCCCGCGGCTGTCACGGGCTTCAGTCGGGAACCCGACCCCTCCCGCACCACTCGGCTGCGTTCGGTGCAACTCGGAGCCAAACCGTCCCCGCCGAGGGCTCCGGCCCTGTCCCCACGCGAGGCAGCTCCACGCGTGCACCCGTTGCTCATTCCGTCCTCGTGTTTTCCCCCGAACCCTCCTTCCCTTGCAGTGGGGCCCGGCGACAGGACAGGACGAGGGGCACCGGGCACAGACAGAGACGCTGCAGCGACCGCGGCCCCGAGCGCCCCGGCCCCCCCCGCCGCCCCCGCCCTGCCCCAGCCGGCCGGACAGACGGCAGCCGGCCCCCGGCCCGCCCGGGCCCGCCCGGCCCCTGCCCCCGGCCGGCGCCAGCCAGAGCCCGCGACCGCCCCGGGCCCCTCGGCCGGAGCCGGAGTCCCGGCAGCGCCCGCTCCGCGCCCTCGGTGCCCGGGCAGGGAGAGGCAGCCGGGGGCCGGGCCGGGCCGGGCCCAGTCGGGCCGAGCCGAGCCGAAACGAACCGAGCCGAACCGAACCGAGCCGAACCGAGCCGGGCCGAGCCGAGCCGAACCGAACCGAACCGAACCGAACCGAACCGAACCGAACCGAACCGAACCGAACCGAACCGGGCAGGGCCGAGCGGCGCTGCCGGCGGCGGGGCGGGGCGTTCGTCCCCAGCCCGGCCCCGCTCCCGCCCCTTGGCCCCGCCGGGAGCCGCTGCGGCGCGGGGCGGACCCGGCCCTGGCGAGCTCCGGCCCGCGGGAGCGGGAGCGGCGCTCGGGGCTGCTCCGGACCTGGGGGTTCCGCAGGCGCTGCCGGGGAGTTCGGGAGCTCGCGAGGTGCGGGGGGCGGGGTGGAGAGGCGCCCGCGCGGGTGGGAGGGGGGGCCCTGTGGGGAGGGTGGGGCTGGCGTGTGCGGGTGCCGGCAACTGGGGAGACTGGGCGGGCTGCGGGGGTGGCGGCCGTGTGGGGGGTGCGTGTGCGTGTGCCCTTCCCTGTGAGTGTCACCAGTGTAACCCGGAGGGGATGTTCTCGCTGCGGGTCAGGATCATGGCACAGCCCGAACAGCCTCGGTTCTCTGTGAGTACTTGGGGCGGGGCGGGGGCAAGGTAAGGGACTCCTGAATAATCCCCTGAGGCGGCTGGGCCTCGGGAGAGCAGGGGTGCAAACTGCGGAGATAAGGAGGCTGCGGGTAATCTGGAGACCCCGCCGACCACCGAGAGACACCAAACAAACGTGCGCGACGGACGTTACCATATGCTAATGAGTTCTCGGTAAAACTGTGATAAGCATTTCTTGCAAATGTAATGAATGTGTACGTTAACAGAGCATAAATACCTAGTAAGTGTGTCCTTTTGGTGCACGCGTTCGGAGGAGAGATCCCCCGTGTGCCCGGCGCCGCAATAAAGAATCCCTGCTGAACAGTCTGCCGACTCGTGAGTCTGCAGCTCCGGCTTTTCACGGCATCAGTACTGAACTCGCAGATCGGATATCTCGGACACTGGCTCGTTAACAGACCCATCAGGCATCGTAAAACCGGCAGCTGAGTGTGAATGAGTGTGAATGTGAGTTAGCTGGTGAATGAATGAGTGACTGAAAGGCGGTACGGCTGTAAAGTGGGGGTGAGGAAAAAAAAGGGGCAAAAAGTGCCCCCCCAAAAACCAGCCTTGCACCGTGAACGTCTTTTTTCGTCATCAGAATATTAATTGTGACATTTGTGGAACGTGGTCAGAGTGGGATAGAAGGGGACGACAGGTTAAAATTGTTAATATAATCTGTAGAAAGACTAACAAAAGTACAGAATCCGCAAAGTAAAATGGGGGACAGCAAAGCAGTGGTATTTTAAAGAAAAGCCCCTTAGGATGTATCCTAGCACGTTGGAAAGATTGTGTGACTGTGTTGAAGCCTCTGTGTGAAAGACAAATAAGTAGAAAAAAAAAAAAGTGAAATTAAAAAAAAAAACCAAACCCCACCACGTACGTTTGGTCCGTTCTGCTGATTTCCGGTTTTTGACCTGGGACTGTTGTATTTGAACTCTGATTCATCGGGGCCGTGGTTAATGATTTCTTAAGTATCAGTGCAGGGTCTTCCCGCGGGAGGGGGGGGATTTTGAGAGTCTCTCCCAGGATCTATATGGAAACATTGGGAAAAGCAGGGGGAGACCCCTCACTCGACAACATCTTAATAATGTATGGGGTTTGGTTTGCTTAAAGAAAATTGGCATGATTTAGGAATTGAACTGGGAATTTGGGGATTGGTTTTAAAATACTTACAAGTTGGTAGATATTGTGGGGTTACAAGTTCTCTAGTTATTTGGCACTGATCGATCACTTAGGGACTCTGGTTTTGGGGTATGTATCAAATAGACTGTATATATTGTTTTAAATGAGGTCTATGTGTCTATATATATAAACATGTTAACTGAAGGAGTTTGCCTGTATGTATTGTTGTACTTAGGTGATACAGTTTGCAAACAGAAGGATTTTAAAAGATCGCTTCTGGTTTCTGTGTGTGTGTGTGTGTTTTGTGTTAACTGATCGGTGGAGAAGTTGAGAAGTTATTTTATTGTAACATGAGCTTTGGAGGGAGATGATTCCCTCACAAACAATTAATTGAATTACGATGCACTGTTAGAATTGATACGGTTTTGTAGACTATTAAAAAGAATAGGAGATGAAAAGTTTAACGGGGTATTGAGAAAAAAAAACAAAGGAAACCCTCTCTAGATTTTACCAAGGGTTGTGTCAAGTGATTAGAACAGAAAGGCATCAAGTTACAAGCTGCTGTGCTAGCTGCTGCTCTAAATGAAGGGAAAAAAAAGCAGCAAAGTTCTTAGAAGTTACGCAACAGAAAAACAAAATGAAAAAGAGGGGAAACAAGGTAACTTTTTACAGTATGGACTACTAGTGGAGTGTGAATCAGAATGCAATACTCCTGTGTTACTAGAATGAAAAAAAAAACCCAACAAATAAAACCCAAAACAAAAACAAAAAACCACCACAAAACTGATGGAACTTATCAGATAGTACAGGATTTAAGAGAAGTGAAGGAGATTGTTAAGGACATACACCCTGTGGTAGCAAGTATGGTTTGCGGTATTGGATTTAAAGGATGCATTCTTCTGTCTGCCTTTAGCCAAAGAACGTCTGAATTTATTTGCATTTGAGTGGGAAAATCGTACCACGGGTAGAAAGACCCAGCTTGCCTGGACAGTGTTACCCCCAGGTTTTAAGAATAGCCCAACAATCTTTAGAAATCAACTAGCACGAGAACTTGAAGCATGGAACCCTCCCTGCAGAGATGGAACCCTTTTGCAGTGTGTAGACGATTTATTAATAGCAACTGAAACAAAACCTGACCGTATACAGTGGCCTATCAGTTTGTTGAACTTTTTGGGATTAAATGGGTATCGAGTCTCTGAACAGAAAGCTCAGATGGTGCGGCAACGGGTAACCTACCTTGGCTGCAAGGTGTCTGGACAAAGAGCACCAGGAACAGAACAGAATGAAGCCATCTGCAGGACTCCCCTCCCTCAGACGGTAAAAGGGCTCAGGACCTTTCTGGGACTGACAGGTTGGTGCCGGTTATGGATTTATAATTACGGAATAATGGTGAGACCCTTATGTGAGCTTTTGAAAAACAACCCCACCCGACTGATCTGAGCCAAAGAAGCTCAAAACGCATTTCAGATGCTTAAGAAAGATCTAAGGAAGGCCCCAGCTCTGGGCCTGCCTGGTGTTACTAAACCCTTCTGGTTGTTTTCTTATGAGCTCTGGGGATCCTAGCTCAACGGCTGGGACCCTAGAAAAGAGCTGTGGCCTATTTTTCTAAACAGCTGGATGGAGCAAGCAAAGGATGGCCAAGATGCCTGCGAGCTGTGGTGGCGGTGGTCTTGAATATTCAGGAAGCCCGAAAATTCACCTTGGGCCAAAAGATGACAGTACTGAACTCCCACAGAGTATCAGCTGTACTGCAACAAAAAGGGAACTACTGGCTTTCCCCATCCCAATTTCTACGATACTAGGCCATTCTAATTGAATCATACAATATTAATATTGTAGTAACTAATATTACGAACCCAGCTTCTTTTCTCAGCAGGTCAATCTCTGAACCATCGGCACATGATTGCTTAGAAACCATAGAGACTGTGTACTTCAGCAGGCCAGGTTTGAAAGAGGAACCCCTGGAAGATGCACAGGACTCCTGGTTCACGGATGGAAGCAGCATTGTCGGACAAGGTATTTGAAAGGCCAGGTATGCGATGACAACAGCAGACAAAGTAGTTAAGTCTCAGTCACCGCCTGCTGGAACATCAGCTCAAAAGACTGAAATTATTGCCCTAACTAGGACTTTGGAGTTAACAAAAGGAAAAAAGGTAAAAACAGGCACTGATTCCAAATATGCCTTTGGAGTTGTCCACATTCATGGGACAATTTGGAAGGAGCGAGGACTGCTAACTGCACAAGGGAAGCAGATTAAATATGCTGAGGAAATACTTCGCCTGTTAGAAGCTGTTCAACCACCAACAAGACTTGCCATCATACACTGCCGAGGACACCTGAAGGGTGACACTGACCAGGAAAGAGGTAACAGGTTGGCTGACTCTGAAGCTAATCAGGCAGCAGAGAGAATGCAAGAGATTTTAGCCTTAATTCCAGATAACAGAAATAGAAACCTGAGTGATCAAGAAAATGTTGAGTATTCTAAAGCTGATGAAGAATTAATAGAGGGATTAGGAGAACAAATTCCATCCCAGGGATGGGACTATTGAAGTGATGGCAGAATCATAATCCCTGCTAAACAGATATGGGGGGTGGTTAAAGAAGAACACAATAGGACACACTTGGGAGCAGACTCCCTGTATAAATTTTTAAAATCAGAAATTAATAGGGAAAAATTTGTGTACTACAGTGTGACAAGTAACCCAACAACGCGAAACATGTTTAAAAATAACCTCAATACAGGTAACCAGGTACAATTAGGAAGTATTGGGAAGGGAAGTGTACCGGGAGAACACTGGCAAACTGATTTCTCTGAACTTCCAAGAAAAGCAGGGTACAGGTACTTATCAGTACTTGCGGATACCTTTTCAGGTTGGCCAGAAGCATTCCCTTGTAGAACAAACAGAGCAAGGGAAGTAATGAAGGTATTATTAAATGAAATAATACCTCGTTTTGAGGTACCAGCAATTATCTTCTCAGATAGGGGGACACATTTTGTGCAGAAATCATGCAACAGGTCAGCAAACTATTAGGAATCGATTGGCAGTTACATACGCCCTGCAGACCACAAGCCAGTGGGCAAGTAGAAAAGATGAACCACATGATAAAACAACAGCTAGCAAAAATATGCCAAGAAGCAAACCTATATTGGTACCAAGCCTTGCCTATTGCACTACTGTGGATACGTGTAAAACCTAGGACCAAAGAAATCTGAGCCCTTTTGAGATACTGTATGGGAGACCATAGCAGGCTAAATATCAGGGGGAAGATTTGAACCAGCTGGGAAATCAGCATCTACAGAATTATCCTATATCCTTGGGAAAACTATTAGGAAAAAATTAGTCAAAATGTTTTGGGTACCAGGGCTAAGGGGTTAGATCACTCGATCCATCCATTTAGCCCTGGAGATTGCGTTTATGTTAAGAGAATTTTTCAGGTGACCCACTGAGAGAGAAGTGGAATGGGCCTTACCAGGTACTGCTGACCACTTTTACTGCAATCAAGAACGGGAACAACCGGCCTGGATCCATTATTCCCGAGTGAAGAAGACTCCTAAACAAGGATGGATGGTCGAAAAGGCTGGCAGTTTGAAACTACTGATTGTGGCGGTAACTTTGTTAAACTTAGGCTATTAGTGAACACTTGGAGTGAGAACTTCTATTACAATGCAATTCAGATGATAGCGAATGCCACAGGAGCTAAGGATTGTTGGATTTGTACTGCCTTACCAAAAGGTGACATGAGACTCCCTTTATACGGGGTAGGGTCTACTCATTGGAACTGTGACAATAATACTTGGCCCGAGTTTTGGAGGAGACATGATGGAGGATACTGCGATCACGACAACTCGACCTACATGACGTGCGGAATCAAACTTCACAGCTCAGAGAGTTATAAAGCAGGTATGTTTATTGCGGCGCCGGGTGCAAGGGGGATCGCTCCTCCTAACTTGCAGACCGAGTCACGAAGCATGCACCTATTTATTACAAAGCTTATCTAAGTAGGCTGGACTATTGTAATTATTTCTAGGAATTCATTATCATACTCCACCCCCCTTTAGCACTTGCGCAGTGTCGTCTGGTGGTCGTCTGTGGGGGTCTTCTGGATGAAGGCTCGTAGTCTTCCTCGCTGTGTGCTTTCACCTTTGGCTCAAAAATTCCTGAGTTGTCTGTGTTGGCTGAGTCCCAAACCATAGAAGCAGTTTCAGCTGGAGAGTTGCTTCTTACAGACAACAAAGTTCTGGTTATCAGTCCTTGTTTCTCTTCGTCTGTCTCGCAAGCAGCCCTTGTTAGCTACATTTGAGCCACAACAGTCCTTGTTAGCAAGATTACAAAGAACAGAACTAAACTGAATAACAGTGTTTAACTCTTACTTTAACATAGATGCAAAATTATATAACAAAATTAAACTAAAGCTATAGCAAAATCGAACTAATTGTCAATTCCCCACATCATACATAACAGGGCCAAGATTTGACCTACAGATGTTAGATAAGAACACCCAGATATTGGATTCAGTTGAGACACACAGTGATTGGAAAAGGAACAAGATTAGGCACCAAATAGAAACCGGAAAATACTTTTCCCGGACCCTTGGCGTGAAAGACTGAAGAAATTTGAAAATAATACCTACAATATAGACTAGTGAGGATTCATAGCTCTCTAGCTACAAATCCTCAAAAGAAAAGGAGGGATTGATAACTGTGAATGTAACCAATGTAACACGTAGGGGATGTTCTCACTTCAGGTGGTCAGAATCATGGCACAACCCAAACAAGCCTTGGTTCTTTGTGAGTAATTGGGACGGGGCGGGTGCAAGATAAGGGATTCCTGAATAATATTCTGAGGCAGCTGGGCCTCGGGAGAACAGGTATACCAACTGCAGAGATAAGGAGGCTGCAGGATAATCTGAAGACCCCGCTACCAGCGAGAGACGCCAAACAAAGGTGCGCGACGGACACTACCATATGCTAATGAGTTCTCGGTAAAACTGTGATAAGCATTTCTTGCAAATGTAACGAATGTGTACACTAACAATGCATAAATTCCTAGTAAGGGTGTCCTTTCGGTGCACGCGTTCGGAGGAGAGATCCCCCGTGTGCCTGGCGCCGCAATAAAGAATCCCTGTTTCATAGTGTGCCGACTCGTGAGTCTGCAGCTCCGGCTTTTCACGGCATCATTTCGTTTGTGTGTGCGCATGTGTGCATGGATGCGTGTTGCGTGTGTGTGTGCGCACCTCTGCGTGCGTGTAGCTCACAGTCACAGAGTGCTCTGGGCGGGAAGGGACCTCCAGGGGCCACCCAGCCCAGCCCCCGCAGCGAGCAGGGACATCTTCCCCTGGGTCGGGATGCCCAGAACCCCGTCCAGCCTGGCCTGGAATGGTTCCAGGGACAGGGCATCGACTGCCTCTGCGGGCAGCCTGGGCCGGGGTTTCACCACCCTCGTCCTAAAACGTTTCTTCCTGATACCCAGCCGAAATCTGCCCCCCCTCAGTGGAAAGCCGTTGCTCCTTGTCCTGTCACAGCAAGCCCTGCTGAAAGTATTTTCTGCCTCTTTCCTACAGCCCCTCCAGGCACTGGCAGCTGCTCTCAGGTCTCCCCACAGCCTTCCCTTCCCCAGGCTGCCCAGCCCCAGCTCTCCCAGCCTTTCCTCTCAGCAGAGGGGTTCCAGCCCTTGCATCATTGCTGGGGCCCCCTCTGGCCCCGCTCCCACAGCTCCAGCTCTGTCCTGTGCTGAGGGCTCCAGAGCTGGACGCAGGGCTCCCGGGGGGGTCTGAGCAGAGCAGGGCAGAGGGGCAGAATGCCCCTCCTCGCCCTGTGCCCTCGCTGCTGGGGATGTAGCCCAGGGCACGTCTGGCTTTCACACTGCTGAGTCATGTCCAGCTTTTCATCCCCCAGCACCCCCAAGTCCTTCTCAGCAGGGCCGCTCTCCATCTCTGCATCCCCTAGCCTGCTGCCCCGACCCAGATGCAGGACCTTGCGGTGAAAAAATAAAGGTTGCGGCGAAGCAATTGATGGGACTTTTTCTGCTCTCCAATCCAGTTTCCTTTATTCTAAAACCAAGTAAGCAAGTGAGCAAGCAAGCGAGAGGAGAGAGAGAGAGCAGCGGCAGCCTGGTATACTCTCCCCGCGTAATCACGTTACAGCTCGTGGGAGTCCCTAACCTTCGATCGATCCCAGTATCAGTAAAAGAACACTTTTACTGATGGACGGGCCTTGTCCGTTCCCGCAGTGATCCAGATCAGGCAAGGAGAAAAGCTCCCGAAGTGGTCCCGTTCTGACTGGGGCCCACAGCCGCACAGAGAGGGTCACGTCTGGGTCGCTGATTGAATCCAAGACCCAGCAGTGACCCAGCAGCACAACGCACACCGCTCAGCGGGTATGCTTTATTGCGGTGCTGGGCACATGGGGATCTCTCCTCCAAACATGCGCCAAACACCCTTTTCATGCCAAGTTAATTACAATCCCAAGATACAGATACATTACATTTCCGAGAAATGCTTGGCATATTCATGCTTGTCCCGTGAACCAATTAGCAGATGTTAACGTCTCTTTATCTCTGGAGCTTGGTGCCTCCGCTCTCCCAAGGCCGAGCTGTCTGGAGTGGAATTATTTAGGCGTCCCTTATCCTACAGTTACCCCAGTTCTCCACTGGGAACCAAGACGTGCTTTGGTTTTACTTCTTTTGTTGCTCCATCAGGGCCTTGCACTCGGGCTTGTTGAGCCTCCTGAGGTTCGCACGGGCCCGCCTCTCCAGCTTGTCCAGGTCCCTCTGGATGGCATCCTGTCCTTCTGGTGTGGAACCTGCATCACTCAGCGTGGCGTCGTCTGCAGACTCGGTGAGGGTGCACTCGATCTCGCTAAGTCATTGACGAGAACGTTAAACAGCCCCGGTCCCAGCACGGACCCCTGAGGGACACCGCTTGTTACCAGTGTCCATCTGGACATCGAGCCGTTGACCGCTACCCTCTGGCTGTGACCTTCCAACCAGTTCCTTAGCCGCCGAGCAGTCCGCCCATTCAATCCGTGTTTCGCCAAGTTAGAGAGAAGGATGTGGCGAGGGGCTGTGGGATGTGTTTTCGCCACTCGAGGAGTAAGGGAGCTTCACTCTGCTCAGCCAGAGAGGGGAACAGGACGAGACCACCGCTGCTGCTTGGGTTCTGCTGAGTGCGGCGTGCGTCTGTCTGCACACGTGTGGCCAGTCGTGTCTGTCTGTGTGTCTGTGCAGACGTGTACACGTGTGTGTGGGTGTGCTGGGGTCTCCGTGCGTGGGAGTGCATGCGTATGTGTGCATGCGTGTGTCGTGTGTGTCTGTGCACGTGTGTGTGTGTGCCTGCCGGGAGCCCGTGCTCGGCCTTGCTCCCGCTTGGAGCTGGGCTTGCGGAGCTGGAGCAGAGCTCGGCAGCCCCAAGCAGGGACGCGTTCCCTTTGCAGAGGGTTTACTTCCACAGCCCCTGGGCTTTTCTGGTTGACCACATCCCTTGGAGATGCATGCGTGGTCTTAATTTTTAGGTAGACAGAAAGCATCCCTTTACCGGGCTTGAACCACCAAGCCAGAACCCCAGAGAAGAAGGTTTGTTCACATCCCCAGACGGTGGGAAGTACCTGCACTGAAGACAATGAGAAGCTAAGGCTCTGACTCAAGTGTTTGTGAGTTTTCTCAAAAACCTGCTGGATGCCAGCGTGTAAAATAGCTCTGCTCTGAGTTACTCCATCAGAGACTGGAGTCTCCTGGGTCACTGGGGGGGAAGGAGCCCCCTTCCACCCTGCAGCTGGGAAGAGGGTCTTCCGACAAGGCCGCTGGGAGCATTTTCATTCTTATTAGATTCAGCCATCTAGACAAACATGCCTTTCCTCCTTGGTTTATACATTCACATACGACAGGAGTTAAAGCATCCCTTTATTGCACGAATGTAAAAGCAGCCACTGCTCACCAAGCAGCAGAACAAAGCTTAAGAAGGAGCAAACACCGTTCCAGTAGTGTCACGTTCTGTTTGTGCACCGTTTCTGGATTCAGCCTGCGTTTAAAAATAGGACTCGTGACCTAAATGGCAACACATTTCCCTTTCCTAATTGGCTTCCCAAGCCATTATTTCCTCACGGAGATGAGCCCTGCATCTTCCTGGAATGTGTTTGATCTGAGGCCTCAAGAGGTGAGAAGAAAATCCGTGTTCAGCCGGGCCAGATGTCCGTACGGGTCAGTGCCCTATCTCTCACGCCAGCCGGGAGCAGGTGCTCAGATGAATGGGAGGAGCGAGGTCGTCTTCAGCATAGTTGTTTCTCTTTGTCAACTGTACTACCCAGCTCAGTCAGAGACTGTGTCCTACTGCTACCGCAAGTGCCAGTATGCAGGTTTTGTACCAACCATGGCATTCATGGATTTTCATATTCTCTGTACTCAGCTAAGAAAGAACAAAAGAATGGAAAAAGGTGAGGGAGGGAGGGAGGGAGGGAGGAGGGGGGAGGATGGGAGAGATGAAGGAGAAGAGGAAAAGAGACAAATAGAGAGAGAAACCCTAGACGTTGGCAAGCCCTGCTAGTCAGGACGACAAAACAAACCTCGAGACAGGATCATGCAAGTAAATGGCTGAAACTCCAGCTGTAATGCACTTTTGCTAAGCTTTGTTTCTACTAAGCCGCCAGCCTTTAAGTTCTCTGCTTGCGTTGCAGTAGCGCAAAGTCCTCATAGCGTTAACAGTAGCCAGCACCCTTTCTACCAGAGCAATGCGCTGCCTTGAATTCCCCACACCCGTCCATTTTCGCTAGCCTCCGCTCCATACACACTCCCTCTTCACCATGGGTGGTCCCGAGATCAGGTGCTGCTTGCGGAGTCATTTAGCAGCCCTTGACGTAGGAACTCAGGTCTCTGCCCTCGCAATGGTTTTTCCAGCCGTACCTGGAAGAGAAATACATGATGTCAGCTGATGGGATAGGCAGTGATTGAATCCGTTCAAAAACCACACTTAGATGCAGACAGCTGGCTGGGCATGAAAGGTAGGAATCAGAGAAAATTCTGATGAGCTCTGATGATCTCAATAGAGGGAGCTGGGGGAAGGGAACCACGGGGAGAGCTCTGGGAGGGGAGGGAAAGTTAGGGTGTTAGGGCAGATGCTGGAGCCAGGACGCCTTTCAGCTCTAGGAGAAGGACTGTGCTAAACTTTACCAAATACAGCTTCCCACCCATTGGCCCCCCCAGGCCCCAGTCAACAGCAGGATTTTCTTTTGTCTGCTCTGCCCACTCTTCCCCAGTGCCCACTGCAAATATCCTTACCAGGGAGTGAGGCCGTGAGCATCTCTAGCAATCTTCTTGGCACACTTAATATCATCCTCAAGATCATTTGTCATAAGCTCTGTGGGGGCGGGAGAAAACGTCAGTATGGAGGAAAGAGGGGCAGAGGGAGAGCAGGGATAGATGGGCAGAAGGAAAGGTGTTCATTCATCAGGAAGGCTAGGAGGGATACAGAGGAGATGGATGAACATGGAGAGAAATGCCCAGAGCAGCTGCTGGGCGGATGTGATGGACAGATCAGGGTGCTTTCATCGAGAGGATGAAGGAAGGCTCGTTGTTCTGTCCCACCACTTACCTGAGCAACTGATGTGGCAGCCGTCGACGGCTCCACTGGTCTTGCCATCATTACACCAGTACTTGCTGTTGATCTGAAAGATCCCGTAGTCCCTGCTTGGACCATTGTTGTTATACGCTTCGGTGTTGTAATCGCTCTCGTGTTGCACCAGGCAGATCCCTGCAGGGGGAAGAGAGGAACGTCAAGGGATGCTCGGGGTAAATAAGAGGGAAGACATGAAGAGATTAAGGATGAATGAAGAGCTGGAGAAGTAAACCGGTGATACGGTAAGTCTGAGGAATGGATGGAGAAGTGCTTGGAAGGAGAAAGCTCTGGATGGGTATTTGTTGTGTAAGCAATAGAAGGGGGCAAGGAAGGGGATGGGGCAAGGAAGGGGATGAGGCAGAGAGATGGTGAAGTCAAAGGACTGGAGGGACAGAACAGTATTGCTGAAAGGTTGCAAAGAAGCTGAGAGGGACAAGGATGGTATAGGTGGAGAGGTGCAATGGGAGCTCATTATACTCACAGTCAGCTATGGTTGTGCCCTCGAAGCCCTCAAAGCCATGCTCACGCAGGATCTTCACCAACTCACATCGGGGGATGATTTCTCCTTCAGTGCCTGGCACAGCCAGGCCGAGGAAGGCCAGAAGAAAGCCGAAGAAGAGCATTGAGTTTCTCATAGTGCAGTCCACAGCAAGGAAGCGCCAAAGCGACTTCAGCTGTCTGTCTGTCAGGGCTGCCTTCAATTCCAGCCTTTTATTCCTGCTCCCAGGAGGAGGACCTACCAGCTAGCCAAGAATGTCTGGGAAGTGTGGAACGCCTTTATGGTAATGAGCCCATAAGGAAGCAGGCCAAAAGCCAAAGACGTGTCCTGGAGGATGCCAGTGCCTGCTCCACCAGCCCTGCAAGGCTGGGACTCTTGCACACACAGGCAGTACAGCAATCCCCAGTTGCTCCAGGAATGAAATTTAGGGGTAGCATTGAGCTTGTGGTTATAGTTGCCATAGGAGTTGAGCTGGGATTTACCTACGAAGTAAGGCTGGGAAGCCTGAAGAGTCACATCTACAACAACACAAAAGGCTGAGTTTACAATTAAATTATAGTTACCTATGGGTAAGAACCAGCCTTCGGTTTAGTCTGTTGATGCAGTATAGCGTTGTCCTATGGTTTCAGGGTAGGGTTGCTATAGGGACCGCTTTTTGGTAATCGCAAGAACTGAGGTCACCCCAGGTTCCTTTAAATGAGGGTTTGGCTGCACATGCATTAATTTTAGGATACCGTCGTTTGAAAATCTTGAGGCGGTCACCAGCTTGGCTATTGGGGTTATGGACGCTTCATGGATCAAAGGCTGTAGTTGCCTTGTGTGGGTGTTGTGGTTTAACCCCAGTAGGCTGCTAAGTTACGGAATCATAGAATCACAGAATCATGAAGAGTGGAAAAGACTTCTAAGATCATCAAGTCCAGCCGTCACGTCAACACTACCATGCCTGCTAAACCATGTCCTGAAGTGCAGCATCTACACGTGTTTTGAACTCCTTCAGGGGTGGGGACTCCACCACTTCCCTGGGCTGCCTGGTCCAATGCCTGACCACTCTTTCAGTAAAGACGTTTTCCCTCATATTCTGTCTAAACCTCCCCTGATGCAACTTGAGACCATAGACGCAACTTGAGGCTCGATCTCTCCCCACCCCTTGGTGCGAAGAGGGAGAGAATCAGAAGGGTAAAAGTGAGAAAAATGCTTGGTTGAGATAAAAGCAGTTTAGCAGGCAAAGCAAAATCTGTCCTCACAAGCACAGCGAAACAGAGGATTGATACACTACTTCCCATCAGGAGGAAGATGTTTAGCCGCCTCCAGGAAAGCAGGGCTTCATCACACAGAATGGTTACTTGGGTAGGGAAATGCCATCACTCCAAACATCCTCCCCTTCCTTCTTCTTTCCCCAGTTTTTATTGCTGAGCACGATGTCGTATGGTGTGGAATGTCCCTTTGGTCAGTCAGGGTCAGCTGTCCTGGCTGTGTGCCCTCCCAGCTTCTTGTGCACCCCAGCCCAGCCGCTGGCGGGGCAGCTTGAGAAGCCGAAAAGGCCTGTGGAAGCACTACTCAGCGATAGCTAAAGCACCTCTAGATCACCTTCACTGTTTTCAGCACAAATCCAAAACCTAGCCCCATACAGGCTGCTGTGAAGAAATTCAACTGTATCCCAAGGGCTACATTTCAAGGTATACTCAGTGACATTGAGACTGGTAAAAAAGACTTTATGTTTGTGTAGTGAGATTAGGGAAGGTGATTCTGGGTCAATAAGGGAAGGTTGTCCAGGCGGACTGTAAACACACTCACGGGACTTGCAGTTAAGGTCTTGAAAAACATGTATATCCTACTAATCACTATTTAGTCTTGTGTGCTTGACACTTGTGTTTAGATAGCGTAGGCCTGCGATAGACTCAAAGGCACCTTATCGAATATGCTTGAGATTCCTGCCCTGCGGTGGGAAGCATAGTGGAAAATTACGCCTGTGTGAATTCCCGATACAGACAGGTGAAAGTCGCAGGTTTGGTAGCTTTTTCTCTTGCTAGCAAGGACTGAGCTCTGCGGTGCCTGCATCGCCGCTCTGTGTGTGTGCCCCTGCAGAGCACCAGGTGCTGCTGCAGAGATCCCCTGGTTCGCGAGGTAACAAACATAAATTTACTCTTTGCATTTCATCTGGGGCTTTGCGGTTGTTGCTGCGTCCTGCCTGTGTCGCCACACACAGAAGGGTACGCTCGTAGTTTAGAAGGCAGGACTGGGAGCCACCCTGGCCCATGTTTGTTCCCACTGTGGAAAGTTTACAGCCTGGGCTTCTGGCTTTCAGATACCTACTAAATTGGTCATGTGCAGCTTTTAAGGGCATTCGCACTTGGGTTCACACACCATTTGCATCTCCAAGGGCAGACACGTGGACGCAGCAAAATGTCCAAGTGCCAGAACACACCTCTTTGCAGATGCCTCGAAAAAGGAATTTTACTGAAATCTCATCCTGTGGGCATCGCATTTGCTTTCTTTACCAGTCACCAAGAACCTCTCAAAGTACCGCTGCTTTCCAGACATGTTAGAGAGTAGCCACAATGATACTGGCTACGTCCTGCAGCACCTTCACAGGCATCCCATGGGGTGTCATGGACTGGTGCATGTCCAGCATCTCCAAGTCATTCCTGCATGGGGCTTCATCGATGATCATCTCGTCCAACTGCCTGGCCACTTCAGGTCTGACCAAAAGTGACAGCACGTTATTGAGGCCATTGTCCAAATGTCTCTTAAACAGCGACAGGCTTGGGGCATGGACCACCTCTCCAGGAAGCCTGTTCCACTGTTTCCCTACTCTCTTGGTAAAGAAATGCCTCCTAGTGTCCAGTCTACAGCCTGTGTAGCTCTCCCAATCTCACTGGCACGTGTGGAGACCTGCAAGCAGCTCTTGCCATTGAAGCCCAAGGTACAGGCAGCATAGATTCTCCTTCTGTGGCCTCTTCGTCACGTCATCCTGGGGAGAAGCAGGCTCCATGGTGTTTCTCCCCTAGCCATTTCTGCCCCTCCTGCCTCACGGCCGAGCCCCACTTCCCTGGGTCCCAGCCAGCTGGACATGCTCTGAGTCTCCATTCCTGCGGAGCTCGTCTTCTTCGAGCATGGGGGGAAGGCGGGAAGGGGGCAGTGGGGGCTGGAGCCTGCACTTGCGTGCACAAACACACAAAGCATGAGTTTCAATTTGTTTAAAACACTTATGAGGTGCTCTGTGTGTGAGAGAGCAACTGGAATGTATTGAGGTCTGCCTGGGGTTGGATGAAGAACGACTCGAGAGCTTATGGGATAGAATTAAGGTACAGCCTCATATGGGTGATGTTATTGTGGGTGTGTACTACAGTCCACCTGACCAAGAGGTGGAAGTTGATTGAGGCCTTCTACAAGCAGCTGCAAGCAGCCTCACAAGTCACAGGCCCTGGTTCTCATGGGGGAGTTCAACCACCCTGACATCAGCTGGGAAAACCACACAGCCAGCCACACGCAATGCAGAAGGTTCCTGCAGACCATCGATGATAACTTTCTGATGCAAGTGGTGGAGGAACCAACGAGGACAGGCACTCTGCTGGACCTTGTACTAACAAACAAGGAGGGACTGGTTGAGGATGTGAAGGTTGGAGGTAGCCTTGGCTGCAGTGACCATGAAATGGCGAACTTCAGGATCCTGCATGGAGGAAGCAGGGTGATAAGTAGGATCAAAACCTTGGACATCAAGAGAGATAACTTTGGCCTCTTCAAGGAGCTACTGGGAGGAATCCTGTGGCTTGGGGCTCTAGAAGGCAGGGGGGGTGCAAGAATGCTGGTCGCTGTTTAAACATCACTTCCTCCATGCTCAGGAGTGGTGCATCACCCTGAGAAAGAAATCTAGAAAAGGAGGCAGGAGAGCCGCATGGATGAGCAAGGAGCTTCTAGCGGAGCTCAGGTGGAAGAGGAAGGTCCATGGAATGTGGAAAGAGGGGCAGGCCACTTGGGAAGAGTACAGGAATGTTGTCAGAGCATGCAGGGATGCAACGAGGAAGGCCAAAGCCCACCTGGAATTGAAGCTGGCAAGGGATGTCAAAGACAACAAGAAGGGATTCTTCATCAGCAGCAAACGGAAGACTAGGGACAATGTGGGGCCGCTGCTGCACAAGGTGGGTTTCCTGGTGATGGAGGATGCAGAGGAGTCAGAGTTACTGAATGCCTTCTTTGCTTCAGTCTTCAGTGCTAAGGCCAGCCCTCAGGAATCCCAGGCCCTGGAGGTAAGAGAGGAAGCCTGCAGAAAGGATGATCGTCCCTTGGTCGAGGAGGACTGTGTGGGGGATCACTTAAGCAATCTGGACGCCCACAAATCCGTGGGCTCCGATGGGAAGCACCCACAAGTGCTGAGGGAGCTAGCGGATGTCATTGCAGAGCCACTCTCCATCATCTTTGAGAGGTCCTGGAGGACAGCAGAGGTGCCCGAGGACTGGAGAAAAGCCAATGTCACTCCAATGTTCAAAAAGGGCAAGAAAGAGGACCGAGGGAACTACAGGCCGGTCAGCCTCACCTCCATCCTGGGAAAGATGATGGAGCAGCTCATTCTGGAGGTCATCATCAAGCAAGTGGAGGAAAAGAAGGTTATCAGGAATAGTCAACATGGATTCACTGTCGTGGGTTTGGCCAGGACAGGGTTAATTTTCACCAGAACCCAGGAAGGGACACAGCCGGGCAGGCTGACCCAACCTGGCCAAACAGAGCAGGGTATTCCATACCATGTGCCATCATGCTGGGTTCCGGTGGGGGGGAGCTGGGTGGCGGGAACTCACTCGTGGCTCGGGAGCGCCCGGCGGCGGTTGGTGGTCGTGGAGGGCGGCTCTCTGGATTGTGCGGTTTGTGTTGTGTTTTCCCCTTATCTGTATCGTTGTTGTTCCTGTTCCCTTTGTTTGCTGTTCTGTTAAACTGCCCTTATCCCGACCCACCAGTTTTCTGCCTTTTTCTTTCCATTCTCCTCCGCACCCCAGTGGGGGGAGGGGCAGCCGCATGGCACTTTTGTTGCTGGCCGCAGCCAAACTATAACATTAAATTTGGCGCCCAAGCGTGGGGCGGGGGTAACGGCAGGGCTGAGCAGCGGGTGTTAAAACAGCATAGATTTTGTTATAATTTTTGTATGCATTTACTGTGTTAGTTAAATAGTCGACGGTAAAAAATGTTGCTGACTTTGATCAGATGGCTCTGGTATTTGAATCCTTACTTGCTGTATGTGTTCGCTGCCATGCTGTTCGTCATCACTGGGAAAAGGATCAGGATGATGATTTTGCTCTACTGTACGATATCGACTTATGACACGATAATATCACTGGGCATGAGATTAGGCTTGTATTTGCATGTGGCACTGCGGTCATCTCCATACCTCGGATCCTATGTCTTAGAATTTGTTAATAATCGAACCCACTCTCTGGGGAAAACCGGAGGGGATACCTTACCCCACTCTTTCACCCCTCCTCTCTCCTTCAGGCTAGTCCTAACGGTTTTTGAGAATTACGAGTACCCGTGGGATGCTCAGGCCAGCGTGTTTCTATTGTTCTGCCTCCTGAATGGGTTTCAGGTTTTGTTTAGGGTTAAACAAGTAGTTAACAACATCGTGCAGAGACCTGCCCTGGGGCAGGATAGCTCGGAGTGGCTGGGTGTGTGGGACAGCATGGGCAGATGTCTAGGGCAGTGGACACCCCCAATGTTTCTGAAACTCACCCCTGAGCAATTACAGAATCCTGACAAACTAGTAAATTATCTGCAAAAATTGTGCTGCCACCCTGGGAACTCCAGAGAGACACAAATCACCGCAACGTGCTGGGGTCTGGCCCATGCCTACCAAGCCCTGTTCCACCTGATTCAGTGCCCTAAAGGGGAAAGGGGGGGAAGCGAAGCGGCAGGCACTGCGCTGCCCCCCCAGCCGGCCCTGCAGCCCCTCCAGCCCAGCAGGCAGTCACAGCCCCTCCGACCAACACCAACACTGCTGCAGCCACTGGCGTTGTCCTGGCTTTCCCGGCGGGCACGGCAGTTGCTGCAGCTCCGGTTCCAGTCGCAGCCATTGCGACTGAGCCCAATGACCAACCCGTGCCAGTAGCAGTCACCCCTGTGAAACTAAAGAAAGACGCAAAGAGAGCAGATCGCTCCGGGAGGGATGACGATGAGCCAGGGTCTTCGCAGGAGACAGAGACAGAGATCATCACCCAGTCCCTGTTCCTGAGCGAGCTGTGAGACATGTGGAAAGATTTCAGCCACCACCCAGGCGAGCACATTGTCACCTGGCTGCTGCGGTGCTGGGATAACAGGGCCAGCAGCTCGGAATTAGAGGGCAAGGAAGCCAAGCACCTGGGATCTCTGGCCAGGGATAGGGGCATTGACAAGGCCATTGGGAAAAAGGAACAAGTCCTCAGCCTCTGGAGGAGACTTCTGTCAAGCGTGAGGGAGAGATACCCCTTCAGTGACGATTTTGTATGCTATCCTGGCAAGTGGACCAATATGGAAAGGGGTATTCAGTACTCGAGGGAATGAGCTGTGCGGGAGCTGGTTTACTATGACCCAGACAATGAGCAAGGTACCCACAGACCCAGATGAAATCCAGTGGAGGAAGTTTGTACAGAGTGCACCATCCTCATATGCCAGCTCACTGGCAGTAGTAGAGTGGAGAGGTGAAGAGGCACCAACAGTGGATAAGGTGGCTGTCCGACTCCAGCAATATGAGGAAAGTCTCTCTTCCTCCCTCATCTCAGCTGTGGAGAAACTGTCCCAGGAGTTCCAGCAATTCAAAGAGAATATGTCCTACTCCACACCTGTACGGGCCAGCATCTCAGCTATTAGGGGCAAGCGTTTCTCTGCTCAGGAGAGGGAATACAGAGGCTACACACCACGGGGCACCCTGTGGTTCTACCTGCGTGACCACGGAGAGGACATGAGGAAGTGGGATGGAAAACCTACCTCAAGTCTAGAGGCACGAGTGCGTGAGTTGCGAGGTAAAACAATCACAAAAGGGGATTCTCTTAGGAAAAATGCCGCTCCAGTTTCCAGCAGCCAGCTCTCCAGACCAGGTAGGCAGTCTGATCTTGATTCCGATCCTCTGGAAGGGACCTCCAAGTCATTCTTACAGCAAGGGAGCAGCAAATTCTCTGACGAGGATTAGAGGGGCCCTGCCTCCAGCCAAGTGGAGGAAAGGGACAACCGCGTTTATTGGATGGTGTGGATTCGGTGGCCTGGCATGTCAGATCCACAAGAGTATAGAGCTCTAGTGGACACTGGTGCACAGTGTACTTTAATGCCATCAGATTTCAAAGGGTCAGAGTCCATTTGCATTTTGGGAGTGACAGGGGGGTCCCAAGAGCTGAGTGTATTGGAGGCTGAAGTGAGCCTCACTGGGCAGGAGTAGCAGAAGCACCCCACTGTAACTGGCCCCGAGGTTCTGTGCATCCTTGGTATAGACTATCTTAGGAGAGGGTATTTCAAGGACCCAAAGGGGTATCGGTGGGCTTTTGGCATAGCTGCTTTGGAGACGGAAGAAATTAAACAGCTGTCCATTTTGCCTGGTCTGTCGGAGGATCCTTCCATTGTGGGGTTGCTGAGGGTTGAAGAACAACAGGTGCCAGTCGCGACCACAATGGTGCACCGGCGACAGTATCGTACCAACCGAGACTCCCTTCTCCCCGTTCATCAGCTGATCCGCCAGCTGGAGAGTCAAGGGGTGATCAGCAAAACTCGCTCACCCTTTAATAGTCCCATATGGCCAGTGAGAAAATCTACTGGAGAGTGGAGACTGACAATAGACTACCGTGGCCTGAATGAAGTCACACCACCGCTGAGTGCTGCCGTGCCAGACATGCTAGAACTTCAATATCAGCTGGAGTCAAAGGCAGCCAAGTGGTATGCGACAATTGACATCGCTAACACATTCTTCTCCATCCCTTTGGCAGCAGAGTGCAGGCCACAGTTTGCTTTCACCTGGAGGGGCATCCAGTACACCTGGAATCGACTGCCCCAGGGGTGGAAACACAGTCCCACCATTTGCATTGGCTGATCCAGACTGCACTGGAAAAGGGTGAAGCTCCAGAACATCTGCAGTACATCGATGACGTCATTGTATGGGGTGACACAGCAGAGGAAGTTTTTGAGAAAGGGGAGAAAATAGTTCAGATCCTTCTGAAAGCCGGTTTCGCCATTCAACGAAGTAAAGTCAAGGAACCTGCGCAAGAGATCCAGTTTTTGGGGATAAAATGGCAGGATGGGCGCCGTCAAATCCCAATGGATATCATCAACAAAATAGCAGCTATGTCTCCACCAACCAGCAAAAAGGAAGCACAGGCCTTCTTAGGTGTTGTGGGTTTTTGGAGGATGCACATCCCAAATTGCAGCCAGGTTGTAAGTCCTCTGTACCACGTGACCCGGAAGAAGAGTGATTTTGAATGGGGCCCTGAGCAACGACAGGCATTTGAACAAATTAAACGGGAGATAGTTGATGCTGTGTCCCTTGGTCCAGTCCAGTCAAGGCAAGATGTTAAAAACGTGCTCTACACCGCAGCCGGGGAGAATGGCCCAACCTGGACTGTCAAAGAAAGCACCAGGGGAGACTCGAGGTCGACCCCTGGGGTTTTGGAGCCAGGGATACAAAGGCTCCGAGGCCCGCTATACTCCCACTGAAAAAGATTCTGGCAGCATATGAAGGCGTTCGAGCTGCTTCAGAAGTGGTGGGCACTGAAGCACAGCTCCTCCTAGCACCACGATTGCCGGTCGTGGGCTGGATGTTCAAAGAGAGGGTCCCCTCTACGCATCATGCCACCGATGCTACGTGGAGTAAGTGGGTCGCGCTGATCACCTAGCGCCCGAATGGGATACCCCAGGAATTCTGGAGGTAATCATGGACGGGTCAGAAGGCAAAGATTTTGGAGCATCGCCAGAGGAGGAGGTGACATGTGCTGAAGAGGCCCCACTGTATAAAAAGCTGTAGGAAGATAAGAAACCGTATGCCCTGTTCACAGATGGGTCCTGTCGCATTGTGGGGAAGCAGCGGAGGTGGAAGGCTGCTGTACGGAGCCCTACACGACAAGTCGCGGAAACTGCCGAGGGAGAAGGTGAGTCGAGCCAGTTTGCAGAGGTGAAAGCCATCCAGCTGGCTTTAGACATCGCCAGTCGAGAGAAGTGGCCAGTGCTCTATCTTTACATTGAATCCTGGATGGCTAGGGGAGAAACACCATGGAGCCTGCTTCTCCCCAGGATGACGTGACGAAGAGGCCACAGAAGGAGAATCTATGCTGCCTGTACCTTGGGCTTCAATGGCAAGAGCTGCTTGCAGGTCTCCACACCTGCCAGTGAGATTGGGAGAGCTACACAGGCTGTAGACTGGACACTAGGAGGCATTTCTTTACCAAGAGAGTAGGGAAACAGCGGAACAGGCTTCCTGGAGAGGTGGTCCATGCCCCAAGCCTGTCGCTGTTTAAGAGGCATTTGGACAATGGCCTCAATAACGTGCTGTAACTTTTGGTCAGCCCTGAAGTGGCCAGGCAGTTGGACGAGATGATCATCGATGAAGCCCCATGCAGGAATGACTTGGAGATGCTGGACATGCACCAGTCCATGACACCCCATGGGATGCCTGTGAAGGTGCTGCAGGATGTACCCAGTATCATTGTGGCTACTCTCTAACATGTCTGGAAAGCAGCGGTACTTTGAGAGTTTCTTGGTGACTGGTAAAGAAAGCAAATGCGATGCCCGCAGGATGAGATTTCAGTAAAATTCCTTTTTCGAGGCATCTGCAAAGAGGTGTGTTCTGGCACTTAGACATTTTGCTGCGTCCACGTGTCTGCCCTTGGAGATGCAAATGGTGTGTGAACCCAAGTGCGAATGCCCTTAAAAGCTGCACATGACCAATTTAGTAGGTATCTGAAAGCCAGAAGCCCAGGCTGTAAACTTTCCACAGTGGGAACAAACATGGGCCAGGGTGGCACCCAGTCCTGCCTTCTAAACTACGAGCGTGCGCTTCTGTGTCTGCCGACACAGGCAGGACGCAGCAACAACCGCAAAGCCCCGGATGAAATGCAAAGAGTAAATTTATGTTTGTTACCTCGCGAACCAGGGGATCTCTGCAGCAGCACCTGGTGCTCTGCAGGGGCACACACACAGAGCGGCGATGCAGGCACCGCAGAGCTCAGTCCTTGCTAGCAAGAGAAAAAGCTACCAAACCTGCGACTTTCACCTGTCTGTATCGGGAATTCACACAGGCGTAATTTTCCACTGTGCTTCCCACCGCAGGGCAGGAATCTCAAGCATATTCGATAAGGTGCCTTTGAGTCTATCGCAGGCCTACGCTATCTAAACACAAGTGTCAAGCACACAAGACTAAATAGTGATTAGTAGGATATACATGTTTTTCAAGACCTTAACTGCAAGTCCCGTGAGTGTGTTTACAGTCCGCCTGGACAACCTTCCCTTATTGACCCAGAATCACCTTCCCTAATCTCACTACACAAACATAAAGTCTTTTTTACCAGTCTCAATGTCACTGAGTATATCTTGAAATGTAGCCCTTGGGATACAGTTGAATTTCTTCACAGCAGCCTGTATGGGGCTAGGTTTTGGATTTGTGCTGAAAACAGTGAAGGTGATCTAGAGGTGCTTTAGCTATCGCTGAGCAGTGCTTCCACAGGCCTTTTCGGCTTCTCAAGCTGCCCCGCCAGCGGCTGGGCTGGGGTGCACAAGAAGCTGGGAGGGCACACAGCCAGGACAGCTGACCCTGACTGACCAAAGGGACATTCCACACCATACAACATCGTGCTCAGCAATAAAAACTGGGGGAAGAAGAAGGAAGGGGAGGATGTTTGGAGTGATGGCATTTCCCTACCAAGTAATTGTTATGTGTGATAAAGCCCTGCTTTCTTGGAGGTGGCTAAACATCTTCCTCCTGATGGGAAGTAGTGTATCAATCCTCTGTTTCGCTGTGCTTGTGAGGACAGCTTTTGCTTTGCCTACTAAACTGCCTTTATCTCACCCACACAAGGGAACTACAGCCTTTGATCCATGAAGCATCCATAACCCCAATAGCCAAGCTGGTGACCGCCTCAAGATTTTCAAACGACGGTATCCTAAAATTAATGCATGTGCAGCCAAACCCTCATTTAAAGGAACCTGGGGTGACCTCAGTTCTTGCGATTACCAAAAAGCGGTCCCTATAGCAACCCTACCCTGAAACCATAGGACAACGCTATACTGCATCAACAGACTAAACCGAAGGCTGGTTCTTACCCATAGGTAACTATAATTTAATTGTAAACTCAGCCTTTTGTGTTGTTGTAGATGTGACTCTTCAGGCTTCCCAGCCTTTTTTCGTAGGTAAATCCCAGCTCAACTCCTATGGCAACTATAACCATAAGCTCAATGCTACCCCTAAATTTCATTCCTGGAGCAACTGGGGATTGCTGTACTGCCTGTGTGTGCACGAGTCCCAGCCTTGCAGGGCTGGTGGAGCAGGCACTGGCATTCTCCAGGACACGTCTTTGGCTTTTGGCCAGCTGCCTTATTGGCTCGTTACCATAAAGGCGTTCCACACTTCCCAGACAGTCCTCCTCCTGGGAGCAGGAATAAAAGGCTGGCATTGAAGGCAGCCCTGACAGACAGACAGCTGAAGTCGCTTTGGCGCTTCCTTGCTGTGGACTGCACTATGAGAAACTCAATGCTCTTCTTCGGCTTTCTTCTGGCCTTCCTCGGCCTGGCTGTGCCAGGCACTGAGGGAGAAATCATCCCCCGATGTGAGTTGGTGAAGATCCTGCGTGAGCATGGCTTTGAGGGCTTCGAGGGCACAACCATAGCTGACTGTGAGTATAATGATCTCCCATTGCACCTCTCCGCCTATACCACCCTTCTCCCTCTCAGCTTCTTTGCAACCTTTCAGCAATACTGTTCTGTCCCTCCAGTCCTTTGACTTCACCATCTCTCTGCCTCATCCCCTTCCTTGCCCCATCCCCTTCCTTGCCCCCTTCTATGGCTTACACAACAAATACCCATCCAGAGCTTTCTCCTTCCAAGCACTTCTCCATCCATTCCTCAGACTTACCGTATCACCGGTTTACTTCTCCAGCTCTTCATTCATCCTTAATCTCTTCATCTCTTCCCTCTTATTTACCCCGAGCATCCCTTGATGTTCCTCTCTTCCCCCTGCAGGGATCTGCCTGGTGCAACACGAGAGCGATTACAACACCGAAGCGTATAACAACAATGGTCCAAGCAGGGACTACGGGATCTTTCAGATCAACAGCAAGTACTGGTGTAATGATGGCAAGACCAGTGGAGCCGTCGACGGCTGCCACATCAGTTGCTCAGGTAAGTGGTGGGACAGAACAACGAGCCTTCCTTCATCCTCTCGATGAAAGCACCCTGATCTGTCCATCACATCCGCCCAGCAGCTGCTCTGGGCATTTCTCTCCATGTTCATCCATCTCCTCTGTATCCCTCCTAGCCTTCCTGATGAATGAACACCTTTCCTTCTGCCCATCTATCCCTGCTCTCCCTCTGCCCCTCTTTCCTCCATACTGACGTTTTCTCCCGCCCCCACAGAGCTTATGACAAATGATCTTGAGGATGATATTAAGTGTGCCAAGAAGATTGCTAGAGATGCTCACGGCCTCACTCCCTGGTAAGGATATTTGCAGTGGGCACTGGGGAAGAGTGGGCAGAGCAGACAAAAGAAAATCCTGCTGTTGACTGGGGCCTGGGGGGGCCAATGGGTGGGAAGCTGTATTTGGTAAAGTTTAGCACAGTCCTTCTCCTAGAGCTGAAAGGCGTCCTGGCTCCAGCATCTGCCCTAACACCCTAACTTTCCCTCCCCTCCCAGAGCTCTCCCCGTGGTTCCCTTCCCCCAGCTCCCTCTATTGAGATCATCAGAGCTCATCAGAATTTTCTCTGATTCCTACCTTTCATGCCCAGCCAGCTGTCTGCATCTAAGTGTGGTTTTTGAACGGATTCAATCACTGCCTATCCCGTCAGCTGACATCATGTATTTCTCTTCCAGGTACGGCTGGAAAAACCATTGCGAGGGCAGAGACCTGAGTTCCTACGTCAAGGGCTGCTAAATGACTCCGCAAGCAGCACCTGATCTCGGGACCACCCATGGTGAAGAGGGAGTGTGTATGGAGCGGAGGCTAGCGAAAATGGACGGGTGTGGGGAATTCAAGGCAGCGCACTGCTCTGGTAGAAAGGGTGCTGGCTACTGTTAACGCTATGAGGACTTTGCGCTACTGCAACGCAAGCAGAGAACTTAAAGGCTGGTGGCTTAGTAGAAACAAAGCTTAGCAAAAGTGCATTACAGCTGGAGTTTCAGCCATTTACTTGCATGATCCTGTCTCGAGGTTTGTTTTGTCGTCCTGACTAGCAGGGCTTGCCAACGTCTAGGGTTTCTCTCTCTATTTGTCTCTTTTCCTCTTCTCCTTCATCTCTCCCATCCTCCCCCCTCCTCCCTCCCTCCCTCCCTCCCTCACCTTTTTCCATTCTTTTGTTCTTTCTTAGCTGAGTACAGAGAATATGAAAATCCATGAATGCCATGGTTGGTACAAAACCTGCATACTGGCACTTGCGGTAGCAGTAGGACACAGTCTCTGACTGAGCTGGGTAGTACAGTTGACAGAGAGAAACAACTATGCTGAAGACGACCTCGCTCCTCCCATTCATCTGAGCACCTGCTCCCGGCTGGCGTGAGAGATAGGGCACTGACCCGTACGGACATCTGGCCCGGCTGAACACGGATTTTCTTCTCACCTCTTGAGGCCTCAGATCAAACACATTCCAGGAAGATGCAGGGCTCATCTCCGTGAGGAAATAATGGCTTGGGAAGCCAATTAGGAAAGGGAAATGTGTTGCCATTTAGGTCACGAGTCCTATTTTTAAACGCAGGCTGAATCCAGAAACGGTGCACAAACAGAACGTGACACTACTGGAACGGTGTTTGCTCCTTCTTAAGCTTTGTTCTGCTGCTTGGTGAGCAGTGGCTGCTTTTACATTCGTGCAATAAAGGGATGCTTTAACTCCTGTCGTATGTGAATGTATAAACCAAGGAGGAAAGGCATGTTTGTCTAGATGGCTGAATCTAATAAGAATGAAAATGCTCCCAGCGGCCTTGTCGGAAGACCCTCTTCCCAGCTGCAGGGTGGAAGGGGGCTCCTTCCCCCCCAGTGACCCAGGAGACTCCAGTCTCTGATGGAGTAACTCAGAGCAGAGCTATTTTACACGCTGGCATCCAGCAGGTTTTTGAGAAAACTCACAAACACTTGAGTCAGAGCCTTAGCTTCTCATTGTCTTCAGTGCAGGTACTTCCCACCGTCTGGGGATGTGAACAAACCTTCTTCTCTGGGGTTCTGGCTTGGTGGTTCAAGCCCGGTAAAGGGATGCTTTCTGTCTACCTAAAAATTAAGACCACGCATGCATCTCCAAGGGATGTGGTCAACCAGAAAAGCCCAGGGGCTGTGGAAGTAAACCCTCTGCAAAGGGAACGCGTCCCTGCTTGGGGCTGCCGAGCTCTGCTCCAGCTCCGCAAGCCCAGCTCCAAGCGGGAGCAAGGCCGAGCACGGGCTCCCGGCAGGCACACGCACACACGTGCACAGACACACACGACACACGCATGCACACATACGCATGCACTCCCACGCACGGAGACCCCAGCACACCCACACACACGTGTACACGTCTGCACAGACACACAGACAGACACGACTGGCCACACGTGTGCAGACAGACGCACGCCGCACTCAGCAGAACCCAAGCAGCAGCGGTGGTCTCGTCCTGTTCCCCTCTCTGGCTGAGCAGAGTGAAGCTCCCTTACTCCTCGAGTGGCGAAAACACATCCCACAGCCCCTCGCCACATCCTTCTCTCTAACTTGGCGAAACACGGATTGAATGGGCGGACTGCTCGGTGGCTAAGGAACTGGTTGGAAGGTCACAGCCAGAGGGTAGCGGTCAACGGCTCGATGTCCAGATGGACACTGGTAACAAGCGGTGTCCCTCAGGGGTCCGTGCTGGGACCGGGGCTGTTTAACGTTCTCGTCAATGACTTAGCGAGATCGAGTGCACCCTCACCGAGTCTGCAGACGACGCCACGCTGAGTGATGCAGGTTCCACACCAGAAGGACAGGATGCCATCCAGAGGGACCTGGACAAGCTGGAGAGGCGGGCCCGTGCGAACCTCAGGAGGCTCAACAAGCCCGAGTGCAAGGCCCTGATGGAGCAACAAAAGAAGTAAAACCAAAGCACGTCTTGGTTCCCAGTGGAGAACTGGGGTAACTGTAGGATAAGGGATGCCTAAATAATTCCACTCCAGACAGCTCGGCCTTGGGAGAGCGGAGGCACCAAGCTCCAGAGATAAAGAGACGTTAACATCTGCTAATTGGTTCACGGGACAAGCATGAATATGCCAAGCATTTCTCGGAAATGTAATGTATCTGTATCTTGGGATTGTAATTAACTTGGCATGAAAAGGGTGTTTGGCGCATGTTTGGAGGAGAGATCCCCATGTGCCCAGCACCGCAATAAAGCATACCCGCTGAGCGGTGTGCGTTGTGCTGCTGGGTCACTGCTGGGTCTTGGATTCAATCAGCGACCCAGACGTGACCCTCTCTGTGCGGCTGTGGGCCCCAGTCAGAACGGGACCACTTCGGGAGCTTTTCTCCTTGCCTGATCTGGATCACTGCGGGAACGGACAAGGCCCGTCCATCAGTAAAAGTGTTCTTTTACTGATACTGGGATCGATCGAAGGTTAGGGACTCCCACGAGCTGTAACGTGATTACGCGGGGAGAGTATACCAGGCTGCCGCTGCTCTCTCTCTCTCCTCTCGCTTGCTTGCTCACTTGCTTACTTGGTTTTAGAATAAAGGAAACTGGATTGGAGAGCAGAAAAAGTCCCATCAATTGCTTCGCCGCAACCTTTATTTTTTCACCGCAAGGTCCTGCATCTGGGTCGGGGCAGCAGGCTAGGGGATGCAGAGATGGAGAGCGGCCCTGCTGAGAAGGACTTGGGGGTGCTGGGGGATGAAAAGCTGGACATGACTCAGCAGTGTGAAAGCCAGACGTGCCCTGGGCTACATCCCCAGCAGCGAGGGCACAGGGCGAGGAGGGGCATTCTGCCCCTCTGCCCTGCTCTGCTCAGACCCCCCCGGGAGCCCTGCGTCCAGCTCTGGAGCCCTCAGCACAGGACAGAGCTGGAGCTGTGGGAGCGGGGCCAGAGGAGGCCCCAGCAATGATGCAAGGGCTGGAACCCCTCTGCTGGGAGGAAAGGCTGGGAGAGCTGGGGCTGGGCAGCCTGGGGAAGGGAAGGCTGTGGGGAGACCTGAGAGCAGCTGCCAGGGCCTGGAGGGGCTGTAGGAAAGAGGCAGAAAATACTTTCAGCAGGGCTTGCTGTGACAGGACAAGGAGCAACGGCTTTCCACTGAGGGGGGGCAGATTTCGGCTGGGTATCAGGAAGAAACGTTTTAGGACGAGGGTGGTGAAACCCCGGCCCAGGCTGCCCGCAGAGGCAGTCGATGCCCCGTCCCTGGAACCATTCCAGGCCAGGCTGGACGGGGCTCTGGGCATCCCGACCCAGGGGAAGATGTCCCTGTTCGCTGCGGGGGCTGGGCTGGGTGGCCCCTGGAGGTCCCTTCCCGCCCAGAGCACTCTGTGACTGTGAGCTACACGCACGCAGAGGTGCGCACACACACACGCAACACGCATCCATGCACACATGCGCACACACAAACGAAATGATGCCGTGAAAAGCCGGAGCTGCAGACTCACGAGTCGGCACACTATGAAACAGGGATTCTTTATTGCGGCGCCGGGCACACGGGGGATCTCTCCTCCGAACACGTGCACCGAAAGGACACCCTTACTAGGTATTTATGCATTGTTAACGTACACATTCGTTACATTTGCAAGAAATGCTTATCGCAGTTTTACCGAGAACTCATTAGCATATGGTAGTGTCCGTCGCGCACCTTTGTTTGGCGTCTCTCGCTGGTGGCGGGGTCTTCAGATTATCCTGCAGCCTCCTTATCTCTGCAGTTGGTATACCTGTTCTCCCGAGGCCCAGCTGCCTCAGAATATTATTCAGGAATCCCTTATCTTGCACCCGCCCCGTCCCAATTACTCACAAAGAACCAAGGCTTGTTTGGGTTGTGCCATGATTCTGACCACCTGAAGTGAGAACATCCCCTACGTGTTACATTGGTTACATTCACAGTTATCAATCCCTCCTTTTCTTTTGAGGATTTGTAGCTAGAGAGCTATGAATCCTCACTAGTCTATATTGTAGGTATTATTTTCAAATTTCTTCAGTCTTTCACGCCAAGGGTCCGGGAAAAGTATTTTCCGGTTTCTATTTGGTGCCTAATCTTGTTCCTTTTCCAATCACTGTGTGTCTCAACTGAATCCAATATCTGGGTGTTCTTATCTAACATCTGTAGGTCAAATCTTGGCCCTGTTATGTATGATGTGGGGAATTGACAATTAGTTCGATTTTGCTATAGCTTTAGTTTAATTTTGTTATATAATTTTGCATCTATGTTAAAGTAAGAGTTAAACACTGTTATTCAGTTTAGTTCTGTTCTTTGTAATCTTGCTAACAAGGACTGTTGTGGCTCAAATGTAGCTAACAAGGGCTGCTTGCGAGACAGACGAAGAGAAACAAGGACTGATAACCAGAACTTTGTTGTCTGTAAGAAGCAACTCTCCAGCTGAAACTGCTTCTATGGTTTGGGACTCAGCCAACACAGACAACTCAGGAATTTTTGAGCCAAAGGTGAAAGCACACAGCGAGGAAGACTACGAGCCTTCATCCAGAAGACCCCCACAGACGACCACCAGACGACACTGCGCAAGTGCTAAAGGGGGGTGGAGTATGATAATGAATTCCTAGAAATAATTACAATAGTCCAGCCTACTTAGATAAGCTTTGTAATAAATAGGTGCATGCTTCGTGACTCGGTCTGCAAGTTAGGAGGAGCGATCCCCCTTGCACCCGGCGCCGCAATAAACATACCTGCTTTATAACTCTCTGAGTTGTGAAGTTTGATTCCGCACGTCATGTAGGTCGAGTTGTCGTGATCGCAGTATCCTCCATCATGTCTCCTCCAAAACTCGGGCCAAGTATTATTGTCACAGTTCCAATGAGTAGACCCTACCCCGTATAAAGGGAGTCTCATGTCACCTTTTGGTAAGGCAGTACAAATCCAACAATCCTTAGCTCCTGTGGCATTCGCTATCATCTGAATTGCATTGTAATAGAAGTTCTCACTCCAAGTGTTCACTAATAGCCTAAGTTTAACAAAGTTACCGCCACAATCAGTAGTTTCAAACTGCCAGCCTTTTCGACCATCCATCCTTGTTTAGGAGTCTTCTTCACTCGGGAATAATGGATCCAGGCCGGTTGTTCCCGATTCTTGATTGCAGTAAAAGTGGTCAGCAATACCTGGTAAGGTCCATTCCACTTCTCTCTCAGTGGGTCACCTGAAAAATTCTCTTAACATAAACACAATCTCCAGGGCTAAATGGATGGATCGAGTGATCTAACCCCTTAGCCCTGGTACCCAAAACATTTTGACTAATTTTTTCTAATAGTTTTCCTAAGGATATAACATAATTCTGTAGATGCTGATTTCCCAGCTGGTTCAAATCTTCCCCCTGATATTTAGCCTGCTATTGTCTCCCATACAGTATCTCAAAAGGGCTCAGATTTTCTTTGGTCCTAGGTTTTACACATATCCGGAGTAGTGCAATAGGCAAGGCTTGGTACCAATATAGGTTTGCTTCTTGGCATATTTTTGCTAGCTGTTGTTTTATCATGTGGTTCATCTTTTCTACTTGCCCACTGGCTTGTGGTCTGCAGGGCATATGTAACTGCCAATCGATTCCTAATAGTTTGCTGACCTGTTGCATGATTTCTGCACAAAATGTGTCCCCCTATCTGAGAAGATAATTGCTGGTACCTCAAAACGAGGTATTATTTCATTTAATAATACCTTCGTTACTTCCCTTGCTTTATTTGTTCTACAAAGGAATGCTTCTGCCCAACCTGAAAAGGTATCTGCAAGTACTGATAAGTACCTGTACCCTGCTTTTCTTGGAAGTTCAGAGAAATCAGTTTGCCAGTGTTCTCCCGGTACACTTCCCTTCCCAATACTTCCTAATTGTACCTGGTTACCTGTATTGAGGTTATTTTTAAACATGTTTCGCGTTGTTGGGTTACTTGTCACACTGTAGTACACAAATTTTTCCCTATTAATTTCTGATTTAAAAATTTATACAGGGAGTCTGCTCCCAAGTATGTCCTATTGTGTTCTTCTTTACCCACCCCCCATATCTGTTTAGCAGGGATTATGATTCTGCCATCACTTCAATAGTCCCATCCCTGGGATGGAATTTGTTCTCCTAATCCCTCTATTAATTCTTCATCAGCTTTAGAATACTCAACATTTTCTTGGTCACTCAGGTTTCTATTTCTGTTATCTGGAATTAAGGCTAAAATCTCTTGCATTCTCTCTGCTGCCTGATTAGCTTCAGAGTCAGCCAACCTGTTACCTCTTTCCTGGTCAGTGTCACCCTTCAGGTGTCCTCGGCAGTGCATGATGGCAACTCTTGTTGGTGGTTGAACAGCTTCTAACAGGCAAAGGATTTCCTCAGCATATTTAATCTGCTTCCCTTGTGCAGTTAGCAGTCCTTGCTCCTTCCAAATTGTCCCATGAACATGGATAACTCCAAAGGCATATTTGGAGTCAGTCCCTATTTTTACCTTTTTTCCTTTTGTTAACTCCAAAGTCCTAGTTAGGGCAATAATTTCAGTCTTTTGAGCTGATGTTCCAGCAGGCGGTGACTGAGACTTAACTACTTCGTCTGTTGTTGTCATCGCATACCTGGCCTTTCAAATACCTTGTCCGACAATGCTGCTTCCATCCGTGAACCAGGAGTCCTGTGCATCTTCCAGGGGTTCCTCTTTCAAACCTGGCCTGCTGAAGTACACAGTCTCTATGGTTTCTAAGCAATCATGTGCCGATGGTTCAGAGATTGACCCGCTGAGAAAAGAAGCCGGGTTTGTAATATTAGTTACTACAATATTAATATTGTATGATTCAATTAGAATGGCCTGGTATCGTAGAAATTGGGATGGGGAAAGCCAGTAGTTCCCTTTTTGTTGCAGTACAGCTGATACTCTGTGGGAGTTCAGTACTGTCATCTTTTGGCCCAAGGTGAATTTTCGGGCTTCCTGAATATTCAAGACCACCGCCACCACAGCTCGCAGGCATCTTGGCCATCCTTTGCTTGCTCCATCCAGCTGTTTAGAAAAATAGGCCACAGCTCTTTTCTAGGGTCCCAGCCGTTGAGCTAGGATCCCCAGAGCTCATAAGAAAACAACCAGAAGGGTTTAGTAACACCAGGCAGGCCCAGAGCTGGGGCCTTCCTTAGATCTTTCTTAAGCATCTGAAATGCGTTTTGAGCTTCTTTGGCTCAGATCAGTCGGGTGGGGTTGTTTTTCAAAAGCTCACATAAGGGTCTCACTATTATTCCGTAATTATAAATCCATAACCGGCACCAACCTGTCAGTCCCAGAAAGGTCCTGAGCCCTTTTACCGTCTGAGGGAGGGGAGTCCTGCAGATGGCTTCATTCTGTTCTGTTCCTGGTGCTCTTTGTCCAGACACCTTGCAGCCAAGGTAGGTTACCCGTTGCCGCACCATCTGAGCTTTCTGTTCAGAGACTCGATACCCATTTAATCCCAAAAAGTTCAACAAACTGATAGGCCACTGTATACGGTCAGGTTTTGTTTCAGTTGCTATTAATAAATCGTCTACACACTGCAAAAGGGTTCCATCTCTGCAGGGAGGGTTCCATGCTTCAAGTTCTCGTGCTAGTTGATTTCTAAAGATTGTTGGGCTATTCTTAAAACCTGGGGGTAACACTGTCCAGGCAAGCTGGGTCTTTCTACCCGTGGTACGATTTTCCCACTCAAATGCAAATAAATTCAGACGTTCTTTGGCTAAAGGCAGACAGAAGAATGCATCCTTTAAATCCAATACCGCAAACCATACTTGCTACCACAGGGTGTATGTCCTTAACAATCTCCTTCACTTCTCTTAAATCCTGTACTATCTGATAAGTTCCATCAGTTTTGTGGTGGTTTTTTGTTTTTGTTTTGGGTTTTATTTGTTGGGTTTTTTTTTTCATTCTAGTAACACAGGAGTATTGCATTCTGATTCACACTCCACTAGTAGTCCATACTGTAAAAAGTTACCTTGTTTCCCCTCTTTTTCATTTTGTTTTTCTGTTGCGTAACTTCTAAGAACTTTGCTGCTTTTTTTTCCCTTCATTTAGAGCAGCAGCTAGCACAGCAGCTTGTAACTTGATGCCTTTCTGTTCTAATCACTTGACACAACCCTTGGTAAAATCTAGAGAGGGTTTCCTTTGTTTTTTTTTCTCAATACCCCGTTAAACTTTTCATCTCCTATTCTTTTTAATAGTCTACAAAACCGTATCAATTCTAACAGTGCATCGTAATTCAATTAATTGTTTGTGAGGGAATCATCTCCCTCCAAAGCTCATGTTACAATAAAATAACTTCTCAACTTCTCCACCGATCAGTTAACACAAAACACACACACACACACAGAAACCAGAAGCGATCTTTTAAAATCCTTCTGTTTGCAAACTGTATCACCTAAGTACAACAATACATACAGGCAAACTCCTTCAGTTAACATGTTTATATATATAGACACATAGACCTCATTTAAAACAATATATACAGTCTATTTGATACATACCCCAAAACCAGAGTCCCTAAGTGATCGATCAGTGCCAAATAACTAGAGAACTTGTAACCCCACAATATCTACCAACTTGTAAGTATTTTAAAACCAATCCCCAAATTCCCAGTTCAATTCCTAAATCATGCCAATTTTCTTTAAGCAAACCAAACCCCATACATTATTAAGATGTTGTCGAGTGAGGGGTCTCCCCCTGCTTTTCCCAATGTTTCCATATAGATCCTGGGAGAGACTCTCAAAATCCCCCCCCCCCCGCGGGAAGACCCTGCACTGATACTTAAGAAATCATTAACCACGGCCCCGATGAATCAGAGTTCAAATACAACAGTCCCAGGTCAAAAACCGGAAATCAGCAGAACGGACCAAACGTACGTGGTGGGGTTTGGTTTTTTTTTTTTAATTTCACTTTTTTTTTTTTCTACTTATTTGTCTTTCACACAGAGGCTTCAACACAGTCACACAATCTTTCCAACGTGCTAGGATACATCCTAAGGGGCTTTTCTTTAAAATACCACTGCTTTGCTGTCCCCCATTTTACTTTGCGGATTCTGTACTTTTGTTAGTCTTTCTACAGATTATATTAACAATTTTAACCTGTCGTCCCCTTCTATCCCACTCTGACCACGTTCCACAAATGTCACAATTAATATTCTGATGACGAAAAAAGACGTTCACGGTGCAAGGCTGGTTTTTGGGGGGGCACTTTTTGCCCCTTTTTTTTCCTCACCCCCACTTTACAGCCGTACCGCCTTTCAGTCACTCATTCATTCACCAGCTAACTCACATTCACACTCATTCACACTCAGCTGCCGGTTTTACGATGCCTGATGGGTCTGTTAACGAGCCAGTGTCCGAGATATCCGATCTGCGAGTTCAGTACTGATGCCGTGAAAAGCCGGAGCTGCAGACTCACGAGTCGGCAGACTGTTCAGCAGGGATTCTTTATTGCGGCGCCGGGCACACGGGGGATCTCTCCTCCGAACGCGTGCACCAAAAGGACACACTTACTAGGTATTTATGCTCTGTTAACGTACACATTCATTACATTTGCAAGAAATGCTTATCACAGTTTTACCGAGAACTCATTAGCATATGGTAACGTCCGTCGCGCACGTTTGTTTGGTGTCTCTCGGTGGTCGGCGGGGTCTCCAGATTACCCGCAGCCTCCTTATCTCCGCAGTTTGCACCCCTGCTCTCCCGAGGCCCAGCCGCCTCAGGGGATTATTCAGGAGTCCCTTACCTTGCCCCCGCCCCGCCCCAAGTACTCACAGAGAACCGAGGCTGTTCGGGCTGTGCCATGATCCTGACCCGCAGCGAGAACATCCCCTCCGGGTTACACTGGTGACACTCACAGGGAAGGGCACACGCACACGCACCCCCCACACGGCCGCCACCCCCGCAGCCCGCCCAGTCTCCCCAGTTGCCGGCACCCGCACACGCCAGCCCCACCCTCCCCACAGGGCCCCCCCTCCCACCCGCGCGCGCGCCTCTCCACCCCCCCCCCCGCACCTCGCGAGCTCCCGAACTCCCCGGCAGCGCCTGCGGAACCCCCAGGCCCGGAGCAGCCCCGAGCGCCGCTCCCGCTCCCGGGGGCCGGAGCTCGCCAGGGCCGGGTCCGCCCCGCGCCGCAGCGGCTCCCGGCGGGGCCAAGGGGCGGGAGCGGGGCCGGGCTGGGGACGAACGCCCCGCCTCGCCGCCGGCAGCGCCGCTCGGCCCTGCCCGGTTCGGTTCGGTTCGACTCAGCCCGGCCCGGCCCGGTTCGGTTCGGTTCGGCTCGGCTCAGCCCGGCTCGGTTCGGTTCGGCTCGGTTCGTTTCGGCTCGGCTCGGCCCGACTGGGCCCGGCCCGGCCCGGCCCCCGGCTGCCTCTCCCTGCCCGGGCACCGAGGGCGCGGAGCGGGCGCTGCCGGGACTCCGGCTCCGGCCGAGGGGCCCGGGGCGGTCGCGGGCTCTGGCTGGCGCCGGCCGGGGGCAGGGGCCGGGCGGGCCCGGGCGGGCCGGGGGCCGGCTGCCGTCTGTCCGGCCGGCTGGGGCAGGGCGGGGGCGGCGGGGGGTCCGGGGCCGGGGCGCTCGGGGCCGCGGTCGCTGCAGCGTCTCTGTCTGTGCCCGGTGCCCCTCGTCCTGTCCTGTCGCCGGGCCCCACTGCAAGGGAAGGAGGGTTCGGGGGAAAAGACGAGGACGGAATGAGCAACGGGCGCACGCGTGGAGCTGCCTCGCGTGGGGACAGGGCCGGAGCCCTCGGCGGGGACGGTTTGGCTCCGAGTTGCACCGAACGCAGCCGAGTGGTGCGGGAGGGGTCGGGTTCCCGACTGAAGCCCGTGACAGCCGCGGGCCCGCTCCTCCGAAGCGCAGCAGAGCTGGCCGGAGCAGCTGCAGGCGTTGCTCCCCCGTGCCATCTGCCTGCTGCGGGTAGAAGGGATCGGGCCCCCCTGGCCCCCGACCCAGCCTGCGGCACGGGGCGGCCGTCTCCTCCGCCGTGGGATGACCCTGCAAAGCGAAGGAGAGGAAGCTCTGAGCAAGGCCGCGAGCGGCTGGAGCAGCTCCCTGGGGTGCGTGGGCTCGGCTGGGGCACAGCTGGTCAGTGCCAGTGACGTCCCCGCAGGACAGGGACACCGTTTGCCGCGGGACGTAACTGGAAGTCATCAGATCGCTGCAATTACTTTGGTGCCTCATCCCAGAAAACCCCCAGAACCGCCCTTCCCGCTGCCTCAGTTTCCCCCGCTGAGCTGCCTCTCTCCCTCCCTGCCTTCTGGCTCAGGAGTCACCGTAACCGGTCACACCAGTCCATCCAGCTGGGCTTGCCCAAGCCCAGCCGGCCTTGCCAGGACACGGCCCGGCCCAGGCTCGTTGGGTTCCCGCATCCCCAGGCACCCTCTGCGCCCCGCAAGCAGGACTGGGGAGCAGAGGCTGAGCCAGGAGCTGGCTGAGTGACCGCTGCCGGCCGAGGGTTTCCTCTGCCTCTCCAGAAGAGCCAGCCAGAGCGCGTTCTGGACTGGCCGTGATTCCCTGCAGCTCTGAGGCTGGGGTCAAAGTCCCTGCCAGTGAGACGGAGCCAGCCCCGCTGGCCCCCCAGCCCCAGGATCGCCGGGTCCAGGGCTCAGCGGAGCAGTTTGCACCAGCTGAAGGTGACCTCCTGCAGAGAGAGGGCACTGATCCGTTTGTGGGGCAACCTTCGTGGGGAACCGCCCAGAGCCGGGTTCTCCGTCTCGCCCCGATGATGCTGTGATGCAGCCAAAGGGGCTGCAGGCGTTGCCCCGGGCGGCCGGGCTTGCCGGTTCGGGCCGGGGGGGCCGGGGGAGCTGGGAAGGAGCTGGCCTGGGACGAAGGCGCTGTTCTGGCAGAGACGGTGCGCCCAGCGCCCGGCAGCCCTGCCCAGCCCGGGTCGGTGGCACGCGAGGCACTCGCCGGCTGCCCGATGCCGGGTGGAGAAGCGACAGCTGCAGGGGCCCTTTTGCTGCCTCCGGAGCTGTGACCACTGCCGGGAGCCAGGCCGGGGTCTAAATTTAAACTCGTGCTGTGTGTGTTTGTGCATGCGAGTGCAGGCTCCAGCCCCCCCTGCCACCCACCTTCCCCCCGTGCCCGGAGGACATGGACCCTGGAGGACTGCAGAGCTGCATGGCACTTAAGGGCCTAATTCCTGTGGCAGGGCAGATGTTGGCACCCTTGGATGCTGTGTGGCTGCTGGAGAGAAAGAAGTGAGGTTGCAGGAGGATTTGACGAGGGGGATGTTGAGGCTCTGGCTCAGTGGCAGAGGTGCCATGCCCAGTGACACTACATGCCTCCTGTTGGCTCAGTCTGTCCCACTGCATTTCTACCTGACAACAGTGCCAGACTCACAGACCCGCAAGCAGCAAGCTGATTCCAGCTGCAGTTACCAGATCGGTCACCCTACAAGGAGGAGGACAGAAGTCTGTGGCTGTTTTCCCAGAGCAGGGGGACAGGCAGAGGCGCCTTCCCTTCTGCACGTCAGCGGCTGATGTGGCAGGACCTGAGCCACGATTCCTGCTTCTCTTTCCACAGCTTTCTCCAACTTGTTCCGTGACACCAGATGGTCCCGGCACCCCTCCGCCATTGCAGCTGCGTGGAGGCTGGGTGGGTGCTGGCAAGGCGGGCTGCTCCTCTCACCCTGAGAGAGCAGGCGGGGAAGCCTCTGAGCCCTGGGCTCTGCCCCACTCCCTGGAACACAGAGGGGAAGAGCGTTTCCAGCTGGTTTTGTTTTCCCAAAAGTGGGATCGTTTACCAGTGTGCGGTGTGCCAATACACACACACGCAGCAGAGGTATGGTCTTTACTGCGTATTTGTGCAGACGTGGGCGCTAGGTGATAATTCCACAAAGCCAGCACACCGCTGAGCAAAGCCACAAGGACTGTCTACGCCTATGAAAACAAGGAAATTATTCATTACCTTAAGATAAGCACTTATCTTAAAGATATATTCCTTACCTTAAAGGCAAATTCCTTCTCTCAAAGGCATATTCCTTCTGTATTTAACCACGCGTTCTGGCAAGCTGCCGGGGTGCAGTCTTTCTGGGTCTGAATGGAGTCAGTGGTCGCGATCTCCCCCTGCCACCTCTACCTTTTCCCTAGCTGCCCTGGATTTCTGTTGCCTTCGTGCTTCTTTGGCAGTCATCCAGCTTTCAACCCCTCCTGGGCTGGATATTCCCCTTTTCTCAGTCTGTCAGCTCTTCCAGGGCACAGGCGTTAGTCAGGCATGCATTGTTTGTAGGCAGTAGTCAGGCCTAAATGAAAGAGTGTCACTATGACCTAAGCACTTCTGCCCTATATCCATTTTAGTCTTTGAAGTGTCACCAAGCTGATGGACAGAAGGGTCCAGACAAGGCAAAACAACCTGTGATGAACGTAGGACACGACTGACAGCACTCAGCTGGGTCAGCAGGCCAATATGGAGCGAATGGTCCCTCCATGCCCCTTGCCCCATGACGCTGGGCTGGACAGTGGCACGGCCACTGCAGACCAAGGCAGGCTGTGGCGAATGACTTCACGGACCCCGATCTTGTGCTCGATCAGAATCATTTTATTGCTCAAGTGAATACCTTCTATTTAATGCAATAGTTACTAGAGCCAATCAGCTTTGGATTCGCGGCTTTGCGAATGCCAGTTCACGGTTGCTGTTTTCCAGGATCTTTTGCAGCTGGATGTGTGCAAACAGCTTATCTCCTGAGAACGGAGAAGGGAGGCACAGGAGGCGCTGATCCTTCCGGGTCATGAGACAGTGCTGTTCTGTCTCAAATTATATGGGTTCCCACATCTCCCCCTTTTTTGTTTAGCCAGACACTGTTGATGATAAGAGCTGACATAATTCGGCCTTCAGCTTGCTACCACTTTCTCAGAGGCCCACACAAACTACAATATTAAAAACAGACATAAGAACACAAATGCTAATGGAAGACATAGAGATGTGAAGTGCATACCATGACCTGCTGGGTGTAAAGAAACATCAAATTAGCCTGAGAATAATACATATTGATGGCAAATCTTGTATCTAACATATGGATGTAGATTGATTTACTTGTATCCAATTTTCTTCCTGTGTGGATGGTGAGACCCAAGCACTGCCTGACCACAACGTATCATTATTGCCAATCAGAGGGAATGCATCCCACTGTGTCAGGAGTCATAATAATGGTGGATCAATGATATAAGCTCAGTAAATTTGCACTTGGGTTATAGGTATACTCATCACACATATAAACATCCATCACAGTTAGTATTGGCTATTCATATTAATCACCTAGGCGAATATCAATGTATCTAAGGGTATAACTGATTAACTACATAAGCTAAAGTCAAAAGCATAAATCTGCAAACTTCAGCCCATCTGTTCCCTGCTGCATGAAGTGCTTCTGCAGCCCCGAGAAATCAGAATCCAGATACAACAATCCAAAGTCAAAAACCAGAAATAATCAATACCTGCAGAACTCACCAAATCAGAAGACGCAAAGACAGTTACTTAGTCCAGACAAATCCGTTAGATCACAGAAACCAAATAAATCCATCACAACACAGAAATACAAACACCACGACAACAAACACATAAAACCACACAATCATAGTCACGACCGCGCACGCACAAGCACACCAAGTTTTCAACATAAATCCAAATATTACAAATAGACAGAGACTTACAATAATATTCAACATTTAACAGACAAATTCCCGAGCCTCGGTTTCAGGAAGAGTTCTCTCTTTTTAATTCTGTTTTAGGAAGGGCACTTTCCCTTCTCCCCAGGGATGTAGCCCAATGCTGTGAAGCTTTCACTACAACTAACGGGCAAGCAACAAGAAATAATACTAGAAGAATGCCTTTAGCTTATTGATGATCCTTGCTCAGAACTTCTCGGCCCAGGGATCGGAGGTTCTCCCTGAGAATCCCTCGGTGCCGGCTGGAGGTCCTGCGATCCCTCGGATCGTTGAGGTTCAGGAGCAGGGTCCCATCTGGGGTGCCAAAATCTGTTACTGGAAAGCAGCAAAATAATTAACTCTCTAAAACTTAACTTTGGAGTTCTAGAAAGCAGGCATTCTTTACTGCAGTACTGGACACACCGGGGATAGTTCCACCCAAATGTGCGTACCGAAAAGACACCACTACTAGATATTTATGCCATGTTAACATACATAATCATTACATTTCTGAGAAGTGCTTATCATTTTCCCCCGCTTTTTTTTAAATACATATATATTAATATCCTTTGCACATGTCTATTGGCACCTCTGGGCAGTTGTCAGGAACCCTCAGATGAAGGTTCATAGTTTTCCTCACGGTGTCTGCTAGTTGACCTTTGCTCTTGTGCAAACTCAGTTCTAAAATCACGTATACCGTGTCCTCCACGATTGCTTCGTTATACAAAAGCTGTTGTGGGAGATAATTGCCAAATATGCAAGGAATGTATTAATCGGAGTGGGTGGTGCAACCACTGCAGCCATCAGAGTACTTGCGTTTGCTGTAATTTTTTCAGTTTTCCCTGTGTAGTAGGATCATCCAGAGTGGATCTCTTCTGCTTCCACGTCAGAGATTGCTCCTTGAGAGTGAGCGTGGTCATCATCGGATTCTGTGTTGTGTTCTTTCAGCTCCTGATATGGTTTCACATATTTTGCTGGTGACCATCGAGGGCCTGTTGAAAGGAGAACACACGCATACCCTCTTCCCCACGTTACTAGTTCTACAGGACCTGTCCACTGTGATTCCCCAAATTCTTTATACCATACCTTTGGTCGAGCCACAAATGAGGGGACCATCCCGAATTGGTGGTCAGCTGCTGTTATAAATAACTGATGACCAGACTGTGTAACGTCACTCTGCCACAACTGACTAGTTCGTAAACCACGAGGGTTCACTCCTGTACATGATGATACAGGTGTAACGTTGACAATCAGGGCATGCACAAACAATTTCTGTGGCTTGCCCTTGAGACAAAGCAAATTGTTTAAGCAAGGAAGAGGCATTCTGATGAAAGAAGCCGTGAGATAATCGGGCTTGCTCAAAACTGCATGGCAGTACTGCTGCCAATGTCAATTTGTCTGCTACAGCATTTCCTTCAGTTATTGGTCCTGGTAGAGAAGTATGTGACCGTATATGCACTATGAAATATAAATGTACACGATTTTTAAGTAGTGTAGCTAATTTCAATAGCAAGGAAAAAAGTTGTTTGTTATTGACCTCTTTTATCATTGCATCTTCAATGCGTTGAACAATACCCACAACTTATGCAGAATCTGTGACAACATTGAGTGGTTCAGTCGAAAACAATTCAAAGGCGTGCAAGGCCGCTGATAGTTCAACAATTTGTGTGGATCCTTCAACGATTAAAATAGATGATTGCCAATCTGACGAATCTGTTTGTTTCCACACAGCTACAGCTTTGTGTGTTTTCCCTGATCCGTCCAGAAACACTGTTCGCGGTCCTTTAATAGGAACAGGAACACATCGGTTTTTTGGCTGCAATGGAATTTGAGAGAGGGAATGTAAGAGCTTATGTTGTGGAAGGGTGTAACGTATGTCATTCAAATAATCAGCTAGAGCGGCTTGCAGCGATAAGGATTCCCTGTTTAATACCACAAAGTCATCTTCAGCCAGCAGCAGGTAAATAGCATCAGGATCACATCCTGTCAGTTGCTGACAGCGATTCCGACCTTGTGCTATTAAGGACACTATCATGTCTACCTTTGTGGTGAATGTTTTCGTGGGCGTATGAGACAAAAAGATCCATTGCAGAGTCTTCAACTCCTGCGTGTTAACACACCACTGACCTAAAAGAGCATAAGGCTGGAAAAAGCATAAATTATATACAAATCTATGGGTAACTTGAGATTGATTCTGGAGGCAAAGGAAGTTGCGATTTTATCAGAAACTTTCTGCAAGACAGTTTTTGCTTCTGGTGTCAATCTCCTGGAAGATAGGAAATCTGAGTCCCCTTTCAACAAGGTAAACAGAGGGGACAACTCTTCAGTTGTGATGCCTAAAAGAGGTCGTACCCAATTAATTGTTCCTAATAATTTCTGTAAATCATGAAGAGTGGTGACCTGATCAACAATACGCAATGGTTGTGGGAACACTTGTGAAGTCAAAAGTTTCCATCCTCGATACTTCCAGGGCTGCTCTGTCTGCACCTTTTCCGGGGCTATCTGTAACCTCTAGATCTTTAATGACTATTCTAATTTAGCAAAAGCAGTGAGCAGCACAGGATGTTGTCCATATAGTGATATAAGTAGATCTGATTGAAAGATTGCTGCTCTTCTTTTAGTGCTGCATCCATGACTACCTGGCAAATCATGGGGCTATTCATCGTGCCTTGTGGCAGAACGACCCAGCGGTATCGCTGCATGGGTTTACTGTTGTTAAATGAAGGCACAGAAAATGCAAAATGAGCACAATGATCAGGGTGTAAAAAAATTGTAAAAACCCAGTCCTTTCAATCAATAACAAAAAGAGGCCAATCTTCTGGGATCACAGCTGGGTTAGGGACACCAGGTTGTAGTGGCTGCATTGGGGTCATCACTGCATTTATAGCCTGCAGATCCTGTAATAATCTCCATTTACAAGACTTTTTTGGAATGACAGATCTAGGGGTGTTCCGTGGGCTGGTAGATGGCACCAGGTGACCTAATGCCAGCTGCTTGTCCACAAGGAGTTCTACGGCAGTAGTTGAATTGTACACACTTTTTCCAACCAAGGGCTTGGACGTAAGGAAAATGGTTCTCGCCATGCCGCTTCTGGGTCGCGCCGGGCTGGATGGGTGCGCCGGGAGTGGGGCAGGGGGGGGCGCCGTGCCGTGCCGCCATTTGCCGGTTGAGAGGAGCCCGCTGGCTCAGCAGGAAGGGGCAGCGCGCAGGGGGTCGTGTGCCCCTCAGTGCCAGGTTCGCGGAGCCGCCTGGTGCGGTGGCTGCTGGTGCTGTGGGCTGTGCGGTGCCGGAGGGGCTGCGCGGCTTTAGGCTGGAATTCACCCTGCTCTGATCTCAGGTCTGGTTCGCCAACTGCTGCAGAGGGACCCTGATGTACTTTTGCGGTTGCAAGCTGAGATAGCAAGATCTCAGCGGCTTCCTCTTGTTCAGTTTGCCTCGTAATAACAGTTTGTAGCTGATCTAAAATCTGAACGTAGGGTTCCTGAGATCGCTGTCGAATTGATACAAAAGATGTTTCTCGCCGGCCAGGATCTGGCACCTTTCGCAAGGCCTTGAGAGTTAAATCCCTGGCTTGCAGAAATACCGGACTGGCAGTGTCACTTGTGCTCCCCCCATGGCGTAATTTTCTTGACCCAGCAACTCGTTTTCTCCAATACCTAATCCAGCAGAAATATTCTCCATAACTTGCACAATCACAAGTTCCTTATATTCTGATGCCCAGACAGTATATTGTGCAGATGACAGAACCATGCGAAGTACTGATCGCCAGTCAGAAGGGGTCATGACAGAAGATTCTCCTATAGCATGTATGAGGTTCATAGTAGACGAAGCCTGGAGACCATAGTCTTGTATGGATTTCCAAACTTCCTTAATAGCCTCGTATGGTAAATAAGCATACTCTGGGGCTTGGTTAGGGTTATATACTACAGGCATAGCTTGAAGGATAGAAACATCTCCTTTGCAGAGTGCATCAATCCTACATTTATCTAACAATACGTTCAACTGTCCGACAACATTCAGTGGTCCCGTACGAGTCAGAGGCTGTGTAGGAGCCAAAGGGGGGGGGGGGTGTAGAAGCAGAAGGGAGCACTTTAGGAGCAAATCCGGGGGCGGTTAATGAGTGAGATACGCGATATTGATTTTTGTCATTGTGCCTGTAAAATTTCATCTGCTGTGGGGGCAGGGGTTGCCGTAACCTTCACCGGAGTTAGTGGTGGGTATAAATCAGCTCCATCCTCGGTGTCTATTTCTCCGGGATCAAAAGGATCGTCAGATTCTGGCGGATCTACTCCCCGCATTCCCTGTGTGGAGTTAGGGGTTTCATCGTACGCAGGACTAAATATTTCAGAAGACTGCAGCTCAGTCTGTTCCTGCTTTTGCAAAGAACGGAGGAGGGGCAGCCGATGCTTGTAAGATAGTCTCTGCGAGCTGTAGAATATATAAAGCTGTATACACTGTTTTCCAAGTAATAATGATTTCCTCAGGGACTTCAAGCTGCAAGTCCTGTTCTGTGTGCAATTCCTCCCCCACCTTAGGCCACAACAAGCTATCATATCAACCTGAGGAAGGGTACCACGAGCAATAGTCTCTTATCCACACTAACAATTTAACCAACTTTGTAACTGATACCGCAGGCCCTTGTCCTTTCAAAATTCTCTGTAAAATCTCTTGATGGAGCTTTTGCTCCTTTGTAGCTGACTGTCCCATCTTATAAATCCGCAGCCGCTCACCTCAATCATTCCAGCGAAGGGTGATGTCTCCCCTTATGTGTGCGCACGCGTGCATATGTCTCTTCTCTTGGTCCCAGCTGCAGTTCACCACTGGTAATAATCTCCAACTCTGAATATCTTCATGTCTACATATCTTTATATCCAAATATCTTTATGTCCGAACATCTGCATGTTCGAAAACCCATGTTCGGGCACCATTTGTGGCAAATGGCTTCACGGACCCCGATCTTGTGCTTGATCAGAATCATTTTATTGCTCAAGTGAATACCTTCTATTTAATGCAATAGTTACTAGAGCCAATCAGCTTTGGATTCACGGCTTTGCGAATGCCAGTTCACGGTTGCTGTTTTCCAGGATCTTTTGCAGCTGGATGTGTGCAAACAGCTTATCTCCTGAGAACGAAGAAGGGAGGCACAGGAGGCGCTGATCCTTCAGGGTCATGAGACAGTGCTGTTCTGCCTCAAATTATATGGGTTCCCACAGCAGGCCTCAGCATAATTATCTGAAAGCTGAGCTAATCACTTGATTAACAATGGTGCAGGGAAGCATCGGTACGGCTGGGGTGCTGAGTTTTGAGGGCTGTGGTGGTATCAGTATGTGTGGCTGAGATGTAGGATCTTGGTGACTGGTAAAGAAAGTAAATGCGATGCCCGCAGGATGAGATTTCAGTAAAAATTCGAGTTTCGAGGCATCTGCAAAGAGGTGTGTTCTGGCACTTGGACATTTTGCTGTGTCCACGTGTCTGCCCTCGGAGATGCGAATGGTGTGTGAACCTGAGTGCGAATGCCCTTAAAAGCTGCACATGACCAATTTAGTAGGTATCTGAAAGACAGAAGCCCAGGCCCAGCCCCAACCTTGCAGGGCTGGTGGAGCAGGCACTGGCATCCTCCAGGACACGTCTTTGGCTTTTGGCCTGCTTCCTTATTGGCTCGTTACCATAAAGGCGCTCCACACTTCCCAGACATGCTTGGCTAGCTGGTAGGTCCTCCTCCTGGGAGCAGGAATAAAAGGCTGGCATTGAAGGCAGCCCTGACAGACAGACAGCTGAAGTCGCTTTGGCACTTCCTTGCTGTGGACTGCACTATGAGAAACTCAGTGCTCTTCTTCGGCTTTCTTCTGGCCTTCCTCGGCCTGGCTGTGCCAGGCACTGAGGGAAAAACCATCCGCCGATGTGAGTTGGTGAAGATCCTGCGTAAGCATGGCTTAGAGGGCTTCAAGGGCACGACCATAGCTGACTGTGAGTATAATGAGCTCCCATTGCACCTCTCCACCTATACCACCCTTGTCCCTCTCAGCTTCTTTGCAACCTTCCAGCAGTACTGTTCTGTCCCTCCAGTCCTTTGACTTCACCATCTCTCTGCCTCATCCCCTTCCTTGCCCCATCCCCTTCCTTGCCCCCTTCTATGGCTTACACAACAAATACCCATCCAGAGCTTTCTCCTTCCAAGCACTTCTCCATCCATTCCTCAGACTTACCGTATCACCGGTTTACATCTCCAGCTCTTCATCCGTCCTTAATCTCTTCATCTCTTCCCTCTTATTTACCCCGAGCATCCCTTGACGTTCCTCTCTTCCCCCTGCAGGGATTTGCCTGGTGAAACACGAGAGCAATTACAACACCAAAGCGTATAACGACAATGGTCCAAGCAGGGACTACGGGATCTTTCAGATCAACAGCAAGTACTGGTGTGATGATGGCAAGACCCGTGGAGCCGTCAATGGCTGCCGTATCAATTGCTCAAGTAAGTGGTGGGACAGAACAACGAGCCTTCCTTCATCCTCTCGATGAAAGCACCCTGATCTGTCCATCACATCCACCTAGCAGCTGCTCTGGGCATTTCTCTCCATGTTCATCCATCTCCTCGGTATCCCTCCTAGCCTTCCTGATGAATGAACACCTTTCCTTCTGCCCATCTATCCCTGCTCTCCCTCTGCCCCTCTTTCCTCCACACTGACTTTTTCTCCCTTCTCTACAGAGCTTCTGAATAATAATCTTGAGGACGATATTAAGTGTGCCAAGAAGATTGCTGAACAGGCTCGTGGCCTCACTCCCTGGTAAGGATATTTGCAGTGGGCACTGGGGACAAAAGAAAATCCTGCTGTTGACTGGGGCCTGGGGGGGCCAGTGGGTGGGAAGCTGTATTTGGTAAAGTTTAGCACAGTCCTTCTCCTAGAGCTGAAAGGCGTCCTGGCTCCCAGCATCTGCCCTAACACCCTAACTTTCCCTCCCCTCCCAGAGCTCTCCCCGTGGTTCCCTTCCCCCAGCTCCCTAGACTGAGCTCATCAGAATTTTCTCTGATTCCTACCTTTCATGCCCAGCCAGCTGTCTGCACCTAAGTGTGGTTTTTGAACGAATTCAATCACTGCCTATCCCCTCAGCTGGTATCATGTATTTCTCTTCCAGGTACGGCTGGAAAAACCATTGCAAAGGCAAAAACCTGAGTTCCTACGTCAAGGGCTGCTAAATGACTCCGCAAGCAGCACCTGATCTCAGGACCACCCATGGTGAAGAGGGAGTGTGTATGGAGCGGAGGCTAGCGGAAATGGACGGGTGTGGGGAATTCAAGGCAGCGCATTGCTCTGGTAGAAAGGGTGCTGGCTACTGTTAACGCTATGAGGACTTTGCTCTACTGCAACGCAAGCAGAGAACTTAAAGGCTGGCGGTTTAGTAGAAACAAAGCTTAGCAAAAGTGCATTACAGCTGGAGTTTCAGCCATTTACTTGCATGATCCTGTCTCGAGGTTTGTTTTGTCGTCCTGACTAGCAGGGCTTGCCAACGTCTAGGGTTTCTCTCTCTATTTGTCTCTTCCTCTTCTCCTTCATCTCTCCCATCCTCCCCCCTCCTCCCTCCCTCCCTCACCTTTTTCCATTCTTTTGTTCTTTCTTAGCTGAGTACAGAGAATATGAAAATCCATGAATGCCATGTTTGGTACAAAACCTGCATACTGGCACTTGCGGTAGCAGTAGGACACAGTCTCTGACTGAGCTGGGTAGTACAGTTGACAGAGAGAATCAACTATGCTGAAGACGACCTCGCTCCTCCCATTCATCTGAGCACCTGCTCCCGGCTGGCGTGAGAGATAGGGCACTGACCTGTACGGACATCTGGCCCGGCTGAACACAGCTTTTCTTCTCACCTCTTGAGGCCTCAGATCAAACACATTCCAGGGAAGATGCAGGGCACATCTCTGTGAGGAAATAATGGCTTGGGAAGCCAATTAGGAAAGGGAAATGTGTTGCCATTTAGGTCACGAGTCCTATTTTTAAACGCAGGCTGAATCCAGAAACGGTGCACAAACGGAAGGTGACAATACTGGAACGGTGTTTGCTCCTTCATAAGCTTTGTTCTGCTGCTTGGTGAGCAGTGGCTGCTTTTACGTTCGTGCAATAAAGGGATGCTTTAACTCCTGTCGTATGTGAATGTATAAACCAAGGAGGAAAGGCATGTTTGTCTAGATGGCTGAATCTAATAAGAATGAAAATGCTCCCAGCGGCCTTGTCGGAAGACCCTCTTCCCAGCTGCAGGGTGGAAGGGGGCTCCTTCCCCCCCAGTGACCCAGGAGACTCCAGTCTCTGATGGAGTAACTCAGAGCAGAGCTATTTTACACGCTGGCATCCAGCAGGTTTTTGAGAAAACTCACAAACACTTGAGTCAGAGCCTTAGCTTCTCATTGTCTTCAGTGCAGGTACTTCCCACCGTCCGGGGATGTGAACAAACCTTCTTCTCTGGGGTTCTGGCTTGGCGGTTCAAGCCCGGTAAAGGGATGCTTTCTGTCTACCTAAAAATTAAGACCACGCATGCATCTCCAAGGGACGTGGTCAGCCAGAAAATCCCAGGGGCTGTGGAAGTAAACCCTCTGCGAACGGAACGCGTCCCTGCTTGGGGCTGCTGAGCCCTGCTCCAGCTCCGCAAGCCCAGCTCCAAGCGGGAGCAAGGCCGAGCACGGGCTCCCGGCAGGCACACGCACACACACATGCACGCACATGCGCACACACACACACACACGTACACACACACGTGCAGAGACAAACAGGACACGCACGCACACATACGCATGCACTCCCGCGCACAGAGACCCCAGCACACCCACACACACGTGTACACGTATGCACAGACACACAGACAGACACGACTGGCCACACGCGTGCAGACAGACGCACACCGCGCTCAGCAGAACCAAAGCAGCAGCGGTGGCCTCATCCTGTTCCCCTCTCTGGCTGAGCAGAGTGAAGCTCCCTTACTCCTCGAGTGGCGAAAACACATCCCACAGCCCCTCGCCACATCCTTCTCTCTAACTTGGCGAAACACGGATTGGATGGGCGGACTGCTCGGCGGCTAAGGAACTGGTTGGAAGGTCACAGCCAGAGGGTAGTGGTCAACGGCTCGATGTCCAGATGGACACTGGTAACAAGCGGTGTCCCTCAGGGGTCCGTGCTGGGACTGGGGCTGTTTAACGTTCTCGTCAATGACTTAGCGAGATCGAGTGCACCCTCACCGAGTCTGCAGACGACGCCACGCTGAGTGGTGCAGGTTCCACACCAGAAGGACGGGATGCCATCCAGAGGGACCTGGACAAGCTGGAGAGGCGGGCCCGTGTGAACCTCAGGAGGCTCAACAAGCCCAAGTGCAAGGCTCTGATGGAGCAACAAAAGAAGTAAAACCAAAGCACGTCTTGGTTCCCAGTGGAGAACTGGGGTAGCTGTAGGATAAGGGACGCCTAAATAATTCCACTCCAGACAGCTCGGCCTTGGGAGGGCGGAGGCACCAAGCTCCAGAGATAGAGAGGCACCAAGAGGGCAACGAGATGAGAGCAAAGCAACCTGGAGGGACGCGGCATAGGTGATCTTAGAGCTGAGCTGGCGCAGACACAAAGGTCAACCAGCGGACACTGCGACGAAGAGCACGGGCCTTCATCTGAAGCCCCCTGACAACCACCTGGAGGCACCAGCAGACATGAGCAAAAGACGTTAACATCTGCTAATTGGTTCACGGGACAAGCATGAATATGCCAAGCATTTCTCGGAAATGTAATGAATCTGTATCTTGGGATTGTAATTAACCTGGCATGAAAAGGGTGTTTGGCGCACGTTTGGAGGAGAGATCCCCATGTGCCCGGCACCACAATAAAGCATACCCACTGAGCGGTGTGCGTTGTGCTGCTGGGTCACTGCCGGGTCTTGGAATCAACTGGTGACCCAGACGGGACCCTCTCTGTTCGCAGCAGGAGGCTGGGGGATGCAGGGATGGAGAGCGGCCCTGACGAGAAGGACTTGGGGGTGCTGCGGGATGAAAAGCTGGACATGACTCAGCAGTGTGAAAGCCAGCTGTGCCCTGGGCTGCATCCCCAGCAGCGAGGGCACAGGGCGAGGGGAGGCTTCTGCCCCTCTGCCCTGCTCTGCTGAGACCCCCCGTGAGCCCTGCGTCCAGCTCTGGAGCCCTCAGCACAGGACAGAGCTGGAGCTGTGGGAGCGGGGCCAGAGGGGGCCCCAGCAATGATGCAAGGGCTGGAACCCCTCTGCTGGGAGGAAAGGCTGGGAGAGCTGCGGCTGGGCAGCCTGGGGAAGGGAAGGCTGCGGGGAGACCTGAGAGCAGCTGCCAGTGCCTGGAGGGGCTATAGGAAAGAGGCAGAAAATACTTTCAGCAGGGCTTGCTGTGACAGGACAAGGAGCAACGGCTTTCCACTGAGGGGGGGCAGATTTCGGCTGGGTATCAGGAAGAAACGTTTTAGGACGAGGGTGGTGAAACGCCGGCCCAGGCTGCCCGCAGAGGCAGTTGATGCCCCGTCCCTGGAACCATTCCAGGCCAGGCTGGATGGGGCTCTGGGCATCCAGACCCAGGGGAAGATGTCCCTGCTCGCTGCGGGGGCTGGGCTGGGTGGCCCCTGGAGGTCCCTTCCCGCCCAGAGCACTCTGTGACTGTGAGCTACACGCACGCAGAGGTGCGCACACACACACGCAACACGCATCCATGCACACACGTGCACACAAAAATGAAATGATGCCATGAAAAGCCGGAGCTGCAGACTCACGAGTCGGCACACTATGAAACAAGGATTCTTTATTGCGGCGCCGGGCACACGGGGGATCTCTCCTCCGAACGCGTGCACCGAAAGGACACCCTTACTAGGTATTTATGCATTGTTAACGTACACATTCGTTACATTTGCAAGAAATGCTTATCACCAGCGGGGGTTTCCAGATTACCCGCAGCCTCCTTATCTCCGCAGTTTGCACCCCTGCTCTCCCGAGGCCCAGCCGCCTCAGGGGATTATTCAGGAGTCCCTTACCTTGCCCCCGCCCCGCCCCAAGTACTCACAGAGAACCGAGGCTGTTCGGGCTGTGCCATGATCCTGACCCGCAGTGAGAACAGCCCCTCCGGGTTACACTGGTGACACTCACAGGGATCACTGGGGGGGCTCCTCCGCGATGGGGGGGGGCGTGACTGGGGAGACCTCCCCGGGAACCGCCTGGGACAGGGGGACCCCGAAAGGGAGGGTCGGCGGGGAGCCCCCAGGGTCAGCCCTGACTGGGGGGGGCAAAGGGGTCCCCCCGCCAACCCCTGGGCTGTTTAGAGGGGGGTGGACCCGAGTTGGGGCTCACCTGGGGGCGGGAGTGCTTGTTTCCAGACGCCTGGGTCCTCCAGGCGCTCAACTCCTCCCAGCCTCAGTTTCCCTGGTTGAAAGGGGGGGGTACTTGCCCCCCCAGACTGCGGGTACTGGGAGGTTCAGACCATACTGAGAGGGGCAGGGAGCCCATCCCAGCGTGGGCCACGTGTCACCCTGGAGACAAAGTCTGTGTCCCCAGAATGAAGGCACACATGTTGATGTCGTGGGCCTTGAGGTGACCTTGGTGTCCCCAACATGGGGGGACATTGGTGTCATCAAATCTGGGGGGACTGTGATGGGCCCAGGGTGGGAGGACTTTGGTGTCCCCAGATCTGGGGGGACTTTGGTGTCCCCAAAGTTGGGGGGACTCATGTTGATATCATTGATCTTGAGGGGACCTTGATGTCCCCAACACGGGGGGATGCTGTTGTCAGGGACACTGGTGGTGCTGGTTCTGGGGGCACTTCAGCGTCCCCAAAGCAGGGGGGACCCCGGTACCCTCAGTCACAGGACGTGACCTCAGTGTCCTCCGTCCTGGGGAGAGCTCAGTGTCCCCAGCGTTGATGGGGGGACACGCCGGTGTTCCCAGCCTGGTGGGATGGGCTGTACCCCGAGGTGTCCCGACTGTCCCCGGGGAGGGAGGGGTGACATCGGATGTCCCTGGGGGTGACGGAATGTCCTCGCAGGTGGTGAAGCTGGAGCAGATCGAGCACACACTGAACGAGAAGCTGTCGCCTTCCCCTTCCTCATCCACCTCGGGTACTCCTTCAAGGTGGGCACCAAGGCCACCGTCACCCTCCCACGGTGGCCGCAGGGCCCCAGCATGGTCCCTGGGGTGGTCCCTGTCGCTCCCAAGATGGTCCCCATGGCCATGGGGTGGTCCCCATCACCTCCAGGAGGTCCCCATGGCCTCGGGGTAGTCCTCATTGCTCCTGGGATGGTTCCCATCACTCCCAAGATGGTCCCCATGACCTCAGGGTGGTCCCCATCACCTCCAGGAGGTCCCCATTGCTCCTGGGATGGTCCCCACCACCCCCAGGTTGTCCCTATGACTTCAGGGTGGTCCCCACCACCCCCAGCATGGTCCCTGGGGTGGTCCCCACCACCCCCCCAGGATGTCCCTGTGACCTCAGGTGACAGATTTCGGCTTCATCAAGCGAGTAAAGGGCCGTTCCTGGACGCTGTGCGGCACCCCCGAGTACCTAGCACCCAAAATCATCCTCAGCAAGGTGAGGGGGGGCGTTAGTTCAGGTGACAGTGGAGGAAAAGAAGGTTATCAGGAGTAATCACCATGGATTCACCAAGGGGAAATCATGCCTGACCAATCTGGTAGCTTTCTATGACGGCATGACTGGCTGGGTAGATGAAGGGAGAGCCGTGGATGTTGTCTACCTAGACTTCAGCAGGGCTTTTGACACTGTCTCCCATAACATCCTCCTAGGGAAGCTCAGGAAGTCTGGGCTGGACGAGTGGTCGGTGAGGTGGATTGAGAACTGGCTGAATGGCGGAACTCAGAGGGTTGTCAGCGGCGCTGAGTCTAGTTGGAGGCCGGTAACGAGTGGTGTCCCTCAGCGGTCAGTACTGGGCCGAGTCTTCTTTAACTTCATCAACGACCTGGATGAAGAGTTAGAATGTACCCTCAGCAAGTTTCTGATGACACCAAACTGGGAGGTGGGGTAGATACACCAGAAGGCTGTGCTGCCATTCAGCGTGACCTGGACAGGCTGGAGAGTGGGGCAGAGAGGAACCTGATGAGGTTCAACAAAGGCAAATGCAGGGTCCTGCACCTGGGGAGGAACAACCCCATGCATCAGTACAGGCTTGGGGCAAACCTGCTGAAGAGCAGCACTGCGGAGAAGGACCTGGGAGTGCTGGTGGACGACAGGTTGACCATGAGCCAGCAGCGTGCCCTGGCTGCCAAGAAGGCCAATGGCATCTTGGGGTGCATTAGGAGGAGTGTGTCCAGCAGGTAGAAGGAGGTTCTCCTTCCCCTCTACACTGCCCTAGTGAGGCCTCATCTGGAGTACTCTGTCCAGTTCTGGGCTCCCCACTTCAGGAAAGATGAGGAGCTACTGGAGAGAGTCCAGCACAGGGCTGCAAGGATGAGGAGGTGACTGGAGCATCTCTCCTACGAGGAGAGGCTGAGGGAGCTGGGCTTGTTCAGCCTGGAGAAGAGAAGGCTGAGAGGGGACCTTAGAAATGCCTCTAAATATCTGCAGGGTGGGGGTCGGGAAGACGGGGCCAGACTCTTTGCAGTGGTGCCCAGTGACAGGACAAGAGGCAGTGGGCACAAAGTGAAGCAGAGAAAGCTCCAGCTGAACCCGAGGAAGAACTTCTTCCCTCTGAGGGTGACGGAGCCCTGGCCCAGGCTGCCCAGGGAGGCTGTGGAGTCTCCTTCTCTGGACATATTCAAGACCCGCCTGGATGCGGTGCTGTGCAGTCTGCTCTGGGTGACCCTGCTTCGGCAGGAGGGTTGGACTGGGTGACCCACAGAGGTCCCTGCCAACCCTGAACATTCTGTGATTCTGTGATTCTGTGACCAGGAGGGCTAGGAAAGGGATTTGGAGCACTGGAAGAAGGACTGAGAGTACTAGGGGGACTGGGAGAGAGACTGGGAGCCCTTGGAGAAAGACTAGGGGGACTGGGAGCACTGGGAGAGGCCCGTGGGGGCCTGCAGAGGGACTGGGAGCAGTGGGGGGAACTGGGAAAGAGCCTAGGGGCACTGGCAGCGACTGGGGGAGGGACCAAGGGTATCGGGATAGAAACTGGGAGCACTGGTGCTACTGGGAGAGAGCCTGGTGGTGGATCCTATCATTTCAGGAGAAGGACAGACACAGGCCAGACCCAAATGGTCTCACTCCTTCCACTGAGAACCATCGTCCTGTCTTTCGGCCTCTACTTACAGGGAAGTTCAGCTTGACGGCGTCCACAGGCTGCTGGAAAGGCCACACAAACTGGTGCTTCCATAGCGTCTTCAGCACCACCTTGAGCAGATACTGCAGCTGGTTGCTCTGTCGCTTGGGTTTGTTGGGGTTGGAGGTCTCCGGCGGAGGGGGATTAACGCTTACAGCGCTGCCTTGTTGGGGTTGAGCCCGTGACTGCGTCATAGACATTTGGGTGGTTTCTAGTCCATCCCCCATTACCGGCAAATTTCTCAGTCTCGTTCGAGGGCCGCTCTCCGCCGACATTGCTATTGATCCCATTGCATTCCTCACTGGACACCCTGCAAAACAACGAGGGAGACGAGCTCACTACAACCCCAGGCTTTTGGTACAACGCGTAGCTTAAAAATAAATGGGCGGATTCCGCCAGAGTAGCTCGGGCAACTAGACCTTGCGCCCCGCTCGCTGAACAACAGCGTTGTCTCCTCCCAACAAACGATGTCAGGGTTCTGCATCCTGCGGTAAGAAAGGATATTCTGAGGCAACTGGCTGTCTCTGCTCCTTAGTGAGTGAGTTTTATCCCTGTTATTGTCTAATCTAGTCAACAAGGGAATGGTCTCCATCAAGAGCCTTCATTACCTCTTGAGGAGGCTCTAACGACCAAAACGCTGCTCGCTCTCAGCAGGTACCAGCTTTAGCTCCAGGGTTGGGTTCGCCATCACTGGGACTAGACGTTAATTTGGCACTGGCCAACTTTTAGCTCCAGCTAAATGAGCGGAGGCTGACAAATTTACCTCCTTTCAGCTTCTGGGTAGCCCCCATCCTGCCATCAAGGGTCAGCTCACCCCAACGTCATGCCAAAGACTGTCTTTCAGGTGAATGTTGAGCTTCCGCGGGATGCTTCATCTGAACCATGCAGCGGGCAAACCCACGTTTAATTTGGTAGATAATCTAGGTATATAATCTTTAGGCAGATAACATCTTCAGGTGGTTAATTTAGGTAGATAATCTAGGTGGAAAATTCAGGTGGATGATCTTTAGGTAGATCATCTAGGGAGATAATGTAGGCAGATAATATTTAGGTAGATGGGATAGATAATCTAGGCAGATAATCTTCAAGTAAACAATCTTTAGGTCAGTGATCTTTACTAGGTAATCAAGGTAGGCCATTTAGGTCAGTGATCTTTACTAGGTAATCGAGGTAGATCATTTAGGTCAACGATCTTTACCAGGTAATCTAGGTAGATCATCTAGGTCGATAGGTGTGTATACGCTCACGCCAAGGGTCTGGCCACAAGTTTGGGTTCTTATTCTGCTGCTGTAGAGCAGCCCCGCGTCTCGGGTCGCGGTCTGGACCTGCAGACGTGGTCTCCGCACGTAACGCAGCAAGGGACGAACAGCCAGAGAGATGCAGCGTCTCTGCAATTTTACCTGCCACGTCTCCCAGCTGCTTCCAAGCGCCCATAAAACCTCAGCCAGTCTTAAACCCCTGCTTAAAGTCTGTGGTCCGTTGCTTTTACCGGCCTCAAACCAACACCGGCTTAAGAAAACTCAAACGTAGATGCACATTAACCTACAGATTAAGAAAATTATAATTAAGAATAATTAATCTATAGCTAAAGAAAACCCGCCGGTAGCACCACCTCGGAACACAGTGACCTAAATGCCTTCGTTAACCTCACCGCTCATTGCCGGACTGACCACTCCACACCGTACCTTCTTGTTTGGCAGAAAACACCACGTTCCTTCACGGCAACGGGGCAAAGAAATGGGAAAACCGCTTTGCTGATTACTGCGATGAACATTTCGGCGCTTTGTTAGGCAAAGCTCCACGTGAGCTGCAGGAGGACGGAGCTCGCTGGGACAGAGTCTGGTGAAGTGAGGCTCAAATTCACCAGGACTGCGCTCGCCCGGATCCATGTGATTTTAATGCTGCCTGCCAAAATAATAATCCTATTTTTCCCCCCCTGGGGATGGGGACGGGCAGGGGCAGGGGCAGGGCAGGGCAGGTCTGGAAAACTCCCTGTGTTGCTGGGGTAAAGGGAAGGCGGCCACGGGGCCCGGGGAGGAGGTCAGCTCCAGAGGACGCCGGAGATGGGAACTGCCCAGAGGAATCACCAGAGAATCCATTCCATGGCTTCGCCGGGCTCGAGGCAGCGGTTGGGATGTGGGAAGGAGAGAAACTCCTTGCTCTACGCGTTGGCGGAAGAGCAGCAATGGGGACAAAGCCTGGAGACGGGGGGGCTGGCGAGGGACGGAGGGAGCGTGGGCATGTCCGATTTGGGAGGGCAGCAGGCGCCAACGCTCATGTGGAAACAAGAGCAGGGATATTTTCCAGCTGAAAAGCAGGAGAAATTAATAACCGGGAAGGCACAACAGGTTGTCAGAGTGCCAAAAAAACATCTTAAGGGGGGGGGGGGGGAAATCTCCTGGTGACTTGAGGAGGGTGGTACATGCAAGAAACGGCTGCTTTTTATTTGGGCAGATGATGCTAAACTGGGAGGAGTGGTGGATGCACTGTCAGGCTGTGCTGGATCCAGCGACACCTGGACAGGCTGGAAAGTTGGGCAGAGAGGAACCTGATGGAGCTCAACAAGGGCAAGGGCAGGGTCCTGCACCTGGGGAGGAACAACCCCAGGCACCAGTACAGGCTGGGGTGGACCTGCTGGAGAGCAGCTCTGCGGAGAGGGACTGGGAGTGCTGGGGGACGACAGGGTGACCATGAGCCAGCAGTGTGCCCTGGCTGCCAAGAAGGCCAATGGGATCCTGGGGTGCATCAAGAAGAGTGTGTCCAGCAGGTAGAAGGAGGTTCTCCTCCCCCTCTGCTCTGCCCTGGGGAGGCCCCATCTGCAGTACTGGGTCCAGTGCTGGGCTCCCCAGTTCAAGAAAGATGAGGAGCTACTGGAGAGAGTCCAGCACAGGGCTGCAAGGATGAGGAGGTGACTGGAGCATCTCTCCTACGAGGAGAGGCTGAGGGAGCTGGGCTTGTTCAGCCTGGAGAAGAGAAGGCTGAGAGGGGACCTTAGAAATGCTGACCAATATCTGCAGGGTAGGGGTCAGGAGGACGGGGCCAGACTCTTTCCAGCGACAGGACAAGGGGCAACGGGCACAAACTGAAGCAGAGGAAGCTCCAGCTGAACGCGAGGAAGAACTTCTTCCCTCTGAGGGTGACGGAGCCCTGGCCCAGGCTGCCCAGAGGGGCTGTGGAGTCTCCTTCTCTGGACATATTCAAGCCCCGCCTGGACACGGTGCTCTGCAGCCTGCTCTGGGTGACCCTGCTTGGGCAGGGGGTTGGGCTGGGTGACCCACAGAGGTCCCTGCCAACCCCCGCCACGCTGGGATTCTGGGATTCTTTCAGGCTGGCTTCAAAGGGCAGACGCCGAAGACTGAAATCAGAGGCAGAGCTGCACGAGGAGAGCGGCTGTAAAAGAAGTCGTGCCGAGGATTCAGCTCCTCATACCCCTCACAGGGGCGAAAACCTGCCGATGACTCTCCCCCCCACCTCAGGGGAGCGACCGAGAAAGATGCTGAACGTGAGCGGCTGCAAGAAGCCGCCCCAAACGCTCCTCCTCTCTTGCCTCAGCCTAAAGAAAAAGATTTAGAGATCAGTCTTCAAAAATAAAAAACCCTGAGAAATGAGCGTTATCAAGTTAAAAAGCAATTTTGTAGGTGGGTTTTATTTTTAAACTCTTTACTTGGAGGTTATCTGCCCGCCCTGCTGAAGTGGAAAATGGATTTTCTTCGCTTTTGAGCCAGCGACGTTGAACTGCGGACATGGAAAGGTGTTGGGGTCGATGTAGCTTGAGCGTCAGCACGACTAGGCCGCTTAAGCAAAACAGTTAGCATAACTGAACAGGCCGCTGGAAAGGACAGCTAAGAATAGCAATTGAGAAAGTTCTGATAACCCACATCATGTGCACTACCAAAAACAAGATGTGTTCAAGGACGTGGAGGCAGTCGGTTGCTATTAGCACTAGTGCATAGTTACCAATCATAAGGGAATACGGGGTGCGTGAACAGTGTGTGATTCACATCTGTAGCCTATCCGAATAAGCGTGATCGCGTGTACAGATATGAAAAATGTATATAACCACGCAAGGGGAGCAATAAAGGGAATCGACTGTGCATTGCATCAATGTGTGAGAGTCGCTCCTGTCCCTGCACGGATGCTGAAACTTGGCAGAAAGGATTTTCTTTGCTTTTGAGACGGCGATTTTGAGTCGGTGACATTGAACTGAGGATATTAAATCCAATTCTTTCTAGCGCGCAGACAGCCAGACGCAGCTTACAGCAACGTCTGTGGGGTGGAATCCATCCACAGCAACTTCATCAGAATTTCAACAAGACAGAAATGCTTAAACCCCGCTTTCAGAAGACACACAAGGTTTAGGACACCCAAGCAGCAAAACGAAGCCGGTACGGTCTCGCTGGAGCAGCCGAGGCAGGCACGCACGTGGATTAGCGACTGAATTTAATCCTGAACGCCATTTCTGCTCCAATAACCGGATCACTGCTGCTCCGTTCTCCACACTAACCAGCTCGCTTCGCACGCGTACTCCAAAATCAGCACGATTTGGCGGGTAAGACGCAAAAATCAGCGGTGAAAAATGTAGCAGAGAAAGCATCGCGCATGAGAAAGGGCTAAAAATCCAGCAGTCCGCGTTGATTCGTGCGTGGAGCAAGACGTTCTGCTCCCCGGGGGTTAGTGATGGGTAAGTACAAACCAGAGAGGATTGGCATCGTCCTCCGGTTTCGGAATCTCATGTTCCTTGCAGTCGTATCCGGCGGCACTCGCGCTGATTCACTCCGCCCACAGCCTAAAGGCGACTTCTCAACCCTCTGCGGCACACGAAAGCTGCGTTTTCCAGGGAAAATAAAGCCGCAGGTTTCTCCCGCCGGGGCGCAGGAGGAGAGGACGGCTGGGATTTGGTTTGGGAAGGCAAAGCCAAGCGGCGTAATCCAAGCTGGGGGCGGTTACAGCAGGGAAAACGCCGAGCTACGAGCGGTAACATTGCAATTCGTGGTTCAGTTGCATCATTACGGGTCCCCCCCCAGGACGTGTTATCTACAAACAGCCTGGAAAAGGCGGCTCAGCCAGAAAATCCAGCCGCTGAAAAGAATAACTAGAAAATCTGTGGTGGCCAGCACTCCCTTTAATTCTGGCCCTGCTGAGCCAGGAGCCGGGGATCAACACGTGCCACAAGCATCCCACGCCTTCAACAGGCAACACCGAGAGAGGTGACGACAACAGCTAACGGCGCCTCCAACGCTTCCTGACCTCCAAATTCTCGGGTGAAGGTTTAATTGATGACATTTGAGCCTATTTTTAATTGATGACTCCGGTGATGGCCACGGGGAAAACGCAGCGGCTTGCTCCTAACCCGAGACAGCAACGTTCAGCTGATGTTACCAAAAAAACCTACACCCGGAGCCTTCCCAGCAGCCAGCCCCACAGGTGCTGCTCCCCTCCGGAAGAATTTACCAACAAAGCAACCGTGCCACTTCCATTTTCATTTGAAAAACGCCAAAAAGAGGTTTGCTCCCAGCTCCCGTGTTATTAAGCGTTATTTTTTTATGTATAGCGTGATGAAAAAGGGAAAGGGATGAAGAGCAGCGTCCGCTCCTCAAGACCTGCTTGGTATTGGTTTAAAGTGGAGTTTGAATCCCAGCTCAAAGAGTCTCTCTCTCTCGTACATCTCCCGTCCTCCATTTCTGGAGCCACATCCCGAAGCCACAACCTGAGCCAGAAAACTCGCACGAGGGGAAAATTCCCCACCCCAAATTCAATCCTGTGATGAAATGAATTTCCCCTGTACTCAAAGCTCCAAGGTTGAAGCTGCTGCATCGCATCCCCAAGTGCCCCAAGCACTGCGAGCAACTTGCCGTGAAGCTGGCTCAAAAATCCCAGTGGATAAAGCGGCGCGAGGGTCAGCGCATCCTCCTTTCCTTAGGGAGCCGGCTGGGAAACCTCCCGGAGAGAGAGACAAAGCGCCGCAGCCAACGGCGACAAAGACCTGTGTACACACCATAAAGAGATCTCGTAAAACATTTCTGGAGATGGATTAGCGCTGGCGTGTGCCTGTTTTTCCCCTTGAACCCCTATTAAAGAGATGCTAATTATCCCCCTTAATGCGTGGAAACGGTGACCGGAGTCCTCCGGGATCATCCAGAATTAAGAAATGCCGCTTCCACGGGGGCAATGGGGGTGGTTTAACGAAGGTAAAGGTGGAAAGACCCAAAGCAGGAAGGTTTTTTGCTATTTACACATGAGCAGCAGGGATTAATTAGTTGGGAAAGGCAGCGGTGGTGTCTCTGTACCAGAAAACATTCCGTTTTTAATAGGATAAAGGTCCATGGACGTGATTCGAGAAAGCCAGCACGGCTTCGCCAAGGACAATTCCTGCCTGCCCAACCTGTGGGCTTTCTCTGCCAGCGTGGCAAGATCAGGGGACAAGGGAAAAGCGGCGGCTGGGATCTATCCGGACATCCGCAAAGCCTTCGCTGCAGCCCCTCCCGGGATCCCGCTCTCTAAACTGCAGGTTTTGCCAAGCTATGCATCGCTCGGCAGAAATCACCCGCGTGCAGCCCTGCTACCCAAAAATATTTATTAGAGACTGAAGGGGAAACTCGTTTCCATCTGTCATCATTATTAATGATGTCGAATTAACGTCATTTAGGAAGGGATTGGGGAAAAAAAAAAACCAAACCACAAGTGAGGAGGGCGCAGCTTGCCCTTGTGCCCCGGTGTTCACGCGGAGATGGGCATCAATAACCTCGGCTCAGCGGTTCGCTCCCTCTCCCCCGGTGCTGCGATTATTTGGGGGGGGGGAAATAAAGCAGGAACAACGTGCAGCAGGATACTGAGGAAAAAAAATGCCGTATTAATTGAATTTTTCAGGGTTTAGCTTTTGATTACGCAGCAGTATGTACGCTTTTCTTAAAAAAACAGAAGACTGGGGAGTGTTTCCACAGCACTGGGGATCTTGAAGCGGTCCAGACACCTCGTACACCCAAGTTACATCAGATTGATGTACCCAAGACATCGAATTCCCAAATTCCCAGACTCGGCGGTGAAGAAAACCCTTTTTTCCTGGCAGGTACCCGCAACATCAGACCGGGCAACGTTAGGCAACGTTCAATCGCGCTGGATGCTGCAGCGCATGAACAGAATCCAGGTCCCTGGCGGAATTCAACTCCGTCGCAGACCAGACTCGGGCCGGGGAGAAGTATTTTACCCCAAGTTCGACACACACACGGTGGGGGCTGGGTATTTTAGGGCGATTCTGAAAAAAGAGACGCCCCAAGCGGCGCAGAAAGAGAGAGAGAAGTGCCCCCTCAGTATCTCCTCTCACCCTGTAAAATTCGAGGGTCAAAGGCTCGAGCTTGCCTGTGGCATGACAGCGTTTTCACCGGGCTCTTGCCGAAACTCCCTCGGTACAGTCCAGCCAACGCTCCGCGCTTTCCATTTCTTCAGCCCTACCTGACCTGCTGGGGTGGTTTCCAGCGCAGAAATTACTTCGCCGCCGCCGCCACCAAGTTCGTGTCTTTACACCCAGAGGAAGAGAATTTGCAGCCCTCGCCCCACAGCGTCGCCTCCCACCTCCGAGCTCTTAGCCTTTTGTTTTCCACTTTCGTTTTTAACCGTTCCCCGCAGAAACGGGAGCGGGAAATCCTCGCTTTGCGGCCTGCCGTCGGTAGTCGGCGCCTGTTGCTGCCTTTCCTAGTTGGATCCCTCTAAAGAAAAAATCCGCTCATCGTTAATTCATCATCGCTGTTCCGTTTTAATGACGCGATCTGTGTCAGCGGGGAAGCACAAAGGGGATGGACTTCTTCCCGGCCGGCATCGCCTGGGTCTGACCCAACCCTAGAGACGCAGGCAGCCGTTCTCAGCATCCCTGACCCCCGCCCCTCTGCCGACGGGGACGTGCTCACCTCCCCAGCTACCCACGCCGGCTTATTTTTCACTTCCCTCTGTCCGTGCGGACGTTAGCCCGGCGTTTCCCAGCTCCTTTTGGTGCCCCACGGGAGTCAGACGCCGAATTCCACCATCGCTTCGCTCTGCTCCGTGCCCTAAATACAGGTTTCCATGCCAGGAGAGTTTATTTACTCCTGCGCCCTAAACCACAGGGCTTCCCTCTGCTTTTTGGGATGTCTACACCACTGGGACAGCAAGAAAAGTCTTCACCTAAGTTTATTCCGCTGTCCCTGCTGTCTTTTTGGGGGGAGAAGCTATTTATAGGCTGATTTTGGGGGAAAAAAGGTAAGGGTAAAGTAGAATTTGCGCAGTTTTACACCTGATGTAAGAGCCAAAATAGACACAGACGCACGCGGTGTTGCACTACAACTCCCAGCTGCTGAACAGCGACCAAGCCCCACCTGCAAAAACCATCCGTGGGGTGTGCTTACCTGACAGGTCCATTGTGGAGCCAGTGCCCACCCCGCAAGCCGTGGGGAAGGCCACGGTGGAGCAGGTTGTCCCCCCTGTAGCCCGTGAGAGGTCCACGGTGGGGTAATGTTCACACTCTGCAAGCTGAAGGAGGTCCAGGTGGAGCCAGCTGTCCCCCTACAACCCCACCGAGGTCCACAGTGGAGCAAACATCCACCCCACAAGCCATGGAGGACCCCACGCCAGAGCACGTGGACATGCCGGAAGAAGGTTGTGACCCTGTGGAGAGGAGCCCGTGCCAGAGCAGCTTTTCTGGCAGGTCCTGGGACCCCGCAGGGGACCCACGCTGAAGCAGTTGGTGAAGAACTACAGCCCGTGGGAAGGATTCATGTTGGACAAGTTCATGGAGAACTATCTCCCGTGGGTAGGACCCCATGCTGGAGCCAGGGAGGAGCATGAGGAGGAAGGAGCAGCACAGACAACGCGTGATGAACTGACTGCAACCCCCATTTCCCATCCCCCCGTCAACCCAGAGCGTCCCCATCCAGCGGGATCAACGCCCACATCCCCAGCACCACCGAGTGATGGCTCCTCCGTCCACTGGCCCGGGATCTAGAGGCGGCAACCGAAGGTCCCACCACCACTCTACGACACCGTCCGAGCTCAGCAGTATGTCCCCACTTGCTGGCACATCCCAAACTGCCACCGGCTCCTGTTACGGCAGATGGATGGTGCTGGAGGACACGGATTTGCATGGCAGCGTGTCTCACCGTACCTGCCCTGTGACCAAAGTCCCAACTAGTTGGCTGCTGGTCATCTTCGTAGTTAACTTATCAAGACTGAGCCTTCCCCCAGTGATGTATTTGCAGACAGCGGCACCCAACATCGTTATCCCAAACTCAACTCCACCCATCCCCGACCACCCGGCGCACCAAGATGGATGGAGAAGAGGCCAAGCCCTGGGAGTAGGCGACTATGCAACCGAGAAAAGTTGCTGAAGTTTGTCTATTTTCAACCAGAAAAATGTCTATTTTTACCCATTCTACTACCAGTTTCCAACCACACTGCCAAAGTTAAGCATCCTATAGGTACAACCCAAGCGTGAGGCTATTTCCACCCTCACAGCTTGAGAACAAAAAGGATTTGAGGCCCACTCTCTACTCCAGCCTAATATTCCCAAGAGCTGCTCTTTTCCTGGAAAGGTGCAGGATTTCCACCCCCCATTTTGCCTCTTGCTGTCCACTAACAAAAAATCCTCTGAGGTCAAGGCATTCCCAGAGCAGCCAGATATTTAAAATACGCACTTTATCACCCGAGACTTCAGAAAGCCGATGGCTCGTCGTGTCTGGGCTACGTCCGTAACCACACACAACTTGGAGATGCTTAGAAGAGCAAATTTTGGGTAAAGGACACCAAAACCGTCCCATCTGTAGCCTGTCCCCCTGTGCTGGGTGCAATGCAAAGCCCCAGGAGAAGGCAGCGCTGTCTGATCGGCGTCCGAGGTGGAAGGCGGCTCCCCAGAGCGCCTGACTGAGCAGAAAGCGGCCAAATTGCCACTCGGTGGCAGCCGCGGGGAGACCACCCGGACTCACTCAAAGCGTTGGCCAAGGGGTGTGGGAGAGAGGTACAGCTGGACGCGTATGCGAAGGGGAGCAAAAGAACTTGTGTCTGACGTTATTAAATACCAGAGAAATACACCAAGATACAGAAAACTCTGAATTATTTCACGTGTGTGAAGCTTCTCCCCGACCTCGCGCTGTCGCCTTGGCTCTCTGCTGTTTCTGTCTCTTCTTTTCCCTGCCGGAATCAGCTCCCTTGGTAAAACGGATTTAAATTTGGCATCTAACGAAGTATCAGGACGATCAAGTTCGATCCAGGCTTAACGACGCTGCAAGTTCACATAACCCACTCCCTACTGACCCGCAAACGCCTATTGGTACATCTGGTAAATCCAGGGACACGTTTCGCCGCAGCTCCTACGAGATTTACCCAAACCAAAGCACCCAAAGGCAACGAGCGTGGCTCACCCCGGTTGTAATTAATTCCTGCAGATCTGCTTTACATCGCCTTCTCTCCAGTGACACCCCCAAAAAGAGACGTTACTGCCCCAAAATGCTGAAAATAAGCAGCACCCCGTAACTCACGCATCTACGGGCACAGTAGTAAAATTCAGGATAATTACCTGAAATCAGAGCTGACCCTTCGAGGTGTTCGGTTCTTCTTCACCAGCCGAATCCTCTGACCTTCCTTTTCGAAGCTCCTATCGAAAGAAAGATCTGCAAGGGAAAGAAACGCACGTCAATTCAGAATTACAGCCAAAAAAACATCGCTAACTTTTTCTCCTTTGCCTTTTTGCTCTCCAGATTTCTACTCTTCACAGGAAACGCCACGCGCGAGTCGGCAAACCAGAAACCCTTGATGATGAAAAGCATCGCATGGCAGATGTGGATGGGCGAAGGGATCCAAGACAATGCTCCAGACCATGAGCCAAAGCACGCACGCTTCAAAAATTGAAATATATGGAGAAAAAAGGATTTCAGTTGAGCTACCCAACCCAACAAACCTCCTTCTGGGAGCTCCAATAAGCACAGCTCCATTCCCTCGCATTGCGCTTTCCCCAAACAAGGAAAAATAACCGGCCGATTAACCGAAAAAGGTCTTTCCAGCCCAAAAAGTCCTTTAAGCTGGTTCCAAGACCTGGGTTTAACCCATCACCTGGGAGCGCTGCCCAGCTTTAGGCACCTCAAAGCCTGGCTTTGCAGCTCGCGAGACATCTCGAACTCACTGGCAGCCCCAACGGCAAGAACAGCAATCGCTCACGCTCCAGCTTTTCACACAAATTACCCCCCCAAAAAAGGCACCAAACGAGTGATTTAAGCTCCTACCGCAAAGGCGATCTCTGGGAAGAAGACTGTAACCACAACCAACGCCTTTTTAACCTTACTCACGCTTGTGAAGTACCCGCCACACCTCCGGAGCCGGCTTGCACTGGAACCAATAAAGAGAATAAACTATTTACAAAAAATAAAATTTTTCATTTCATTTGCAGGGGCAGCACAGACCATCAAGGATAGGCAAAAGGCAACAGTTCCCCCCTCCCCAACAAAAAGAATTCAGCAGGTACTAACGCATACGGAATTTAAGTGGCCAAACGAGGCCCGGCTTCACAGCCCTGCCTAACTTTAAGCTAAGACCTAGCAAGTGGGCGTGGAAAATTCAGCTCAAGCAAAGCAAAGACTCACCTGCCCCCGGGGGCAAGAAATACCAAAGCCACATCTGGAGGTCTCCTGCTCTCAGCAGGACTGACTTCAGAAGTTCAGACCGGTTGCTCAGGGCTTTGGCACGCCGCATGAATTCCTGCTGGGTTTTAATTGCTATTTTAGCGCTGGTGTTTCAGTGGTGAAGCTGATCTTACGGGTGCTGTGCTCGCTTTTCGCTGCCGGTTCGGCTTCCGAACGAAGCCCACCCTGGAGGGAGGTGGACACCGAAGCAGCTCGAAGGATGAAACACGTAGGAAGCGCTGTACTCCGACTAAACGAGCTCATTAATTACTCCCACCGCTGTTTCTTCTGGGAGAACCTCCCTGCAGGCAGCAAGATCCACTGCAAGCTCGAGGCACCCAATGGCACTGCGCTTATCTGCCTATCCGTGCTTTCTGATCCAACTCATCATCCGTTCTGGCCACTTCTGGCTCTTTTTAGCCATTCTAAACCTAAAAAAATCCCTAATTTTGTTAGCTTTGCTATCTCCATTAACAGACCTGCTCCGTGAGCATCATGAGTGACAACTGTATCACGAACCATGCTCATCTGCTAACACAAACCAGGTGAAATCGCAAACACGGGCTGGTTTTCTTCTTGCCAATACTATTTGTTTTCCAGCTAGCGACAGCCCCAGCCTCGAGCCGACGCACAAGGGACTTGCTTTCACCTCTGGTTCCCAACAAACCAACTCAGAAGCTTGGAGGAAGAGGCCATTTACTTAAAACGCTTATTTTTTTAACAATGTAATTTACCTTCTGTGCCTTCAGTGGCTTTTAAATTCCTTGGGAGGCGTGGGAAGAATAACTCCAAAGAGCAAATCCTCCTTCATTAGCAGAATTCACCCCAAAACCACTCCCATAGCAAAGTACTGAAGTAAATAAATCGCTATTTTCAGCCTTCTCAAAAATCTACACAATTTGAAAGCCGCAGCACCGGTAATTTCAGTTTTTAGACTTATTTGATGAAGCTTTCACCAGCATCCTCTGCACTGTACCGCCAAGAACACCACTGACTTACACGAGGCAGACACCACATCTCCGAATCAGCTTTGCGGTTACAAAAACAAACTAAAAATTGGCGATTTAAACGGTTTATGCTAATAATTCTTGCTGGTTTCCCACTCTCCCCATAAGGATAAATCTGAATGAGCAGGTACCACTCACAGGCTGGGAATCACGTTAACTCCGGGGGAAAGTATTTCATTTCATGTATTAATCAAGATTGAAGTCAAGCCTTGAAGACTACAAGGTGTAAAGGATGTTCTAAAAACCCCAGAAACAGTGAAAATACAGATTTTTCCCTAAACAAAGGCTAAGACCAAGAAAAAAACCACTGCTATGCTAGCAAACGACTCCTGTAGTATCTGAAATATGAAAAAAAAAAAAGTGATTCTCCACCACAGAGATCCCCAGCGAGGATTTCAACGTGCGTACAAATTCGCATCAAAACCTCCATTTCCCAGCAAATGGGGTTAGGAAAACCCACCTCAAGGAAGCCCCAGAAGGGAGAACAATTAGCATAAGCATCCAAGAAACACAGGCATCTCGTTTTGTGATAACCATCCGCAAAATAAATTCCAAGGTCGCGCCGGGTCCAAGAAGTTGTGCGAGTACAGAACATGGCTCCAGGCAGTACCATGTAGCCCGGTGGTCACTGATTTCGTCCAGCAAGCGTCCTCCAATTTTTTAAGACCCCGACAACCCGGGCAGCTCTGCCACAACACAGCGGAAAGCGAAATTTCAGTTCCATATAGACGCATGTACCTTTTCTAGACCTTTTTCTAGGCTTGCGGCCACGCTCTTTCTCTTCAGAGATGCCCTGGAGCCAGCACCGAGTCTCAGCCCTCCACATCTGAATTCATTCATCTACCTAACGAGCCTCACTCCGGAAGCTCAGACACTCCCATACCAGGTTTTTCTATTAATTAATGCTTCCTAACTTCTTGTGCGTAGCCCTTTTTTCCCCTCCCTCTCCATAGTTGTGGTTTATACTCAAAGTCCAACTTCTTTGGACCTCAGCACTCCTTTAGTAACGCCCCGAGTCTGACACTCGAAAGAGAAGCAGCAACCGAGCAACCTCTGATCCAAGAACCCTTCCTGCAAACACCGCAAACAAAGGAAAGAAAAATATTGACTTTGATCCGGGAATTGAATTTGAAAGCTTCAGTACAAGTTGATTTGTTCGTAACGTCGCTGCCAAGCTGGTCGTGACAGGAAGAGTTGACTTCAGGGAAAATCAAAGCCAGTTTTGCTCCGTATACCGCTTTGCGCTGCATTTTTTTACTCCACGACCAGGTTGCTCTGTACCGAAAACAGCCACCACACCGATGAAGACACCAGCACGCCATCTGACTGCACGACTCGTGCACTGGTACAGGCTGGGGCGGACCTGCTGGAGAGCAGCTCTGCGGAGAGGGACTGGGAGTGCTGGGGGACGACAGGGTGACCATGAGCCAGCAGTGTGCCCTGGCTGCCAAGAAGGCCAACGGGATCCTGGGGTGCATCAAGAGGAGTGTGACCAGCAGGTAGAAGGAGGTTCTCCTCCCCCTCTGCTCTGCCCTGGGGAGTCCCCATCTGCAGTACTGGGTCCAGTGCTGGGCTCCCCAGTTCAAGAAAGATGAGGAGCTACTGGAGAGAGTCCAGCACAGGGCTGCAAGTATGAGGAGGGGACTGGAGCATCTCTCCTACGAGGAAAGGCTGAGGGAGCTGGGTTTGTTGAGCCTGGAGAAGAGAAGGCTGCGAGGGGACCTTAGAAATGCCGATCAATATCTGCAGGGTGGGGGTCAGGAAGATGGGGCCAGACTCTTTGCAGTGGTGCCCAGCGACAGGACAAGGGGCAACGGGCACAAACTGAAGCAGAGAAGTTACAGCTGAACACGAGAAAGAACTTCTTCCCTCTGAGGGTGACAGAGTCCTGGCACAGGCTGCCCAGGGAGGCTGTGGAGTCTCCTTCTCTGGAGATATTCAAGCCCCGCCTGGACGTGGTGCTCTGCAGCCTGCTCTGGGTGACCCTGCTTGGGCAGGGGGTTGGGCTGGGTGATCCCCAGAGGTCCCTGCCAACCCCGACCATGCTGGGATTCGGTGACTCGAAAGCAGCCCCATCTCTCCCCCGTTTGCTTCCACAAACCCCACAAACCCCAAAAGGAGAAGCGATGCTGAAGGAAACGGGGAGGATTTAACTAAACCCATCGCTGTCGCAGTCCACAACAGCCGCTCTCACGCTCTTCTGCGGTAAGAGAATAAAAACCAAGTGCTTTCGGTACACGATTCACCTGGATATCCGAATTCCCGCATCAGCATCCAAGCCAACAGCAGCCGCAAGCCTGCAAACGTTATTTCGACGATCCAAAGTCCGAGTCCGTACGTTGGCTATTGCTTACTGAGGGCAGGCAGCCTGGGCTGAAGCCGGCAGTGTGACTAACGCCCGGCCGTAACATGGAGAGCACGTTTCTACTCCCACTTCAAACGAAAATGGGAGCGAGCGTCTCGGCGGAGAAGAAAACCCGGCGATCTGCTTCAGGGTCAGCGTGCCACAAGCATGAGGGTGCTGTTACAGGAGAGCTGGGGCTGCAGGCAGCTCCAAGCTCCTCGCAAATTAACAGGGATTCTCACACCACCAACAGACTAACGAGCAACCCAAACTCGTTTGTAAATCACTCCATCACTGACAAGAAAATAAAACTTTCTCGGGCGAGATGCGGAGGGACATGTCCTCCTGGGTATGCTCCGAGTTGCAGGAAGGTTACTCAGCACCGAGATATTCCTGCTAATCCTTACCATGGAGTAAATTAATCCTTTCAGCCTAAATTAGCTCGTAGGTGAGGCCAGAGAACTCCAAAACACAACGTGGCAAAAGCCCCGAACTCACGTTCACCGCGCTGAACAACAGCGGAATCCTCCCTGAGATGTCAAGCTCAGGTCGTGGTTCAACCACATCAACCCCCTCCCACGGAGCGGCCCGACCTTCCAACCGCCCCGCCGAACACCGGGAACAGTCCAGAGCGGAGTATCGATGTGGTTTTGGGTTCATCAAGCAGTTTCTTAATGGCGTGGAATAAGTCCATGGGTTTCCAAAGGCCGTCTCCATCCCGGTGACAGGAGAAAAGCAGGAAGGAGAAGTAGACGGGGCCATAGAGGAGCACATGAAACATCAACGATCCTATCTCCAGTAAAAAAAATAAGAGTGACCCTTGGCAAATCCATCCTCCACACATGCAAGACACACTCCAGAATGCTTATTATTCAAAATAATTAAAGATCCCAGTCTTCAGTAGGGACTTTCTGACTGTTTATCTCCTTTCTACTGGTAAAAAGTCGCACCTCGGCTCTTTTCTGGACCTTTTCTGGGTTTGTTTTGCAAACAGCAAGCTCATTTATCCCTTTGCCTACGTTATTTTTCCAAGCGCACTGAAAAACCACGCGTGTAAGCAGCTGGATCTCCCCCCACTGCTGTGTGTTCCTACCTTGAGTCTCTTCGCAAGTCGTTAATTCATGGAGGGGTTTTCAACCTCCTTAAGCTTAGTTCTTCAAGAAAACAGTGCGGCCTGAGCTCTCGGGGGATGCTTCAGCGTATTTTATCAATAAGCAGCCTTAACACGAACATCAAAAAGACAAATTTCTTCTACAGCAGTCAGGTTAACCAAAAGGATTACAAACCCATACTCAAACGCCAAGTATAAATATTCTCACCTTTAGGCCAAGCTTTTTTAGCAGCACATTTTGGGCTCTGAACCTTTCAAACTCAGCCACGCTCAGCCCCACAGCTCTAGTTGAAGTCCTGCTCCTCTTCAGCCCACGTCTGCCGATACCGAGAAGCCACAACCGCTCAGTGTCACGTTTTTCAGGCGCTATCGAGAGGCCGCAAGAACATGGGGCTCCCGAACAGCCGCCTTTCCCGGAGAAACCTCACTACAAGCCGAGGTAGAAAGGACGAGCCAAGGTCAGACCGAAAATAGCTGATAAAATAAAAAAAGAGAAGGCAAAACAAGCGTGTTTGTAAAATGTGAAAAATCTGGCACCCTCAGCTGGTTAAATCCATCCCGAGACACAAAAAAAACCACGTTAAACCCAGCAGGATGGTTAAACCAGCTGAAAGCAAAGCTGCCAGGCTTAGAACAGAAGGACATTAAATCGCATCTAACGATGCACCCGGGCTCTCAACGCTCGGGTTTGACTGGCGGGGCCAGCGCATACAACCTAGAAACAAATTTGAAAAAGACAACCATAAACATCTCGGGTAACCTTTGGACGGGCGATTTGCACTCTAATCCCGTCCTCCCCCCACCGGTATTCAACTCTGAGCTCCGAGAACTGACTCTGCTGACGCTCGGCAACGGAATGAAGACGCAGCTTTGCCGCTCATATCGTAAAAACAAAATATATTTGCTGCGGCATGCAGCGGGTTCGAGGTCTTACGACCGGCGCGTTCCCGCCGCTGTTCTTCCAGTAGAGAAATACGAGTGTTTTATCACCCAGATCTTCCAAACAAGGAAATACCTACCGAAGAGGATTTAAAAACACTTTATAAAAGCAAACATCATCCAGCCTGACATGATAATTTATACTGCTGGTGACTTTTGTGCCAGCAAAGAACCCGCCTCTGGCACCGAAACCTTTAACTGCAGCAGCGGGGGAACGAATATTCCTTGTGCTGAGTTTCAGAAAATTTCCACTGCTCTCTCCCTGTTTTTTTTTCCCCTCTCCCTTATCGGGGGATGAGATACAGGGGAGGGCAGCGAGCGCCTCGACTCAGAGGATTAGGGCAAGTGATTTAAATGGATTTCTTCTGATTTACGTGGAAAATGAGCACCGTCAAGTCGTTCCAGTCCAGAGGAGTCGGGGAAAACCCCGCGTGAGCCAGCGAGCTCCCTCCAATACCTCGGCAGGGCTCCCCGGCTTGGATTTCTTACAGTTTCACCTTCCAAAAAAAAAAAAAAAGCTACTCACAGACAATTTGAGCACAAATCTCAACCCCGACCGCGCCACAGCCCATCTACACCATGTAATTAACTGGGAGATACCACAAGCAGCGCAAGTTCCTACTTCCGAGGCAGAAATTCGTTATAAATTGAACACGAACAGCGCGTCGGGGTTCAGAGCCGTCCACGGGCGCCGACTGCAGCTCCCCGTTACGGCGCCGTCTCCAAATCACAAGGAACCAGTTGTTCCGCCTCTCGGGCGCAGCCCAGCCAGATGGAAGCAAATACGATTTTCAGCTCACCGTTTGCTTTTGAAACTGAGCTGTTTTCAACCCTACTCAGCAATGCTGCAAGAGGAACGTTAAAATTAAACCTAAAATTCTGATTCTTCCCAAAAAACAAGGCTTCACATACGAAATACGATGCTTTTAAAGATTTTTGTCAGTAGGAAGAGGAGGCAGAAGAGCTTTTATAAGGAGACGAATTTAATGTGCAGCCTTGCTACGAGGCTGATGTCTCCTCCGGGTCGCTGGCGAGCCAGGGCTGTGACGTTGGGATGTTTCCAAAGCGCAGTTGCTGCCTATTTCATCATCACCCTGCGAGGTTCAGCTCCGCGGGACCCAAGCTCACCCTGCCTCCGCAGCTACCTTTCCCCAGAGCAGTCGGATAACCAGATAAACCAGCCCGGCAAAGCCTTTCCAAAGCCGGGATGGTGGTAGCCCTGACCCATCCGCAGCTGCTGGGCACTTTGCTCCTTAAAAAAAGGAATCGTGATAAGCAATTTAATGTTTTATGTAGTTTTTTGTAATTACAATCAAGACCTGCCAGCCAAAAAAAATAACAAAGCTCCTATAAATTATGCTCCTTTCAAATCCTTCTCTTCCAAAACAAGAGTTCATATGGAAAAGATGAAGAATGACTGGTTTTAGCTAATTTAGGAAAAAAAAGAGGTGCATTGAGCTTGGGAAAGCTGGAGCTCTGAGGACAAAGAGTCTCACAGCAGTTATTTAGTACCGGTTTTTAGCAAGCCTGCAGCTCAACTCTCTTTTTCTGGTTGAGTAGCTTCCATTTGATTGATCACCGCTAAATAAAGACGTTAATTAATGGGTCTGCTTTCCCATCGCGCTGGTCTTATGCAAGTAAGGGGTGTAGGCGTGGAGTAAAAGGAACTTTGCGCCGCAGAGCTTTCAGCTGAGCTTCAAGTTGCAGGAGCAGATCAGCCAAGCACAGCCAGGCCGTCTCGCAGCCCCAAGCATATTATTTTTTTAAGGGTTATTCCTCTCGCTGTAATACCTCCTCAGCTTGTCAAATTAGCATAAAAAGGATGACTGGGTGATTAAGTGCTGTCTCATGACTTTCCAAGAGAGAAGGTGCTTCAGGAAGGTGGCTCTGTTTGCCCCGCTCAGTGTTTTAACTCGCTGCACTGCCTGTTCCCAGCAAAAATGCGGAAATAAAAGGAGCTCTGCAACCCACCAAGCGTGAAAACCTGAGCACTCCTACCCAGCCCGGCTGAGCTTCTGTCCCTGCATTTAACTTAAACAGCGCAAAGCCTACATTCTGCGCTCTGGTTTTGCAAATTCAAAGTAACGAGGACGGGCACTGCACAGATAATCCACCAAAAAGCATTCTGTGTTAAGGATAGCCCCAAGGAAAACGTCTCCATGCTGCGGGACGAGTGGCTGCGGGGTTAAGCCAAGGCTGACTCCACAAACCCCCAACTCGAGCCAAGCACAAAGCAGGCGAGACCACGGCGCGACGTCCTCCCACCCCAGGAGACAGCGGCAGAAGAGCTGTGCCCGTCGGATCGCCTCCCCACCGGGTCCGCAGCGGCCAGAAATGCGGAAGAAGACCTTCCGGCAGCAGAAATAATGGAGAGGGGAAGAAATGAGGAAGACACGCTTCTTTTGAGAAGTTTGGGGGCTGCTGAAGTTTGGTTTTCTGGCGTGACGGAGCCCACGGCTGCTCTCGAAGACCAACCGGCAACGCAACCGGGTATCAAATGAGCTTTGGGGGTGCAGCCGAGGAAAAGGGAGAAGCATTCAAAAGCCAACCTGTAACCGTCAACCGAGGATCTTTACCATAAACCAAGACCCCCACACCACGCGCAGACGGGTTCCCCGGGCTTCTACGCAGCGAACACAGCCTTTTCTTTTTACAAAGGCAAATCGCATCATCCCAAAACAAGGTGAAAACGAACTTTCTCCTCGTTTGTCCAAAAATAAATAAATAAAAAAAAAAGACAAGACACAGTTATTCACATGGCTGTGGTGCTGCCCAGCTCTTCTCCCAGCCCAAAAAATATCTTTTATCCCAGGATAAAAAATAAAAACACCGTTCCCCACGTGGCTGCACAAGCCTTCTTGAGCAGGAGGGAAAAAATGACCTTACCGCTGTGAAAGCCCGGAGCAAGAGGGGATGCTTTAGACCAGGAAACATCCTTCGGTTTCCGAGAAATTATACATGGAATTATCATGTGAAAACATTCGTTGACACGAATAGCAACATGTGGATTTGCTGCAGAGCAGGGAGAACCCCGCCCCCCCCCGGGGCCTCTATTTCACTAAAATTCAGTATTTTTGGGGTTCAGCTGACCGTACCTAAAGTTCAGATCTACCCAAAGATGAACCCACTTGTGCTCGTGACTCCAGCAATCAGAGTAAGATAAAAAGCGACGCTTGCTCTGCACCATTTCCACTTCTTTTTAAGCCAAAACTTCCCCACAAAACCGCAGCTCGCCGGCGTGGGGCTCCGCTTGCCTGCAGACTCCTTCCCTACAGAGCTCCGGTCGAGCCCTGGGGTGTGCCAACACCCGCGGGCACAGCATCTCTACAAACAGAGGCTTTACTATAAAAGAAATCAAAAGGCACATTCCTAAGACAAACGTCCGACCCTTTCGCTCACATTGGAGAAAATGAGCTGCGAAAGCACCTCAAATATTCCATTTTTTTCCCTAGAAACCGCAGCATCCTTCCTACTTCTCCACTCTTCGTTCCAGTTAATTTTCACCGCGAGGATTCGGCGCTTGAGAAGAGGCTGCTACTTACGGGTGGGGCAAAAAAACCCAACAGCGAATCACAAATGTTTCAACAGTCCAGGAGATCCCAGCTCGTTAAATAGTCCACTTATTGCAGCTCATTTCCTACCATTCCTTTATTATAAACTTCAGGATTACTCTTTAAATAATAACATTAAATAATAAAAATAAACACTCTGTAACTCCATAACCCTGCTGGCTGATGGCTCCCAGCGCACCGCGAAGCTCCAGGATAAATCAACTCAGAAAAGCCCAAGGAAGTTTTAAACGCCATTTTAATTAGCAGCTATGACATAATTTAAGTTTCTCACCTTTTCTTTCATATCTTGGTTATTAAAGCCAACGTGCTGGCAGACGATCATTAAATTAAGCTAACATGATACTGTAAAAGACTAACTGTTGAAGTACCCAGGTTCATTTAAACATGTAAGTGCTTAATTACACATGTATTCATTTAACATTATTCAGATTTTTCAAGTGCGCCGCTCATCACATAAGTAAGGCAAAAACCTGACCTATAAACCTCAAGTTTTCATTTAATTCAGCATCCGTTCAAATAAAACGCACACCGCTTCGTTAGCGCTGCTCTGACCCCCTCACTCAGTCTCATTATTCAGCAGCGCTAACGAGGACCCACGCCACTAAAGCACAACTTTACAAGGCAAATAAATTGATTTTTGAGTCAGGTGGAGGTGGTTTTGCTCCAAGCACCCCTACAACGAATTCCCACCAGTCCACTCAGACTGAAAACCAACATACTGCAAGCCCCTTTCTGCCGATCGCCAAGAATTCTGCTGATCGCCAAGAATTCTGCCGGATTTACATCTATTTTTCACTAAGCCCGCGCCGTGCTGCACACCAGCCACCTCTTGAGTTGGGAGGAAACCCCCCCCAAATTCTCGCTTTCGGCAATTTACTGAAATCTCTGCTTTGAGCCGATTTACCAAGGAAAACCCGCAAGCACACCCAGCCAGCCAGTTCAAAACACTACAGGAACAAAAAGCCAAATAATTTTTAATTGGGGAACACAGACCCCGCCCAGGAAATTCTTCTTTTGCCCAGCAGCTGCCTGATGTTGACCACGTTGGCTTTGCAGGCTCCAAGATCCCTCTGCCTCCCACGGGACAACAGGTTTTGGGGTATTTTGTCTCGAAAACATGAATTTGTTAGCTTGCAGATTAGATATTTTCATCAGAGGAACACTGCTGAGCTGCGTTACAAGCTTGCAAAGCCTAATTAGGCTTGAAATACCTTATAACAACAACTTCATTAAACAAAAAAATCAGCGTTTGGGCTAAGCCCTGATTAACAAAGAACGCAAAACCCACACGCCCCCGGCTCCCTCCCTCTCCTAAATCAGGAATATTTCTTCAGCAGGCAACAAACCAACATCAAGTCCCTCAAATTTCCAAGCAAAACGACAATTTCCCATTTCCCAGCTATTGCTGACGGAGTTTCTCGTTTCAGGATGTTTGCCCAAGTCCTCACCGCTACCGACCAGTTCCTATTTTCGGTTGGTTCTAATTTTTATTTTTTTTTAAAAGCATGTTTTATGTTTCTCTGGATCCACGCCATCTCACTCCTCCTTCAAGCTTTGCTGTCGCCTCGGAGTGAGCACTGGGGCAGGACTATCTCGAGCCTTTTGGAGAAGTTATAATTAGTAACTCTCCTCCCGCTCGCAGCTAACGAGCGGCGACATGGACGCGAGTGGTCAACAAAGGGACAGAATTCCCTCACCCAAAAATACCAGGAACAGTAACGAAGCTGCTTCCTCCCATTAAAACAGGGACCAGAAAAACCCAGGAGATGAGTTTTTCTCCTCAAACACACACCGGCACTTCCCAAATACTTTGGTCTCCACATTTTTGGACCAAACCTCCCAATCTGCCTCCCGTTCCACATGAAGGCAACGCACAGTGTAAAGTTTCTGCAAGAGAAGTTAACAAAATATCATGAAAGAGGGATGAAACGTGCCTAAAAGGAAGAGTTCTGGGGGTCTGGGTCCTCCTCTCCAGGACCCAGCTGGGAATGCCAGTCTCACTCCAAGGAATTCTGCATCCCGACACCATTCCCTTGATGCGATCTCTGGAGCCGTACGGAAAACCTCCTGTCCCAACGGAGCTTTCCCCGTGCCGAGGCGTCCGTTATAATTGCCCCCCCTCTCCCCCCGCCGTCACCTCCTCGCAGGTCACCACGACATCGTGGTGAGAACAGGGGCAGGGAAAGGAGGGCAGCGTGCCGACAGTGGCAGAAACCTCGCCTGAGATCTGATCGGCCGCAGCGGGGCGGGGAGACTTTCGATTTTTTTCGGCAAGTGGGAGGTTGGGGGGCAGGGGAGGAAGCTCTCCAGACCCTTCCTCCCTGATTTTTCCCCCCACCCTGGGGTCAGCATCTGCCTCGATCAGAGGTTCAGACCAGGTTGTCTGCCTCCAGGCAAGAAGATCCATGCAGGTGGAGCAGAAATCTCAACGTTCATCTTCTCCGGCCGAGGATCGCGACCTACGGAGGTCACGGAGGAGCGGGGAATATAAAAAAAATATCGGACTCTACCTCGTGATCTGGACGCCAACATCCGTTATCGCCGGCAAAATCTACCAGGGGATGTGAAGTCCACCCGTGGTGGAGACTGTCACGGCTTCCCTTGGGAAAGGCAAGGTGTCCCGCCATCCCTCCAAGGAGGAATCGTTAAGGCCGATGGTCAAGAAATCATCTCTTGATGCGGCCAAGTCTTGCTTAATTAATCGCCCTGTGTCTCCGGCCTTCCTCTCTGGCGGAAGGTTTGCTGAGGACGTTGATAGCGAGGCAGCTCTTGGCGTTACCTGGAATCCTCAGATTTTCCTCCACCCCTTTTCACAGGCTGGTTTTGCACCTTGGGAATGATACGGAGCCCCTGCTGGGATGAATCTGAAGATGTCCTCCTGCTGATGGACAAAGGTCAGGTGCCCGTGCTGACTCATTTTGATCTGCCGGCAGCCTTTGATACCGTTGATCATGAGGAGATGTGGACGTGCCTGCGGACCCTGGCAGGGGTAGATGGAGTTGCACTTGAGTGGTCCCGGTCTTTTGGGGGTTTAATTTTTTTTGTTTTTTAATTATTTTTAAATTTAATTGTGCTGAGATATCCCAGAGGTTTGCACCTCGTCCGCCCCGAGGGCTCTCTCTTTCTGCTGTGGGGTACCGCAGGGTTTTTAGCTCGCCCTCCTGTTCCACGTGTATGAGAGGCCGGTTTACGGGGAGAGAAGGCCATCCTACGCCAACAAACTCCCGGCTCAAAGTCTCTTTTCACTGGCCTCAGAGGGTGCATTCGCAGTTTTTATATTTTTAAGTTTGTTTTTTTGCTAGAGTTTAGCAGAGACTGGGCTTGACGAGAGCTAGCTCAGTCCGAGTTTAGACCCAAAATAAAACCATGACGCCAGCGGGATGGGGGAAACATCGGCTCCCCCGTGGCGGGGGGATGTGCGTGGGCATCTGCCTGCCCCGTCTGCAAACAAGGGGTTCTCTCCTGCCAGATCCTGGGCTGTTCCCGGATTCCCGGGGAACAGGCAAGTAGCCAAAAGCGCTTCTTTTCATCTTCGCCTGGCGGAGGAGGTTGCGACCTTTCCTCTCTCTCTCGGATGCGGATCTCGCCCGTTAAACCCACGCCGGACCCGCGGATGCTGCCAGGTGCTTTAGGCCGGGCAGAACCACACGGGCTGGCTCACTCGGCGGCCGTCCCGCCCAGAGTGGACTTAACCCCCGTGGCTCTGAAGACTGCGCTTGCCTTCCGGGCTTCTTTCTGTAATTCCGGAACGCTGGTTTGGGCTTAAACAAACCCTACCCTGACCTCTCCTCGTGCTCCGTCTCGGCTCCGCAGATCGGCTGGGGTGTTCTCTGCCACTTCCCAAGGGAAGAGGAGGGGAAAAAATAAAAATAAAGGGGGGAGGTGGGGGAGGCTAACGAGGGTGTTTCAGCTCACGGGAATCAGATGCGCCCCGCCTCGGGGTGCTCTGTCATTCGGTCGAGCTGCCGAGAGCGCCGCAGAGCCCGGCTCTTTATACAGGGTAAAAATTCCCCCGCTCAGCGCGGGGTCAGCGAGTGGGCCGGGAGTCATCTGGGTCGGATTTGATCCCGGTGGGCTTTTCGACCTACACACTCACTTCCCTGCGCCAGGGGGGGGAAACCTGGTGTCCCCCTCCCAAGGCCACAGCTCGAGGGGTGTTGCGATGTTTCCGTGGTGAAGATGCACAAAGCATACGCATACAATACGAATGCTGCAAATGTCGAACTTTATTCATAGATTCTCGAGGGGTGTTGCGATGTTTCCGTGGTGAAGATGCACAAAGCATACGCATACAATACAAATGCTGCAAATGTCGAACTTTATTCATAGATTCAGTTCCTTATATACTATTTTTAAGATTATCTCATCGAAACATGCAATTTTCTAGAGACAACTACAGATTATACCTGATATTTATGGTGACCGCTACTGATTATATTTGATATCTATTTTCTCATTAGTACAGGATATAACTTCCTCACAGTAACATCTTTATTTGCCAATTGCATTTCTTGGCAAATCATTCAGTCCCATTCCTTCATGAATCTTTGCTTCTGTTCTTGTTTTTTTCTTTCTGTACTTTTCCACAGTCCTTGATTCTTTCATCGGGGCATCCCTTGATCACTGATTTTGGTCAAGCAAGGCCTACAAGTCTTGCTCCACAGCAGCGAACCCCACAGAGGGGTGGCTTTGGGGAACTGAACTTCCTTTTGTGATTTTGTTTTTCTTTATGACGTTTCCGTTTTGGACGGTTCGGTAACTGATCTACGCACGCCTGGGAACGAGAGTAGGTACGGTCTGCGAGTTCAGTCAGATCAAAAACACGAGAAGTGGGTAAACCGCCTATGGAGAAAAGAAACCAGACTCCAGGTTTAGAGATAAAAAGGCAGCGGAGTGGAACCTTACACTTCCTTCCCAACCGCACGCAGCAGGACGTCCCGTCACCGACACGCAGTGCACGGCAAGACGCGGCTACCTGCTGCTCCGGGATCTGGGCAGTTCTTTTTCTACAACTAAGGTTCTAATGCATCTGCCCCAAACAGTTGCTGTAGTATGTAGCATAAGTTATCATGAGGTGAGACTGTTAACTTAAATAGCTAATTCTGGTTTAAAAAGACTGATTGTTTCTGTGAGAAATTTGAAACATGCTCAAGTATTTGCACTTTAAGTAACCCTGTACTCTTTCTGCAGGAGAAGCCTAACACCAAGATATGACGCCGTGAAAAGCCGGAGCTGCAGACTCAATAGTCGGCAGACTGTTCAGCAGGGATTCTTTATTACGGCGCCGGGCACACGGGGGATCTCTCCTCCGAATGCGTGCACCGAAAGGACACACTTACTAGGTATTTATGCTATGTTAACGTACAAATTCATTACATTTGCAAGAAATGCTTATCACAGTTTTACCGAGAACTCATTAGCATATGGTAATGTCTGTCGTGCACGTTTGTTTGGCGTCTCTTGGTGATCCACGGGGTCTTCAGATTACCCGAAGCCTCCTTATCTCTGCAGTTTGCATCCCTGATCTCCCGAGGCCCAGCCGCCTCAGGGGATTATTCAGGAGTCCCTTATCTTGCACCCACCCCATCCCAATTATTCACAAAGAACCAAGGCTTGTTTGGGTTGTGCCATGATTCTGAACACCTGAAGTTAGAACATCCCCTATATGTTACATTGGTTACATTCACAGTTATCAATCCCTCCTTTTCTTTTGAGGATTTGTAGCTAGAGAGCTATGAATCCTCACTAGTCTATATTGTAGGTATTATTTTCAAATTTCTTCAGTCTTTCACGCCAAGGGTCCGGGAAAAGTACTTTCCGGTTTCTATTTGGTGCCTAATCTTGTTCCTTTTCCAATCACTGTGTGTCTCAACTGAATCCAATATCTGGGTGTTCTTATCTAATACCTGTGGGTCAAATCTTGGCACTGTCATGTAGGTCGAGTTGTCGTGATTGCAGTATCCTCCGTCGTGTCTTCTCCAAAACTTGGGCCAAGTATTATTGTCACAATTCCAATGACACAAATATTGTCTTTCATGCCAAGGGTCCGGGAAAAGTATTTTCCGGTTTCTATTTGGTGCCTAATCTTGTTCCTTTTCCAATCACTGTGTGTCTCAACTTAATCCAATATCTGGGTGTTCTTATCTAATACCTGTGGGTCAAATCTTGGCCCTGTCATGTAGGTCGAGTTGTCGTGATCGCAGTATCCTCCGTCGTGTCTTCTCCAAAACTCGGGCCAAGTATTATTGTCACAATTCCAATGAGTAGATCCCCGCAATCAGTAGTTTCAAACCGCCAGCCTTTTCGACCGTCCATCCTGCTTTAGGAGCCTTCTTCATTCAAGAGTAATGGATCCAGGCCGGTTGTTCCAGTTCTTGATTGCAGTAAAAGTGGTCAGCAATACCTGGTTAGGTCCATTCCACTTCTCTCTCAGTGGGTCACCTGAAAAATTCTCTTAACATAAACACAATCTCCAGGGCTAAATGGATGGATCGAGTGATCTAGCCCTTTAGCCCTGATACCCAAAACATTTTGACTAACATTTTCTAATTGTTTTCCCAAGGATATAGGATAATTCTGTAGATGCTGATTTCCCAGCTGGTTCAAATCTTCCCCCTGATATTTAGCCTGCTATGGTCTCCCATACAGTATCTCAAAAGGGCTCAGATTTTCTTTGATCCTAGGTTTTACACGTATCCAGAGTAGTGCAATAGGCAAGGCTTGGTACCTATATAGGTTTGCTTCTTGGCATATTTTTGCTAGCTGTTGTTTTATCATGTGGTTCATCTTTTCTACTTGCCCACTGGCTTGTGGTCTGCAGGGCGTATGTAACTGCCAATCGTTTCCTAATAGTTTGCTGACCTATTGCACTACTTCTGCACAAAATGTGTGCCCCTGTCCGAGGAGATAACTGTTGGTACCCCAAACCGAGCTATTATTTCATTTAATAATACCTTATTTACTTCCCTTGCTTTATTTGTTCTACAAGGGAATGCTTCTGGCCAACCTGAAAAGGTATCCGCAAGTACTGATAAGTACCTGTACCCTGCTTTTCTTGGAAGTTCAGAGAAATCAGTTTGCCAGTGTTCTCCCGGTACACTTCCCTTCCCAATACTTCCTAATTGTACCTGGTTTCCTGTATTTGGGTTATTTTTAAACATATTTCACACTCTTGGGTTACTTGTCAGACTGTAGTATACAAGTTTTTCCCTATTAATTTCTGATTTAAAAAATTTATACAGGGATTCTGCTCCCAAGTGTGTCCTATTGTGTTCTTCTTTAACCGCTCCCCATATCTGTTTAGCAGGGATTATAATTCTGCCATCACTTCAATAGTCCCATCCCTGGGATGGAATTTGTTCTCCTAATCCCTCTATTAATTCTTCATCAGCTTTAGAATACTCAACATTTTCTTGGTCACTCAGGTTTCTATTTCTGTTATCTGGAATTAAGGCTAAAATCTCTTGCATTCTCTCTGCTGCCTGATTAGCTTCAGAGTCAGCCAACCTGTTACCTCTTTCCTGGTCAGTGTCACCCTTCAGGTGTCCTCGGCAGTGCATGATGGCAACTCTTGTTGGTGGTTGAACAGCTTCTAACAGGCAAAGGATTTCCTCAGCATATTTAATCTGCTTCCCTTGTGCAGTTAGTAGTCCTCGCTCCTTCCAAATTGTCCCATGAACGTGGACAACTCCAAAGGCATATTTGGAATCTGTCCATATATTTACGTTTTTTCCTTTTGTTAACTCCAAAGTCCTAGTTAGGGCAATAGTTTCAGCCTTTGGAACTGATGTTCCAGCAGGCGGTGATTGAGACTTAACTACTTTGTCTGCTGTTGTCATCGCATACCTGGCCTTTCGAATACCTTGTCCGACAGTGCTGCTTCCATCCGTGAACCAGGAGTCCTGTGCATCTTCCAGGGGTTCCTCTTTCAAACCTGGTGTGCTGGAGTACACAGTCTCTATGGTTTCTAAGCAATCATGTGCCGATGATTCAGAGATTGACCCGCTGAGAAAAGAAACTGGGTTTGTAATATTAGTTACTACAATATTAATATTGTATGATTCAATTAGAATGGCCTGGTATCGTAGAAATTGGGATGGGGAAAGCCAGTAGTTCCCTTTTTGTTGCAGTACAGCTGATACTCTGTGGGAGTTCAGTACTGTCATCTTTTGGCCCAAGGTGAATTTTCGGGCTTCCTGAATATTCAAGACCACCGCCACCACAGCTCGCAGGCATCTTGGCCATCCTTTGCTTGCTCCATCCAGCTGTTTAGAAAAATAGGCCACAGCTCTTTTCTAGGGTCCCAGCCGTTGAGCTAGGATCCCCAGAGCTCATAAGAAAACAACCAGAAGGGTTTAGTAACACCAGGCAGGCCCAGAGCTGGGGCCTTCCTTAGATCTTTCTTAAGCGTCTGAAATGCGTTTTGAGCTTCTTTGGCTCAGATCAGTCGGGTGGGGTTGTTTTTCAAAAGCTCACATAAAGGTCTCACTATTATTCCGTAATTATAAATCCATAACCGGCACCAACCTGTCAGTCCCAGAAAGGTCCTGAGCCCTTTTACCATCTGAAGGAGGGGAGTCCTGCAGATGGCTTCATTCTGTTCTGTTCCTGGTTCTCTCTCTCCTCCAGACAGCTCGTATCCAATGTAGGTTATCACTGCCGCACCATGTGAGCTCTCTGTTGAGAGACTTGATACCCATTTAGTCCCAAAAAGTTTAACAAACTGATAGTCCACTGTATACAGTCAGGTTTTGTTTCAGTTGCTATTAATAAATCATCTACACACTGTAAAAGGGTTCCATCTCTGGAGGGAGGGTTCCATGCTTCAAGTTCTCGTGCTAGTTGATTTCTAAAGATTGTTGGGCTGTTCTTAAAACCTTGGGGTAACACTGTCCAGGCTAGCTGGGTTTTTCTACCTGTGGTAGGATTTTCCCACTCACAGAATCACAGAATCACAGAATCACAGAATGGTAGGGGTTGGAAGGGACCTCAGTGGGTCATCTAGTCCAACCCTCCTGCCAAAGCAGGGTCACCTACAGTAGGCTGTAGAGGACCTTGTCCAGGCGGGTCTTGAATATCTCCAGAGAAGGAGACTCCACAGCCTCCCTGGGCAGCCTGGGCCAGGGCTCCGTCGCCCTCAGAGGGAAGAAGTTCTTCCTCACATTCAGACGGAACTTTCTCTGCTTCAGTTTGTGCCCTTGCCCCTTGTTCTGTCGCTGGGCACTACTGAAAAGAGCTTGGCCCCATACTCCTGACACCCACCCTTCAGATATTTGTAAGTATATATTAGGTCCCCTCACAGCCTTCTCTTCTTCAGGCTGAACAAGCCCAGCTCCCTCAGCCTCTCCTCGTAGGAGAGATGTTCCAGTCACCTCCTCATCCTTGTAGCCCTGTGCTGGACTCTCTCCAGTAGCTCCTCATCTTTCTTGAACTGAGGAGCCCAGAACTGGACAGAGTACTCCAGATGAGGCCTCACTAGGGCAGTGTAGAGGGGAAGGAGAACCTCCATCGACCTGCTGGACACACTCCTCCTAATGCACCCCAGGATGCCATTGGCCTTCTTGGCAGCCAGGGCACACTGCTGGCTCATGGTTAACCTGTCATCCACCAGGACACCCAGGTCCCTCTCCGCAGAGCTGCTCTCCAGCAGGTCCACCCCAAGCCTGTACTGATGCATGGGGTTGTTCCTCCCCAGGTGCAGGACCCTGCATTTGCCTTTGTTGAACCTCATCAGGTTCCTCTCTGCCCAATTTTCGAGCCTGTCCAGGTCACGCTGAATGGCAGCACAGCCTTCTGGTGTATCTACCACACCTCCCAGTTTGGTGTCATCAGCAAACTTGCTGAGGGTACATTCTAACTCTTCATCCAGGTCGTTGATGAAGAAGTTAAAGAAGACTGGGCCCAGTACTGACCCCTGGGGGTCACCACTAGTTACCGGCCTCCGACTAGACTCAGCGCCACTGATGACAACCCTCTGAGTTCTGCCATTCAGCCAGTTCTCAATCCACCTCACTGACCACTCATCCAGCCCAGACTTCCTGAGCTTCCCTAGGAGGATGTTATGGGAGACCATGTCGAAAGCCTTGCTCAAATGCAAATAAATTCAGACGTTCTTTGACTAAAGGCAGACAGAAGAATGCATCCTTTAAATCCAATACCGCAAACCATACTTGCTACCATAGGGTGTATGTCTCTAACAATATTATTCACTTCTCTTAAATCCTGTACTATATGATAAGTTCCATCTGGTTTTTGCTTTTTTTTTTTTTTTTTGTTTTTACTGGTAACACAGGAGTATTGTATTCTGATTCACACTCCACTAGTAGTCCATACTGTAAAAAGTTACCTTGTTTCCCCTATTTTCATTTCGTTTTTCTGTTGCGTAACTTCTAAGAACTTTGGTGTTTTTTTTTTCCTTCATTTAGAGCAGCAGCTAGCACAGCAGCTTGTAACTTGATACCTTTCTGTTCTAATCACTTGACACAACCCTTGGTAAATTCTAGAGGGGGTTTCCTTTTTTTTTTTTTCTTTTCAATACCGCGTTAAAATTTTCATCTCCTATACTTTTCAATTGTCTACAAAACCGTATCAATTCTAACAGCGCATCGTGATTCAATTAATTGTTTGTGAGGGAATCATCTCCCTCTGAAGCTCATGTTGCAATAAAATAACTTCTCAACTTCTCCACTGATCGGTTAACGCAAAACACACACACACACACATAAACCAGAAGGGATCTTTTAAAATCCTTCTGTTTACAAACTGTATCACCTAAGTACAACAATATATACAGGCAAACTCCTTCAGTTAACATGTTTATATATATAGACACATAGAGCTCATTTAAAACAATATATACAGTATATTTGATACATACCCCAAAACCAGAGTCCCTAAGTGATCGATCAGTGCCAAATAACTAGAGAACTTGTAACCCCACAATATCTACCAACTTGTAAGTATTTTAAAACTAATCCCCAAATTCCCAGTTCAATTCCTAAATCATGCCGATTTTCTTTAAGCAAACCAAACCCCATACATTATTAAGATGTTGCGAGTGAGGGGTCTCCCCCTGCTTTTCCCAATGTTTCCATAGAGATCCTGGGATAGACTCTCAAAATCCTCCCCCCCGCGGAAAGACCCTGCACTGATACTTAAGAAATCATTAACCACGGCCCCGATGAATCAGAGTTCTAATACAACAGTCCCAAGTCAAAAACCGGAAATCAGCAGAACGGACCAAACGTACGTGGTGGGTTTTTTTTTTTTTCTTTTTCTTTTCCTTTTTTTTTTTTCTACTTATTTGTCTTTCACACAGAGGCTTCACACACAGTCACACAATCTTTCCAACGTGCTAGGATACATCCTAAGGGTCTTTTCTTTAAAATACCACTGCTTTGCTGTCCCCCATTTTACTTTGTTGATTCTGTACTTCTGTTAGTCTTCATCTTAACAATTTTAACCTGTCATCCCCTTCCGTCCCGCTCTGACCACCCTCCACAAATGTCACAATTAATATTCTGATCACGAGAAAAGAGGTTCACGGTGCAAGGTTGGGTGGGTTTTTTTTGGTTTTACGATGCCTGATGGGTCTGTTAACGAGCCAGTGTCCAAGATATCTGATATCTGCGTTCAGTACCAACAAATCCGAATTGCCAGCAGGGCAACTCCCGTGGGTTTCCTAAGCGCACCAATACCGACAGTGCGTTATTACAGCAGTGCGGAGCCCAGCCCGTGCCCGCACCACCACACCGAGCCACACACCCGCAGCACCAGGAGCCTGGGTACAGCACTCAGCGTAGGACGGCTCCCGCCACTGACGAGAACTCTCCAAAGGACCGGTCTCACATTCCAAAACAGAGAAAGAGAGGAAGAAGAAAGTTAAACAATACCTCTACTCTTGAGATGATCCTTGTCTGCTCACGCAGAGATCCGAGGGAGGCGAGGAGTCCCTCTGGGAAGCCCGGGGGTACCCCAGGGATCCTGTTCCCAGCGGGTCCTGCGCCCGAGCAGAGCGGGTCCCACCTGTGGGGCGAGAAGTGACGCCGTGAAAAGCCGGAGCTGCAGACTCACGAGTCGGCAGACTGTTCAGCAGAGATTCTTTATTGCAGCACCGGGCACACGGGGGATCTCTCTTCCAAATGTGCACGCCAAACACCCCGTCATTTCAGGTTAAATACAATCACAATATACATATTCATCATATTTCCGAGAAATGCTTAGCATATTCATTACTTTTCCAAGCACAAATTAGCATATGTAAATATCTTTCACGCATGTCTGTCAGCATCCTCGGGTGGTCTCTAGGGGTCTCAAGATGAAGGCTTATATTCCTCACCACGGTGTTCGCTGGTTGACCTTTGTTTCCGCGCAGACTCCGTTCTAAGATTACGTATCCCGTGTCCTTCCAGGTTGTTTTGCTCCGGTCTTGTTGCCCTCTTGGTGCCTCTTTCTCTCTGTAGCTTGGTACCTCTGCCCTCCCAAGGCTGAGCTGTCTGAGGTAGAATTATTGAGGAGCCTCTCTCTCTTAGAGCTTTCCTGTCTTCTCAAAACAGCAAATCAAGTTTGTCTAAGTAATGTTATTGAGGGGCCTCTTTATCTTAAAGCTTTCGTGTCTTCTCAAAACAGCAAGAATCTAGTTTAGTTTAATTACAATCCCTCTGGGAAGTGGAAATTTTACATTTACAGGTATCAACCTCCAGCTGGCATTGAGGGATTCTCGAGGTGAACCTCTGATTCCCGGACCGAAGGATTCCAAGTAAGTCCCCTGGAATTTAATTAAGGCATTCTTTTAACAAGTAACAGAGCTCCTGGTAGGATGTGGGTTAGAGTCCCACAGGAGGTGGGTTAGAGTCCCACTGAAGCCTGCTCGTAAGGCGCGGCGAAAGTCACGCAAGGTTGGGCTAAAGAGGTACCTCGGTTGGAAAGTCTCTGCTAGGCGAAAGCCTGTGGAGCGGGGCCCAAGGGGGGAGTCTTCAACGAGGGGTTGAAGTCTCCAAGGTTGGGATCTCCGGCAGGGGGCTGGGATCCCAGAGGGAGCTCCAACAAGGGTTGGGGTCCCTCTGACTAGTGCCTGTGATAGTGCACAATCACAACCACTGGTCGTTTGGGAGATGGGCACATTTCCGAGTAACAAGTCCATCCCACGGGGTACACCTTTGGGATGTATTCTGAAACATTGGAAAGATCTGGGGGGTGATCCTTTGACTCGGAAGCAAATGATTGAGTACTACAATCATAGGTGGCCAACGTATACCTTGGAAAGTGGGGAAAAATGACCAGGGAACGGGACACTGCATTATAACACTATCTTGCAATGAATGTTGTTTTGTAAAAGGGAAGGTAAACAGAAGGAGATGGCATATGTAGCTCTGTTCTTCTCGTTGAGAAATCATCCGGAATGGCAAAGGCAGTGTGGGATACATCCACAAGATTCTATGGTGATGGCCTTAAAGAAGAGAAAATCTGAAGAGGGTTTGAAAAGATGTTGTGCTGCTTGTAGTGTTGGCAAGGGATGCTTAAAATATGGACCTGAGGAGGATGATGTTGAATTGATGGTCGCACCTCGCCAGAGATGGGGAGATGATCAGGAGGATCGAAATTTGGAGGCTGATAGTCCTTCTGCTTCTCCTATGGGAGGGGGGGCAGGGGGATTCAGCCTGGTTTCAGGAAGGACATGGGGAAGAATGGGGGGGGTGGCCGAGCCCTCTCCCCTCCAAACCCCTCTCCGAGAAGCTAAGGAATGAGGAAGGAGAATTTTTAGTAGATACAGGGGCCACTTATTTGGTATTGAACACAGGTAAAGGGAAATTTAGTCATAAATCTGTAGATGTTGTTGGTGCGACAGGGCAAAAAGAAAATCAACCTTTCTTCAAGCTGTTAAAATTTAGATTGGGAAAACAGTGGGTAACTCACCAGTTTCTATATATGCCTGAATGTCCGTTGCCTTTGTTAGGACGAGATTTATTCAGCAAATTAGAGGCACAAATAACTTTTTAAAATCGGGAAATTGAATTATTGATACCAGAATCAAAAGCCGCAGAGGCAAGAGCGTTTATGTTACAGGATTCTTTTAAGGAGGAACAAATGCCAGAAGAGGTGGAAAATGCAGTAATTCCTTTGGTTTGGGCAAATGAAGTGCCGGGATGGTCCAAATTAGCAGAACCGGTAAAAGTGACCTTGGAACCTGGATCCAAACCGGTAAGACAAAAACAATATCCTATTAAGGGGGAGGCTCGAAAAGGATTGGAGGGGTTAATCGCAATTTTTGGAATATGGACTGTTGGTAGAATGCGAGTCAGAATACAACACTCCTATATTACTGGTAAGGAAATCTGGAGGAAAAGAATATCGACTAGTCCAAGATTTAAGAGCTATAAATCAGATAGTTCAAGATATACACCCAGTAGTAGCCAATCCCTATACTTTACTGACATCTCTGAAAGAGAAACATAAATAGTTTACTGTACTAGATTTCAAGGATGCCTTCTTTTGCATACCTCTGGATATACGAAGTCAAAGCACGTTTGCTTTTGAATGGGAGAGCCCTGCAACAGGACGAAAGATGCAACTGACATGGACTGTACTTCCACAAGGATTCAAAAATAGCCTCACAATATTTGGGAATCAGTTGGCAAAAGAATTAGAAATACGGAAGAAACAGAACCAGGAAAAGGGAACATTGTTGAACTTCAAAAGGCATTGACGATGGCCCCTGCCTTGGGTTTACCTGATCTAACCAAACCTTTGGAGCTGTTTGTCCATGAGAGGCAACATCTGGCCCTTGGAGTGCTGGCACAATGTCTGGGATCCTGGAAGCGACCAGTAGGATACTTCTCTAAATAACCTGACAACGTGAGTAAAGGATGGCCGGTATGTTTACACGCTGTGGCAGCAGCGGTATTGCTGATTCAGGAAGCTCGAGAATTGATTATGGGCCAAAAGATGGTGGTGTATGTACCACACATGGTGATAACTGCTTTAGAACAAAAGGGGGTCATTGGCTGTCCCCCAGCAGAATGCTGAAATTTCAGGTTGTCTTGCTGGAACAAGATGACGTGGAATTAAAACCACAGCTATTGTAAATCCAGCAATGTTTCTGTCGACGGAAAATCCGACAGAAAATCTAGAACATGACTGCCTGCTAACTGTTGAACAAATCTATTCCAGCAGACCGGACCTGAGGGATGAGCCTCTGGAAAATCCTGATTTGGAGTTATTTACAGATGGGAGCAGCTTTGTGAAAGAAAGAAGACGAACGGCGGGATACGCGGTTGTCACCACCACCGAGGTACTGGAGTCAGGAACGCTGCCTGCAAATACCTCGGCACAGAAAGCAGAACTGGTGGCATTGCAGCAAGCCTTGCGCATGGCAGAAGGAAAGAGGGTAAATATATGGACTGATTCCAAATACGCATTTGGTGTGATTCATGCTCATGGGGCTGTCTGGAAAGAAAGAGGACTGCTCTCAGCCTGAGGATCATCGATAAAACATAAAGAAGAAATCCTCCAGCTCCTAGAAGAGGTGCAGAAGCCAAAGGAAGTGGTGGTAATGCATTGCAAAGCTCATCAATTTGGTCAGACAGCTGTAAACACAGGTAATCGATTGGCGGACAAAACAGCAAAGGAGGCTGCGGAACGAGGTATCCTTGCACTGGTACCAGTAAATCAGATAAAAATCCTGAATCTGAAACCAAAATATAATAAATTGGATGAGCAATTGCTGGAACAATTAAAAGCATCACAAAATACAGAAGCATGGTGGGTAACGCCAGAAAAGCAGGGAATAGTAACCCCGCAAGTTATGTTAGAACTTGCGAATGAAAAGCATGCTCAGACACACTGGAGTGCAGATGCTATGGTCTCGAGTTTAAAATCATCTGTAGTGTGTGTAGGAATGACAGGAATAATTGAATCGATAGTGGCCAAGTGTCCAATTTGTCTCAAAAATAATCCCTTAAATCGGAAAAAGACACCCTTAGGAGTCAAGAAACAAGGCAATTCCCCAGGAGACTATTGGCAGGTTGATTTTGCTGAATTGCCCAGGCAAAATGAATTCAAGTATTTCTTAGTATTGATGGATACATTTTCTGGATGGCCAGAAGCCTTTCCTTGTCGCATCAACAAAGCAAGTGAAGTGGTTAAAATATTGTTAAAAGAAATAATACCAAGGTTTGGAGTACCAGTAGGCATGTCTTCTGACACGGGACTGTGGGATTTCTGGAAGAACAGGGACATATTGTGAGCAACCCAGACACTCTGATATGGACTTGATCGGTCTGTAGCAGCACAGGCCTCAAGGCCATCGAGAGGCTGCCGAGGATAAACAGGAGATCTGTTAATAGATGCTCCAGGAATAGTGACCAACCATAACCGACTGCTGTGCCGAGTGCTGTCTATATAATCCAGATTCTCTGCTAATAAAGTGGACTGTTATGGATCATATTGGTCGAGTCCTTGATCCTGCCGCAACAAATGGCACCCGAACAGGGACCCGCAGATTTGCATTAGCATCGCCGGCTGATTTCTCCAGGGAGATCGAACCCTGAGGGAGCGGACGCCGGCCGAAGGCGAGTGCTGCCCCAGCACTTGGGAGTCGCTAGCGCACAACTGGGAAAAGAAATCCAGGAAATCCTGCCCTGATCAAGCAGGCGGCCAGGGAGGAGATGGGGTCCACTCTGACGAAGGAAGAGTCAGCAGTGGTTAAGCTCCTCCAACAGATCTTCTCCGTGAGAGGGCTACAATATGACTCGGCTACCTTGAAGTCTCTGCTGCTTTGGGCACGGAGAAAGGACTTCATCCCCTGTGTTATCGCTGCCTTTGAAGTTCAGACATGGGTTGATATCGGAGCGAAACTGTGGGAAGAAATTAGTACGGGATCCAAGGAAGCGAGCCAATTCTCCACGCTGTGGAGGCTGATACATGAGGCTTTAAAAGCTGTGAGAGCTGAGAGGGGAGCCGCTGCCTCTGCTTTCGCTGCGTTAACCCCCAAGGGACAGTCCTGCTCGGCGACCAGCCTGCTGTTCCGGGGTCCCAGCATCCCTGCGCCGCCTGTGACAGCAGGAGGGGCCCGAGTTGGCGGCCCGTGGAGGCCAGGGACCCTGCGGTCCTGGAGCAGGAGCACGCGCAGGGCGACCGCTGGCGCAGGAGCTTCCACCCCCGCCGCCAGAGTCACCGCCACTGCCACCGCCACTGCGCCACGGAGAGGGCTGCGCTGAGCTACCGCCGCTGCCCCTTCCATCGTCCCACGTTCCGGAATCCTGGACCGCGGTGTCCTCCACTTCCTCCGCCCACGCCGCTGGCTCCCGGGACTCCCGGGACTCGTTGCGCAGATGAGAAGGTGACGGACATTTCGCTGCCGGAGCCACCAGTCCCTGACCCGTGTAACCCGTTTTCTCTTCCAGCCCCACCTTGCGCCGTGCCGTGGGATGGGGGTTGGGAACCGGGGGAGGGTCGGGGGTGCAGTGGAGAGGGATGGCTGCAGTGACGGCAGCTGCAGCTGGGGCGGCGGTGCCACCGTTGGTTGCAAAACAGAAAAGGAGAAAACAGGACAGGAGTTGTTTCAATTGTGGAAAAAAGGGTCACTTTCGGAAGGAATGTGGAGCAAAAGGAGCGGTTGGCCAGGGGGGAAGAAACTGGTGCGTGAACTGCGAGCGGGATAACCACAATCCCAGCGAATGCAGAAAATTGGGAAACAGAGCAGTTGTTCGACTTGGATGTGTGGAGAGAATCGGGGACTCTGTGCGTGCAGATCGGCCACAAAGAGGAGCGATAATTAGCCCCTGTTTTTCGAGCTGTCAAAAGCATGATCAGCTGAAAGGAACGAAAGCTCAATTGAAAGATTTTACAGAGAATTTTGAAAGAACAAAGTCTTGCAGCTTCAGATCCCTGAGGAAATCATTACTTGGAAATGAGTGCATACAGCTTGAAATGCTCTAAAACCTGCAGAAACTATCTTAGAAGTGGCTGCTGCTCCTCCACCGTTTTCTCCAAAGCAAGGACAGAGCCGCAGTTTTTCGAAATATTTAACCCTACACACGATGCAATTCCTAACCCAACACGAGCAATGCGGGAGGTAAATCCGCCAGAACCTGACGATCCTTTAAACCCAGAGAAACGGGAAGCGGGGTGCAAAATCCGGCACCCCGACAGTGTGCAACAGGGTCCCTCTGCAGCAGTTGGTGCACCGGACCTGGGATCAGAGCAGGGTGAATCCCAGCATCAAACCGCGCAGCCCCTCCGGCACCGCACAGCCCGCAGCGCCAGCAGCCACCGCACCGGGCGGCTCCGCAAACCTGGCACTGGGGGGCACCCCCCCCCCCCCCCCGTAAAGGTCGGGCCTTCCCCGTGCGCGTGCTGACCTCTTCTGGCACCGGCGGCTGCTTTTTCCAACCCAAAGTTTGTAAACAAGAGCCACGTGGTGACACCAGGTGTCCCCCGTGTTCCTCCCCGGGGGTGAGGATGCTCGGGCCGGGAGCCGGCAGCGTCTGCCTGACGAGGTCCGCCTGTATCCCGCAGGAACGCGGGTGTACAGCCCGCCGGAGTGGGTGCGCTACCACCGCTACCATGGGTGCACGGTCACCATCTGGTCCCTGAGCGTGCTGCTCTACGCCATGGTCTGCGGGGACATCCCCTTCGAACACGACGCCGACATCGCCCAGGGGCAGTTCTGCTTCCGGCGGAGGGTTTCTCCAGGTGGGTACCCGGCTCCGCGGCGAGGGGGGGATCGCGGGTTTTGGGAGATGGCACCAGGCACATGAGCATCCCGCTTTGATGGCTGTGGAGGAGGTTGATCTTCCATGGTTGGAGGAGATGGTCCAGGAGGAGGTTGATCTCCCACAGTTAGTTGGACGAGATGGCACACGTCCTGCCATCTTGCTCTCCTCCAAAATGGATAATCACGTGGGAGGTTTGGGTGCAGCTCTGAGCACACTCAGTATGGCCTGGGCAGCGTAGATGGTGGCACAAGGTGGACAAGAGCCTTCTCTGACTGACCGGCACTTTCTGGTTTCTCTCCCCAGAGTGCCAGCAGCTCATCAGATGGTGTTTGTCCATGTGCCCCTCAGACAGGCCAACTCTGGAAGACATCTTGTACCATCCTTGGCTGCTAGGCAGTCACCTGCCCTAGGAGTCATCGGAGATCCACCTGCACAGTTGGATCCAGGAGCCTGGCAAGTAACAACTCCACACAGCTCCTGGCCATAAGAAGCAAAGAGTACCAGATTTTTTCCTTGTGAGCGCAGCACTGAGCAGGGATCATCAGATGGAAACACGCACATCTTGTGCTGGAGCTGGGCTGGAGACCTGGTGGCCACCATCCAACCCAGCTGTCCTGGACTCCATCTGAATGACCCTGTCTCATCTGGTGTTTTGCCAGTCAATTTTTCATTTTTGAGTTTTGGTTCTGTTTTTGGAGGCTCCCAGGTGTCTTCCTGACCTGCTGAATTTTGGGACTGCAAGAGGATCGGACACCTTATTGCAAGAAAAGCTTCAATGGGGCCAGGGGGGGAGGGAACTGGTTGGGGTGGAGAACAGGTACTGCGGCCGAATGGCTGTCTCTTCTCCGCTGTCATCGTGCTCGAGTGCCTTCAGTTGCGATCAGGGCCGCGCTGGAGGAAACACTTGAATGTTCCTGCACTGCTGCTTTTCCAAGACTCGTCTGGGTATACCGTTCCTTTTCCCTTTTCAAGAAAAAACCGGTCAGAAGATGCTGGGGAGCCAAGCGGGCGATGGCTCGCCTCCTGTGCCTCCATCTCGTGGGGATTTTCTCGGGTTCTTTGATTCTCTGTGCCCTCCTGAATGCACAAACAATGCAAAGCAACAGAGCTAGAAACGTGTACAAAGTTATATAGGAGCAAAGTTTGATATCCAGTTGTTAATAGTGATAAGATTTTACATTGTTTCTCTTTTCCATTTTTTGGTGTTTAATTTATTTTCACGAATTTGTCTTGTTTTTTTTTTAAAGAAAGAGTTCTAGCCAGTAGGATAACTTATTTATTTATTTATAATTCGGGTGGGTTTCCAACCCACGCCTTGCTGCTACAGCTGCCTATCCCCCGGTTTTCCGTTCAGGTCTTCCCTCCGTGTCTGTCCTGTGTCCATCCCCGGGCCCGCGGTGTTTCTGGCGGGTGGTGTGGAGCGCCTGCCTGCTCCCCAGCTGTTCTGGGCACTGGGGTTTCCTTGCCACGTGCAGATCCGTTCGCAGCTGAGTTTGGGTTTTCCTCCCAGGTGTCTTGTTCGGGGCTGGAGAGGGGCAGCCGGCCTGGGCTGTCCACACTGTCGCGTCTTTACATGTTACCAACTGCGTAGCTGGCGGGGTTTTTTTTTGTTAATAATGTTGTACAGGGGAATTGAGAAATCTTATTTTTTTATGCGCTTTTCAATAAAAACAAACTATTTGATGTGATGGAGTCATTCCTTTATTGCAGGGCAGGATGACAGATGCTGCGAGGGCGCTGGGTGCCGGTGATTGCACCGTGGCTGCCCCAGGGAAGCCCGGTGTGTCTGCAGCCGAGACCTAACCCCAAAGGTCCCACCAGCGACGTTAACCAGGACCGGGCGGCCGAAAGCACTGCGGGGAAGGCTGGATCCGGCCCTTGGCGGGGTGTTTGCAGCGCCAACTGCTCCTGGGAGAGAGCAAAGGGGTGCGGAGCCCGTTTCCATTCATCCGCAGGCTGGTGTGGAGCATGTGCTGGGGACGGTGAGGAAACAAAGATCAAAGTGACCTGACGAAACGCCGGATGTTGTCAGCCCAACTAAATTTTGGTAAGGCAGAGCCTGTTGCTCCAGCTCAGCCTGGGCAGAGCGGGTGTTGCATGCCGGGTGCCGGTGGGTGAAGAAAGCCGCCGGCGGGCTGTCCCCACCTCCAGCTCGGCTGCAGCGAACGCGGAGCGAGAGGAAGTCAATCTTCAGATGACGAGAATTCGGTTGCTATCAGTCAGCAGTTGTAACGCTTCGCTTGAGCTTTTACCCTCCAAACTGTCAAACTCCACTTTCCCAGCTTCGCGGCGCTTCGGCTTCAGGGGTGTTGGGTTTTGGGGTTTCTTTTTCCTTAGCACTTTTTTTTAAATTGATATTTTTTTTTTAAATGTTTTTTTTTTAAAAACTAACTTAATGGGCTGAATTTTGAAGCTCTGTTCCTGCTCAGCCTCATGGAGCACCTGCTGCTGTGTGCACACGCGGGGCTGCGTGTCTGCTCCAAGGAAGGGGCACGTTTCCCTTTCCGCAGGTTACTTTGCGTCCCCTAGCCAGATGTGACTCCGAACAGGGTTATCCTCGCTTGCCCACTCTGGTGCTGCTGTCGGAGGGAACCGGGGGTCCTGGAGCCCGGTCCCAGCCTTGTGGGGTGACCTGGTGTGCTGTGTCACCGCTGTGCCTCCACCTTCAGCAGAAAGTGTGAACTCGGTTTGTTTGGTTGGTTTTTTTCTTTTGTATTTTATTAGTTTTTACTCAGCTGCATCTTTCATCTCCTCCTCGGCTGCCAGAAGCAGGAAGCGCAGCTCCAAGCGCCTTCAAAGTCGAGGCCTATTTTGAGATGTGGTTTGTATTTCACCTCCTCTCTCGCTTTTTTTTCCCCGCACCATCCGGGAAGCTGCTCTTACACGAAAGCAAACCTCCCAGTCACGCCACCTGCGAGGAGCCCGAGCCCCTCGGGTGGCCACCGTCCTCCCCGGCCCCACCGAAACGCTGTCCTGGCCGTCCGGGCTGCGGGCTGAGCTCGGCCCACCCTTCCCGTAAACGCTGGCTAACTGCTGCAGTGTTTCTTAGAAAACCCACCGCAGAAAGGCCGAGCAGGTCCGGCGTGGGGCTGGGGTGCTGACAGACGCTTCGTTGTCCGCTCTGGGCTCGTTCTGCAGGAGGGGAACGGTGCCATCGTGTCCCCCGGCAAGATCCCGCTGCCCTGGTACTGTCCTGTCCTGTCAGGGCCACCGGCTGCAGCCGAGGGTTGGGTGTTGGGAAAGGATCGGTGCATGTTTGATCCCCTGTGCACCAGCCTTTCAGCGCGGTGATACCTTCTCCTGGCAAGGAGCAGCCAGCTTCGTGTCCCAGACCTCTGCCACGGCGAAAGGACCACAACAGATGTGACGGGAGACCCGAAGATGGGCAGCCGCGGCATCAGCTGCCCGTTGCTTCTCTCCGTGATGCCCATCACCATCGCATTGTGGCACGGGAACTGCACACAGGGGCTGGAGGAAAGCAAAAGGCCTTCTTGCCACTCGTTTCTCCTCGGTGGGGGGATTTTCGCTGCCCTTCAGGAGAGAACGCAACCGCAGGAGTTAGCCAGTGGGAAGCGATTCCATGCCAGCATCGCTCTCCCATCTCCCTTTCACAACTTTCTATCGCTCCACGGTGTCAGCAGGGGAAGAACCTGCAATTCAGAAAGCTGGAAAAAATGATGAAACAGGACCAGGATGAGATTTCAGGCTGTTGGACCTCCCATTGTGGAAGTGGTGGAGTCGCATGGATGATGGAGGGCTTGCAAAGGGCCAGCACTCCTCACACCTGTGGCTTCCTGAGCACATCCACCTTCAGCTAAGGCGCTTGGCGATGCAGAGAGGACTGGCCAGGGGAGCCTGGAGCCACAGGGAAAGGGACAGTTTTATTTTCCAAGTCCAGTTCTGGGAATGGGAGATGAGCAACCGCCAAACATCTGCCACGGCTGGAAAAACGCGGACGAGCACCGAGGAGAAAAATGACCCGGGGCAGCCGGGGCTGCAGGGACCCGAAGAGCTGGAGACTTGGAGGTGGTATCTCACCCTGCGTCCTGTCGCAAGGAAAACATCCAGCTGCCCCCGAGGCGGCATCTGGAACCCTCTGGCCCTTCTCGGCACAGTGAGTCAGGGGAGCTGTTTTCAACACCTGCCTTAGGACAAGGTGAATGATCAGAAAACCAGGTGTCCCACGGCTCCAGCTCCCCGATAATTAATCCTCGTGGAAGTCGGTCTCCGAATGCTTTTTGCCAACAGGCTGTGTGGCCATAGCATTATCTCCACGGGGCACGTGAGAAAACTGAGGCACGGTGACCTGACTCACTGGAGATCTTCTGCAGTGGAGCTTGGGCTTGCCTGCCTTTCCCTGCCCCATCCCTCCTCGGGCTGGGACCGGCTGCGGAGGAGCTCCCAGCTGCAGATCCCCAGTGTCGCCCGGGCAGGGGATTTGGTCCTCCAGGAACTGAGACCAAAGCCCTGCATCCCTCTCAGCACGAAGCCGGGGTGAAACATGTCCCTTCCCAGGCCTCCTTCAAAACCCCCTACCCGTGCTCTGACAGCGAGGGGGGCCAGGTGCTGGTTTCAGGGACCTGGAGCCCGGCTCGAGACCAAAGTCTCGTGTTTTGGGGTTTACACCGACCTTCCCGAGAGGGGGATCTGAGCTAACCCTGCCTCCGTGACACATCGAAACTGCATCACTCGGCCCAAGAGTTGGTGGGGGTATTTATGAGGAAAAAACACTTTATTCACTGTAAAAAAAAAAAAAAAAACTCCACTGCAAAACCTTGCCAGTGTGTACAGTTGAGTCAAACTTTGCAGCTTCAGCTAAACAAACATATTTTTCAAAGGATTAATCAGAGTGTTCCTTTCATTCTTTCCCAAGCTTTTGGTCCCCTTCCTCCAGGGTAATATTTTTGTGCCTTAATCACCGTGTTGATTACAGTTAGGAGGGGTCAGGAGACCCGAAAAATGAAACAACAGTTCCTGTTTCAAATCAAAGCAACCACTTCAGCTAACCCAGAATGACACGCAGGAACGTGTGTGCACGTGAAGAGCGAGCGGGTTGCAGGGACGGGGATCTCACCCTGCTGCGAAAGCTGTGAGAAAAACAGCAGTGGCAAAATGTCGTTTCAGGTCAACCCCTGCTGAAATTCTTCATCTTCTCCCCCCTCCCCTGCATAATGTGCAGGCGGGGCTGGGCCCGCCAGCACACGCGCGTGGCCTCATAAGCCATCGGCACTGACCCCAATGGAAACTGCCCCCGCGCTGCCAACCGCACGGCACGTGTACACATGTGCGTGGGTGTGCTGGGGTCTCTGTGTGCAGGATTGCATGCGTATGTGTGCGTGCGTGTGTGTCTGTGCACATGTGTGTGTGTGTGTGCATGTGCCTGCCGGGAGCCCGTGCTCGGGCTCGCTCCCGCTTGGAGCTGGGCTTGCGGAGCTGGAACAGGGCTCGGCAGCCCCAAGCAGGGACGCGTTCCATTCGCAGAGGGTTTACTTCCACAGCCCCTGGGCTTTTCTGGTTGACCACGTCCCTTGGAGATGCGTGCGTGGTCTTAATTTTTAGGTAGACAGAAAGCATCCCTTTACCGGGCTTGAACCACCAAGCCAGAACCCCAGAGAAGAAGGTTTGTTCACATCCCCGGACGGGTGGGAAGTACCTGCACTGAAGACAATGAGAAGCTAAGGCTCTGACTCAAGTGTTTGTGAGTTTTCTCAAAAACCTGCTGGATGCCAGCGTGTAAAATAGCTCTGCTCTGAGTTACTCCATCAGAGACTGGAGTCTCCTGGGTCACTGGGGGGGAAGGAGCCCCCGTCCACTCTGCAGCTGGGAAGAGGGTCTTCCGACAAGGCCGCTGAGAGCATTTTCATTCTTATTAGATTCAGCCATCTAGACAAACATGCCTTTCCTCCTTGGTTTATACATTCACATACGACAGGAGTTAAAGCATTCCTTTATTGCACGAATGTAAAAGCAGCCACTGCTCACCAAGCAGCAGAACAAAGCTTAAGAAGGAGCAAACACCGTTCCAGTATTGTCACCTTCCGTTTGTGCACCATTTCTGGATTCAGCCTGCGTTTAAAAATAGGGCTCGTGACCTAAATGGCAACACATTTCCCTTTCCTAATTGGCTTCCCAAGCCATTATTTCCTCACGGAGATGTGCCCTGCATCTTCCCTGCAATGTGTTTGATCTGAGGCCTCAAGAGGTGAGAAGAAAAGTCACGTTCAGCCGGGCCAGATGTCCGTACGGGTCAGTGCCCTATCTCTCACGCCAGCCGGGAGCAGGTGCTCAGATGAATGGGAGGAGCGAGGTCGTCTTCAGCATAGTTGTTTCTCTTTGTCAACTGTACTACCCAGCTCAGTCAGAGACTGTGTCCTACTGCTACGTCAACTGCCAGTATGCAGGTTTTGTACCAAACATGGCATTCATGGATTTTCATATTCTCTGTACTCAGCTAAGAAAGAACAAAGGAATGGAAAAAGGCGAGGGAGGGAGGGAGGGAGGGAGGAGGGGGGAGGACGGGAGAGATGAAGGAGAAGAGGAAAAGAGACAAACAGAGAGAGAAATCCTAGACGTTGGCAAGCCCTGCTAGTCAGGACGACAAAACAAACCTTGAGACAGGATCATGCAAGTAAATGGCTGAAACTCCAGCTGTAATGCACTTTTGCTAAGCTTTGTTTCTACTAAGCCGCTAGCCTTTAAGTTCTCTGCTTGCGTTGCAGTAGCGCAAAGTCCTCATAGCGTTAACAGTAGCCAGCACCCTTTCTACCAGAGCAATGCGCTGCCTTGAATTCCCCACACTCGTCCATTTTCGGTAGCCTCCGCTCCATACACACTCCCTCTTCACCATGGGTGGTCCTGAGATCAGGTGCTGCTTGCGGAGTCATTTAGCAGCCCTTGACGTAGGAACTCAGGTCTCTGCCCTCGCAATGGTTTTTCCAGCCGTACCTGGAAGAGAAATACATGATGTCAGCTGAAGGGATAGGCAGTGATTGAATCCGTTCAAAAACCACACTTATATACAGACAGCTGGCTGGGCATGAAAGGTAGGAATCAGAGAAAATTCTGATGAGCTCAGTAGAGGGAGCTGGGGGAAGGGAACCACGGGGAGAGCTCTGGGAGGGGAGGGAAAGTTAGGGTGTTAGGGCAGATGCTGGAGCCAGGACGCCTTTCAGCTCTAGGAGAAGGACTGTGCTAAACTTTACCAAATACAGCTTCCCACCCACTGGCCCCCCCAGGCACCAGTCAACAGCAGGATTTTCTTTTGTCTGCTCTGCCCACTCTTCCCCAGTGCCCACTGCAAATATCCTTACCAGGGAGTGAGGCCGTGAGCATCTCTAGCAATCTTCTTGGCACACTTAATATCGTCCTCAAGATCATTTGTCATAAGCTCTGTGGGGGCGGGAGAAAACGTCAGTATGGAGGAAAGAGGGGTAGAGGGAAGCAGGGATAGATGGGCAGAAGGAAAGGTGTTCATTCATCAGGAAGGCTAGGAGGGATATCGAGGAGATGGATGAACACGGAGAGAAATGGCCAGAGCAGCTGCTAGGCGGATGTGATGGACAGATCAGGGTGCTTTCATCGAGAGGATGAAGGAAGGCTCGTTGTTCTGTCCCACCACTTACCTGAGCAACTGATGTGGCAGCCGTCGACGGCTCCACTGGTCTTGCCATCATTACACCAGTACTTGCTGTTGATCTGAAAGATCCCGTAGTCCCTGCTTGGACCATTGTTGTTATACGCTTCGGTGTTGTAATCGCTCTCGTGTTGCACCAGGCAGATCCCTGCAGGGAGAAGAGAGGAACGTCAAGGGATGCTCAGGGTAAATAAGAGGGAAGAGATGAAGAGATTAAGGACGGATGAAGAGCTGGAGAAGTAAACCGGTGATACGGTAAGTCTGAGGAATGGATGGAGAAGTGCTTGGAAGGAGAAAGCTCTGGATGGGTATTTGTTGTGTAAGCAATAGAAGGGGGCAAGGAAGGGGATGGGGCAAGGAAGGGGATGAGGCAGAGAGATGGTGAAGTCAAAGGACTGGAGGGACAGAACAGTACTGCTGGAAGGTTGCAAAGAAGCTGAGAGGGACAAGGGTGGTATAGGTGGAGAGGTGCAATGGGAGCTCATTATACTCACAGTCAGCTATGGTTGTGCCCTCGAAGCCCTCAAAGCCATGCTCACGCAGGATCTTCACCAGCTCACATCGGGGGATGATTTCTCCCTCAGTGCCTGGCACAGCCAGGCCGAGGAAGGCCAGAAGAAAGCCGAAGAAGAGCACTGAGTTTCTCATAGTGCAGTCCACAGCAAGGAAGTGCCAAAGCGACTTCAGCTGTCTGTCTGTCAGGGCTGCCTTCAATGCCAGCCTTTTATTCCTGCTCCCAGGAGGAGGACCTACCAGCTAGCCAAGCATATCTGGGAAGTGTGGAACGCCTTTATGGTAACGAGCCAATAAGGAAGCAGGCCAAAAGCCAAAGACGTGTCCTGGAGAATGCCAGTGCCTGCTCCACCAGCCCTGCAAGGCTGGGACTCGTGCACACACAGGCAGTACAGCAATCCCCAGTTGCTCCAGGAATGAAATTTAGGGGTAGCATTGAGCTTATGGTTATAGTTGCCATAGGAGTTGAGCTGGGATTTACCTACGAAAAAAGGCTGGGAAGCCTGAAGAGTCACATCTACAGCAACAGAAAACGCTGAGTTTACAATTAAATTATAGTTACCTATGGGTAAGAACCAGCCTTCGGTTTAGTCTGTTGATGCAGTATAGCGTTGTCCTATGGTTTCAGGGTAGGGTTGCTATAGGGACTGCTTTTTGGTAATCGCAAGAACTGAGGTCACCCCAGGTTCCTTTAAATGAGGGTTTGGCTGCACATGCATTAATTTTAGGATACCGTCGTTTGAAAATCTTGAGGCGGTCACCAGCTTGGTTGTTGGGGTTATGGACGCTTCATGGATCAAAGGCTGCATTTGCCTTGTGTGAGTGAGATAAAAGCAATTTAGTAGGCAAAGCAAAATCTGTCCTCACAAGCACAGCGAAACAGAGGATTGATACACTACTTCCCATCAGGAGGAAGATGTTTAGCCACCTCCAGGAAAGCAGGGCTTCATCACACAGAATGTTTACTTGGGTAGGGAAATGCCATCACTCCAAACATCCTCCCCTTCCTTCTTCTTTCCCCAGTTTTTATTGCTGAGCACGATGTCGTATGGTGTGGAATGTCCCTTTGGTCAGTCAGGGTCAGCTGTCCCGGCTGTGTGCCCTCCCAGCTTCTTGTGCACCCCAGCCCAGCCGCTGGCGGGGCAGCTTGAGAAGCCGAAAAGGCCTGTGGAAGCACTACTCAGCGATAGCTAAAGCACCGCTAGATCACCTTCACTGTTTTCAGCACAAATCCAAAACCTAGCCCCATACAGGCTGCTGTGAAGAAATTCAACTGTATCCCAAGGGCTACATTTCAAGGTATACTCAGTGACATTGAGACTGGTAAAAAAGACTTTATGTTTGTGTAGTGAGATTAGGGAAGGTGATTCTGGGTCAATAAGGGAAGGTTGTCCAGGCGGACTGTAAACACACTCACGGGACTTGCAGTTAAAGTCTTGAAAAACATGTATATCCTACTAATCACTATTTAGTCTTGTGTGCTTGACACTTGAGTTTAGATAGCGTAGGCCTGCGATAGACTCAAAGGCACCTTATCGAATATGCTTGAGATTCCTGCCCTGCGGTGGGAAGCACAGTGGAAAATTACGCCTGTGTGAATTCCCGATACAGACAGGTGAAAGTCGCAGGTTTGGTAGCTTTTTCTCTTGCTAGCAAGGACTGAGCTCTGCGGTGCCTGCATCGCCGCTCTGTGTGTGTGCCCCTGCAGAGCACCAGGTGCTGCTGCAGAGATCCCCTGGTTCGCGAGGTAACAAACATAAATTTACTCTTTGCATTTCATCCGGGGCTTTGCGGTTGTTGCTGCGTCCTGCCTGTGTCGCCACACACAGAAGGGTACGCTCGTAGTTTAGAAGGCAGGACTGGGAGCCACCCTGGCCCATGTTTGTTCCCACTGTGGAAAGTTTACAGCCTGGGCTTCTGGCTTTCAGATACCTACTAAATTGGTCATGTGCAGCTTTTAAGGGCATTCGCACTTGGGTTCACACACCATTCGCATCTCCAAGGGTAGACACGTGGACGCAGCAAAATGTCCAAGTGCCAGAACACACCTCTTTGCAGATGCCTCGAAAAAGGAATTTTACTGAAATCTCATCCTGCGGGCATCGCATTTGCTTTCTTTACCAGTCACCAAGAACCTCTCAAGGTACTGCTGCTTTCCAGACATGTTAGAGAGTAGCCACAATGATACTGGCTACATCCTGCAGCACCTTCAGAGGCATCCCGTGGGGTGTCATGGACTGGTGCATGTCCAGCATCTCCAAGTCATTCCTGCATGGGGCTTCATTGACGATCATCTCGTCCAACTGCCTGGCCACTTCAGGGCTGACCAAAAGTTACAGCACGTTATTGAGGCCATTGTCCAAATGCCTCTTAAACAGCGACAGGCTTGGGGCATGGACCACCTCTCCAGGAAGCCTGTTCCGCTGTTTCCCTACTCTCTTGGTAAAGAAATGCCTCCTAGTGTCCAGTCTACAGCCTGTGTAGCTCTCCGAATCTCACTGGCAGGTGTGGAGACCTGCAAGCAGCTCTTGCCATTGAAGCCCAAGGTACAGGCGGCATAGATTCTCCTTCTGTGGCCTCTTCATCATGTCATCCTGGGGAGAAGTAGGCTCCATGGTGTTTCTCCCCTAGCCATCCAGGATTCGATGTAAAGATAGAGCACTGGCCACTTCTCTCGACTGGTGATGTCTAAAGCCAGCTGGATGGCTTTCACCTCTGCAAACTGGCTCGACTCACCTTCTCCCTCGGCAGTTTCCGCGACTTGTCGTGTAGGGCTCCGTACAGCAGCCTTCCACCTCCACTGCTTCCCCACAATGTGACAGGACACATCTGTGAACAGGGCATACGGTTTCTTATCTTCCTACAGCTTTTTATACAGTGGGGCCTCTTCAGCACGTGTCACCTCCTCCTCTGGCGATGCTCCAAAATCTTTGCCTTCTGGCCTGTCCATGATTACCTCCAGAATTCCTGGGCGACTGGGGTTTCCCATTCGGGCGCACTGGGTGATCAGCGCGACCCACTTACTCCACGTAGCATCGGTGGCATGATGCGTAGAGGGGACCCTCTCTTTGAACATCCAGCCCACGACCGGCAATCGTGGTGCTAGGAGGAGCTGTGCTTCAGTGCCCACCACTTCTGAAGCAGCTCGAACGCCTTCATATGCTGCCAGAATCTCTTTTTCAGTGGGAGTATAGCGGGCCTCGGAGCCTTTGTATCCCTGGCTCCAAAACCCCAGGGGTCGACCTCGAGTCTCCCCTGGTGCTTTCTGCCAGAGACTCCTGGTTGGGCCATTCTCCCTGGCTGTGGTGTAGAGCACGTTTTTAACATCTTGCCTTGACTGGACTGCACCAAGGGACACAGCATCAACTATCTCCCGTTTAATTTGTTCAAATGCCTGTCGTTGCTCAGGGCCCCATTCAAAATCAGTCTTCTTCCGGGTCACGTGGTACAGAGGACTTACAACCTGGCTGCAATTTGGGATGTGCATCCTCCAAAAACCCACAACACCTAAGAAGGCCTGTGCTTCCTTTTTGCTGGTTGGTGGAGACATAGCTGCTATTTTGTTGATGACATCCATTGGGATTTGACGGCACCCATCCTGCCATTTTATCCCCAAAAACTGGATCTCTTGCGCAGGTCCCTTGACTTCATTTAATGGCGAAACCAGCTTTCAGAAGGATCTGAACTATTTTCTCCCCTTTCTCAAAAACTTCCTCTGCTGTGTCACCCCATACAATGACGTCATCGATGTACTGCAGATGTTCTGGAGCTTCACCCTTTTCCAGTGCAGTCTGGATCAGCCAATGCAAATGGTGGGACTGTGTTTTCACCCCTGGGGCAGTCAATTCCAGGTGTACTGGATGCTCCTCCAGGTGAAAGCAAACTGTGGCCTGCACTCTGCTGCCAAAGGGATGGAGAAGAATGCATTAGCGATGTCAATTGTCGCATACCACTTGGCTGCCTTTGACTCCAGCTGATATTGAAGTTCTAGCGTGTCTGGCATGGCAGCACTCAGCGGTGGTGTGACTTCATTCAGGCCACGGTAGTCTATTGTCAGTCTCCACTCTCCAGTAGATTTTCTCACTGGCCATATGGGACTATTAAAGGGTGAGCGAGTTTTGCTGATCACCCCTTGACTCTCCAGCTGGCGGATCAGCTGATGAATGGGGAGAAGGGAGTCTCGGTTGGTACGATACTGTCGCCGGTGCACCATTGTGGTCGCGACTGGCACCTGTTGTTCTTCAACCCTCAGCAACCCCACAATGGAAGGATCCTCCGACAGACCAGGCAAAATGGACAGCTGTTTAATTTCTTCCGTCTCCAATGCAGCTATGCCAAAAAGCCCACCGATACCCCTTTGGGTCCTTGAAATACCCTCTCCTAAGATAGTCTATACCAAGGATGCACGGAGCCTCGGGGCCAGTTACAGTGGGGTGCTTCTGCCACTCCTGCCCAGTGAGGCTCACTTCAGCCTCCAATACACTCAGCTCTTGGGACCCCCCTGTCACTCCCAAAATGCAAATGGACTCTGACCCTTTGAAATCTGATGGCATTAAAGTACACTGTGCACCAGTGTCCACTAGAGCTTTATACTCTTGTGGATCTGACGTGCCAGGCCACCGAATCCACACCATCCAATAAACGCGGTTGTCCCTTTCCTCCACTTGGCTGGAGGCAGGGCCCCTCTAATCCTGGTCAGAGAATTTGCTGCTCCCTTGCTGTAAGAATGACTTGGAGGTCCCTTCCAGAGGATCGGAATCAAGATCAAACTGCCTACCTGGTCTGGAGAGCTGGCTGCTGGAAACTGGAGCGGCATTTTTCCTAAGAGAATCCCCTTTTGTGATTGTTTTACCTCGCAACTCACGCACTCGTGCCTCTAGACTTGAGGTAGGTTTTCCATCCCACTTCCTCATGTCCTCTCCGTGGTCACGCAGGTAGAACCACAGGGTGCCCCGTGGTGTGTAGCCTCTGTATTCCCTCTCCTGAGCAGAGAAACGCTTGCCCCTAATAGCTGAGATGCTGGCCCGTACAGGTGTGGAGTAGGACATATTCTCTTTGAATTGCTGGAACTCCTGGGACAGTTTCTCCACAGCTGAGACGAGGGAGGAAGAGAGACTTTCCTCATATTGCTGGAGTCGGACAGCCACCTTATCCACTGTTGGTGCCTCTTCACCTCTCCACTCTACTACTGCCAGTGAGCTGGCATATGAGGGTGGTGCACTCTGTACAAACTTCCTCCACATGGATCATGTGCACTGGACTTCATCTGGGTCTGTGGGTACCTTGCTCATTGTCTGGGTCATAGTAAACCAGCTCCCGCACAGCTCATTCCCTCGAGTACTGAATACCCCTTTCCATATTGGTCCACTTGCCAGGATAGCATACAAAATCGTCACTGAAGGGGTATCTCTCCCTCACGCCTGACAGAAGTCTCCTCCAGAGGCTGAGGTCTTGTTCCTTTTTCCCAACAGCCTTGTCAATGCCCCTATCCCTGGCCAGAGATCCCAGGTGCTTGGCTTCCTTGCCCTCTAATTCCAAGCTGCTGGCCCTGTTATCCCAGCACCGCAGCAGCCAGGTGACAATGTGCTCGCCTGGGTGGTGGCTGAAATCTTTCCACATGTCTCACAGCTCGCTCAGGAACAGGGACTGGGTGATGATCTCTGTCTCTGTCTCCTGCGAAGACCCTGGCTCATCGTCATCCCTCCCGGAGCGATCTGCTCTCTTTACGTCTTTCTTTAGTTTCACAGGGGTGACTGCTACTGGCACAGGTTGGTCATTGGGCTCAGTCGCAATGGCTGCGACTGGAACCGGAGCTGCAGCAACTGCCGTGCCCGCCGGGGAAGCCAGGACAATGCCAGTGGCTGCAGCAGTGTTGGTGCTGGTCGGAGGGGCTGTGACTGCCTGCTGGGCTGGAGGGGCTGCAGGGCCGGCTGGGGGGCAGCGCCAGTCGCAGTGCCTGCCGCTTCGCTTTCCCCCCTTTCCCTTTTAGGGCACTGAATCAGGTGGAACAGGGCTTGGTAGGCATGGGCCAGACCCCAGCACGTTGCGGTGATTTGTGTCTCTCTGGAGTTCCCAGGGTGGCAGCACACTTTTTGCAGATATTTTACTAGTTTGTCGGGATTCTGCACTTGCTCAGGGGTGAGTTTCAGAAACATCGGGGGTGTCCACCCCCCAAGACACCTGCCCATGCTGTCCCACACACCCAGCCACTCCGAGCTATCCAGCCCCAGGGCAGGTCTCTGCACGATGTTGTTAACTACTTGTTTAACCCTAAACAAAACCTGAAACCCATTCAGGAGGCAGAACAATAGAAACACGCTGGCCTGAGCATCCCACGGGTACTCGTAATTCTCAAAAGCCATTAGGACCAGCCTGAAGGAGAGAGGAGGGGTGAAAGAGTGGTGTAAGGTATCCCCTCCGGTTTTCCCCAGAGAGTGGGTTCGATTATTAACAAATTCTAAGACATAGGATCCGAGGTATGGAGATGACCGCAGTGCCACATGCAAATAGAAGCCTAATCTCATGCACAGTGATATTATCGTGTCATAAGTCGATATCGTACAGTAGAGCAAAATCATCATCCTGATCCTTTTCCCAGTGATGACAAACAGCATGGCAGCAAACACATACAGCAAGTAAGGATTCAAATACCAGAGCCATCTGATCAAAGTCAGCAACATTTTTTACCGTTGACTATTTAACTAACACAGTAAATGCATACAAAAATTATAACAAAATCTATGTTGTTTTAACACCCGCTGCTCAGCCCTGCCGTTACCCCCGCCCCACGCTTGGGCGCCAAATTTAATGTTATAGTTTGGCTGCGGCCAGCAACAAAAGTGCCACGCGGCTGCCCCTCCCCCCGCTGGGGTGCGGAGGAGAATGGAAAGAAAAAGGCAGAAAACTGGTGGGTCGGGATAAGGGCAGTTTAACAGAACAGCAAACAAAGGGAACAGGAACAACAACGATACAGATAAGGGGAAAACACAACACAAACCGCACAACCCAGAGAGCCGCCCTCCACGACCACCAACCGCCGCCGGGCGCTCCCGAGCCACGAGTGAGTTCCCGCCACCCAGCTCCCCCCCACTGGAACCCAGCATGATGGCACATGGTATGGAATACCCTGCTCTGTTTGGCCAGGTTGGGTCAGCCTGCCCAGCTGTGTCCCTTCCTGGGTTCTGGTGAAAATTAACCCTGTCCTGGCCAAACCCACGACAGTGAATCCATGTTGACTATTCCTGATAACCTTCTTTTCCTCCACTTGCTTGATGATGACCTCCAGAATGAGCTGCTCCATCATCTTTCCCAGGATGGAGGTGAGGCTGACCGGCCTGTAGTTCCCTCGGTCCTCTTTCTTGCCCTTTTTGAACATTGGAGTGACATTGGCTTTTCTCCAGTCCTCGGGCACCTCTGCTGTCCTCCAGGACCTCTCAAAGATGATGGAGAGTGGCTCTGCAACGACATCCGCCAGCTCCCTCAGCACTTGTGGGTGCTTCCCATCGGAGCCCATGGATTTGTGGGCGTCCAGATTGCTTAAGTGATCCCCCACACAGTCCTCCTCGACCAAGGGACGATCATCCTTTCTGCAGGCTTCCTCTCTTACCTCCAGGGCCTGGGATTCCTGAGGGCTGGCCTTAGCACTGAAGACTGAAGCAAAGAAGGCATTCAGTAACCCTGACTCCTCTGCATCCTCCATCACCAGGAAACCCACCCTGTGCAGCAGCGGCCCCACATTGTCCCTAGTCTTCCGTTTGCTGCTGATGAAGAATCCCTTCTTGTTGTCTTTGACATCCCTTGCCAGCTTCAATTCCAGGTGGGCTTTGGCCTTCCTCGTTGCATCCCTGCATGCTCTGACAACATTCCTGTACTCTTCCCAAGTGGCCTGCCCCTCTTTCCACATTCCATGGACCTTCCTCTTCCACCTGAGCTCCGCTAGAAGCTCCTTGCTCATCCATGCGGCTCTCCTGCCTCCTTTTCTAGATTTCTTTCTCAGGGTGATGCACCACTCCTGAGCATGGAGGAAGTGATGTTTAAACAGCGACCAGCATTCTTGCACCCCCCCTGCCTTCTAGAGCCCCAAGCCACAGGATTCCTCCCAGTAGCTCCTTGAAGAGGCCAAAGTTAGCTCTCTTGAAGTCCAAGGTTTTGATCCTACGTATCACCCTGCTTCCTCCATGCAGGATCCTGAAGTTCGCCATTTCATGGCCACTGCAGCCAAGGCTACCTCCAGCCTTCACATCCTCAACCAGTCCCTCCTTGTTTGTTAGTACAAGGTCCAGCAGAGTGCCTGTCCTTGTTGGTTCCTCCACCACTTGCATCAGAAAGTTATCATCGATGGTCTGCAGGAACCTTCTGCATTGCGTGTGGCTGGCTGTGTGGTTTTCCCAGCTGATGTCAGGGTGGTTGAACTCCCCCATGAGAACCAGGGCCTGTGACTTGTGAGGCTGCTTGCAGCTGCTTGTAGAAGGCCTCAATCAACTTCCACCTCCTGGTCAGGTGGACTGTAATACACACCCACAATAATATCACCCATATGAGGCTGTACCTTAATTCTATCCCATAAGCTCTCGAGTCGTTCTTCATCCAACCCCAGGCAGACCTCAATACATTCCAGTTGCTCTCTCACACACAGAGCACCTCATAAGTGTTTTAAACAAATTGAAACACATGCTTTGTGTGTTTGTGCACGCAAGTGCAGGATCCAGCCCCCACTCACCCCTCACCGCCTTCCCCCCACACTCGAAGAAGACGGGCTCTGCAGGAATGGAGACTCAGAGAATATCCAGCTGGCTGGGACCCAGGGAAGGGGGGCTCGGCCATGGGGCAGAAGGGGCAGAAATGGCTAGGGGAGAAACACCATGGAGCCTGCTTCTCCCCAGGATGACGTGACGAAGAGGCCACAGAAGGAGAATCTATGCCGCCTGTACCTTGGGCTTCAATGGCAAGAGCTGCTTGCAGGTCTCCACACCTGCCAGTGAGATTGGGAGAGCTACACAGGCTGTAGACTGGACACTGGGAGGCATTTCTTTACCAAGAGAGTAGGGAAACAGCGAAACAGGCTTCCTGGAGAGGTGGTCCATGCCCCAAGCCTGTCGCTGTTTAAGAGGCATTTGGACAATGGCCTCAATAACGTGCTGTAACTTTTGGTCAGCCCTGAAGTGGCCAGGCAGTTGGACGAGATGATCGTCAATGAAGCCCCATGCAGGAATGACTTGGAGATGCTGGACATGCACCAGTCTATGACACCCCATGGGATGCCTCTGAAGGTGCTGCAGGATGTAGCCAGTATCATTGTGGCTACTCTCTAACATGTCTGGAAAGCAGCGGTACTTTGAGAGGTTCTTGGTGACTGGTAAAGAAAGCAAATGCGATGCCTGCAGGATGAGATTTCAGTAAAATTCCTTTTTCGAGGCATCTGCAAAGAGGTGTGTTCTGGCACTTGGACATTTTGCTGCGTCCACGTGTCTACCCTTGGAGATGCGAATGGTGTGTGAACCCAAGTGCGAATGTCCTTAAAAGCTGCACATGACCAATTTAGTAGGTATCTGAAAGCCAGAAGCCCAGGCTGTAAACTTTCCACAGTGGGAACAAACATGGGCCAGGGTGGCTCCCAGTCCTGCCTTCTAAACTACGAGCGTGCGCTTCTGTGTGTGGCGACACAGGCAGGACGCAGCAACAACCGCAAAGCCCCGGATGAAATGCAAAGAGTAAATTTATGTTTGTTACCTCGCGAACCAGGGGCACACACACAGAGCGGCGATGCAGGCACCGCAGAGCTCAGTCCTTGCTAGCAAGAGAAAAAGCTACCAAACCTGCGACTTTCACCTGTCTGTATCGGGAATTCACACAGGCGTAATTTTCCACTGTGCTTCCCACCGCAGGGCAGGAATCTCAAGCATATTCGATAAGGTGCCTTTGAGTCTATCGCAGGCCTACGCTATCTAAACACAAGTGTCAAGCACACAAGACTAAATAGTGATTAGTAGGATATACATGTTTTTCAAGACCTTAACTGCAAGTCCCGTGAGTGTGTTTACAGTCCGCCTGGACAACCTTCCCTTATTGACCCAGAATCACCTTCCCTAATCTCACTACACAAACATAAAGTCTTTTTTACCAGTCTCAGTGTCACTGAGTATACCTTGAAATGTAGCCCTTGGGATACAGTTGAATTTCTTCACAGCAGCCTGTATGGGGCTAGGTTTTGGATTTGTGCTGAAAACAGTGAAGGTGATCTAGAGGTGCTTTAGCTATCGCTGAGCAGTGCTTCCACAGGCCTTTTCGGCTTCTCAAGCTGCCCTACCAGCAGCTGGGCTGGGGTGCACAAGAAGCTGGGAGGGCACACAGCCGGGACAGCTGACCCTGACTGACCAAAGGGACATTCCACACCATACGACATCGTGCTCAGCAATAAAAACTGGGGAAAGAAGAAGGAAGGGGAGGATGTTTGGAGTGATGGCATTTCCCTACCCAAGTAACCATTCTGTGTGATGAAGCCCTGCTTTCCTGGAGGTGGCTAAACATCTTCCTCCTGATGGGAAGTAGTGTATCAATCCTCTGTTTCACTGTGCTTGTGAGGACAGATTTTGCTTTGCCTGCTACACTGCTTTTATCTCAACCAAGCATTTTTCTCACTTTTACACTTCTGATTCTCTCCCTCATCCCACCAAGGTGGGGGGAGAGATCGAGCCTCAAGTTTCTTCTATGGCCTCAAGTTGCATCAGGGGAGCTTTAGACTGAATATGAGGAAAAATGTCTTTACTGAAAGAGTGGTCAGGCATTGGACCAGGCAGCCCAGGGAAGTGGTGGAGTCCCCATCCCTGGAGGAGTTCAAAACACGTGTAGATGCTGCACTTCAGGACATGGTTTAGCAGGCATGGTAGTGTTGACGTGACAGCTGGACTTGATGATCTTAGAAGTCTTTTCCACCCTTCATGATGCTGTGATTCTATGATTCCGTAACTTAGCAGCCTACTGGGGTTAAACCACAACACCCACACAAGGCAACTACAGCCTTTGATCCATGAAGCGTCCATAACCCCAACAACCAAGCTGGTGACCGCCTCAAGATTTTCAAATGACGGTATCCTAAAATTAATGCATGTGCAGCCAAAGCCTCATTTAAAGCAACCTGGGGTGACCTCAATTCTTGCGATTACCAAAAAGCAGTCCCTATAGCAACCCTACCCTGAAACCATAGGACAACGCTATACTGCATCAACAGACTAAACCGAAGGCTGGTTCTTACCCATAGGTAACTATAATTTAATTGTAAACTCAGCGTTTTCTGTTGCTGTAGATGTGACTCTTCAGGCTTCCCAGCCTTTTTTCGTAGGTAAATCCCAGCTCAACTCCTATGGCAACTATAACCATAAGCTCAATGCTACCCCTAAATTTCATTCCTGGAGCAACTGGGGATTGCTGTACTGCCTGTGTGTGCACGAGTCCCAGCCTTGCAGGGCTGGTGGAGCAGGCACTGGCATCCTCCAGGACACGTCTTTGGCTTTTGGCCTGCTTCCTTATTGGCTCATTACCATAAAGGCGTTCCACACTTCCCAGATATGCTTGGCTAGCTGGTAGGTCCTCCTCCTGGGAGCAGGAATAAAAGGCTGGCATTGAAGGCAGCCCTGACAGACAGACAGCTGAAGTCGCTTTGGCACTTCCTTGCTGTGGACTGCACTATGAGAAACTCAGTGCTCTTCTTCGGCTTTCTTCTGGCCTTCCTCGGCCTGGCTGTGCCAGGCACTGAGGGAGAAATCATCCCCCGATGTGAGTTGGTGAAGATCCTGCGTGAGCATGGCTTTGAGGGCTTCGAGGGCACAACCATAGCTGACTGTGAGTATAATGAGCTCCCATTTCACCTCTCCACCTATACCACCCTTGTCCCTCTCAGCTTCTTTGCAACCTTCCAGCAGTACTGTTCTGTCCCTCCAGTCCTTTGACTTCACCATCTCTCTGCCTCATCCCCTTCCTTGCCCCATCCCCTTCCTTGCCCCCTTCTATTGCTTACACAACAAATACCCATCCAGAGCTTTCTCCTTCCAAGCACTTCTCCATCCATTCCTCAGACTTACCGTATCACCGGTTTACTTCTCCAGCTCTTCATCCGTCCTTAATCTCTTCATCTCTTCCCTCTTATTTACCCTGAGCATCCCTTGACGTTCCTCTCTTCCCCCTGCAGGGATCTGCCTGGTGCAACACGAGAGCGATTACAACACCGAAGCGTATAACAACAATGGTCCAAGCAGGGACTACGGGATCTTTCAGATCAACAGCAAGTACTGGTGTAATGATGGCAAGACCAGTGGAGCCGTCGACGGCTGCCACATCAGTTGCTCAGGTAAGTGGTGGGACAGAACAACGAGCCTTCCTTCATCCTCTCGATGAAAGCACCCTGATCTGTCCATCACATCCGCCCAGCAGCTGCTCTGGGCATTTCTCTCCATGTTCATCCATCTCCTCGATATCCCTCCTAGCCTTCCTGATGAATGAACACCTTTCCTTCTGCCCATCTATCCCTGCTCTCCCTCTACCCCTCTTTCCTCCATACTGACGTTTTCTCCCGCCCCCACAGAGCTTATGACAAATGATCTTGAGGACGATATTAAGTGTGCCAAGAAGATTGCTAGAGATGCTCACGGCCTCACTCCCTGGTAAGGATATTTGCAGTGGGCACTGGGGAAGAGTGGGCAGAGTAGACAAAAGAAAAACCTGCTGTTGACTGGTGCCTGGGGGGGCCAGTGGGTGGGAAGCTGTATTTGGTAAAGTTTAGCACAGTCCTTCTCCTAGAGCTGAAAGGCGTCCTGGCTCCAGCATCTGCCCTAACACCCTAACTTTCCCTCCCCTCCCAGAGCTCTCCCCGTGGTTCCCTTCCCCCAGCTCCCTCTACTGAGCTCATCAGAATTTTCTCTGATTCCTACCTTTCATGCCCAGCCAGCTGTCTGTATATAAGTGTGGTTTTTGAACGGATTCAATCACTGCCTATCCCCTCAGCTGACATCATGTATTTCTCTTCCAGGTACGGCTGGAAAAACCATTGCGAGGGCAGAGACCTGAGTTCCTACGTCAAGGGCTGCTAAATGACTCCGCAAGCAGCACCTGATCTCGGGACCACCCATGGTGAAGAAGGAGTGTGTATGGAGCGGAGGCTAGCGGAAATGGACGTGTGTGGGGAATTCAAGGCAGCGCATTGCTCTGGTAGAAAGGGTGCTGGCTACTGTTAACGCTATAAGGACTTTGCGCTACTGCAACGCAAGCAGAGAACTTAAAGGCTGGCGGCTTAGTAGAAACAAAGCTTAGCAAAAGTGCGTTACAGCTGGAGTTTCAGCCATTTACTTGCATGATCCTGTCTCGAGGTTTGTTTTGTCGTCCTGACTAGCAGGGCTTGCCAACGTCTAGGGTTTCTCTCTCTATTTGTCTCTTTTCCTCTTCTCCTTCATCTCTCCTGTCCTGCCCCCTCCTCCTTCCCTCCCTCCCTCGCCTTTTTCCATTCCTTTGTTCTTTCTTAGCTGAGTACAGAGAATATGAAAATCCATGAATGCCATGTTTGGTACAAAACCTGCATACTGGCAGTTGCCGTAGCAGTAGGACACAGTCTCTGACTGAGCTGGGTAGTACAGTTGACAGAGAGAAACAACTATGCTGAAGACGACCTCGCTCCTCCCATTCATCTGAGCACCTGCTCCCGGCTGGCGTGAGAGATAGGGCACTGACCTGTACGGACATCTGGCCCGGCTGAACGTGACTTTTCTTCTCACCTCTTGAGGCCTCAGATCAAACACATTCCAGGGAAGATGCAGGGCGCATCTCCGTGAGGAAATAATGGCTTGGGAAGCCAATTAGGAAAGGGAAATGTGTTGCCATTTAGGTCACGAGTCCTATTTTTAAACACAGGCTGAATCCAGAAACGGTGCACAAACGGAAGGTGACAATACTGGAACGGTGTTTGCTCCTTCATAAGCTTTGTTCTGCTGCTTGGTGAGCAGTGGCTGCTTTTACGTTCGTGCAATAAAGGGATGCTTTAACTCCTGTCGTATGTGAATGTATAAACCAAGGAGGAAAGGCATGTTTGTCTAGATGGCTGAATCTAATAAGAATGAAAATGCTCCCAGCGGCCTTGTCGGAAGACCCTCTTCCCAGCTGCAGGGTGGAAGGGGGCTGTGGAAGTAAACCCTCTGCAAACGGAACGCGTCCCTGCCTGGGGCTGCCGAGCCCTGCTCCAGCTCCGCAAGCCCAGCTCCAAGTGGGACCGAGCCCGAGGAGGGGCTCCCGGCAGGCACACGCACACGCGCACACACACACATGCAGAGACACACACGACACACGCACGCACACATACGCATGCACTCCCGTGCACAGAGACCCCAGCACATCCACACACATGTGTACACATCTGCACAGACACACAGACACACACGACTGGCCACACGCATGCAGACAGACGCACGCCGCACTCAGCAGAACCCAAGCAGCAGTGGTGGTCTCGTCCTGTTCCCCTCTCTGGCTGAAGAGAGTGAAGCTCCCTTACTCCTCAAGTGGGGAAAACACATCCCACAGCCCCTCGCCACATCCTTCTCTCTAACTTGGCGAAACACAGATTGGATGGGCGGACTGCTCGGCAGCTAAGGAACTGGTTGGAAGGTCACTGCCAGAGGGTAGTGGTCAACGGCTCGATGTCCAGATGGATGCCGGTGACAAGTGGTGTCCCTCAGGGGTCCGTGCTGGGACTGGGGCTGTTTAACATTCTCGTCAACGACTTAGCGAGATCAAGTGCACCCTCACCGAGTCTGCAGATGACGCCACGCTGAGTGGTGCAAGTTCCACACCAGAAGGACGGGATGCCTTCCAGAGGGACCTGGACAAGCTGGAGAGGCGGGCCTGTGCGAACTTCAGGAGGCTCAACAAGCCCGAGTGCAAGGCTCTGATGGAGCAACAGAAGAAGCAAAACCAAAGCACGTCTTGGTTCCCAGTGGAGAACTGGGGTAGCTGTAGGATAAGGGATGCATAAATAATTCCACTCCAGACAGCTCGGCCTTGGGAGGGCGGAGGCACCAAGCTCCAGAGATAAAGAGGCACCAAGAGGGCAATGAGACGAGAGCAAAGCAGCCTGGAGGGACGCAGCATAGGTGATCTTAGAGCTGAGCTGGCGCAGACACAAAGGTCAACCAGCGGAGACTGCGACGAAGAGCACGGGCCTTCATCTGAAGCCCCTCGACGACCGCCTGGAGGCACCAGCAGACACGAGCGAAAGACGTTAACATCTGCTAATTGGTTCACGGGACAAGCATGAATATGCCAAGCATTTCTCGGAAATGTAATGTATCTGTATCTTGGGATTGTAATTAACCTGGCATGAAAAGGGTGTTTGGCGCACGTTTGGAGGAGAGATCCCCGTGTGCCTGGCACCACAATAAAGGATACCCTCTGAGCGATGCGCGTTGTTCTGCTGGGTCTTGGAATAAATCAGCGACCCAGAAGGGACCCTCTCTGTTCGCAGTAGGAGGCTGGGGGATGCAGAGATGGAGAGCGGCCCTGCCGAGAAGGACTTGGGGGTGCTGGGGGATGAAAAGCAGGACATGACTCAGCAGTGTGAAAGGCAGCCATGCCCTGCTTTGGCAGGAGGCTTGGATTAGATGACACACAGAGGTCCCTTCCATCCCCTAATATTCTGTGATTCTGTGATTCTGCGTTGGGTCTTTTAGGTGGCAATGTGTGTTGTTGGGTATTTTAGGAGGCAATATGTGTTGTTGGGTCTTTTAGGTGGCAATGTGTGTTGTTGTAAGTTTTAGGTGGCAAAGTGTGTTGTTGGGTCTTTTAGGTGGTGTGTTGTTTGATATTTTAGGTGGCAATATGTATTGTTGGGTCATCTACGTGGCAATATGTGTTGATGTATGTTTTAGGTAGCAATGTGTGTTGTTGTATGTTTTAGGTGGCAATGTGTGCTGTTGGGTCTTTTAGGTGGCAAAGTGAGTCGGTTGGTCTTTTAGGTGGCAATGTGTGTTGTTGGGTCTTTTAGGTGGCAAAGGGAGTTGGTTGGTCGTTTAGGTGGCAATGTGTGTTATTTTATGTTTTAGGTGGTAATGTGTGTTCTTGTATGTTTCAGGTGGCTATGTGTCCTGTTGGGTCTTTTAGGTGGCAAAGGGAGTTGGTGGGTCTTTTAGGTGGCAATGTGAGTTGTTGTATGTTTTAGGTGGCAATGTGTGTTGTTGTATCTTTCAGGTGGCAATGTGTGTTGTTCGCTCTTTTATGTGGCAATATGTATTGTTGGGTCTTTTATGTGGCAAATTATATTGTTGTGTCTATTAGGTGGCAATGTGTGTTGTTGTATGTTTTAGGTGGCAATGTGTGTTGTTGGGTCTTTTAGGTTGCAATATGTATTGTTGGGTCTTCTAGGTGGCATAATGTGTGTTTTTGTATGTGTCAGGTTGTAATGTGTGTTATTGGGTCTTTTATGTGGCAATATGTATTGTTGGGTCTTCTAGGTGGCAATGTGTGTTGTTGTATGTTTTAGGTGGTAATGTGTGTTGTTTTGTCTTTTAGGTGGCTATATGTATTATTGGGTCTTTTAGGTGGCATTATGTGTTCTTGTATGTTATAGGTGGAAATGTGTGTTGTTGGGTATTTTAGGAGACAACGAGTGTTCTTGGGTCTTGTAGGTGGCAAAGTGTGTTGTTGGGTCTTTTAGGCAGCAATATGTGTCGCTGTATGTTTTAAGTGGCAAAGTGATTTGTTGTGTCTTTTAGGTGGCAATGTGTGTTGTTGTATGTTTCAGGTTACAATGTGTGTTGTTGGGTTTTTATGTGGCCATATCTATTCTTGGGTCTTCTAGGTGGCAATGCGTGTTTTTGTATGTTTTAGGTGCAATGTGTGTTGTTTGGAATTTTAGGTGGCAATGTGTCTTGTTGGGTCTTTTAGGTATCAATGTGTGTTGTTGGGTCTTTTATGTGGCAATATGTATTGTTTGGTCTTTTAGGTGGCAATGTGTGTTGTTGGGTTTTTTACGTGGCAATGTGTGTTGTTGTATGTTTTATGTGGCAATGTGTTTAGTTGGGTTTTTTACGTGGCAATGTGTGTTGTTGTAGTTTTAGGTGGCAATGTGTGGTGTTAGGTCTTTTTGGTGGCAAGTTGAGTTGTTGGGTCTTTTAGGTGGCAATGTGTGTTTTTGGGTTTTTAGGTGGCAAAGTGAGTTGTTGGGTCTTTTAGGTAGCAATGTGTGTTGTTGGGTTTTTAGGTGGCAAAGTGAGTTGTTAGGTATTTTAGGTGGCAAAGTATGTTGTTGGGCCTTTTACGTTGCAGTATGTGTTGTTGCATGTTTCCGGTGGCAATGTGTGTTGTTGGGTGTTTTATGTGGCAATATGTATTGTTGGGTCTTTTAGGTTGCAATGTGTGGTTCTGTATGTTTCAGGTGGCAATATGTATTGTTGGGTCTTTTAGGTGGCAATGTGTTTTGTTGTATGTTTTAGGTGGTAATCTGTGTTGTTGGTATTTTAGGTGCAATATGTTTTGTTGGGTATTTTAGGGGCTAAGTGAGTTATTGTATGTTGTAGGTGGCAATGTTTGTTGTTGTATGTTTTAGGTGGCAATGTCTGTTTTTCTATGTTCTAGTTGATAATGTGTGTTGTTGGGTCTTTTAAGTGGCAATGTGTGTTGTTGGGTCTTGTAGGTGGCAAAGTGAGTTGCTGTGTCTTTTAGGTGCCAAAGTATATTTTTGGGTCTTTTAGGTGGCAAAGTATATTGTTGGATTTTATAGGTGGAAATGTGTGTTGGTTTGTCTTTTAGGTGGCAATGTGTGTTGTTGAGTCTTTTAGGTGGCAAAGTGTGTTAATGTATGTTTTAGGAGCCATTGTGTGTTGTTGTATGTTTTAGGTGGCAATGTGTGCTGTTGGGTTGTTTAGGTGGCACTATGTGTTGTTGGGTATTTTAGGTGGCGTGGTGAGTTGTTGGGTCTTTTACGTGGCAATATGTGTTGATGTATGTTTCGGGTGGCAATGTGTGTTGTTGGGTCTTGTAGGTGGCAATGTGTGTTTTTGGGTCTTTTAGGTGGCAAAGTGATTTGTTGGGTCTTTTAGGTGGCAATGTGTGTTGTTGGATCTTTTAGGTAGCAATGTGTGTTCTTGGGTCTTTTAGGTGGGAAAGTGAGTTTGTGTGTCTTTTAGGTGGCAATGTGTGTTGTTGTATGTTTTAGGTGGCAATGTGTATTGTGTGGTCTTTTCGGTGGCAATGTGTGTTGTTCGGTCTTTCAGCGGTCAAAGTGAGTTGTTGGGTCCTTTAGGTGGCAAAGTGAGTTGTTGGGTATTTTAGGTGGCAATGTGTGTTGTTGTATGTTTTAGGTGGCAATGTGTGTTATTGTATGTTTTAGGAGGCATTATGTGTTTTTTTATGTTTTAGGTGGCAATGTGTGTTTTTGGGTCTTTAAGGTAGCAATGTGTGTTGTTGGGTCTTTTAGGAGGCAATGTGTGTTGTTGGGTCTTTTAGGTGGCAAAGTGAGTTGCTGGGTCTTTTACGTGGCAAAGTGTGTTGTTGTGTCTTTTAGGTGGCAATCTCTGTTTCCGTGTCTTTTAGGTGGCAATGTGTGTTCTTGGGTCTTTTAGGTGGCAAAGTGAGTTTTTGTGTGTTGTAGGTGGCAATGTGTGTTGTTCTATGTTGTAGGTCGCACTGTGTGTTGTTGTATGTTTTAGGTGTCAATGTATGTAGGTGGGTCTTTTAGGTCGCAACGTGGTTTTTTTATGTCTTAGGTGGCAATGTGTGTTGTTGGGTCTTTTATGTGGCAATATGTATTGTTGAGTCTTTTATGGGTCAATGTGTCTTGTACATTTTAGGTGGCAATGTGTATCGATGCACCTTTTACATGGCAAGGTGAGCTGTTTGGTCTTTTAGGTGGCAATGTGTGTTGCTGGGTCATTTAAGTGGCAATGTGTGTTGTTGGGTGTTTTAGGTGGCAAAGTGAATTGGTGTATGTTGTAGGTGGCAATGTGTATTGTTAGGCCTTTTAGGTGACAATATGTGTTGTTGGATCTTAAGGTGGCAAAGTGAGTTGTATGTTTTATTTGGCAATGTGTGTTGTTGCATATTCTAGGTGGCAATGTGTGTTGTTTTATGTTTTAGATGGCAATGTGTGCCGATGGGTCTTTTACGGGGCAAGCTGTATTGTTGGGTCTTTCAGGTGGGAATTTGAGATCTTGTATGTTCTAGATGGCAATGGGTGTTGTATGTTTTTGTTGTCAATGTGTGGCGTTGGGTCTTTTAGGTGGCAGAGTGAGTTGTTGGGTCTTTTAGGTGGCAAAGTGTGTTGTTGTGTCTTTTAGGTGGCAATCTCTGTTGCAGTGTCTTTTAGGTGGCAATGTTTGTTGTTGGGTCTTTGAGCTTACAAAGTGAGTTTTATGTTTTTGGTGTCAATGTGGGTTGTTGGGTCTTTTATGTGGCAATATATATTGTTGAGTCTTTCAGGTGGCAATGTGTGTTGTTGTATGTCTTAGGTGGCAATGTGTGTTGTTGTATGTTCTATGTGGCAATATGTTTTGTTGGGTCTTTTAGGTGACAATGTCTGTTGTTGCGTCTTTTAGGTGGCAAAGTGAGTTGTATGTTGTAGGTGGCAATGTGTGTTGTTTGGTCTTAGGGTGGCAAAGTGAGTTGTATTTTTTAGGTGGCAATATGTGTTGTTGCATGTTCTAGGTGGCAATGTGTGTTGTTGTATGTTGCAGGGGGCAATGTGTGTTGTATGTCTTAGGTGGCAATGTGTATCGTTGGGTCTTTTACATGGCGAAGTGAGTGGTTTGGTCTGTTAGGTGGCAAAGTGAGTTGTGTTTTCTAGCTGGCAATGTGTGTTGTTAGGTGTTTTAGGAGGCAATGTGTGTTGTTGGGTCTTTTAGGTGGCAAAGTGAGTTGCATTTTTTAGGTGGCAATTTGTGTTGTTGTATGTTCTAGTTGTCAATGGGTGTAGTTGTATGTTGCAGGTGGCAATGTGTGTTGTATTTTTTATGTGGCAATGTGTGTTGTCTGTTTTAGGTGGCAATGTGTGTTGTTGCGTCTTTTAGGTGGCAAAGTGAGTAGTTGTATGTTGTACGTGGCAATGTGTGTTGTTGTATGTTTAAGGTCGCAAAGTGAGTTGTATGTTCTAGGTGGCAATGTGTGTTGTTAGGTTTTTTAGGTGGAAATGTGTGTTGTTGAGTCTTTAGGTGGCAAAGTGAGATATATGTTTTAGGTGGCAATGTGTGTTGTTGCGTTTTCTAGTTGGCAATGTTTTGTTGTTGTATGTTGTAGGTGGCAATGTGTGTTGTTGTATGTTTTAGATGGCAATGTGTCTTGTTATATGTTCTAGGTGGCAATGTGTGTTCTTGCGATTTTTAGGTGGCAATGTGTCTTGTTGGGTCTTTTAGGTGGATAGTGTGTTGGGTCTTTTAGGTGGCATAGTGAGTTGTATGTTGTAGGTGGCAATGTGTGTTGTTGTATGTTGTAGGTCGCAATGTGTGTTGTATGTTTTAGGTGTCAATGTGTGTTGGTGGGTCTTCTGGTTGCAATGTGTGTTTCTGTATGTCATAGGAGGCAATGTGTGTTGTTAGGTCTTTTATGTGGCAATATGTATTGTTGAGTCTTTTAGGTGGCAATGTTTGTTTTATATTTTAGGTGTCAATGTGTATCGCCGGGTGTTTTACGTCACAAAGTGAGTTGTTTAGTCTTTTAGGTGGCAATGTGTGCTGTTGGGTCTTAAGTGGCAATGTGTGTTGTTGGGTCTTGTAAGTGGCAAAGTGAGTTGTATGTTCTAGGTGACAATGTGTGTTGTTAGGTATTTTAGGAGGCAAAGTTTGTTGTTCTTTCTTTTAAGTTGCAAACTGAGTTGTTGTATGTTCTATGTGACAATGTGTGTTGTTGTATGTTCTAGGTGTCAATGTGTGTTGTTGCATTTTTTAGGTGGCAAAGTGAGTTGTTGTATGTTTTACATGGCAATGTGTGTTGTTTTATGTTTTAAGTGGCAAAGTGAGTTGTTGTATGTTGTGGATAGTTAGGGCTTGGCGGTCGGAAGATGTCGCGCTGTACGGAAAGGTAGGCCCCCCCCCTCCTCTCCGGATAGCCAACAGCGCTTAGCCCGTCTGTAAGCAGACGGAAGTGACGCTGTAAGGCTAAGCTGTATAGTACTGTGCTACTTGTCAATAAATGCCATTTGCTGTCCACCACGTTGGTGTCTGCGAGCTGATGGCCCGAGCGGCCGGGGGGGTAGGTCGCCGTGCCGTTCCTGAACCAGGTCGCCACACCTATGAAGGCAACAAGTAGTGCTGAAACCCGGGAAAGACTCGCCTGGAATCGGGTGAACGGGGGCCGGAGCGGCAGGACCAGCCCGATGGGGAGGACGCTCCCGGACCAACAAGGAGGATGGAAGCCCTTGTGAAGGTCGTATCGCAATTACATAAGCAGTGGGGTATTGATTGTAAGCCCAAAGATTTTACGCTAGCAGTTGGGAGGCTTTTGCAAACTGGGGTCATTGACCAGCTGGTGGATATTCTCCACCCCGAAGTGTGGGATAAGTGCACTAAAGCGTTAGCCGAGGAGATGATGTCCTCGGGTTCTGCGAAAAACCTTAAGTCATGGGGGAAAGTCATACAGGCCCTGCAAAAAGCTATACAAGAACAGGAGACCTGGAAGGCAGCAAAGAACTGTTTGTTAGCTACCCCAAAATTGGGAATCAGGGCAGCCACACAGACTTTGCACCCCCCAGACGATAACGGTTCTGCTGAGCCTAAAAAATCAGCAAGAGGGCGACATGTCCCCTCAACTCCCGAACCCCGACCCGCTTACAGAGGGAAAGAAACAAGGTAAATACTTCTGGGGCGGGTTAGCCGAGGAGGCTAGGGGCGCCGCGAAAGAAACAGAGTCTGAGAAAGTCTGGCCCACACCACCGCCCCATGCCCCCCAAGATGGCGCCGAGCACAAAGGGGAAGGGCGGGACGAAAATTCCTTTTGCGATAACAGGGAGGAAGCGCTAAAGTTATCAAGCGCACACAAATGGGAGACGGAGGAGAACCGGGGGGAGAGGGGCGGTGGGAGCGACCTAGAAGGGGAAAGCGGGGCGAGCGGGGGGCAGAGAGCCAATCAGAGCGTGCATTTCAAAAGATGCGCCTGTGGGGTGGACACCCCGCCGAGCAGAGGGCGGGGCGGGTCCGGGGGGGAGGAGTGGCCCGCCCATAGGGGAGGGGGCCGGAGCTCGGCAAAAAGGTACTGGAGACTGGAAGTAACCAGTCAGTCGAGTTCCGACTCCGATTCAAACACTAGCGGGGATGAGTGGCTCGTAACTGATTTAAAATTAGAAGAGAAGAAAACAGAGATAAATAAAGTCAAGAGCCAAAATATCCCCATCCAAATTAAAGAGGAACCGCGAGGGGGAGAAATCCCTCTCACGGACTGGAGGAAAATAAAGATTGTGTGCGCCAACTGGGCCCCATTGGCCGCGCTAGCGTTCCCGGTCCGGGTGACGGACAGGGGACAGAGGGTCCACTCACCTATAAACCCTAAGGATATACAATCGATTGTTAAGGCAATTGCGGATAAAGACCTTAATTCTGCCATGGTCTCCACCCTCATAGATGGTATATTCGGGGGAGACGATATGCTCCCGTTTGATATAAAACAAACTTGTAGATTGATCTTTGACGGGGCAGGGATGATCGTTTTTAAACAAGAATGGGAGGACAACTGTGCAAGGCAACTGGCCCAAGTAACTGGGGCGGATCATCCAATGCATGGCTCCAGCCTGCAGCGGTTAATGGGCACAGATCCCACAATGATTACCCCCCAGGCACAAGCCCAGGGCCTGCAGGCCCATGAAGTTATGGCAACTACTCTTGTGGCCAGAGGAGCTATTCGCATAGCCTCTAGAGTCATTGCCAAACCATCGCCATGGTCCACAATAAAGCAAAGTGAAAGTGAGAGCTTCACGAAATTTGTGGATCGTCTCCAAGCAGCGGTCGATTCTTCAGCCTTGCCTGCGGAGGCAAAAGGCCCAGTCGTAGCAGAATGTTTACGTCAGCAGTGTAATTTGACAACCAAAGAAATCTTGCCATCACGATCAGCGGGGTCGAGTATCACGGACATGATTAAACTTGTCGCGAAGGAAGAGCATCTAACCCCGATCGAGAAGGCTGTTCATACCATAATAGCTAACGTGATGACATGTTTGAAATGTGGCCAGGCAGGCCACGTCGTAGCAAACTGTCCTCGGTTGAGGGACCCACACCACAATCGACCCAGAGGACCGTGTTGGGCCTGTGGAAAGAAAAGGCATTTCGCCAAAGAAAGCAAATCTACAAACCAGGGAAACGGAAGGGGGAGAGGGCACTCGGGCCATGCACAGCCCTCTCCCACTTGGGACATCAGGCGGCCCAATTATGCCAACCCCAAGTGGGGCGAGGCGCTTCCGAACCCGCTACCCCCTCGAGAAGCGACCAATTTTATGGTTCAACCGATGGTCCAGCCAAACCCGTCCCCACCTCAGGGACAGCAAGAACCACCCCTTGGGGGCGAGACCCCAGGGTGGCCCTGGCGGTAAAGTGTGATAACCCGCCAGTAGTGTGGGGAATCTGCTCCCTCTATGACACCCCAAACGGCACCACCATTAGTGTCCCCTTTTTAATCGACACCGAAGCAGATGTTACAGTTATCCCTGAGACAAACTGGCTCCCACGTTGGAAACTGGAAGACACCCCCATGGTGGGAGGAGTCGGGGGATTAACCCGAGCTCGAAAGAGTGCCCAATTGGTAGCAATCACTCTTCACACTGAAAAAGGACCAGAAAAAACCATCACCCTCTTCCCATATGTCATGTCAGGAGTCCCACCCCTGCTGGGAAGGGACGCTCTAACCCTATTTATTAAAAGCCAGGGTGACAAATTCACCGTAAGGGCCACTGCCGCACACCCACTTCCACCAATTAAACTGACGTGGAAATCGTCTGACCCAGTGTGGGTCGAGCAGTGGCCCCTGTCGAAGCCTCGAATGGATGCCCTTCTCGAGTTAGTTGACCGCGAGTTATGAGGTCACACAGAGCCTTCCACTAGCCCATGGAACACCCCAGTTTTTGTAATACCCAAACGAACCAGCGAGGGATTTCGCCTCCTCCATGACCTACGTGAGGTAAACAAAAAAATCCAACCAATGGGTCCTGTTCAAACGTTTTTACCCATGAACTCTATGATAGCGGAAGGACAACCCTGTGCTGTCCTGGATATTAAAGACTGTTTTTTCTCGATACCTCTGCATGAGGAAGACAAGGAGCGGTTTGCTTTTTCTGTTGTGTTTCCAAACAGCCAATGCCCCAACTTACGTTTCCAGTGGACAGTGCTGCCTCAAGGAATGATCAACTCACCTACCATCTGTCAGGTTGCGGTGGACCGGGCGTTAACACCAGTCCGACACAGCAATCCGACCGCGACCATCATTCAGTACATGGACGATATCGTAATCACCGCACCATCGGGAAGTCAGGTGGACCAGCTAGTGTCAACAGTCTCGGAAACTCTGAAAACAAACGGGTTCGAAATCGTGAGCGCAAAAATTAAAAGAGGACCATACGTAAGTTTTTTAGGAGCGGGGATCACGAGTTCTTACGTGACCCCCCCCCCCAAATAAAAATCCGCCGTCACATTAAAACGCTCTATGATATGCAGCAGTTAGTGGGGTCCTTACAATGGCTCCACAACATTGCCTTGATCCCTCCTGAAACCATGGCTCCCCTGTATGATCTCTTAAAAGGAAAGAACCCATGGGAGCAAAAAACTCTGACAACGGAAGTAGCAAACTCTCTCGACTTTATCGAGCAACAGGTATCGTCAAGCACACTTGCCAGATGGAATCCAAATCTGCCACTTGATCTGTATGTACACTTCACAAAAGGGGGGGGAGTGGGAGCACTAGCACAGGGCCCCCCTGAAAAAGCTCAACCAATACAATGGGTAGTTCTGGGAAAACCATCACGCACATTCTCTCCAGGAGTCGAATGCCTTGGTAATCTCATCATGAAAAGCAGAAAACTCGCCCTAAGACACCTAGGCATAGAACCCGCCACGATATACCTACCCTTTCGTAAACAACTCCCTGCGCAATCAGTGGCAACGTCACAGTATCTGGCCTTAGCCCTCATTGGATTTGGCGGAGAAGTTAGTTACGCTGCAAAGCCTCCCTGGACTCAAATGATGGCAGTTGTCAACATCGACCTCCCGCAAAAAACCATAGACCGGCCCCAACAAGGACCAACGGTCTTCACAGATGCATCCTCAGCGACCTCAACAACAGTGGCGGTATGGCAATCGGGAGAAGAATGGCACTGTGTTAAAATGACCGATCGTGCGCTTTCAGTCCAACAATTAGAAGTGACGGCCGTAGTGCTAGCATGCGGACTGTTCCCAACAGAACATCTCAACATAGTGACTGACTCAATGTTCGTGGCCAAGCTTTGTTTAGCCATGTCGGGGCCCGGCGTGTCAACATCCACAACAGCTCTAATGCTAGAAGAAGCACTTTTCTCCCGAAAGGGCACCATATCAGTCATTCACGTTAACAGCCACAACCCAATTAAAGGGTTTTTCCAAATCGGTAATGACAAGGCAGACGCCGCTGCAAAAGGGGTGTGGACGCTAAGAGATGCCCGTCAGCTACACGAGTCTCTCTGTATCGGAGCTAAAGCACTAGCAAAAAAATGCGGGATCTCAGTCACTGACGCAAAACACATAGTAGCCACGTGTCCTCACTGTCAGAAAACACCACTGTGGTCCAGTGGAGTCCATTATCATTACCCACATTCCATTTCCACCATTTACTACAATAGTACAATAGGACTTACTGCCTTGTTCCTGTTCACTGCTGCTATTACTTTAGTCCATTTTAACTCATTCCATGTGATCCTTAGATCAAACTCTACAAACTCCCCGTTACAGCGTTCAACAACATTGGACCTGTAAATCCACAAACTATAGCTACCATCCTTTCTGCATTGCTCCCTTCCATTCAGCACAGAGTCACTGCTACACATAAATAATTGTTCCTCTGCAAGGCAACATCATCTCTGCTACTTGGACACCCAGGCAGACGATGACCGAGCTCTGCTCTGCCCAATGACCTCTCCTCTTCCCCACCTACATGCTCATATAAACTTTAAACAGACCATTCTGTCACAAACTACAATGACCACAGCACTTTACAACCCTAACCCTCTACAGTACTATTAGGCCAACCTGCTACACATGGCAGTCCTTGTCAATGCTACCATCTAATCCAACTCCCTACACCCTTCTGCTCCATGAACCTCAATCATCTTCCTATGACTGTCTGCTACAGATGCATCCCTGCAGTGATACATAATTTCAACATTCCAGGGGAGCACTCCCCAGAAACAGCGTTCCCCAAAGCCTCCAAATTGACCCTGCCTGCCAAAACCCCAGCCTGAGCCTGCCCGTGGCCCAAACATTGGCCATGAACATCGCCTCGCAGAGCAGCCAGGACTGGGGAAAACAAAACCCAGATGGGGGAAGGAAAAAAAATCCCCCAACTGGGGTTTTTTTCTTCTACCATGGTTTGGTTTTTTTTGGCTACTCCTACATCTCTGGAAAAGAATACATCTCAAGCCCACATACAACCTGCTACCATAACACAAACATCAACCACACACCAACCAACACTAAATCACTCCACATGCTCACCCTATCCATTTGGCCGCCTGCCTGCCATCACCGAGTGTCGGTGGTGCTCCTCGGGAACGCTATTCCCAGGAGCCTCAAAATTCACCCTGTCTGCAAAAGTCCCGGCCCAAGCCTGCCTGGGGCCCGAACACTGGCAATAAACATCGCCTCGGCAAGCGGTCAGGACCAGGGAAAAAAAACCCAGCTGGGGGAAGGCAAAAAAAAAATCCCCCAGCTGAGCTGGTTTGGTGGGGTTTTTTTTGGTTTTGTTTTAGAAACTATGTTCCTAATTCCTACATATCTCAACACAAATAGACTCAGCCACCCATACACTCTGAAAGAAAAAACAAATTTAACCCTGACAGCATCATACAGTGTCAGACACATTCAAAATCTACCACTCATTTCACAGCCACTCATTCCACTCCTCACTCAGAACATAGCCCCTTGACCACATGCCTGCCACAAAAGCAGGTCACGGCACATCGAGAGCCATCCCTGGAAGTGCCTCACCAGGTACCTCAAAACTACATCACCGCTCCACATGATCCCAAACGGTTAGCCTTCGTAACCGGATGCTGTTGAGCTACTTCCACTTCAACTCTGTCTTTGCCTATTGTTGTATACTCCAGGTAAATTCACTCAAGTATTTGTTCATGGATACAAATTACCCAGTGGCACCTGCAAGACACAATGGACAAGAGTCTACAACTTGCTGGCCCACAGCTACCAGCTATTCCCCAAAAAACCATACAACCTCCACCCAAAAGGGCCGTGCTAATCAACACAGGACCATCCCATTCTGAGACTGTTCCACCTCTACTACAATTGCTATACAAACACACAAAGCATCTCTACCTCAAACACACATGCTCTCTACACACATGACCTCGGCACACCAGACTGCCACGCAGAGGACTGTTACTGCTACACCAAGATACACAGCCTGACAAGAAACACAATACTGCTAAGGCTACGTAGCAGAGACCCTCTGGCGTGCCTCGCCTTGAGAGTGCCTCGGCTCTGGCTGAAAGACAGGGGATTGAGTCACAGTAACCGATGGAGACTAAATGCCACTAAAACAATGGAACTAGGATTCCACAGGAAATAAACCCCTGGAATAACTGTCAAGAACAGTCAGCAAGGAAACACGTGCCAGTGCAGCCCAAACCGCAAAACAGAGTAGCCAGACACAAAAACGATGCTAGATCTGACTAGTGGCACTGCCCTGGCACATCATTCAGTGAAACAAGATGTGCTCAACTGCCGCCGTGTCAATAACTCAACCCTGCATAGATACTACTGACAGCTGCTGCGATTGCAGCACGATGACAATATGCCTGATGCTCTACAAGCACCTTGGGCCGCTCTGTCACACGCGAAAACATAACACGAGCCTCCTTAACAGACACCACACCCAGAATATCAGGCAGCCCTCTGCAGCTTCGCTCCAAAACCAAGAATAACAGTCAGAGTCCTCTGTGACAATTAAGAATTCCAGAGCACCCCAATAACTGATGAGCACCAAAGCAACCTACTGCTGAGGCGGGTCACGCTGCACCTCAGACCTCGTCTCAACTGTTTCTGGAGGCTGACTGCAAAGTGCCTGCAAAACCAATAGGAAAGACATTGCTGAGTTACAAGTTTACCTCATGCTAGCTCTCAATCCAATTGCGATCAGCTCGACTCCATCTCACATGCGTAAAGACCTCCGAGTCGCTTCCAGCCTCTACCCTGACACTGCAATGCCATACCACATGGACTTAAACACCGAGCCAGAGAACACTGGCAACATTAATGCCATACGATGCAACGCACTCTTACATAACCGACAAGACAAACCGCAACACAGGCCCATACAATGCTTAACCGTCTCAGAGAGCGTCCATAAAGAGCGCTGCAATGCAAGACCAACAGAGATATACAATGCAATTCAAAATCAGGTAAATACAGAGCTCCACGTTACAAAACGCAACACGGCCCTCAATACAAGGCAAGACAGTCTCCAAGAACAGAGAATACAAGTACAGAGCACTGCAATGCCAGACCAATACAGAGACAAGCACTGCAATGCAAAATCAAGTACAGAGTGCTGCAGTAAAAAACGCAATACGGCATCATACAAAGCAGGACTCTCCCAGGTAACATTCAATACAAGTACAGATTGATGCAATGCAAGACAAAACACAGTACAGAGCCATGCAATGCAAGACGGACCCAGGTATCGCTCGCTACAAGTACAGAGCGCTGCAATCCAAGACCGGTACAGACACAAACAATGCAGTGCTAGATCAAATACAGAGCTCCACAAGAAAAAAACAATACATGGCTATACAAGCCTATACATATTCAAATACAGAGCTCCACATTACAAAACACAATACAAGTTCATACAAGGCAAGACAGTCTCCGATAGCAGTCCATGCAAGCAATGAGTGCTGCAGTGCAACATGCCCAAACATTGGAAATAAAAATTCAAATATAGAGCACTACAACACAACAACAATACAGAGCATTACAAGGCAATACAAATAAAAATACAGTGCTATGAGAAAAAAATACAGGGCCGTACAATTCAATAGAAATAGAGCACTGCAATACAACACACAATAAAGGACTATTCAGTGTGAGACACTCACATGGCAGGCGATGCAAGGCATAATAATACAGTACAAAATAACACAAAATGCTGCAAAACGATGCAGTCGCAGATGGTGGTCAAAACCAATATGGAGTTTTGAGAAGCCAGGATTTAAGACCTAAACCCATAATGAGGAAGAGATGAAATGCTGCAGGGGAACTCTGGTAGCAGAACTGCCATGAGCAGAGCTTTCATTCTGGCCCAGATCTTCTCCGCAAAGGGGACTCTCCAGAAAAACCTCTGATGAAAACCACATCTTAAGCTCCAATCGCAAGATGAGGAACACTTGACAGGCTCTAGGCCAAATCAGCGAAGCTTGAGACATCCAATGCACACCGACCAAAGTGCACAAGAGTGCAGAGAGCCCATGGGGCGGAAGGTAGATACCTGTAGAAAGCATCACATACAAGACTAATCACACAACACAAATGACACTGGGAAACACACACAGGCCAGAACACTCACACCCTAAAGGACAGATGCCAAGACCTCTGTTCGCCCCAAACTTAACAGACCCTAAATAGCTCCCTCCGCAACCCTGGTGTTGCACCTCCTGTCAGCCTCACCCCACCCACAGCTTTTGCCCTGGACTTGCCTTTGAGGGAAGGATGCAGAATCCATCCTCATAGAGCACATCATAAAATTAGATGCTCCTGCATTCCACGTGTTCTACTTCAGTATCTGCATGAAATATATAAACAAACACACCTCAGTTACATTACTGACTGGAAGCATCACATTAGCAAACACCACTCCCTTCCACAAGATACCCAGTTGCTGATACATAACTTAGGAAGTCCAGCAATATCGGTAGCATTTTGGAATACCGTCTAGAGTTCAACAAAAGCTTGCAATTAAAAAAAAAAACCCCAAAAACCCAAACTTGAAGCCCCACATCTACAAGCCTGAACAATGTCAACATTCAGTCGTCTTTGCTACTGCTGATCATCCCCTCCCACATAGCTCCCATCATCACTTCAAAACACTGTTGAAGTGACAGACCGCACAGGAGCAACTCCATGCAAGCTCACTACCCAACTGCTGCTTGAACAGTCAAGGCCTATCAACAGATTAAGCATAGTCTCGTATCACTATGCCACCTAACCCTCACTCTACACCCCTGGGCAGAGAAGCACGAAACAAAACACACACAGAGGCACAGACCAACATTACACACACCACTACAAACAATGGGATTGAAAGAACAGAGAAAACTCTCCGCAAGAGGAATGACTCCCCGACGGGGAGACGCTGTCCTGCAAGAAGACCAGCAGGGCCACAATGGCCCAGAACAAGGAGGCTCTACGGCAGCCCCAGAAGAGCTGAGTTGAACAGAATGGTCTGTTACAAGAAGTTACACTCTAAACGGAGACAATGGATCTGCAAGAAGCCGGCTTCAAGAACTAAGAACGTAAGATTTCAGGGAAGAAGTCCCACAGTCCATGAAAATGGACCGCTAGAGAGAAGAGCTGCTGACACAGCCTGGGATGACACCGCAGAAGAAAACCGATGGGAAACTTACAAGATGTGACACCGATCCACGCTTTATGTGCAAAATGCAAGATGAGAAGTGCCCAGTGGACACTATGCCAAAGAGTACAGGCATTCCAGACCCTAGGAATGGCACCTGATATGCATATTGTGCTCATTGAGCACAGAGAGCAATGACAATGTTGACACACAGGTAAAATCCAGGACACAAAACACAGACCACATAGATGACAACACCACAGACACAGGCTGGAACTACCCTGCCCCACTGGGCTACAGAGAAATCCCTTCCCTTGACCCGCCCAAAGGGGCCTGTTCCTGGACAGCCTTCTGCCCTACACTAGCTTCACAAGTCCTCCCTGCAATGCCCAACCCTAGTCCCCTCCCTCCAGACCCTTCCAAGCCCCTGGACTTGGCTTTCAGAGGGACATGGGCTCTAAATCCATCTGGGATGCTCCTGCAGTCGCCAGGTTGCACTTCCGTCACTGAAAAAGAGAAAACCCAGAAACAGTGCTGACAGGAAGCATCACATGGGCCAAGACCAACGTCTCTCACAACCCCCCCCCCCAGAAGAACTGGGGTGGTCTGCTCACCTGCTTATTCCAGAGTCGGATGCTGCGGCCATCATTGCTTCTGCTACCTCAGATACCAAGAGACACACAACCACCATTATGCCCATGAGAAGTCACACACTCCACGCTTTTCCTCACTGCCACCCCAGTTCACATCAAACAGTTGTCCAATGCCAAAGGCGGCCCGCTCAGCCCCTGCAAAACCCCTCACTCAGTTGCTGCACAATACTTTGCTCTCACACACTGACCCGGCACACAACTGCCTCACCTTCTCGGACCTCTTCTCAGCATGCTGCTTTGCTCCTCCGAAGCTATGTGCAGCACCTACAAAAAAAATCAAAGCAAACAGCACATGCTGAGATACTGCCCAAAACCAAAGCTTGCCTGCATCAATCCCATCCTCCTGCTCCTTTACTTGGCTCCTCATCCACCCTGCCCCTGCAATTTACGGGTTCCCTGGCCAGAGCAGTTCCAAGGCAAGCACACACAGGCACACAGACCAACATTACACACAACACCACAAACAATGGGATTCAAGAAGAGAGAAGACTCTCTGCAAGAAGAATGACTCCCTGATGGGAGACGCTGTTGCGCAAGGAGACCGACAGGGCCGCATTGGCCCAGAGCAAGGGGGCTTCATGGTGGCCCCAGAAAACCGGATTAGAACAGAATGGTCTGTTACAAGAAGTTATGGTCAAATGGAGATGATGGATGTGCAAGAAGCCCGGCTTCAAGGCCTAAGAGCATCAGGATTCAGGGAAGAAGTCCCACAGTCCATAAAATGGACCGGAAGAGAGAAGAGCTGCTGGCACAGACTGGAACAACGCCGCAAAAGAGAGATGCAAGACTGATCCACACTTTACGCTTGTAAGGCAAGAAGAGAAGAGCTGAACTGGCACTATGCCAATGAGTACATGCATTCAAGACCCCAGGTATGGCACGGAAGACATATAATGAGCTTCATGAGTGCAAAGAGAAACAAGGACATAGAGACCAGAGGAAGGTCTGCGACACAAGACACACCAAAAAAACAACATAGCACCGATGACACAGGCTGGAACTGCTCTGCCCGTGCTAGTCCTAGGACGAAGGGAAACTCGGTCCCTTTCTGTGCCCAGAGGGGCCCGCTCCTGCACAGCTCTCTCCCCTGCACTAACGTTACAAGCCCTGCCCGCAATGTCCAACTGTGGTCCCCTCCCTCCAGACTCTTCCCAGCCCCAGTCCCTCAACTTAGCTTTTGGAGGGCCAGGAGTCTGAATCCATCCTCGACAACAAGCATGTTGGCTAACTGGGATGTTCCTGCAGTCAACAGGTCTGCTTCGTCATCTGAAAAAGAAAAAAAAGACAAGGACATCACTGACCACACATGGTGCTGACAGTAAGCATCACACTGGCCAAGACCAACCTCTTCCCCAACAATCCCCTCAGAAGCACCAGGATGCTCTGCTGCTCACTTGTTCATTCCAGAGTCGGACACCATAGTCATAATCGCCTCTGCAACCTAAGATGCCAAGACACACAAAGTGATCATTGCACCTGTGAGAAGTCACCTGCTCTATGTTCCTCGCTGCCACCCTGGCTCACCTCAAGAGCTTGTCCAGTGCCAAAGGTGACCCACACAACCCCTGAAAAACCAAGAGAGAGACTTCTCACTGAGTTGCTGCACAGTACTTTGCTCTTACACACTGACCCAGTCCACAACCACGTCACCTTCTCGGACCTCTTGTCAGCATGCTGCTTTGCCCCTTCAGGACTATTTGTGGCACCTTCAAAAAAAAAAAAAGCAGAAGATACATGCTGAGATACTGCCCAAAACTGCTGCCTGCCACACCGGTTCCCACCTCCTTTACCTTGGCTGCTCACCTGTATTGCCCTGACATTTACATGTTTCCATGCTGAGGCTCAGGTACCACCTGGAAAACACAAACAAGGATGATGATTTCACCAATAACAGCACACCAGAAAAATAACTGCTATTTCAGCCTACTATTCATTGCTCACCTTACCCGAGTCACCCTGGTGCCGATATGCTTCACTCATTGCTTTGCACCTACAATATTGGAAAAAAACAAACCACCCCACCAACTGTAAGGCAGTCCTATAGCCACTAATCATGTCTTCCCTTCAACACCATGCGCCAACCCACCTCCTTATGACGCTCTGCTCAGCACCTCCATTGGTCTTTGGTGCCCATCTTGTTCCCTGGCACCTGAAATAAATATTGAACAAGTCACCTGTATGCTGCTTAAGACATTAACAATTCCAGATGTATTGATTCGATTTTGGAATAGCACCTCAAGTCCAAAATACAGCCTGCCATTACATAAAGGAATAAAAGGCAAAAGTTAAAGCCCCCCTGTGGAGTCCTGGCTGGACGAGAGGGGACATAGTTTGGTGCGCTGAGCAACCCAGGTTCTGATCCGGAGGTGAGCCTTGGGAGCGGCTGACACGGAACCCTGCTGGGAAGGCAGAGCGACGAGCTCGGGACACTGGAGCAGGGGGAACATCACCGTTTCCTGCCACACTGTCACTTCCTTCCTGCCACGTTGTTGTTTCCTGCCACAGTACTGTTTTCACTTCGAGATGCAGCTCTGCACCAATCACAACGAGTTGCAGTAGTTTTGCCTATATATGGGTTGGGGTTTTAACCATTCAGATGCTGTAATAGTTTTGCTATATAAACCTTGTTTTGCTGACTAATAAAGCTGTACGATCATACTCATATTGGGGTCACATCGTTACAACGGTCCGTTACCCACGCCTACACCCCCCCATGCATAAGCCTTACCACTGTCAACATTCAATCTGCTTTGCTGCAGATGATCAGCCCCTCCCACATGACTCCCATCACTTCTGTAAAAAAAACACTTGAAATGACAGTCCACACCGTCTGCCGATGGCCACTCCATCCCAGCTCACTTCCCAGCCTCTGCCTAAATGGTCTAGGCCTGTCGACCTATTAACCACAGCCTCTTGTCGCTATGACACCTACCCCTGACTCTACACCTCTGGGCAGGGCAGCTCCAAGCCAAACACACACGGGCACAGACCAACATTACATACAACACCACAAACAATCGGATTCAAAGAAGAGAGAAAACTCTCTGCAAGAACAATGACTGCTGGACGAGAGAAGCTGTCGGACAAGGAGACCAACAGGGCCACAATAGCCGAGAGCGAGGAACCTCCATGGCAGCCCCAGAGAAACAGTAGAACCCAATGGTCCCTTACAAGAAGTTATGGTCAAAATGGAGACAATGGATGTGTAAGAAGCCTGTCTTCAAGACTTAAGAGCATAAGAATTCCAGGAAAAACTCCCACAGTCCATGACAATGGACTGGTACAGAGAAGAGCTGCTGCCACAGCCTGGAACGACACCGCCAAAGAGAACTGATCAGAAGCTTTCGAAACACAAGAATGATCCATGCTTTACATTTGTAAGCCAAGAACAGAACCTCCCAGTTGGCACTATCCAATAGGTACAGGCATTTGAAGCCCTAGAGATGGCATCCAAGGCACCTGATGAGCTTCTTGAGTACAAAGAGCAACAAGGACATCAAGAACAGAGGAAGGTCTATGACACAGAAGACACCACAAAAACATCATAAAACCACAGACATGGGCTGGAACTGCCCTGCCCATACTAGTCTTTGGATGAAGGGAAACCCCTTCGCTTTACATGCCTAAAGAGGCCTGCTCCTGCACAGCTCTCCCCTACACTAACTTTACAAGCCCTGCCTGCAATGCCCAACCATGTTCCCCTCCCTCCAGACTCTTCCAGCCTCAGTCCCTCGACTTAGCTTTTGGAGGGCCAGGGGTCTGAATCCATCCTGGACAAAAAGCACATTGGCTACCTGGGAAGCTCCTGCAGTTGCCTAGTTCCGCTTTGTCATCTGAAAAGGAAAAAACCCAGAAACAGTGCTGACAGGAAGCATCACACAGGCCAAGACCAACCTCTTCCACAGCCACCACCTCCTCAGAAGCACCCAGGTGCTCTGCTCAACTGCTCGTTCCAGAGTCACATGCTGCACCATCATCACTTCTGATGCATCAGATACCAAGAGACACAAAATAACCATTATGCCCATGAGAAGTAACGGGCTCCACGCTCCTCCTCGCGGCCACCCCAGCTCACATCAAACAGTTGTCCAATGCCAAAGGCGGCCCGCTCAGCCCCTGCAAAACCAAGAGAGACACCCCTCACTGAGTTGCTGCACAATACTTTGCTCTCACACACTGACCCGGCACACAACTGCCTCACCTCTTCAGACCTCTTGTCAGCACACTGCTCTGCTCCTCCGAAGCTATGTGCAGCACCTACAAAAAAAACTAAAAGCAAACAGCACATGATGAGATACTGCCCAAAACCAAAGCTTGCCTGCATCAATCCCAACCTCTTGCTCCTTTACTTGGCTGCTCACCCACTCTGCCCTTGCCTTTTATGGGTTCCCTGTTTTCCCTGGCCAGAGCAGTTCCAAGGCAAGCACACACAGGCACAGACCAACATTACACACAACACCACAAACAATAGGATTCAAGACAGAAAACTCTCCTCCACAAGAAGAATGACTCCCTGATGGGAGACGCTCTTGGGCAAGGAGACCGACAGGGCCACAATGGCCCAGAGCAAGGAGGCTCCACAGCAGCCCCAGAAAATCGGATTAGAACAGAGTGGTCTGTTACAAGAAGTTACGGTCAAAATGGAGACGATGGATGTGCAAGAAGCCCATCTTCAAGATCTAAGAGCATTACGATTCAGGGAAGAAGTCCCACAGTCCATAAAAATGGACCGAAAGAGAGAAGAGCTGCTGGCACAGACTGGAACAACGCCGCAAAAGAGAGATGCAAGACTGATTCACAATTTATGCTTGTAAGGCAAGAAGAGAAGAGCTGAACTGGCACTATGCCAATGAGTACACGCATTCAAGACCCCAGGTATGGCACGGAGGCACATGATGGGCTTTTTGAGTGCAAAGAGAAACAAGGATAGAGACTAGAGGAAGGTCTGCGACACAAGACACACCACAAAAACAACGTAGCACCAAAGACACAGGCTGGAACTGGCCTGGCCACCTGGGTTACAGAGAAACCCCTTCCTTCCCTTTACATGCCCAAAGGGGCCTGCTCCTGGACAGTCTTCTCCCCTATGCTAACTTTACAAGCCCTCCCTGCAATTCCCAGCCATGGTCCCACTCCCTTCAGTCCCTCGACTTAGCTTTTGGAGGGCCAGGGGTCTGAATCCATCCTGGACAAAAAGCACATTGGCTACCTGTGAAGCTCCTGCAGTCGCCTGGTTCCGCTTTGTCATCTGAAAAGGGAAAACACCCAGAAACAATGCTGACAGGAAGCATCACACTGGCCAAGACCAACCTCTTCCACAACAACCCCCTTCTCTGAAGCACCCAGGTGCTCTGCTCACCTGGTCATTCCAGAGTCAGACGCTGCACCATCATCACTTCTGCTACCTCAGATACCAAGAGACAAAATTACCATTGCGCCCATGAGAAGTCACCCACCCCACACTGCCACCCTGGCTCACCTCAAGAGCTTGTCCAATGCCAAAGGTGACCCGCACAGCCCCTGCAAAACCAAAAGAGATACGCTTCACTGAGTTGCTGCACAATACTTTGCTCTCACACACTGACCCGGCCCACAATTGCCTCACCTTCTCAGACCTCTTGTCAGCATGTTGCCATGCCCCTCCGAGTCTGCATGCGGTATCTGCAACAATCACAGCAGAGACACACGCTGAGATACTGCCCAAAACCACACAGTCTACCCACACCAGCTGCCATCTCCCAGCCTTTACCTTGGCTACTCATCTGTGTTTTCTCTGCCATTTGCATGTTGCCATGCTGCAGCTTGGGTATCATCTACGAAACACAAACTAAGGACGCTTATAGCTTCACCAACAATATGACACCTGAAAAATAACTGATACTTCAGCCCACTGGTCATAGCTCACGTTGAAGTCACTGCTGGTGCCGATATCTCACTGCGCTTATTCCCTTGCACCTTCAAAATAACACACAAACCACCAACTAAGTGGAGTCATGTAGCCACCAGTCACATCTTCCCTCAACAACATGTACCAACCCACCTTCTTTTGGCGCACCTCTTGCCACCTCCATGGCTCTTTGGTGCCCATCTTGTCCACAGGCAACTGCAAAAAAGTAATAAACATGTCACCCAGAGGCTGACCAAGACCTTACAGTCCAGCTCTATTGCTTGATTTCAGAATACCATCTAGAGGCCAACTCTAGACTGCCATTAAGAAAAAACAATGCAAAAAGGACAAAACTTTAGACCCCACACATAGAAGCCTGAATACTGTTGAGATTCAACCCACTTCGCTGCCGTCGATCAGCCCCTCCTACACAACTCCAGTCACCTCTGTAAAACACTGTTGAAATGAAAGTCCACACTGCCTGATGATGGCTGCTCTATCCAAGCTGACTGCCCAGCCTTTGCCTAAACAGTGTAGGCCTGTCGACTTATTAACTGCAGCCTCTTATCGCTATGCCACCTACCCCTGACTCTACGCCTCTGGGCATAGCAGCTCCAAGCCAAAACACACATAGGCACAGACCAACATTACACACAACACCACAAACAATTGGATTCAAAGAAGAGAGAAAACTCTCTGCAAGAACAATGACTGCTGGATGAGAGAAGCTGTCGGACAAGGAGACCAACAGGGCCGCAACAGCCCCGAGCAAGGAGGCTCCACAGCAGCCCCAGAAAAACAGTAGAACCCAATGGTCCCTTACAAGAAGTTACGGTCAAAATGGAGACGATGGATGTGCAAGAAGCCCGGCTTCAAGACCTAAGATGGCAAGGATGCAGGGAACAAGTCCCACAGTCCATGAAAATGGACCGATAGAGAGAAGACCTGCTGGCACAGCCTGGAACACCGCAAAAGAGAACCAACTAGAAACTTCCAATGCGTGAGATCGATCCATGCTTTACACTTCTAAGGCAAGAAGAGACACGCCCAATTGGCACTATGCCGATGAGTATGGGCATTCAAGACCCCAGGGGTGGTGCCTGATGTGCATAATGTGCTCCTTGACCACGAGGAACAACAAGGATGTTGAGACCCTGGTAAGGTCTAAGACACAGAAGACAGACAACACAAACAACACAGCACCACAGACACGGGCTGGAACTGCCCTGCCCACTTGGGCTAAAGAGAAACCCCTTCCTTCCCTTTACACACCCAAAGGGTGGTCCCCTCCCTCCAGACCCTCCCCAATCCCTCAACTTAGTTTTTAGAGGGTCGAGGTTCTGAATCCTTGCTCAACATGAACACGCATCGGATACCTGGGAAGCTCCTGCAGTCGTCAGGCTCCACTTCCTCCTCTGCAAAAAAAGAAAACCCACAAACGGTTCTGATGGTAAGCATCACGCTGGCCAACACCAACATCATCCACAGCATCCCCCTCAGAAGCACTGGGATTCTCCGCTCACCTGCTGGGTCCAGAATGGGACGCTGCGGCCCTCATCGTTCTTGCTAACCTAAGATACCAAGAGACACAAAATTACCATTGCGCTGCTGAGAAATCACCTGCCCCAGACACCTCCTCGCTGCCACCCGGGCTCACCTCAAATGCCAGTCCGATGCCAAAGGCGAGCTGCACAGCCCCTGCAAAACCAAAAGAGACACGCATCATTGAGGTGCCATATGATACTTTGCTCCAAGACACTGATCCGACCCACGACCGCCTCACCTTGTCAGATCTCTTGTCAGCATGCTGCTTTGCGCATCTGAGACCATGTGACACCTGCAAAGAAAATAAAGTAGAAGACACTTGCTGAGATCATGCCAAAATTGCAGCCTGCCTGCAGCAATTGCCATCTCCTGCTCCTTCACCTTGGCTGCTCACCCATGTCGCCCCTGCTGTTTACATGTTGCCACCTGAAGGCTCTAGTACCACCTGAAAAACCACAAATAAGGGATGCTGATAACTTCAATGAAAATATCCTACCAGAACAATAACTACTACTGTAGCCTACTACTCATTGTTCTCCTTGATTGAGGCACCCCTGGTGCCCATATCCTGCTTCGCTTGTTTCTTTGCACCTACAACATTGGGGAAATAACTCACCAACCATAATGCAGTCACATAGCCACCAAAAGCATCCTCCCTCTGACGCTATGCACCCATCCGCCTTCATAGATGAGTCTGTTCTATGCCTCCATTGGTCCTCTGTGCCCATCTTGTCCCCCTACATCTGAAAAAAAAAACCCCAAACATTGAAAAAGTCACCTGGATGCTGCTCAAGCCATTAACTGTTCCAGATGTATTGATTCCATGTTGGAATACTATCTGCAGTGCAACTGCAGCCTGCCACTAAATAAATGAAAAAAGAGCCAGACTTCAAGCCCCACATATACAAGCCAGAATGCTGTCCAGATTCAAGCTCCTTTGCTGCCACTGATTGACCCCTCCCACGCAGCTCCCAACACCTCCTCTAACCACTGTTCAAATGGCAGACCACACAGCCTGCCGATGGCTGCTCCCTGCGAGCTCGCTGTCCAACCTCTGCTGCAACAGTCTAGGCCTATTGAAATATTAACTGCAGCTTCCTGTCGCTATTCCTTCTACCCCTGACTTTACACCCCTGGACAGAGCAGCTCCAAGCCAACACACAGGCACAGACCAACGGTACACACACCACCACAAACAAAGTGATTCAAAGAGAGAAAACTCTCTGCAAGAAGAATGACTCCCCGAAGGGAGACACTGTCCAGCAAGAAGACCTACGGGGCCGCGAAGGCCCAGAGCAAGGAGGCGCTACGGCAGCCCCAGAAAAACAGACAATGCAAGAGGCCCTCACAAGAAGTTACGGTCAACACAGAGATGATGGAAGCACGAGAAGCCTGGCTTCAAGACCTAAGAATGTAAGGATTCAGGGAAGAAGTCCCACCGTCTGTGAAAATGGACCAGTACAGAGAAGAGCGACTGACACAGCCAGGAATGACGCCGCAAATGAGAACCAACCGGAAACTTGCGAGATGTGACACCGATCCACGCTTTACGCTCACAGGGAAATGAAAGAATTGCCCAATTGACAGTATGCCACTGACCACAGGCATTCGAGACTCTAGGATGGCACCTGATGTGCCTAAGGTGCTCGTTGAGCACGAAGACCAACGAAGAACTGGAGACTCAGGTAAGTTTTAAGACGCATAAGACGGACCACACAAACAACACAACACCACAGACACAGGCTGGAACTGCCCTGCCCACTGGGGCTGAAGACAAACCGCTTCCCCTTACTGGCCCCAAGGGGCCTGTTTCGGGATGGCCCGCTCCCCTATGCTAACTTCACAAGCCCTCCCCACGATGCCCAACCGTGGTCCCCTCCCTCCAGACCCTCCCCGGGCCCTGATCCCTCTACTTCGCTTTCAGAGGGACATGGCGTTAAACCCATCTTCGTCAGAAAATGCATCGGATACCTGGGATGCTCCTGCAGTTGCCAGGTTCCGCTTCCTCCTCTGTAAAAAAAAAATCCCACAAGCAGTTCTGACAGTAAGCATCACGATGGCCAGTGCAACACCTTCCACAACATCCCTGTCCTCAGAAGCACCGGGATTCTCTGCTCACCTACTGGGTCCAGAATGGGGCACTGCGGTCCTCATTGCTCTTGATAACCCAAGATACCAAGAGACACAAAATTACCTTTGCGCTGCTGAGAAATCATCCACCCCATGCTCCTCCTTGCTAACGCCCTGGCTCACCTCAAACGCTGGTCCAATGCAATAGGCCCCTACAAAAGCTTGTCGCTTCACTGACAATAAGACACCTGAACATTAACTGCTACTGCAGGCTGCTAGTCACGGCTCACCTTGCCCGAGTCACCTCTGCTGCCTGTAAACCCTCTTTGCGCCTTCAAAATTAAAAAAAAAAAAACAACCACCCACAAATCAAAACCTAAAAGCTAGTCCTATAGCCACCGGTCACATCTTCCCTCCGACATTACATGTGAACGAACCTTCTTACGACGCTCCGCTCGCCTCTCCTCCATCACCCTTTGGCGCACGGCTCATTCCTCTGCATGTGCAAAAAACATATTGTAGAAGTCACCCCAATGCTGACCAATAGCTTAGGAATTCCAGAGGTCTAGTTTCCATTCAGAAATACCACCTAGATTCCAACTACAGCCTGCCGTTAGAAAAAAACAAAATCAAATGCACAAGAACATTAAGCTCTTCACATACAAGCCTTAACAGCTTTGAGGTTCAAAGGCCTGACGTTCAGCCCTCCATCTTCAGATGCGGAGGCCCGGAGGGTTTGCTCTTCATCTCTTGTGTCTTTGTCATAGCTCCCCATCAGCTGCAGAGAGACTCAAACCAAACAAACCTCACTGATGTCCCATGGCAACTGCAAAACTAAACTGAGAGAAGCCAATAAACCCTCCTCGCTTCCTCAACCGTCCCCCCATTTCAAAGCTTTAGAAACTCCTTCTCTTCTCCTGAACTGGCAAAGAAGGAACCGCAAGCCCCCTCCTGACAGCCACTTCCCTGTATTTGCACCCCTGAACTCCCCGCATCAGCCGCTCCTCAGAAGCCTTTTTTCCAAACCACGCCCTGTGTTCTGTGGGCATCTCCCACATTATACCTTCCCGCAGCCTCGGGGATCGGCTACAGGACCACAAAGTAAGCAGAGCCCCAATGCTTAAAATCTATGAGGGGCCCGCCATGAGCCACAAAGTTTCCAGGGGTGACACGGTCCACTGAGCAATTGGTAAAGGCAATGAGCCGTCCCATGCTCTCAAAGACACTACATGTCACAACCCTGTCACTTGCTTGAGAAATGCTCAGTCTCTACACAAAAGTGTACAAGGTGCTCACCTTCACCCCTGCCGGACAATGCCATTGTCAATCTGATTAAGAGATGCGGTGCCAGCAAGTTACACAGTAAACAGCACCACTAGTGAAAAAAACACAATCTTCCATCTTCAATCAAGTCAGGAGTTCCAGGAAAGCATAATGCACCTAGAATAAAGAGAACGACACATACTATTAAACAATCTCATCACCCACAAACTCTGAATAAAAAAATACTGACCTGAAGAAAAAGGCTGTGGTTAAATATACTCTGAACCAGATCTGCTGCTGAGCCTTGACTCATCCTTGAAGTCCTACCTCAAACAGAGACCTCTGCTTCTCTAAAAATCAAAATGCATCTCCCTGAGTAGCTTAGCTCGAAAACTGTAACTGACTGAAGGAAGAGTAGAGCTCTAAGACCAAAGAAAGCCAGGAGTGGAATGAGCTCCCCTTCCAGCAGCTGCGGCTCGTATACTCCCTGCCTCGCCCACCACCCTTCCCACGCTCCCCTGGGAAAGGGGAGGGGTGAACCACCAAAAGGTATAAAGCCAGCAGGAAGAGCAGCAGCAACTTTTCCCATCTGCCTTAAATTTACATCAGGCAAAGCACTGACTGCAGATGGTGTTCCTTAATGGAATCAACAATGCCTGGTCTTCTACTGTAACTACATTTGTTACAGCAGTGATGTGACTGAGTAAGTAATTAGATTCAATTTTTCTGCAGTGTGGATAAAAAAAGAGGTCCTACTGAGCTATGTAAGAAAGTAGTTTGCTAAATGCAGTAACAATATTATTACCAAAATTTATGCTTTTTGGTTTCCTATAAAAAAACCCAAAATGCTGCAGGTTTACTTTTTGTTTCTAGCAAAGCTACTGAAGGTGAAGGGTTCTGGAGCAGAGGCTCGCGCCGAGCAAAACCGCAGCGGCGAGGCGGCAAAAAGCGCCGAGAGAGAGAGGAGACCCCAGCCCCCCCCCCCCTCAGCGGGAAAGCGGGAAGTGCCAACGAGCAGCAGCTCTGACTCAGCGGGGGCGGAGTCGAGTGTGACAGCGGCAGTTTAAAAGCCGGTGTGCCCGCCATTTCGACCATTTCGGCGAAGCTACTGAAGGTGAAGGGTTCTGGAGCAGAGGCTCGCGCCGAGGGACCCTTTCTCCGGTGGCAAAACCGCAGCGGCGAGGCGGCAAAAAGCGCCGAGAGAGAGAGGAGACCCCAGCCCCCCCCCCCCTCAGCGGGAAAGCGGGAAGTGCCAACGAGCAGCAGCTCTGACTCAGCGGGGGCGGAGTCGAGTGTGACAGCGGCCAAACCCCCTCAGGGATAAGAGCAGCCCCCAGGGAGCGCGAGCGACCAGGAGCGCGGGCGAACAGAGCCGGCAAACAGAGGCGGCGCAGCAGCCCGGGAGCGGCGCAGCAGTTTGCGCGGGCAGGGCGAGCGGGGAAGGCGGCTGGCAGGGTACAGCCGCCCCTTCTGGCAACTCAAGTAGTGGGCATCGCTCTTCCAGGAGATACTCTAGCCATGGTTACCACCCGTGGTAAAGCTGTGGCTCGAAGGAGTGTGGGGACCCAGACGGAGGCCCCATGCAAGAACGCGGGTGTCCAGGTCTCTGGCTGCAGGGAGTGCCTGAGCCTGGCGCTTGTACCGGAGGACAGCAGAGACAACGGCTGTGTTCGGTGCGAGCAGGTGAATGACCTGCTCAGCCTGGTGGCAGAACTGAAGGAGGAAGTGGAGAGGCTGAGGAGCATCCGGGAGTGTGAGAGGGAGATCGACTGGTGGAGCCGCACCCTACCCTCCCTGAGGCCGAGGCAGCAGGAGGCGGCTCCACAGAAAGCAGAGAACCCCCATCCCTCTTGCCACCGAGCAGAAAGAGGGGGCCTAAGAGATGGGGGGGAATGGAAACAGGTCCCTGCTCGGAGGGGCAAGCGAATTTCCCCCCAGCCTCCCTCACCTGCTCAGTTGCCCTTAAGCAACAGGTATGGGGCTCTGGAATGTGAGGGACTGGCCACAGAGGATGTGGGTGAAGGTGAGGCTCCATCCAGGGGGTTGCCTAGAACGAGTCAGACAGCCCCACGTATTACAACTGCCTCAACTAAGAAAAAAAGGAGGGTCATTGTCATAGGTGATTCCCTTCTGAGGGGAACAGAGGGCCCGATCTGCCGACCGGACCCATCCCACAGGGAAGTCTGCTGCCTCCCTGGGGCCCGGGTTAGGGATGTTGCGAAGAAACTCCCTGGTCTGGTGCGGCCTTCTGATTACTACCCCCTCTTGGTAATGCAGGTTGGCGGAGACGAGGTAGCAGAAAGAAGTGCCAAGGCCATCAAAAGGGACTTCAGGGCACTGGGGCGACTGGTTGAGGGATCAGGGGCGCAGGTGGTGTTTTCCTCCATCCCATCAGTGGCAGGGGACAGCACTGAAAGGGGCAGGAAAACTCACCTGGTTAACAGGTGGCTCAGGGACTGGTGCCATCGGTCAAATTTTGGCTTTTTTGATCATGGGGAGGTATACACAGCACCGGGCCTGCTGGCAACAAGTGGAGTTCAGCTATCACAAAGGGGGAAAAGAATTCTTGGCCACGAGCTGGCGGGGCTCATTGAGAGGGCTTTAAACTAGGTTTGAAGGGGGAAGGGGATATTGCCCAGCTCACTAGGGATGAGCCTAGGCTTAGAGTGCCAAGGCCAGGGGTGAGATTGACAGCCCAGCTCAAGTGTGTTTACACCAATGCACGTAGTATGGCCAATAAACAGGAGGAGCTGGAAGCCATTATACAGCAGGACGGCTACGACTTGGTCGCCATCACAGAAACGTGGTGGGACAACTCGCATGACTGGCATGCTGTCATAGATGGCTACAGACTCTTTAGGAAAGACAGACCAACAAGGAGAGGTGGGGGAGTTGCTCTATATGTGAGGCAGCAACTGGAATGCATTGAGCTTGGCCTGGGGGCAAGTGAAGAAGGAGTTGAAAGCTTGTGGGTTAGAATTAAGGGACAGGCTCACACGGGTGACATTACGGTGGGTGTATACTACAGGCCACCCGACCAGGAGGAGGAGGTTGATGAAGCCTTCTACAGGCAGCTGCAAGCAGCCTCACAGTCACAGGCTCTGGTTCTCATGGGGGACTTCAACCACCCTGACATCAGCTGGGAAGACCATACAGCTAGGCAGGTGCAATCCAGGAGGTTCCTACAGAGCATCGATGATAACTTTCTGATGCAAGTGGTGGAGGAACCAACAAGGAAAGGCGCGCTGCTGGACCTTGTGTTAACAAACAAGGAGGGACTGGTGGAGGACGTGAAGGTTGGAGGTAGACTCGGCTGCAGTGACCATGAAATGGTCGAGTTCAGGATCCTGCGTGGAGGAAGCAGGGCGATAAGCAGGATCAAAACCCTGGACCTCAGGAGGGCTGACTTTGGCCTCTTCAAGGAGCTACTGGGAGGAATCCCGTGGGCCAGGGCTCTCGAAGGCAGGGGGGTCCATGAGTGCTGGTCGCTTTTTAAACAACACTTCTTCCATGCACAGGAGCAATGCATCCCCCTGAGAAAGAAATTTAGCAAAGGAGGCAGGAGACCTGCATGGTTAAACAAGGAGCTTCTAGCGGAGATCAGGCAGAAGAGAAAGGTGCATGGCATGTGGAAAGAGGGACAGGCCACTTGGGAAGAGTACAGAAACGTAGTGAGAGCATGCAGGGATGCGACGAGGAAGGCCAAGGCTCACCTGGAATTGAAGCTGGCAAGGGATGTCAAAAACAACAAGAAGGGCTTCTTCAACTACATCAGCAGCAAAAGGAAGGCTAGGGACAATGTGGGGCCGCTGCTGAATGAGGCGGGTGTCCTGGTGACAGAGGATGCGGAGAAGGCAGAGCTAATGAATGCCTTCTTTGCTTCAGTCTTCAGTGCTAAGACTGGCCCTCAGGAATCCCAGGCCCCGGAGGTAAGAGAGGAAGCCTACAGAGAGGACGACTTTCCCTTGGTCGAGGAGGACTGTGTGAGGGATCGCTTAAGCGATCTGGATGTCCACAAATCCATGGGCCCCGATGGAATGCACCCACGAGTGCTGAGGGAGCTGGCGGATGTCATTGCTGAGCCACTCTCCATCATCTTTGAGAGGTCCTGGAAGACAGGAGAGGTGCCCGAGGACTGGAGAAAGGCCAATGTCACTCCAATCTTCAAAAAGGGCAAGAAGGAGGACCCAGGGAACTACAGGCCGGTCAGCCTCACCTCCATCCCGGGAAAGGTGATGGAGCAGCTTATCCTGGAGGCCATCATGAAGCAAGTGGAAGAAAAGAAGGTTATCAGGAGTAGTCAGCATGGATTCACCAAGGGGAAATCATGCCTGACCAATCTGATAGCTTTCTACGATGACATGACTGGCTGGGTAGACGAAGGGAGAGCTGTGGATGTTATCTACCTTGACTTCAGCAAGGCTTTCGACACAGTCTCCCATGATATCCTCCTGGGGAAGCTGAGGAAGTGTGGGCTGGATGAGTGGTCAGTGAAGTGGATAGAGAACTGGCTGAATGGCAGAACTCAGAGGGTTGTCATCAGCGGCGCTGAGTCTAGTTGGAGGCTGGTGACAAGTGGTGTCCCTCAGGGGTCAGTACTGGGCCCAGTCTTGTTTAACTTCTTCATCAACGACCTGGATGAAGAGTTAGAATGTACCCTCAGCAAGTTTGCTGACGACACCAAACTGGGAGGTGTGGTAGATACACCGGAAGGCTGTGCTGCCATTCAGCGTGACCTGGATAGGCTGGAGAGCTGGGCAGAGAGGAACCTGATGAGGTTCAACAAGGGCAAGTGCAGGGTCCTGCACCTGGGGAGGAACAACCTCATGCACCAGTACAGGCTTGGGGTGGACCTGCTGGAGAGCAGCTCTGCGGAGAGGGACCTGGGTGTCCTGGTGGACGACAGGTTAACTATGAGCCAGCAGTGTGCCCTGGCTGCCAAGAAGGCCAATGGGATCCTGGGGTGCATCAAGAAGAGTGTGGCCAGCAGGACAAGGGAGGTTCTCCTTCCCCTCTACACTGCCCTGGTGAGGCCTCATCTGGAGTACTGTGTCCAGTTCTGGGCTCCCCAGTTCAAGAAGGATGAAGAGCTACTGGAGAGAGTCCAGCGGAGGGCTACAAGGATGGTGAGGGGACTGGAGCATCTCCCCTACGAGGAGAGGTTGAGGGAACTGGGCTTGTTCAGCCTGAAGAAGAGAAGGCTGCGAGGGGACCTTATAAATGCCTACAAATATCTGAAGGGTGGGTGTCAGGAGGATGGGGCCACGCTCTTTTCAGTGGTGCCCAGTGACAGGACAAGGGGCAATGGGCACAAACTGAGGCACAGGAAGTTCCGTCTGAACATGAGGAGGAACTTCTTCCCTCTGAGGGTGACGGAGCACTGGAACAGGCTGCCCAGGGAGGTTGTGGAGTCTCCTTCTCTGGAGATATTCAAGACCCGCCTGGACAAGGTCCTGTGCAGCCTGCTGTAGGTGACCCTGCTTCGGCGGGGGGGTTGGACTAGATGACCCACAGAGGTCCCTTCCAACCCCTACTACTATTCTGTGATTCTATTCTGTGATTCCACCAGAACTATTTTCTGGATAGGATTGAATAACAAAGCAGAATTTGATTCCGTAATAATCTTTTCTCAAAAATATCTCTGATTGCAAAGTGAATTATTTACTGTCAACGGCAGATGATTCAGAGCCGCTTCGAAGGTCTCTCTGGCTGACTCCCTTAAGACAGCTAGGTGAGTTCCAAAGGACAGAAAATGGAAAAAAAAAAAGTGGAAATACAAGAAACATCGGAAATTGTATAAAAGCGGCCCGACTAACACCTAAGTAGATAGAAGAAAAATAAATTGCAAAACTCCACAAGAAAACTCTACAGGAGATGTGTAGATAAAAACAGAAGAAGGCTATTGCTTTCTCTGAAAAACCAAAGAGGAGACAGGAGCTGACAACGGACATCTTTGCGGCACCAGCTACCAAATAGAAGCATGCAATAAGACAGAAAAGAAAAATACCACTCTGGATCACAAAGATGGCTTTGAAAAACAATCTGGTAGAACAATTGGCGTCGTCACAGGGATCGGAGAAGTCCCGAGGGGGCCAGAGAGATTGATGATGTCTCCAGGATGTGGCGAGTGGACAAGATGCAAAACTCCACAGGGTGTTCCAGCAATGTACAGATGTTCTCGGGGGACGAGCGCCCAAATGGAGACATCCTAGATGGCAGCAAATAAGGTAAGAGAACTCTAGGGCGCAGGGACTGCCCGAGGAAGGGTTCTGTCTAAATCGGGGAGACACAAAGAGGGCGGCAGAGCTCAAAGGGTGCCGAGGGGCACGAGGACCATCTCGGGAAGCGTCATGACGGGAGCAAGAGGAAAGTGGACGCGCATCCAAACGGGGGATCGCTGACACAAGGGATCTGAACAGAGGACAAATGTCCTGAGGGACCGAGGACCAAACAGAGGCATCTGACATGGCAGAAGACAATGTAAACATGTTCTGGGGTGAAATGAAAGCCCAAGGAATATTCGCTTTCGAATAAGAAAGGTACAAAGCCCGCTGCAGAACTAAAGGATGGCTGTGCAAAGCAAGGATGCTCGCAGGAAGCATCGTGATGGAAATACAGGGGTGCAGACGTGGCTGGAGACACGGATGGTGGCTCGAGGGCACAAAGGTACTCGGGAGAGGATCTGAACAGACTACAGACGTTCCAAGGGAGATGCTGACCCACTGGAGATGAGCGAGACGGAGGAGAGGACAAAAAGATGGCTCTGAAGAAGAGAGGACGTTCTGGCAAACTGAGAGGGGTACAAATGACGCTTCAGAGATAAAAGCGTGCCAACAAGACCATCTAAAGCCTCAGGATGAACGGAGAGAAAAGGGGGGGGGGAACAGATACAAAGAAAACGTAAAAAGCAACAGGGTATGTGACAATTGAGAAAAAATAGAGATAGACGGCTTGATAACAGGAAATGTAGAAATCAAATTTAAATAGCAAATGAGTACAAGGCAGAGGAGAAAAAAGCTAAAATGTAGGGACAGATAATGACATAAAAGCAGACGTGAGAAAAAAAATTAAGGCTTTCAAGGAGAAAAAACCCTAAAAATAGGGACCATAAACTAAATAAATGGAGACACAGAAATGAAATTGATAAATAGAAAGACTACGAGGCTGACGAGAAGGAATTAAAATGTAGGGACGGGAACTAGATGAAAGCAGATCTACAAAGAAACTGTAAAAAGCAACACAGTTAAGGGAATAAGGGAAAAAAAACCAAACCAGGAACATCAAATTAAGTACACAAAGACACAGAAACAAAATTTCAAAAGCGACAGGACACAGCACAGACCAGCGCAAAATAAAAAATAAAGGCAGTAAACTGCATAAAAGTAGATACGTATCCCACTTTTGACCAGGATACATTTAACTTCCTTCCCCGGAGCTGCTGTGTTTCAGATTTAGTAGGAGAAAAATGTTGATAAGGCTGACGGTTTTAGTTCTTGCTATGAAATGGAGGGCTTTTTCCAGTTTATGATACATGGATAACGGTCAGGTGTGCGGGAGTCAACAGGGAGCGTAGCCAGACAGACAGCCGAGCCACCCGATGGAAATATTTCATATGATAGAGATCGCTTTCTGTTAATAAACGGGAATAGGTCAGGAGTCAGGAAGCTATCCGCATTGTCGTTTCGGGGAGGGCGCCTCTGGCAGCCCTGCTCGGAAAATGCGAACGTCTGCAGATAGCTGGCAGGCAGAAGGGGCTAGCCTGGAAAGCTGTTGCTCAGCCTCATCTGCCCATGGCACTGCTCGCACAGAGGCACAGAGACTGGGACTGCTTGCTTGTCTTGCAAACTCAAAAGTCAAACGTAGCCTGGGAAACAGGAGAGTCCCTGTCAGGCTCATTTCGCAGACCTGCTCCAAAAAAGCAAGACAAGCAAGTAGCCTCAGTCTCTGTGCCTCTGTGCGAGCAGTGCCATGGGCAGATGAGGCTGAGCAACAGCTTTCCAGGCTAGCCCCTTCTGCCTGCCAGCTATCTGCAGACGTTCGCATTTTCCGAGCAGGGCTGCGAAAGCAGAATGGCAGGCACTCCTCCCCCATTCCTAGGCTACGTTTGAAGTTTGACGTGGCAAGACAAGCAAGCAGCCCCAGTCTCTGTGCCTCCGTGCGAGCAGTGCCGTGGGCAGATGAGGCTGAGCAACAGCTTTCCAGTTTCGTCCCTTCTGGCTGCTAGCTATCTGCAGAAGTTCGCATTTTCCGAGCATGGCTGCCGGGGGCTCCCGGCACGGAACCCCTAAAATACGTTTGAAGTTTGAGGTGGCAAGACAAGCAAGCAGCCCCAGTCTCTGTGCCTCTGTGCGAGCAGTGCCGTGGGCAGATGAGGCTGAGCAACAGCTTTCCAGGCTAGCCCCTTCTGGCTGCCAGCTATCTGCAGACGTTTGCATTTCTGGAGCAGGGATGCATAAGGACCCAGATACGGACCCTCAACCTTTCCACCCTACGTTGAAAGTTTGAGGCGGTAAGAGAAGCAAGCAGTCCCAGTGTCTGTGCGTCCGTGCGAGCAGTGCCGTGGGCAGATGAGGCTGAGCAACAGCTTTTCAGGGTAGCCTCTTCTGGCTGCCAGCTATCTGCAGACACTCGCATTTTCCGAGCAGGGCTGTGAAAGGAGCATGGTAGGCACCCCTCCATTCCCAGGCTACTTTTGAAGTTTCAGGTGGCAAGACAAGCAAGTAGCCCCCAGTCTCTGTGCCTCTGTGCGAGCAGTGCCATGGGCAGATTAGGCTGAGCAACAGCTTTCCAGGCTAGCCCCTTCTGGCTGCCAGCTACCTGCAGACGTTCGCATTTTCGGAGCAGGGCTGCGAAGGGGGCCTGGCAGGCACACCCCCATTCACAGGGTGCGTTAGACGTTTGAGGTGGCAAGACAAGCAAGCAGCCCCAGTCTCTGTGCCTCTGTGAGAGCAGTGCCATGGGCAGATGAGTCTGAGCAACAGCTTTCCAGGCTAGCCCCTTCTGCCTGCCAGCTATCTGCAGACGTTTGATTTTTCGGAGCAGGGCTGCGAAGGGGGCCTGGCAGGCACCCCCCCTACTTTCCCAGGATACGTTTGAAGCTTGGGGTGGCAAGACAAGCAAGCAGCAGCCGTCTCTGTGCCTCGTGCGAGCAGTGCCATGGGCAGATGAGGCTGAGCAACAGCTTTCCAGGCTAGCCCATTCTGGCTGCCAGCTATCTGCAGACATTCGCATTTTCTGAGTTGGGCTGCGAAAGGAGCCTAGCAGGCACCCCCCCCATTACAGGGTTACGTTTGAAGTTTGAGGTGTCAAGACAAGCAAGAAGCCCCAGTCTCTGTGCCTCTGTGCGAGCAGTGCCGTGGGCAGATGAGGCTGAGCAACAGCTTTCCAGGCTAGCCCCTTCTGCCTGCCAGCTATCTGCAGACGTTCGCATTTTCGGAGCAGGGCTGCCGCAGGCTCCGGGCATGGACCCCATAAGCTACGTTTGAAGTTTGAGATGGCAAGACAAGTAAGCAGCCCCAGTCTCTGTGCCTCTGTGCGAGCAGTGCCGTGGGCAGATGAGGCTGAGCAACAGCTTTCCAGGCTAGCCCCTTCTGCCTGCCAGCTATCTGCAGACGTTCGCATTTTCGGAGCAGGGCTGCCGGAGGCTCCCGGCACAGACCCCATAAGCTACGTTTGAAGTTTGAGGTGGCAAGACAAGCAAGCAGCCCCAGTCTCTGTGCCTCTGTGCGAGCAGTGCCGTGGGCAGATGAGGCTGAGCAACAGCTTTCCAGGCTAGCCCCTTCTGCCTGCCAGCTATCTGCAGATGTTCGCATTTTTGGAGCAGGGCTGCCGGAGGCTCCCGGCATGGACCCCATAAGCTACGCTTGAAGTTTGAGGTGGCAAGACAAGCAAGCAGCCCCAGTCTCTGTGCCTCTGTGCGAGCAGTGCCGTGGGCAGATGAGGCTGAGCAACAGCTTTCCAGGCTAGCCCCTTCTGCCTGCCAGCTATCTGCAGACGTTCGCATTTTCGGAGACGGGCTGTCGCAGGCTCCCGGCACAGACCCCATAAGCTACGTTTGAAGTTTGAGGTGGCAAGACAAGCAAGCAGCCCCAGTCTCTGTGCCTCTGTGCGAGCAGTGCCGTGGGCAGATGAGGCTGAGCAACAACTTTCCAGGCTAGCCCCTTCTGCCTGCCAGCTATCTGCAGACGTTCCCATTTTCGGAGCAGGGCTGCCGCAGGCTCCTGGCACGGACCCCATAAGCTACGTTTGAAGTTTGAGGTGGCAAGACAAGCAAGCAGCCCCAGTCTCTGTGCCTCTGTGCGAGCAGTGCCGTGGGCAGATGAGGCAGAGCAACAGCTTTCCAGGCTAGCCCCTTCTGCCTGCCAGCTATCTGCAGACGTTCGCATTTACGGAGCAGGACTTATGGAGGCGCCCGGCACGAACCCCCAAAGCTATATTTGAAGTTTGAGGTGGCAAGACAAGCAAGCAGCCCCAGTCTCTGTGCCTCTGTGCGAGCAGTGCCATGGGCAGATGAGGCTGAGCAACAGCTTTCCAGGCTAGCCCCTTCTGCCTGCCAGCTATCTGCAGACGTTCGCATTTTCGGAGCAGGGCTGCCGGAAGATCCCGGCACGGACCCCATAAGCTACGTTTGAAGTTTGAGGTGGCAAGACAAGCAAGCAGCCCCAGTCTCTGTGCCTCTGTGCGAGCAGTGCCGTGGGCAGATGAGGCTGAACAACAGCTTTCCAGGCTAGCCTCTTCTGCCTGCCAGCTATCTGCAGACATTCGCATTTTCGGAGCAGGGCTGTCGCAGGCTCCCGGCACGGACCCCATAAGCTACGTTTGAAGTTTGAGGTGGCAAGACAAGCAAGCAGCCCCAGTCTCTGTGCCTCTGTGCGAGCAGTGCCGTGGGCAGATGAGGCTGAGCAACAGCTTTCCAGGCTAGCCCCTTCTGCCTGCCAGCTATCTGCAGACGTTCGCATTTTCGGAGCATGGCTGCCGGAGGCTCCCGGCACGGACCCCATAAGCAAAGTTTGAAGTTAGAGGTGGCAAGACAAGGAAGGAGCCCCAGTCTCTGTGCCTCTGTGCGAGCAGTGCCGTGGGCAGATGAGGCTGAGTAACAGCTTTCCAGGCTAGCCCCTTCTGCCTGCCAGCTATCTGCAGACGTTCGCATTTTCGGTGCAGGGCTGCCGGAGGATCCAGGCACGGACCCCATAAGCTACGTTTGAAGTTTGAGGTGGCAAGACAAGAAAGCAGCCCCAGTCTCTGTGCCTCTGTGCGAGCAGTGCCGTGGGCAGATGAGGCTGAGCAACAGCTTTCCAGGCTAGCCCCTTCTGCCTGCCAGCTATCTGCAGACGTTCGCATTTTCGGAGCAGGGCTGCCGCAGGCTCCCGGCATGGACCCCATAAGCTACGTTTGAAGTTTGAGGTGGCAAGACAAGCAAGCAGCCCCAGTCTCTGTGCCTCTGTGCGAGCAGTGCCGTGGGCAGATGAGGCTGAGCAACAGCTTTCCAGGCTAGCCCCTTCTGCCTGCCAGCTATCTGCAGACGTTCGCATTTTCGGAGCAGGGCTGCCGCAGGCTCCCGGCACGGATCCCATAAGCTACGTTTGAAGTTTGAGGTGGCAAGACAAGCAAGCAGCCCCAGTCTCTGTGCCTCTGTGCGAGCAGTGCCGTGGGCAGATGAGGCTGAGCAACAGCTTTCCAGGCTAGCCCCTTCTGCCTGCCAGCTATCTGCAAACGTTCCCATTTTCGGAGCAGGGCTGCCGCAGGCTCCCGGCACGGACCCCATAAGCTACGTTTGAAGTTTGAGGTGGCAAGACAAGCAAGCAGCCCCAGTCTCTGTGCCTCTGTGCGAGCAGTGCCGTGGGCAGATGAGGCTGAGCAACAGCTTTCCAGGCTAGCCCCTTCTGCCTGCCAGCTATCTGCAGACATTCGCATTTACGGAGCAGGGGTGCCGGAGGCTCCCGGCACGGACCCCATAAGCTACGTTTGAAGTTTGAGGTGGCAAGACAAGCAAGCAGCCCCAGTCTCTGTGCCTCTGTGCGAGCAGTGCCGTGGGCAGATGAGGCTGAGCAACAGCTTTCCAGGCTAGCCCCTTCTGCCTGCCAGCTATCTGCAGACGTTCGCATTTACGGAGCAGGGCTGCCGCAGGCTCCCGGCACGGACCCCATAAGCTACGTTTGAAGTTTGAGGTGGCAAGACAAGCAAGCAGCCCCAGTCTCTGTGCCTCTGTGCGAGCAGTGCCGTGGGCAGATGAGGCTGAGCAACAGCTTTCCAGGCTAGCCCCTTCTGCCTGCCAGCTATCTGCAGACGTTCCCATTTTCGGAGCAGGGC